>NC_069389.1:4095546-4745546 GCF_027475565.1 Acinonyx jubatus
TTTAAAACTTTGCCTCTATGAAAGACCCTGTTAAAGGATAAAAAGACAAAGCTATAGGATGGGAGAAAATATCTGTAAACCATATATCTGACAAAACACTTGTATATAGAAAATATAAAGGACCCTCAAAACATTAACAGTGAAAAGCAAATAATCCAATTAGACCAGGTTCAAGGACATAAATAGACATTTCACTGAAGAAGAGATACAGATGGCAAATGACAACATGAAAAGATGCCCAACTTTATTAGCTCTTGGAGAAATGCAAATTAAAACCACAGCGACTGGCACCTGGCTGGCTCAGTCAGTAGAGCATGCAACTCTTGATGTCAGGGTCATTAGTTCAAGCTGCACGTTGGGCAGAGAGGTTATTTAAAAAATAGATAAGTAAGGGGCACCTGGGTGGCTCAATCGGTTGTGTCTGACTTTGGCTCAGGTCATGATCTCACGGTTTAGGGGTTTGAGCCCCATGTTGGGCTCTGTCCTGACAGCTCAGAGCCTGGAGCCTGCTTCAGATTCTGTGTCTCCCTCTCTCTCTGCCCCTTCCCACCTCATTATCTCTTTCTCTCTCTCTCTCTCAAAAAATAAGCATTAAAAATTAAAAAAAAAACAAGTAAAAGGATATTAATTAAACTAATTTTATAACAAAAAACAACATACACCAAAACAGCTAAAATAAAAAATATTGACAGTGCCTAATGCTGGCAAGGATGCAGAGAAATTGAATCACTCATACATTGCTGGTGTGGGGTGCAAAACGGTAGAGGCACTCTGGAAAACAGCTTGGCAGTCACTCAAATAATTGAACATACAACTAACATACAACCCCAAAACTGCACTCCTAGGCATTTTTCCCAAGGATATAAAGACTACGTTCACCTAAAAACTTGTATGTGAATGTTTACAGAAGGTTTATTTGTGATAACTGAAAACTGGAATGGCATATGACTGGCTCAGTTGGGATAGCAATTGACTCTCAATCTCAGGGTCAAGAGTTTGAGCCCCACATTTGGTGTAGAGATTACTTTAATTTTTTTTAAATTAAAATGAAGACAAAAACTGGAAACAACGCAGACTTCCTTCAGTGGGTGAATGGCTAAACACTGTGAAATGTCTTTACCCTGCAATATTAGTCAGAAATCAAGAGACAAACTTTGGATACAAGGAACAACCTGATGAATCTCCAGAGAATTATACTGAATGAAAGAAGCCAATCGCGAAGGTTATGCTCCTACTTGGATAATGCTCTGGAAATGACAGTATTGCAGACATGGAAAACCAATTAGTGGTTGCCAGGGGTTAAGGGAAGGGTGGGAGCAGGTGGGAAGGGGGTGTGGCTACCATGATGTTTCTTGATGGTGATGGAAATATTATGTCTTGAGTGTATTAATGTCCGTGTCCCAGTTGTGATGTTGTACGATAATGTTGCAAAATATTACTATTGCAGGAAACTGGATACATGGTACATGTTATATCTCTATTATTTCTTAAAACTCAAGGTCTATAATTATCTCAAAAATAACATGCTTAATTAGAATAGAAAGGAATAAAGTCATTATCAAAAACAGCAGCAAAGAAGATCCTTTAAGTGGATGGAAGCACATTCGTGATATGTTCATTAAAATGCTATATGATAAACCACAAGAGACTCTTAAATACAGAGAACAAACTGAGGGTTGATGTTGGGGGGTGGGTTAAATGGGCGATGGGCATTAAGGAGTGTATTTTTTGGGATGAGCACTGGGTGTTGTATGTGATGAATCACTGAATTCTACTCCTGAAACTGTTATTACACTACATGTTAACTAAGTTGGCTTTAAATAAGATTAAAAAAAAGGTGGACGAAATTTTGAGTAGTGCTCCTATATATTTTGGGTATATCTTTCTCCACAGAATGTGGCAAGATTATACTACGTCTTCCATCTTAGGAATTCTTGGACCTGAAAAGTACATTAATTCTTCCATGCTTACATGAGCAACATCCAATAAGAACATGTGATAGCTTTTTAATCACCGGACATCTTCCAGTAAAACATTTCCACACACAGAGCTTGCCTACTTAAACAGCTATCAACGATATCAGAATGAATATTCATCTTGAATCAACCGCCCTTTTCTTGTTTGAAGTACAATACCAATATTTTCACAACAACTCTTCAGCTAGGTGAAATAATGATGTGCTATTTAAGAAATGAAGGGGGTAGGGGTGCTTGGGTGGCTCAGTCAGTTAAGCGTCCGACTTCGGCTCAGGTCATGATGTCGCGGCTCATGAGTTCTAGCCCTGCATCGGGCTCTGTGCTGACAGCTTGGAGCCTAGAGCCTGCTTTGGATTCTGTGTCTCCCTCTCTCTCACCCCTCTGGCTCTGTCTCTCTGTCTCTGTCTCTCTCTCAAAAATAAATAAACATTACAAAAATTTAAGAAATGAAGGGGACTGAAATACTAGGAAACCTCAACTATGCATATAAGAGATTAAAATGTTTATATTAATGTAAAAAATAAGTTAAACAGTATTTAAAAAATAAGAATAAATAAAATGGCATATGCCATTTAAACAATTGTCACAATATATAACAATTTTATCAAGAATTTGTGAGAGGCGCCTGGGTGGCTCAGTCGGTTAAGCATCCGACTTCGGCTCAGGTCACGATCTCACAGTTCGTGAGTTTGAGCCTGGTGTTGGGCTCTGTGCTGACAGCTCAGAGCCTGGAGCCTGCTTCAGATTCTATTTGTCCCTCTCTCTCTGCCCCTCCCCTGCTTTCACTCTGTCTCTGTCTCTGTCTCTCTCTCTCTGTCAAAGATAAATAAAAACATTTTTAAAAAAATTTAAAAAGAATTTGTGAGATTCTTCTTCACTTAGCTTTGTCTTTTCCATACAAATGTTACACTGAAAACTAGAAAAATTATATTCCCATGGCCCAGCATTGTAAGGTTGTGGAACTGTTTAGTGTAGCTAAGCTAACGTTACATAAAGAATCTGATCAGCAATGACATGTGTTGTGTCCATTGTTAACAAACTGAAAACCAGTGCCGTTATTGCTTTCCATGCACCTGCCAGAGAAAGGGGTTGATTGGTATTAGTCTTGCTATGTGTCTAAATTCTTGCTGTATTATGGACCTAGTTCATTAATGAGGCCCTGCACTGTCCTGAATGAAGACGTCACAGGAGGGGAGCTACTTTCTGTTTTATTTTCCTCATTAGCTGGTGGTGAATGTGGAATCCACAGTTGGACAGAAATAATAACCCATTTTAATGGACTCACCTTGTTCCTAATGAAGACACAATGAAGCCAGTTCACCCTTAGTAGCAGCTGCCCTTTACCCAGCTTGGAACATAGTGCCACGGTCACTTCACGCTTGGCCACAGAGCATGGACGGACTCAGAACCAGCTTCCATGGCACAGCTCTGGAGTGCATTACATGTGACTCAAATGTTTCGGAAGCTCTATTTAGTCACAGAGTGGACGTCTTGAACGATGAGAAAGGAGATGTGCATTTTTTGGCTTTGAGTCTTTACACAACTCTGCTTTGAACGTCTCTCCATCAGTGCCTGCCCACCTTCCCCGGGCTTTTCCAGCAATTCATATGTGTGTGTGCCTTGAAACACTGCAATTTCAGGGGCGCCTGGATGGCTCACTCAATTGAGTGTCTGACTTCGGCTCAGGTCACCTTCTTGCAGTTCGTGAGTTTGAGCCCCGCGTCGGGCTCTGTGCTGACAACTCAGAGCCTGGAGCCTGCTTTGGATTCTGTGTCTCCCTCTCTCTCTCACCCCTGCCCCATTCTTCTTTCTTCTTCTTCTTCTTCTTCTTCTTCTTCTTCTTCTTCTTCTTCTTCCTCCTCTTCCTCTTCTTCTTCTTCTTTTCTTAAAACAAAAGTAACACTGCAATTTCAAACTCCATTGGCCACGTGGTTCTCATTTTAGTCTGTGCAGAAGAAGGGGTGTCTTGGAGACTTGCACACATACGGACTTGTGGGGTGTGAGCAGGGCCTCCTGGGTCTCTACTTCCCATGTACATGACCTACTGCCATTCTCTGCCGCCTGAAAAACTCACCTATCAGGTAAGCTGGAGGAGGAGCCTCGGAGAGACTGTTCCATCGGACCATTTGAAACCGCCATTTTTGTAGGTCGAGAAAAACTAAATGTTGGCAGTTTCGTGGCATTTTAACCAGTGGTTCCCCAACTGGGGCAATTTTGTCCTCCTTGGGGACAGCTGGCAGTGTTTGGGCCCATTATGGGTTTGTGTTAGGGGGTGGCGGTGGTACTGGAATTCAGCAGGTTGAGGCCAAGGACGCTGCGGAATATCCTACAATGCAGAGAACGGCCCCCACCCCACACCACACAGACACAACAAAGACTCACCCAGCCCCAAACTTCAAAGTGCCAGGGTGCAGAAATCCTGCTTCAGTCCATGCGAGCACCCATGGGCCAAATGGCAATCTGTGGGCCAAAGATAACCCTTGCAAGTAGTTTTGTTTGCTGTCTCCGTGGTCCTAAACTGCGAGGTTAGTTAGATTAATAATACCATCAGCTGAACCTGTGTTGTTCCACTGAACCGACTCACCTCTTCATGTTACCTGCCTGGCCCCTTGACACGTCAGAGTTTGCAACCCTCTGATGTTGAAGAAGCATATCCTAAATTAGTGGATCTCGAACAGTAGCAATTTTGTGCATTCCTGTTTCCCCCTCCCCCTCCTGGAGACACCTAGCAATATGTGAAGACCTTGTCTGGTTGTCACAACTGGGGAAGTTGGAACGGACTTGAGCATCCAGTGTGTTGAGGCCAGGGCTGGTGCTGCACATCGTATGATGCACACGGCATGCCCCACAACAAGGAATCATCTACTGCCAATGTGAGCAGTGCCAAGGTGGAGAAGCTTTGTTTCTATCCAATATCCAATATCTAATTTGATCTAGCATTTAAGAACACGCACCCAAAGCCACACTGCCTGGTTCCCGTGGCTTCACCATTTACTTGTGTCTGGTTCAGTATAGTAGCTACAATGGTAGCAGTGATGATTTCTGCCTTAGGGTTGTAGGAAAGATTGAGTAAGTAATTCTAGCTTATTTCCTTTGAATGGTGCTGGGCACATTGATGTGGGCTATTGTTACGTACAGAATTCTCCTTGAGATAAAAATTACAAGATCCGATCATCCACAAAAAATTCATCAAAAGTATCTAGATTGTTGGAATTGAGATTCTGGTTTTTGTTTTTTGGGCGTATTATTATTATTTTTACTCCCAGTAGGGGCGATTCTCTTCTAACCAACATGCATCCACATTGGTTTAGTTGAATAATTTTCAGTAGGAAGCTCACAACCACAGAATATTAGTGGACAAGTTCTACAGGTAGAAAACAAGCTCATCACAGGTAAGCAATGCCTTTTTTTTTTTTTGCATTGTTTGTTCTTGCCCCCAAAAAGCGGGCACCCTGTTGAAATTGGCAGAGGCTGCCGTGCATTAAACATGTACTAGAGCACAGCACCACATGTGTGTCTATGTAGAGAAAAAGAGGCACTTTGACCAGCACAGAGCTTGAGCTGTGATGTTACTATGGCCATCCTCCCAAGAACGGGTCTCGAACACAGTGTTGTCCATGTTCGCTCCCGTTCCGTGACTGTCCCAAGCAAGCCTGAGCCCTGGAGTTTGTCAACAGATAAGCCATCCTTGAGGGTCTTTAGCTTGATTTCTACATGTTAGAAGACAAAGATGTTGCAGAAATTATTTGGATCAGAAACAGGGAAGACAGCTGGTGACGAAGCAGGTCAATTTTTCTCATTAAGGCGTGGGGAAAATGGTCGGCTGAGTCCCAAATGCCCCGCTCACCTTCGGCAGGGAAGGCAGAACAATCTTATCAGGTAAGGTCATTCCGCCTGTCAGTTCTGCAATTCCTGTCTCGCCCTTCATTAATCCACAGGGGCAGGCGGAGGAAACCCGTGACTCTTTATCACTGAGACACCAAGGAAAACAAGGCGGGCTGTCAGGAGTCTCCGTTTCAATTCCACGATTCAAAAATAAAATAAAAATCAGGATTACTTTTTCCCCTGTAGCTCGCTTCATCTGATCGCTTGTGTTTAGAGCCTGTCTTTTTCATTGTCTGAGTTCTACTGTGTTTGAGAAAATTGCAAAGGTTTGTGAGCATTGTAGCGTCTCCTTCCTTCTTGGACCGCTGCTTTATAGAACCATCACAAACTCATTGAGTCTGTTGGACAGGATTCCGGGTGAGCCTGGCAGCTGGGCTCTCAGTCATAGTTAAAGAAATAGCAATTTTGATGGCCAGAAAATACCACGATCAGGAAACAGTCTCCCATCATTTGCACCCGTGGAGCCCAAGTTATCTAAAAGGAAGATAAATTGGAGGCACACTCTGTTCTACAGATTGTTTCCAAAGTCCTTCAGTTTGCCTTGGGCATGACAAGCTTAAGGGACTTGTGATTGAGCAATTTACATACATTCTTTCCCCCTGTATGGGCTCTACTTTGATTGTGTATCTTTCCCCATTCTGGGTCTTTACCTTGATGAAACGGAGCTTTCTCCTATGAAGGGCAATGAAATAGTTCCAGCAAATTCTGAATTTCCCTTTACTCTTGTCTTCCCAACACAGGATATTAATAAGATCTGGGAGAGTGATCAAGTCCAAAGATGGGCAAACTATGGTGGGCAGGCCAAATCTGGCCATCCTCATTCATTTGCCTGTAGTCTATGGGGGCTTTTGCTCTACAATGGCACAACTGAGTCTATGTGATGGAGAATGTATGGCCCAAAAAGGGAAACACATTGACTCACTGGACTTTACAGAAAAGTCTGCTGACCCCTTGTTTGGAGTTAAGGAACCAGAAACCCAGAGTGGTGACAATTTTTCAAGAGCACACAGGCAGACACCATATTTGTTTTTAGGGCTTTGTGATGGAGTCATGAGTTAGCCTCTTGACATCGGTGAAGTGTTAACACTCATCACATAGTGGCACGTTCTCTAACACAAATTAACTTAACCTGCACGAGAGGTCTTTGTCCAATGACAGGCAAGGAAGAAAGAAGCGAGTGGATGGATGGATTGCCACCTTTCACGTTGCAGGTGAAATACCCAAATGGTATTTCAGCCTACAAATCATTCACACTGTGCCCACCTGCATTAAGGATAGGATGTCAATTTTTAAATCATTCAGAACCTGACCGATGGCTATGCAGTGTCAGGCTGCTTGGTGAGTTTGAACAGAAGACCCACCTGGAAAGCAAGTCTCTCTAATTAGGTCTTAAATGATAAGGAAAAGCAGAGGATACTCTATCAACCCCTGGCAAAAATCAAGAGATGGGGAATTTCTCTAACAAGAATGAGGCTTTCTCCCCTTCCAACCCAACCCACTCCCCTAATACATAAGTCATTCCAAATAGCTTGTGGCTTCACCATCCAAAAGTCTTCCTCCGGGTTACATGCAAACTCCATTGTCCATGACATAGAGCGTGCATTCAAGCTCAGTCCATTCTGCCTTATTTCCCACTCCTTTCTTCCATGGCTGCCACCTGCATTGGCGACCTCCTGTTCTTTATATTCTGGGATGCCCTCCTTTTCACACCTGACATTTTTGAAGACTACTTGAAATCCCATCATTCTTATGAAACCGCGAGCAACCCCTGGACGGTGGGGGGTTTGATTCCTCTTGAGAGTAAATAAGGTAGAAGTTTGTGAAGCTCTCTCTCAAGTCATACCTGACACTCCACTTAAATGAAGAGTCATGGGCCTCTTACCCATTAGACCATGTTCAGGGTGAGAACCGTTTTCCTCATCTTCCTAATCTTCACCTTACCTTGCACATAGTTGGTGTTCAGTAAGGTTTGTGGAATTGGGCCACAAGAGTTAAGAAAGCGTAATAGAGAGTGTTTGTTTGTATTAGTCAGGGTTCTCCAGAGAAACAAAACCAATGGGAAATATGTGGGGTGGAGGCAGAGGGAGGGAGGAAGGGAGGAGAGATTGATTGATCTATTGATTGATTATAAGGAATTGACTGCCCCATTATGGAGGCTGAGAAGTCCCACAGTCTGCCACCAGCAAGCTGGAGGCCCAGGAGAGCCAGTAGGACAGTTCGCTCTGAGTGTGAAAGCCTGGAACAAGGGAGGCCAATGCTTAAAGTGTCAGTCCGAGGGCAGGGGGCCAATGCCCAGCTCAAATCATCAGTCTGAGAGACAGATAGAATTCAAGCTTTCCTCCACCTCTTTGATCTTTTCTGGCCTTCAACTGATTACATGAGGCCCACCCACAGTGGGGAGGGCTGTCTGCTTGAGTCAGTGTACTGATTCAGGGCTAATCTCATGTCATCTAGCTACATATCTGGGTGCCCTATCATATCCCACACGGGTAGATATAAATATAAATGTATATATATGTAATTTTATATATAAAATATATATATATATATAATTTGGTATTTAAATTCTCCCTATCATGAGATGCCTGCAGAAATGACCTCATGTGTGCAAGTATTCTTAGGGGAGGGGTTGGCAAACTTTTCTATAAAGGGCCAGAAGATGTTTTCGGCTTCTCTGGTCTCTGTGGCAACGACCTGACTGCTATGGCAGAGGACAGCAGCCATAGGTGATGTGTAAATGTAGGAGCATGGCCGTGTTCCAGAAGGATGTTACAAAACCAAGTGGTGGGCCCCATTTGGTTCACAGACTGTGGTCTGCAGATCCCTGAAAATGCCCGACAAAGAAATCTTGCACAATCCCCATAACATAGAAATGAATGTTGAGCTGAAGAGACCTTGACCTGTGTTTTCTATCCAGGAAATAAATAAATAAATAAATAGGCAGATGTGAATTTTCCGACAATAAGATTTCTTTAAAGAAACATTTTTTTCCCCCACAGCTTGTGGCCACACAGCAGTGAGCAACATTTCCCTTTCTCTGGTTTTTGTTTGCCCGTTCCTCTGTACAGTTTGTGAATCATTTGTGTTATGCAGCCCTTAAGTCTATGGAAATCATTTTAACTGAGTTCAGAAATGTGGGCTTGGGTGGGAAATCTTCTTTTGACTCTATCAAATGGAACACAATTGTCCTCGTTTTTGTAAAATGGCTAATGAATTCGTGAATCTTGCAAAGAACTCAAAGGTAAGGGGCTAAGGGGTACCTTTGGTGTAAGGGGCTCCAGAGTCAGCATCCCATTTGTGAACTAATATTAATAGATTGATACATAGAACAGGGAACATCATTTTCTGTCACTTCAATATTGGGACCAATTTCATGTTTGACCTCTGAGGTTCCCATCCGTCCCACTTCTTGAATATTTCATGCCAGGTTAAAAAATTACATTAATACTTGCAGCCATTTCCAGAAAAACAAGCTTGAGTATGGCTAATCGGACTTTTGGGGAAATATGGGGGCGGGGGGGGAAACAAGTCCACTGAGAGGACAAAAAGGGCTGTTGCCTTTCTTTCCACAAGTTCGTGAACTTTGTTTTCCTGTTTGGGTAGTTTTACCATTTATAGAAATTGAGTCATGTCAAGATGCATTTCACACAAAAAAATATTAAACTTTTTCTTGGGCATTAGTTGGGCCCAGTGTAGCCTGGAAAGACTTGGCAGAAAAGTCCGCAGTGCTTGGAGATGAGTGGAAACGATTTCTCTGGAACGTGGTCCACATGGGCGTAAAATCTCCTCTTTCTAGCTTCCCTTGACTGTAGGGCTGAAACTTCAGAATCTTCCAGGATCGGGACGACAAAGAGCAGTGTTGTGGAGGGAGCCTGTCCCATTCCCCACATTTCCCCTTGTTTCATGACCCACGTTTCAGTGCCGTCGTGAGAACTCCACATGCATGGCTTCTCACTCAATCTCTCTGGTTACGGACGTTTAGGCTCCCTCGTGAAGTTTTACCAAATGCAAGCTGGTTTCTGATGGCGGAGAAGATTCAAAACTGTGTGGGAGAGGCATTTCCCGGATGTATCCTTGTCGAAGGCTAGCGTCCCTCAGAATTGTAAAGTGTTCCTGTCAAAGGAGCTCCGTTTTTCAAATGGTTTGGGATACGACTGCATGCCATACCCTACAATGCTCGTGGAAGGGGTCAGATGCAGGAGATTCTCCAAGGCTCAGAGATACGGGAGGCTATGAATGCAATTAACAGGCTATCAACCAACATTTCCCTCATCCTCTGGGCAGTAGAAACTCATTGTCTCAGCACAAGGAATAATAACCCCCCCCCCCCCCCCACCCAGCATTCCATGAAATACCATGCTGGAAGGGCTGCGCAATTTTGTTAAAGGGCGGATTATCATTCAGGAGGCCTGGGGTGGGGCTGGAGAGTCCACCATAAATGGGATGCTGGCCTGGGGTGGGGCTGGAGAGCTCCCAGGTGGGGCCGATGTTGCTGGTCCTTGGACAGTGAACAGCAAAGTGACCGGGACTACCCCCTACAGTTGCAGGTTCTGTCTTCCCAATGTTTTATTCTCCTTTATCTGAACCTTACCTGAAGCTCTCGGTATTGTCCATCCTGGGGATTGTTTGAATCCCCACCAGGTCATTCAAGCCGAGCTACCCATTTGAACCATCTGAAAAGCGTTTAAAATAGCCCGGTCCCAGAATGATGAAATCGGAATCTCTAGCGCACTGTCTGAACATTTAAAAAACAATTGGAGTAGCATTCATGTAATGTAAAATTAACCATTTGAAAATGTATGACCTGCTAGCTTCTAGCACATTCACACTGTACACAGCCATGACCACTATGGGGTTTCTGCACACTTCATTGCTTCAAAAAAACTCTGTACCTGTTAAGCAGTCACTCCCCACTGTCCCCTGACCTCAGCCCCCGACAACCCATCAGTCTGCTGCCTATGCATTTTCCTATTCTGGACATTTAGAATGTATAGAATCATTCAAATGTGGTCTTTGGATCTGGCTTTTTTTCACTCAGCCTGACCTACTCAAGGTTCAGCCACAGTGTAGCACGTTTAAGGACTGCACTCCTTTTCATGGCCAAGTACTATTCCATGGTAGATCTAGACCACATTTTTGTTTATCCGTTAATATGTTGATGGACGTATGTATGGGTTGTTTTCACTTTCTACCAATTGTGATGACCCCTGCTATGAACATTCATTTGCCTGCCTGTTTTTAAACATGTTTTCCTCTTTCTTTCTTTCTCTTTCTTTCTCTTTCTTTCTTTCTTTCTTTCCTTCCTTCCTTCCTTCCTTCCTTCCTTCCTTCCTTCTTTCTTTCTTTCTTTCTTTCTTTCTTTCCTTCCTTCCTTCCTTCTTTCTTTCTTTCTTTCTTTCTTTCTTTCTTTCTTTCGTATTTATTTATTCATTTTGAGAGAGAGAGAGAGCATGCGAGTGGGGAGGGATGGAAAGAGAGGAAGACAGAGTTCCAGGCAGGCTCCATACTCAGTATGGAACCTGACTCAGGGGGTGATCTAAGAAATCATGTGATCATAACCTGAGCCGAAATCAAGAGTCAGATGCTTAACCAACTGAGCCACCCAGATGCCCCTGAACACCTGTTTTCAATTCTCTTTAGATGTATGTGTAGGAGTGGAGCTGGAAGATGATAGGCTGATTCCATCTTTAACTTACTGAAGAAACACCAAGCTCCTTCTGACAGCGATGTTTTTTTTTAAAAAGTTCCCCATTCAGTTCTGTCACCACCCTGTGTTGACGGTTAGTGTCTACAAGGAAAGTTGGCCCTGTTAACACTCCTAATGCATATTTGTTTAATTCAGCGGGGTCCCTGGGCCATAGCACCAGCATTCGCTGGGAACATGTTAGAAGTGCAAATTCTTGTTTCCCATCTGAGACCTACTTAATCAGAAGCTCTGAAGGCGGGGAGGGGCAGCCCCATTTTTAGCAAGTCCTCCAAGGACTTTAAAGCTTGGGAACTCATGCCCTACACACAATTTCATAACATGCAACGTTTTCACTTAATTGGACACTGTGTGCATCTTCCCACATCATGAATCCTTATTCGAAAATACAATGAAATATCTGTATATAATATTGTAGAACAAAACAGACCCATTAGCACTCAACAGTTCCTTTTCACAGCAGTTGTGGGGCAGGGGGAGGGAAGATATCTGGTTCTTCCCACATTTTCCCTAATATAAATAGTACTGAATGAATATTCTTGACAATTTGTATTTGCCAACATCTCTGAATATCTCCACTGGTCGAGTTTAGAATTATAATGAGCGGATTATAGAGTTTGGGCCAGCCATTTAATTTCTCAGTGCGCGGTTTCTCTGTCTATAACTGAAGAGACTTCTGGGGGGCTGTTCAGAATCATCAGGTGAGAACAGAAACTGTAACTGAACGCACAATGCCGCTTGTGAGGCATTTTCATAACAATGTCCACGGCCTTGAGAATGTCACTCCCAGAGGATTCCCCCACCCCCAACCATGGAAATATCCTCATTTGATTTGAGCTGAGGCTTTAATAAGACTGACCTAAGCTGTTTCATTTGCTCTGAATTCTTAAGGGTCTCCAGCATCTTTAAGCTTCACATGTGCATATCTTTGTGCCTGTTTGAACACACTCAAATTTCTGGTGTGAGTTTGATGAGGGAGCATAAGGCGAGGTGTCACCCTGGAAACCGCCCCAGAACAAAGCAAAGGGAAAAACCAATGGTTAAGAGATCACAGTCATGCAGGACAGGAGTCTCCATGAGTTCACACATGTCTCAGTAAATGACAAGAAAAAAGCAATCTTATCAACAGCCTCATCTCCAGAAACCTACAGACTCAGTGTCCTGGAGCCCCAACATCACCCTCCCCTCCACGGTGATGTGGGGGACAAAGGCAAGGAGGATACGGCAGGTAAAATTAAATGTCCTTATAACCTGCAGCCCATGGACAGATACTTGAGACCGGCAGAGGATAACAGCCCTCCAGGAATTCCTCACTCTTATAAAGTTGACGCCTTACTAGAGGGAAAACAACCTCAGCTTGGCAACAGCAAGGTCCCCGGAATCTTAGGAGTCCTCGTTAGCATATTAAAGGCCCTCTGGAGGCCTCCCCTTGGCCTTTACTTCATAGTATATAACCAGTCACTGTGCAAGACCCCAGTGCAGCTCCTTCTGCCCACGGGGTCCTGTCCCCGTGCTTTAATAAAATCACCTTTTTGCACCAAACACATCTCAAGAATTCTTTCTTGGCCGCCGGCTCCGGATGCCCCCACCCCTCCAAAATCACGTCAAGTTCACCTCAGGTAGGATTTGTAAACGGTATATGTCTAGATTATATTCCACTTCTTAAAAATAAGAGCCATGGATGAGAAAATGCATCACCATCATATGACTGGGTTTGGGTTCGAGTCCAAAAAAGAGTCCTGATGTTGCTTCTGTGCTCGTTTTTATACGTGGTGATTTTGCTCTACCGTTGGTGTTATGGTCAACGAACCCAAACAAGGAAAAATGTGGGGAAAAGCTGGGGAGGAGTACGCCCTACAAACCCGGAGAGGGTGTAACTGAATACTTGAACTGGATAAAGTTTAGTCAATGGGGAACGCTCTGCTTGACTGTGTGGCAACTATATAGATGGCCAGATATGAAACAACCTGAGCAGTGTGAGATGCTACGAATCAAGAAGCCAAATCAAGTTCCAGCGCACTTAATGTATGTATCGAGGATTGTCCCTCGCGTGAGAAGGAACACACTTCTTTGCATCTTGTCTGATATCAAAAAGTATGAATAATTTCTCCCTCCCCCTCCCCCCGGTCTTTTTGCCCCTGATGCAGAGAGTTCAGGGGACAATTTGAGATTCTTGGTTAGCATATCTGCTTCCAACTCCTTTCTATGCCTGTGGTGAGATCTTTCTTTTATATCCATGTTTTTATGGAGGCTCCTTTAAATCCTTTCTGCAGGAGACGCAATAGAAAAACCGAAGACCCAAAAAGCAAGCAAAGGCAGAGTAGTGTGCCCGACAACATAGTTGATATGGGGACGCGTGCCTTCAAGTGTCCACAGCGTGGTTCAGAGTTTGGGAACGATGACAACCTTAGCCTGACAACAGCTAGGCCTCCTCCGGGATCTTGTGAGTCTTTAGCATATGAAAATCTCACTGGAAACTTCCCTTGGACTTTATGTCCCTCCCCCAGTGTCACAGCCCCAGTGCTGCTCTTCCTGCCCGTGGGTCTTATCCCCGTGCTTTAATAAAATCACTGTTTTGCACCAAAGACGTCTTCAAGAATTCCTTCTTGGCTGTCGGCTACGGACCCCACGAACCCCACCATCACCCCTGAAAACCTCATCACCATAAGCACTCATGGGTCATACAGCGACTTTGACTGCTTGGAAGGTACCTGCCCACCCGGGCCCCTGCACCAAGACTGACGTTTCTTCTAATAAAGATGCATTTTGGTAAGACTATTCTGGAGCAGATAAGAGAAGCTTCTGGCATGTTTTCATGAGCCAGAATGAGAAGGCATGAGATGTGTGAAAAACAGCGCGCGTGGGACTGCTTTTGGAAGCAGACAGGAGCCGCTGTCTTCCTGTTCCCTTCTCTACGGGAGATACTCGCCGTCCCCAGAGTTTCAGAGCAGGGACTTGCTAAGCAGGCGGTCTGAAAAGGGAAGGGTGAAGACACCCTTCATGCACACCTGGACCCGGGCTCTCCCGGCAAACAGGATTATCCTCTGTGTTTCCTAACGGGGCGCCTGAGGCCAGGAGGAATGCTCATCGGGCTGTGAGCGCATTCCAGGTCCCCGGGCAAGTCTCCCTCAGCCTGTTGCCGCAGGGAGGCTCGATTCTCTGTGTCCTCGTCCCCCTGAGCACGTCCTCACCCCGGAAGAGACACGGGGACTCCGCGCTTGGTGCAGGAGGTGGGATCGGCCCCTTGGCCTGCGTCTGCCTCCTTAAATGTCAGAAGCGGTGAGCACAGCATCATTTGCATGAGGCTTGCGGAAGGCAGCTCGCCAAGGCTCAGCCGCAGAGACTTCGGAGGTGACGGGGGACCCCCCCCCCACCCTCTCTGCTTTTAGACTGGGGGGGAGGGAGAAGAAAAATATAAGCCAAGCGGATTTCTGGCAGACCCGACAAACGCAGGGTTAAATAAAAACAGTGGTGTTGGTGGAAAAGCCGGGGAAAGCACGCCGGCCCCAGCCCCTACTCCATGTTAATTACTCCGTATTTGCTGCAGCCTGAGAAAGACACATTTGTTATGCAGACAGTGTTCACAGTCAGGGGCTGATCAGGAAGGCAGCGGTGGCAGGCCACAAAATGAATGAGCTCTCTGAATAGCAAACTGGAAAACCGATTCGAGCCGGAGCGTGTCACTCGGACTCCACCAGGGTTAAAATAGACTCCACACCCATGAGACCCTGCTTTGTGACCGCTGCTAATTGTGGGCTATTTTGGGGCACGGCCTTGAGAAAGGAAGGATCTGGGAGAGAGGGCAGCGGTGTGCCCAACAACGGGGCTCATTTACGACACGGGGGTTCACAGCCCTCTCTCCAAGCCCGTTTCCCATGCTCTGGAACGGCCTTTCTGTGCGACTCAATAATTTATTATTTACCCTCCTCATGAATGTGGGTGATTCCAGCTATTCCGAGCATGTGCTCTGCAGAGGGGATGAACGCAAAGCTTCACTGTGCCCAGGAAGGAAGCCAAAGGGCTCTGGGGACATTCCCTCCCTGCCCTTGGTGACACTGCCGAAGAGTGCCAATGAGACACTGCCGAGAATCTGGTGTGCAAGAGGCAGCGAGCTCCAGGGCGCCTGGGTGGCCCAGTCGGTCAAGCCGCCGACTCCTGATTGCGGCTCGGGTCATGATCTCATGGTTTCATGGGTTCGAGCCCCGCGTCAGGATCTGTGCTGACCGTGTGGACCCTGCTTGGGATTCTCTCTCTTTCTGTCCCTCCCCTGCTTTCTCTCTCTCTCTAAATAAGTAAATAAACTTTAAAAAGATAGTTAAAAAAAAAAGAAGCAGTGAGCTCCAAGCTGCTGTGTAGGGCACAAACATGGTCCACAGAGGGGGTAGGGGGCACAGTTCTCGTCCGATTCTGGTGGGTACCCACTGAGTCTGTCGGCCAAATATATGCATGTACACACACAGACACACACACACACACACCATAAGCCACTAGGAGGGAAGGAGGCATGTTGGCATGGCCCACTGAAGAAGTTTACTATTCTGCAGAAGATATTATAAATTCATCCAAATTTTATAAGCCTGGCATTGCCACATGTCCAGGTTATATAGATTCATCTTTCTCTCGAGACAGGCATATCCCTCCAAGAGGCTGTGGGTCACCGATCACAGTGTCCCGTTCTGTGATCAAGATATGACAACTTGGTGCCCTGTGGTCGTTTCCTTGAGATGGCCCCGAGTACGGCATTTTCCCCAAAATGCCTTTCTCCCCCAATTTTGCAAGATAAAGGAATGGCTACACAACTAACCAAGGAAAAGTCCCCACAGCTCTGAATCCCCTCAAGGTTAAAGGGTACATTTATCTCGTATTTTTGGCAAGAACAGAAACTACAGGTCACAGATGACCCCTACGTCTCTCTCCAGGGCCTGAGATGACTAATTCTCAATACATCAGAAAGTCCCATGGGAAATAATTCTTCTGGGGAAGTGGGCCTCACGTGGTGGATATTTTGTAACGTCTGGGGATATTTTCGGTTTTCGAAACTGCTGGAGGTGGGGGGATTGGTACCACTATCTAGGGGGTCGAGGCCAGGGATGCTATCAAACAGGTTGCAATAGACAGGACACCCCAAAGGATCAGCTGGCCCGAAATGTGGGTGATGCCAATGTTGAGACACTGCGCTAGGAGTGGTTATTTCTGGATCCCTGACAGGTTGAGAGAGAGTAGCTATGTGAGAGAGTAGTGCCCGCAGTTGGCAAAGCAGTGAGCAGAAACACTTAGGGAAGTCATTTTGCAAGGGACTTAGTTCTTCTGAATGTGCCACACTGGCTTCCCGGATCCCAGACAAGCCCATCAGGTCTGTACCACCTAAGGGAAGACACAGGGTTTGTAGAGTGTGACAGGTGTGTGGCTGATTCCTGGAATCACCCCGCCTGAAACAGCAGAAGTCCATGTCTGGGCCCCGGTCCATTTTAAAATCTGTCTCAGATTCCTGACAATACTGAGAAAATATGGCAGTGACCTCCACCCTGGGCTTGGCCCTCCCCTGGCATATAGTCCTCTAAAACACAACAGCCAGTCTAGGAGCTCATGAACAGCAGCTCGGTCATCTACAAAAGTGTCATTGGAAAGAACCTTAATTAATAAATGTTCTCTGTGATATGTGACATGAGATCAAGCAAGCATTCTCAAAATACGAGATTTGGTTTGTTCACCAGGAAAATGGAGCTTATCCTACGAGAGGATTCTCGAAGACCCCTCTCCTGGGACAAACCATTTATGTGCATCATTCCTGAAAAGGGAGTCCTGACGTCCTTCACATATAACACGCCCCACGCCCCTCACTCAGCAAATTAGGGGAAGGGGGATTTTGCGAGCCCTGTGTTGTGCTAGCCCCGGGGAAGTAGGACAGTCTTATTAACCACCAGGCAATCATTTGGCAATGGACATGGGCGGAGATGAAGGAGGGAACGCATGGGTCTCTTAGGTACGGAATGTTAGACATGGCTGCTGCTTTCCATTTAGGATTCAAGAGTGAACGGTCTCTGTTTTCATGCAAGGTAGGTGCCCCAAGGCAAAGGCTTCACAAAGGCCTTCCCATAATCATCACGTACTGGCTGGTGCATGCACACTTTGTTCCATGGTGCTTGTGGCTTCTTATTTGTGGATTGTATTTGTGAGAGGGGTGCGTATGTCATTTGTGTTTTATGCCATGTATCTCCAAGATTGTAAGTTGGCTTAAGAGAAGATATGTATCCCAGAGGTCAAGGCTGGTCTCCTCCTGGAATCAGACTGCATTCCCGGGATGCTTCGGGAAACGGACTGATGACATTGGCGGGGCGGGGGTGGGGGTGTTGTGGGGGGGGTGGGGACACAACTCTAGAGCATAACGGCCATTCTCAAATGGGAGGGAGCTCCCTGCTCATTTTGGTCAGTCCCACACATCCTGTCTCCACACATTCTGTCTCGCCCAGCACATAACAGGGGATGCTTTTCTTGAGTCTGACTTCAGCTTCACGAGGTTATTCTGTAATCGGCAATAACAGAGGCTCCCTTCCCGACAGGTTGTGCGAGTGCTACTTTCTGTCCACGCACTGCCCCAGTTACCCTGACTTCTCGGCACATTGTTTTTGTCGGGTCAGTGCTTAATCTCCGCAGACCACAGAGTGAAAATGAATGTACCATCTGTGTAGACATGCCTCTCATTTCTGACACTCTCAGAAATCTCTGAGAATGTTCTCTGGGAGGGAACAGTAGCCTACACCAAGATACGGGTGCCAGGACGCGGAGGAAACACAGACACAAAGTCCGGGAAAGAACGAGACACAAAACTGAACGCCGCGTTGGTAACCTAGGACAGTGGCATCTTCACCAAACGGTGGCCAGGACGCAGAGTCTCCCCACGACACTGAAATTTGCACGACGGCCGTGAATAAGTAAATGTGCATCCCTTCGCAGAGATGAATGTGATCACACTGGCTGCCACCCTCTCTTCTACCAATCTGAACGTTTTGTCAAAGAGCAATTCATTATTTCTAGTTTGATTTGATTCAATCAGTGACAGCTGAAAAGCGTTTTTCTTCTTAGACTCAATATTGGCTAATTTTAGGAACAGTCCTTTTTACACAAGTACCTGCTTAAATTACTAAATCATTACGTTGCATTACCTGTGGTATTATTTTCCTTCTCTTTTTAACATTCCTCTACTTGGCAAATGTTTCTTCACCTATGGGTGACAAAATTCATTACCGAATCTCCTATTACCCAGGGACGTATTTGCAACACCGTCCCAACTTCAATATTTGAGCATTCCTCTACAAATTATATTTCTTTCATTGATGTTTTCCATTTCCCTAGAAATTGACACTTCCTGAGCCTTTGCTGTATTACCTCCCTGGAGGGTGTTCTGATCTCACACACCTCTGGTAGGTTTGAAATTTCTTCCTGAGCAACCAATAGTCATTAGGTAACTTTACTGGCAAAAAACTTCCCTTTCATTCCTTAATGTTATAAACTTGTGGGTTTTTTTAAATGTTTATTTATTTATTTTGAGAGAGAGGGAGAGAGAGAGAGAGAGAGAGAGAGAGAGACCGTGAGCAAGCATGAGCATGGGAGGGGCAGAGAGATAGGGAGAGAGAGAGAATCCCAAGCAGGCTCCCTGCTCTCAGCACAGAGCTCGATGCAGGACTTGATCCCACAAACCATGAGACCATGACCTGAGCTGAAACCAACAGTTGGATGCTCAACCAACTGAGCCACCCAGGTGCCCTGTAACTTGTGTTGCTGTCTTAACTTGAAGCAAGAAATTGGCAACATGTCAAACTCTTCACTCATGATATATTTCCATCACAACTTTCCCTGCCCCCCCACCAAATAAAAACTCCTAATAACTTTATAAGGGATATATCACGTATGTAAGGACAAACTGACCAGCATCAGTTATAAATGGATGTCGGTCCTATGGCAAAGCACTTGTAGGGCTCTGGTATCTTACCACCATCTCTGTCTCTCTTTCAACGGGCTGAGACTCTTTCCCTTCTACTTCAGAACAGATTCTCCATGATGTAATCACAATACACCTTGTTCACGTTCATCTGGTGACATTCAGGGTCTTTGTCTGTAAATCTCATCCACCATTTAAGGTCTGAACCAAGATCCAACAACCTTCATGAATACTCAGGTCACTGCTCTCTCCCTAAGACACCATACCGTTTATGGTATTGTCTCTTCTTGGCTCATATAACAGTCAACTCAATGCCATTTAACTTTTCATTCACTTCTTCAATACCCGTTCATCAATCATCTACTACGTGCCCAACCAAAAAGGCTCGACCCCAGGCACATAGCAATAGGGAGATAGAGAGACTCAACGCCCAGCTCTTAGAGTTTAAAATCTTGAAGCAGAAACAGACATTAAGCATAGAAACACGCAAGGTATTTGTTTAAGACCATGAGTTGCACTTCAAGAAGACTAACGTACTAAATAAGATAGGGACTGGTCTTCTATAGATCACAGCTTGTCTGGGTGAAATTCCCAGCAGTGTCTCCAAAGAAAAAACAAAACAGAGAGGGGAAGAACTAAAGAAAAAGACACCATCTGGGTGAATCATTTCTATTACCGTGTGTAGATTCTTTGCAATAGCACCCACCCTTCTCTGGACAAAAGTCTTAGGGCAGATTTCAGATATTCCAAATGTTCTCTGATACCCTGAGCCTTTGCATTTGCAGACTGCCATGTAAGATGGGAGTGGACACTGCACTCTTCTGAAGGCCAGATTAAAGCATCTAGCGCTTTCTAAAAGTTGGGTGTTGCTCACACGCTCATCTGGGCCACCTTTACTGCCTCTTATCTGTAGCCCACATTCAATACACCCACCTAATCCCTGAGACTTGCTCCTTAGGATCTTATAAAACACTCCCAGCACCTCCTAAATCATACCAGGTAAAAAAGATCGTTGTTATTATTCCTTTCGAAGCCTATGTTTTTTTCTCAACTTCCTCTTCTGCACTGTGAGGGAATACATTTCCAGCAGGTTCTCCGTTTCTGTCTTGAACATTCTCTCCCCACCTCACGCCCAGGTTGATTCACACCGGAAGATTATATAACAATAGCCTGTCAGTATGGCGCTGGTCAAATTTCACGTGGCTTACCTGCTTTATGGGACTTGATCTCGGTAGACGGACCTCAGAAATGATTCGATGGTGGCTCAAAAATCTGTTTGAGCATCAACCAACACGTAGTCAGAATCCTGGCTACCTAACATAAAACACAAGGTAAATCATGACAAGAGACAATAAAACTTGCTCCGGCCTCAAACGTTTACCGCTCAGACCTTGGGCTGGTTGCTGAATATAAGCAGAAACATCTAGGTGCCTGCCATGTGTAGCTGTGAGCATTGGTACAGACCATCTAGTGAGATGCATTGCATTTTGCCTCTTTTTCTGAGGTAGACACCCAGTGAGGAAACAGAAAGTCTGTGTCACTGTTCAAGAGAATGTCCCCATTTCTTGGTCTCTTATTATCCTATTGTGTTTTGCTTTTTGTGCTGTGGAATACTGTTCCTTACTTTTTAATTCTGTGGCATTAGTGCTGAAGCCACTTCAATGGCTACAACCACCCCCAAATTTACCACTTTGTTATCCTGATTATTTTGAATTGTAACCATTTGAAAACCAGCAGGTGAAGGGAGAGGCTTTCCCTGAACTTCCCTCATTTGCCTAAAGACACGTCCTCCAAAAGGAACGCAACTGTCATGGGTGCCCTCCTTGGGAGTGTCATCAACTGGGAAGATGGTCTCCTGTCACAGGAGAGGAGATTAGACCTCCAATTTACCCGCACACAAATTCGGTCAGAAATTGTCCTACCTCCACCTGGTTTTCCAAGGGCCCAGTCATCTTTCCTAAAATCATTTACTCTCCCTGCCTACATCCCCCTTCCCCTCCCCTATTCAGATCCTAAATTCTAAGGCCACCCCTCTGAGTTTTTTCCTGGGTATCCCCCATGTATACAGGAGATAGACCTGTTAATAAACTTCTGTGTGTTTTTCTCTTGCTAACCTGTCTTTTATTACAGGGGTCTCAGAAGAAAACGCTAAGTGGTAGAAGGAAAATTGTTTTTCCTGTGCTACAGAATCCTTCATGTAACTGTAGGTGATTATTTTTCCCTGCAACTCTTTTTACACAATTTCCTAGTGTTTATGGCATAATAACCTTGGACCAAAAATGAAAACATAATTTCTTATTTGATGAGGATGGCACAGTGTGGTCATTAACGACTTTCGTTTAAATTGTCTTTGATACTTGATACGAATTGTCTTTGATGATTGAATTTAATATATCCTCATGCTTAAATTGTACTTACTTAAAAAAATTTTTTTAACGTTTTATTTATTTTTGAGACAGGGAGAGACAGAGCATGAACAGGGGAGGGTCAGAGAGAGGGAGACACAGAATCTGAAACAGGCTCCAGGCCCTGAGCTGTCAGCACAGAGCCCGACGCGGCGCTCGAACTCACGGACCGCGAGATCATGACCTGAGCCGAAGTCGGCCGCTTAACCGACTGAGCCACCCAGGCGTCCCAATTGTTTGTACTTACTTCAATCATTGGACTCAAGGATTATCTTTGCTGTTATCACCAAAATCTTGGGGAAAGCTATATTCATGAATCTTGAAGCAGACCAATGTTTTCTTAACACTTTGACTACACTTTGGGTTCTAAAGCCTGTGTTTTTTAGAGAAAATAAAACCTCATTTGGATGTAATTTCATTTTCTTAGTGTTACCTTACTGCATAACCAAAGAATCAACCCTTCATTCAATAATGTATTTGGTGAACACCAACTATGTATTGGTAGATGTTCCAAGTGCCGGCAGAGGGTGGTGACAAGGACAGGGAGTGTCACTGTCATGAAGCCTATTCATGCAATAAGCTGATAGATATGTGAGCAAAATAATTTATGCCACCGTGCTGCTTCATGTGATGGAGAATTTGAAACAAAGAAATGGGATAGTCACAATGTCCCCCGGAGATTAAGAGTGATTCCAAGTTGGCTGGTGGAGGTGATATTCTCAACTTGTGGTTGGAGAAGGTTCCCCAGCACAGATAACACTCAGACTGTCCTCATGAAGACAGGGCAAGGCAGACACAGAGCCTGGGGAAGAGGGCTTGTCACTTAATAGGGCAGAAGAAAGGGCTGCCAGTCAGAGGCCAGTGAGCAGAGAAGAGAGGAGGAAGAGAGGAGGCTCAAGAGGGGAGTAGGCAGCAGGGGCCACTCAGAGCCGTGGGATCTTGGGAACAAGTTTGCATGTTCTCTTGGGCTGAATGCGAAGGCTTTGGATGGTGTTAAGCTGAGATGTGTTTTTGCCAAAAAATCACTCCGTCTGCAGTGTGAATATACAGTAGGAAGGGAAGTGCGAGGTGATGCAGCAAGAGACAGACTAGCACAGTGTGTAGGAACTAGAGCTCCAGGCCATCTGGGCTAGAGTGGCAGTGGTAGCCAGGTAGAAAATAGATAGGGCCGGCAGGATCTAATAATAGATTGTATATGCGATACGCAGGGAGGAAAAGAATCAGGAGGTCTGGTGGGATTTTTGTGTATTTAACATAGATGGGTATATCAATGGAGAGATGATACATAGATAAATAGATGATAGGTAGGGAGATAATTAATAATTACTAATTTAGTAGATAGGCAGATGATAGGTAAAGATAGATGATGCAGAGATTGATGACAGATGGATGGATACATAGATGATAGATATGATGGGTCGATAGATAGATGATAGATAGATAGATAGGTAGATAGATACATAGATAGATATGATGGATGGATAGATAGATAGATAGATATGATGGATGGATAGAACGATGATAGAAATGATAGATGATAGATAGATAGATAGATGATAGATATGATGGATGGATAGATAGATGAAATGATACATAGATGATAGACAGATGATAGATATGATAGCTAGATAGATAGCTAGATAGATGATAGATAGATAGATAGATAGATGATAGAGCTATCAGTAAGCAATTTGTTTCTTACTTTCTGGTATGTGGACAGAAAATTTCAATGGTTCTCTCCATTTTCCAACAAAGTGACTGGAGATGATTATTGGTTTTTGTCATTTTGACTTGGTCCAGGTGAAGCTAGTCTGAGCTAAATAGCAAACTACACTCTGAGAAAGTCTACCATTACTCAAGAAAAGAAGTAAAAAGAAAAGCTTTACATTCAGAGTTCACCTCATCGGGATCCCCATTTCCACTATGAAAGCCAGATAACACCTGAATGCCTGAATGTGGACTGAACCTCATGGTCCTAAGAAAGCACATCTGTCCTGAAGAAGACTCACAGTCACATTGACCCACCATCTACAAAAGACAGACTTGTCCCAACATCCTGCTGAATGAAAGGTAGGTCCCTCCTCTCCTCCCCTCTCCTCTCTTCTCCCGTCCCTCCCTCCCTGCCTCCTTCTTCCCTCCCTCCCTCCCTCCCTTTTCTTCCTTCCCTCCTTTTTCACTCCTTCCTTCCCTTCCTTCTCTCCCTCCTTTTCCTTCCTTCCTTCCTTCCTTCCTTCCTTCCTTCCTTCCTTCCTTCCCTTCCCTTCCCTTCCTTCTTTCTCTTTTTTCATTTCCTTTTCTCTCTCTTCTTATTTTTCTCCTTATTCTTCCCTCTTCCTCCCTCTCCTTCTCCTTCTTATAGATATCTTTGGATTCTTCCAGAACGTAATTTTAGATTTTCATGAGCTGGGGGTAAGGCACTGTGCTCCTAGCAGGATTTGACAGAGTGTGGTGTCTGGGGTTGGGTTCGGCAGGAAGCTGACTAAGAGGGTGATTCGCAAGCACAAAGTTTATCAGGATCAACACCTGTGTACAGAAAAGCAAGCAAGCAAGACTGCACACAGAAAGAAGGGAAGGCCATGGTATATGGGCTGCTTCTAGAAGCTGGAAAGTCAAGGACACGATTCCTCCTCATGCCTGCAGAAAAAACCACAACCCTGTCAACACTGTGCAGGGGATACCTGCATCAGACTTCTGACCTCCAGAACAGTAAGATAGTAAATTTGTGTCATTTAGCCACTAAGAGTGTGATAATTTGTCATAGGAGTGATAGGAATCTCCTACATCTAGTAAAATGTTAATGGTAGAACCTGTGTGACAGGCACATCGCTGTTCGATGCAAAAATCATTCAAATTGTTTGTATGTTTTAAAACTTTCATTATTACATGAATATGTTATTGAAAATAAGAAAAACATGGTATATCACCATAGTAGCTACTTTGGAATCCATTCTGTGGGAAGAGAAGGATCTGACTTTGGAATCAAATAGGGGATTGTGGAGACTGGGGAGGGGGTCAGACAAGTGGGGGCTGCAGGCAGGCAAGTTGGGGTTTTTCTGAAACATGTATTCAGACGAAGGTCTCAGCTTACCCAGTTCTGCATACCCCCTCAGAAACAAGAAACCTGAAAGCTAATCAGTGTCTCCCTCCAGACTAAGGATTACTTATTCATTGATTTTTTTAAAGGTTTTATTTATTTATTTTGAGAGTGAGAGAGAGAGAGAAAGAGAAAGGGAGGGGCAGAGACAGAGGGAGAGAGAGAATCCCAGGCAGGTTCCTCAATGTCAGTGCAGAGCCTGATGCAAGGCTCAGACCCATGAATTGTGACATCATGACCTGAGCCGAAACCAAGAGCTTGATGCTCAACTGACTCAGCCGCCCAGGCACTCTCAAGGGTTATTTATTCATTCTTGAGCAGGTTGTTTAATCCAGAGCAGGTGTGTAATTGTCCATCCTCAGGAGACTCACAGGATGGTACTTCCCAGACATCCAATCCTGTTCAAGAGGATTTCTGGTGGACCTCACTTCTTCCATCTCAGCTACATTTCTTGGATTGGATCTAGGCTCATGCAGGGAAGCTTCTTTGGTCTGTCCCTTCATTTGCTCTTGAGGAGAGCTCCAGCTCCATTGTCCCGGATGTCTGAAAACTGTCACACCATCTCCAGAAATCAAAGAGTCCCACTGGACACCAGGACGACCACATCCAAGAACCTAGAGACATGGATCTTCTTTTACTCGTTTGTTAACGAAGCCCTCTCATGTTCTAGGCACTCTTCTTGGTTTGTATTATTTAGTTATTGCTGTGTGACAAATCATCCCCAAACACAGCCCTGAAAACAGCAAACGCTGATTATCTCACAGCTTGTGCGGGGATATCTCACAGGTGTGGGGTGGCTGGGCTCCTGTGGCTCAGGGCATCTGATGGGGTTGCAGCCCATGTGTCGGCAGGGTTGCCGTCCCATCTGTGGCTCACTCATGTGGCTGTAAGTAAGCTTTGGTCTCTTGTTTCATGGTGCTCTCTGTCTCTCCACAAGTTTTCCTCACAATATGGTGGCTGACTTCCCCCAGGTGCAGGTGTGCCCACAGTCGATAATGTTGCAGGACAAGAACCTCCTACAGGGGTGGGAACCTGACACTGTAGCTTAGGGAACCTGACCTGAATACTTGCAACGGGCAGTCAGCCGGTCTGATCTTTCCTCTCGAGGAAGACATTATCTTTACCAATAAATTAATGGGGAGTAAGTAAACTGGCTACGTGCTTGAAGGGAAGACACTATCTGTCTTCGAAAGCTGTTAGCTACACAGACATCCTTGGAAAGACAGTCCACAAGGAAGGCTACCAATCCCTCTGCTTGTAATACATGCAGAAATGCAAGAAATTCAAGAATTACGTCTCCACATCTTTTTAATATGTCTTGGGTAAATAATAAAATTATTTAGGGGTATATAATGGTGCCTTTACTATGTCAAAAACTGAGACATAACGACTCTCAGTCCTCAGGGAAAATAGGGTGAGAAACTCCCCCAAAGGGTTAGTCTCCTTCCTGGAAATGAGACCTTTGCTATTCACACCGTCATGTTTCACTGCTGCTTTTGAGCTTCCCAGGGCAATCCTAAAAGAAAATTGATCTTTGGACAACTCCGGGGCTTTCAAGTGTGAGTCATCCTGACCATGTGAATTGGGAAGTTAATTGCTACCATAACCTCCCTGAAAAGAAGTAAAGTACAGTGATTCAACATCATCAGCAATCCCAAACCAAGGTCGCGTTCATTGAGCAAGTGCGGGCCTTCTGGACCATAAGGCGGCCCTGAATGGAAGGTCATTATACTATCAAATGTGACACCTTTTATACCGTTAGAGATGCCTGAGGGGTAAAAACTGACAATAGTTTGTTTTAATCAGGTTCAGTGCGTGCGTGTGTGTGTGTGTGTGTGTGTGTGCGCGCGCGCGCACGGGCGCGTATGCACGTGTGTTTATGAGCAAGTCTTTATCATCAAGTCCCTTCATTATGAGGGATATTTTGGACATAAGTTATTACATAACGACAGTCAAATTGCGGGTCAGAAAGAATAAGTAAAAGGAAAGATCAAACATTTGGTGACTAATATGGTAAAACATCTTAATGTGCTTTTAATTCTTCTACTCAGCGAGTTTCCACAAATTGCCTCAACATCTCTACTTACGGCAGACAGAATCAAGGAGAGAAATCACTGAAAAACAAGTTCTATGTTGTAGTTTATATCGGCGTGAATCACTGGAGCATCCAACTATTCTCGGATGATATACTCATATGTGTGTGCTTGTAACCTAAAACAGAATGAAATGGAGAGATGGAGAGATGGGGATGGCGGGAGAGAAAGAAACGACTGTAAGGAAGGACGGGAAGCCATGTGACTCAACCATTCTTAACATTCACCTCGGCTGACTTTCCTGGATCAACGTACAGATGTTATGACGGGTGAGACGCGGCCAGTAGAAAGGAAGTATTTATCCAGATTGTTGGACCTGTTCACTGTGTAGCCCTATTGGGTACATCGCAGATGGTGTCATCTCTGGTGCCTTTGACAAAAACAGTCTGCACTCTTCTGCTTTACGGAAATCATGTCCAACCTCAATTAACTATGGAGGAGGGGAAAAAACCTAATTACTAAGTTTTAAAAAGAACTTAGCTACAACAAAGCACTTCATCACTTAAGAGACTGATCTTAGAGTAATGCTGAAGGGAATCTGAGTGCCCCCGTTCATAACTGTGGTCGTGGTGGCACAGTGCATTGCACATATCGGTGGTGAGGGTGGCAAATTATAAAAGGAAGTCACTGGAGACCACGAGCTGTTGAAAATTTGAGTAAGAATGATGTGTCTTTGGCTGCAGACAGAGAACTGGCACTACGAGCTCTTACTCACTGCTGTAGCTGCAGTCAAGTGGGCTGTAATGATCCCTGCCCTGTGCTAGGCACACTCTGACATAATCCTCTACCGCAGCGCACCAGGATGGCTTTGTGTGACCAATAGAACTCTACTGTTGTGCAGGAACGGTATATGCCTCCCACCCAGTTAGGTCTGGTTTCTATCTCGCTCTCTGTCTTGGCTCACTCATTCTGAAGAAAGCCAGTGGCCCCCCTTCTTGTAAGCACGTTCAAGCAACCCAGTGGAGGAGGCTGAGTAGTCCGTCGCAAGGAATGGACACGTGCAGCTAACAGGCTTGAGGCAAACCATCCTGCACACAGATCTTCCAGCCCCAGTCAAGCCTACAGACGCCTGCAGGCCCAGCTGACATTATGAGATAACCTGAGCCACGAATACCCAGCTCAGCCACTGCAGGATTTCTGAGCCACAGAAGCTGCGAGGATATGAACGTGTGCTATTGTAAGAGACTACATTTGGTGTATATTTTATTGTGACACGGCATTAGACGACTGAGGAATATAATCACCCACACCATCCTGCGCTGTGGGAACAAAATCAAAACATCGAGACTATGGCTGGAATGAGAAGTATTCAGTACAGAAACTTTGGACGCTGTTTGACATCGGTGTGCAATGACACAAATGTCAATGACCTCGATAGTCAGAGATTAGTGTGATAAATATTATTCACGGGTAACTCATCAGTTGCCATGATCTAATTCTGGCAAATATTATAGTCAATGTATTAAAATGCAGGATCTTTCAAAAAAATTTCTTAATGTTTATTGTATTTTTGAGAGAGGGAGAGAGACAGAGCCTGAGAGGGGGAGGAGCAGAGAGAGAGACAGGGGGAGACACAGAATTCAAAACAGGCTCCAGGCTCTGAGCCGTCAGCACGGAGCCTGACGTGGGGCTCGAACTCACGAATCAGGAGATCATGACCTGAGCCTGAGTTGGACGCTTAACCGACTGAGCCACCCAGGCGCCCCTAAGATGCAGGATCTTTCTAGATGATCATATTGGAGTATAAAATAGTTTTATTTTTTTCACCCATGTTCACATTTGAGAAAAAGATATAATTAATCAGATTTATGCTTGAGCTACACATGCTTATTCTAAGGTCCTCAAGGGGTGAAAACTGCAAAAAAAAAAAAAAAAAAAAACACGAGTAAAATTCAGGAAAAGAAAGGTAATTAAGGGGGAAATGATGCCTCACAAGTATTAAATCATGTTTTAAGCTATAGTAATTAAAATACAGTTGACTCATAAACAACATGGGTTTGAATTGCACGGGTCCACTTGTGAGTTTTTTCAATAAATAATTGACTCAATAAGTATTTGTATACAATATGTAATATACAAATATATTTGTATACAATATGTAATATACAAATATATTTGTATACAAATAATACACAAATAGAATAATGCAAATAATAACACAAGTAATATATACTGAATGTATCAATAAATATAGAATAAATATTTACAGTACTGTAAGTGTATTTTCTCTTCCTTATGATTTTTTAATCACATTTTCTCTTCCCTTATTTTAGTGTAAGAATATAGTATGTAATAATATAACATACCAACTATGTGTTGATCGACTGTGTACATTATTGTTAAGGCTTCCAGTCAACAGTAGGCTATTAGTGGTTGACAAAAGTTATACGTGGATTTTTGACTGTGTGGGGGGTCGGCGCCCCCAACCCCCCGTCTCGTTGAAGGGTCAACTGTAGTTTGGTTCTGACTCACGGGATATGACAAGAATACTTAGGAAACGATAGTTGACAGCAATAAAAGTTTAGGTATAATTTAAATGTCCACTGGTAGAAAAATGATTAAATGAACTATGCTATACCTTCTCAATAAAATTCACGCAAGCATTTAAAAGGATGAATCATCTCAGTATAATTATGGATCCGTCTTCCAGTGACTTTATGTGGCTAAAATAAGATGTAAAACAGGTGACCTAGAGATGCTACACGTGATTACTGCCACACTTCACCCTTGTTCCTGCAAAAACAAACAGTCCCGAGATTCACAGTGACAAATCTTTCCTATGACATTTGATTCTAAAGTGACCTGAAGGATTTAGTTGAAGTGTGGGCTCCTGAGGTAATTGTTCCAGTGGTTGAGACAGACTGAACTCGTTGTGGAAGAATTCAAAACGAACGTGGCTAAACGTGCGAAATAAATACAGTATTTTCAGACATAATGACCTCTAGGTATTTGAAATGTGGTTTGAAGATGTTCATGAAGTCTTCATTTTTATATATTCAAATAGAACGCTAAACCCAAAGATCAGTAGCATATTCGGCTGTGAAATCAGTCTTGGGACGAACAGGGCATATTTTTTTAAAAAATGGCCTTTTTTTAAAAAAAAATGCCTAGGGAGGAAAGAAATAGAAATATACATTCATTAAAAAAAAAAAACGTATCCCTATTCCTTCAAAGTTCAAGACTGTTAAGTACTGGGCTGTAAAACTCTGATCCCCTAAATGTTTATAGAGCATCTATTAATATGGCTTTAGTTATAACGTTTTTCCCCCTTCTAATTAGTTTCTCAATAAAGACAAAATAAGGAGGCCCGGGTGGCTCAGTTGGTTAAGCGTCCGACTCTGGATTCGTCTCAGGTTATGATCTCATGGCTGGTGAGTTCAAACCCGGCACTGGGCTCTCTGCTGACAGCACGGAGCCCTCTTGGGATTGTCTCTCTCCTTCTCTCTCTACCCCTACCCCACTGACGCGCAAGGTCTTTCTCTCTCAAAGTAAGTAAACATTAAAAAAAAAAAAATGGATACCGAATTAGAGAGTGCTATACAGAAGATGTAAGGTTGTCTTGGCAGAAATCTGTGGAGCCCAGAGAGAGCTACTTAATTAAAAAGTTGCACCACGATCAATCAGCATACAATAGAAAGAACTGCCTTTTACAAAATCACAGAACAGTTCTGGCATCTGAAACAGCGAGGACTGATTAAATTTTCCTCTTTCAGATTCTACTGTAAATCCAGACTTAGAAACAGTCCTCCTTACTCTGCCTTCCAAAGTATTGAATAAGGAACTTCAAACTTCTATTATTTTCCCAACGCTACGAAATCGCAGTAAATCTGTATTCCCTCTTATCTTTAATGGAAGAGACATCTCAGTTCTCCGTAGAGGGAAAGGTAAATGACAACAGTCACCACAAGCAACAATTCTTGTACCAGTTGTTCTGCATAAAAATTAGTTATTCCGTTTAAACCCTGGCTCTCCGGTGTCAGGGAGAAAGACTAGTCCCTGCAAACTCTTGGAAAAACCTACTTCTTCATACTGCGAAATGTTTCAGCTCTCAGTAGGATAGGACCCCCCCACCCCCACCCCGCCCCGCCCGCCAGCTTCCCACCACTTAAACTTGCTTTTCCACTATTAGGTGAAGGATGCTCAGAGAACATCACATTAATTTCGGCGGACAGTAAATTTTATCTAATTCAGCAAGCAAGCCTGTGTTAATTAGGCCTCCCAGGACGAGTGATGGCAAGGCAGCTTCTGTTACTGATCGATAAGCTCACCTCTAGCAGCTCAGGTGGACGGCTACTGGGGCTTCCGAGTAAGAAAGAGGGTCCCATTCTTGCGAGCCAGCTCTAGGCGCCTACCAGCGTGACGAGCAGGCTGGCTGCGTACAAGTAACATCGCCCCCTCTTCCTGTCCATCTGTCCCGGCGGAGGTCAGAACTGCCCGGGGGGAAGCACGTTCCCTGCAGTCGCCTGAGGCGGCTCAACGCCTTCCAGCCTTGAGCCTGATGGATGGGGACGTCAACGTGCTGACACAGCCAGCACAGATGTGCTGTTTGATCCCAGGGACGCGAGCCTTCTTTGATGAGAAGGCAGGAGCATCAGTACACGCAGCCTAATTTCCTGTAATCCTGCTCTGCAGTCACTTACAGGCAACAGGGTATTAAGAGCCCACAAGGCAGTGTGTCCCTCCTGGTGGCCTTTGTCAGCAAAGAGCCCGACGCATGAGTGTCTTTGGGGCGAAAGACACCACCCTGGCCAAGGGTGTGAGTGTTCAGGCCTCTATCAGGTGGGAGACGCGGAATCTCCTGGAAGACCGTTGGGCCTTCACGGTTGACATTTCTGTATGGAAACGGCACAAAGGAAAGGACACATGCTTCGGTGACACAGGACAATGAGGAGCATGCTTAGAAAAGGTGCCGTGAGGGGGGTGAGGAGGGAAAAAGGCCGATGCTGACGGGCTGAAAGCATCACTTATTTCCGTGGCTTTTGCCAAACGGGAAAAGAGATGTGGCCGTCCGTCACGTGTTTCACGACAGGCGACCTTCTGTGTCAGGTCTGAGTTGTTTTCCGCACACGGGCATTCTGGGTCTCCCCACTGGACCTCTCTTCTCTAAAGGAAGAAACCCTGGTCCGAACAATCACCCATCGTAGGTTAATATGCGTCTCTTCCTCGGCGATCTCAATATCCAGAAGCGCAGCAGGTGACCAGGCGTGTTTCCCGGGGGCACGTTGGGTTTCCAAGTGAGAGATTTGCAAACAATTGCTGGTCTTCCGTAGGAGGGCGTGACACGGGAAGGAAAAAAATGCAGGAGGAACGGAAGCATTTAAGGTGAGTGGAGGCAACAGGATTTTGCTAATACAACATTTTGCTTTCCCTCAGACTCTTAGGATGAAGAAAGACCACAATGGGTTCTTCAAGCACGGTTTGTATCTGTGTTGGGGCGTAACGCCTTCAATAATAATATCGCCCTCGGTAATAATGCAAATGAGCCCGTGCTTCATGTGTTTGCGTTTACGAAGCACCTTGGCTTCTGTATTCTCACTCAAGCCCCCACAGGGATCATGCGAGGAAGGCAAACTATCGAACCCATTTCACAGACGGGAAACTAAAGGTCACAGAGCATGCATGGGTGGCCCCAGCCTCCTCCAGCCACTACCAGGTCCAAGCTGAGGTTCACGCCTTCTACCCCTATTGGGCTTTACTACCCTCTTCTGTAAAGGGAGCATCTTCATGCCAGCCAGTGGTGGAAGGACTAGTATCCCGTTTCACAGATGGGGAAACTGAGTCATGGAGCATTTAAGTAAATTACTGAGGGCTATGTAGGGGTGTGACACGGGCAGTCTGACTCCAGATTCTATGCCCTTAGTCTCCACACTAGACTGGGTGACAGCAGCTCATACAGGAGGGACGATGTCAGGAGGGTACAGTCAGTGGGAAATGGTGGCACCACCAGAGGGGGGAGCCCCGAGCTGACCTTGGAGCCATGAAACAGCATCCAAGGCGGGGATGAGACCTTTGCCTTTCATCCGTCAGTCAAAGGACATGCAAACCCATTCAGTATTCTTGACCTGAGTCAGAATCTACCTTTCAACCCAAAGTATGATGCAGCAAGAAATAGTCCACCAATAAAGAGACATAGATTAGGAGAGGGAACGGGTCAAGAAGACATGTCTATCTTCTCATGGTGGGAATCTTCAGAGAAAAGAAGTGGAATATCTACAGAAAGGCAAAAGCAAAGATGAAATATATTTTCCAGTTTTAGGCAATAAAACACATCACACCCAGCAACCTCATCACTCGTAGAACACGTGCTTTGCACGGAAGCCACTGTAACCACAAAAGAGAGACAGGCAGCGACTGCAGAAGGGAAAGTGTGGCCCCTTCTGAAAGACTGCCTCATGGGAATTCAACCTTATCTCAAATTTCTCTCTTACGAACATGATAATTCCTAAACTTTTGATAAGAGATTTACATATCCCGGAGCTTGACGCATTTCTTCACTGCTGAAGGAAATGGTACAATCCTATTTTACACCGCTGAGAAATTTATAATGGTAGCAGATAAGAAAAATAGGCCAGAGTGTCTGAAACACACAGATTAACGGTCTGCATCGATCAATTCGCCAGATAATTGCACAACCGTTCCTGTCACTCTGTACAGGAATGGCTTCAAGGTAAATAATATTGATGCTTTCTCTTTTGTGATATTTTAATTATATTCGCAAGACTTATAGTCACAGGCCAACATATGGTAATTTAATTCGGGAGAATGCTTTCGTTGTTTCAGTATTAAAATTAATACATATTTCGTTGATGAGTTTGATGTTCTCTGCAGTAGATGTAGCGTGAAACTTTAGAAAAGTGTTTGAGATGATGCGATTGGAAAGGTTCCAGAATTAATGGCATATGAGAGAAAAGAGTGTGGGGCATCTGTATGAACTGTATACATACAGACATCAGGCACGAGAGTATATATGTATTTACACTGCCGTCAGCAATTGGTGAAGAATTCAGGCCATCGGATGCTTCTCAGTCTGCTTTGAGTTTGTACATCTGACCAAAGTTCCCTCAGAGCTGGAAAGATCCCAGCCAAGGGATCCCGCTGGACCCAGCAAATGGGGTTGTAGTCTCTACTGTTGTTTGATGTCCTAGAGAAGATAGCTAAATTCACAGGGGCAGGATTGCCTTCCTTCAAGGGCCCTGGGTTGTTTCGCGCATTCCTCTATGTACAAAGAGCAGTAGCATCCACTCAGTTGTGAGAATGAACACCTCCAGCTGTTTCCAAGTGCTCCCTGAGCAGGGTGGGAGTAAGGCTGAAGTGACCCCTGGTTGACAACCACTGATTTAATTCAACCAACGTTTCACGGGCTGTGTTGGGTGCCAAGTAGACATCGCGGAACCAAAGAGACTTTCTACCCGTCCGCACCATCCAAAGAGAGGTGGTGGAAGGGGAGAGGCATCCGACCAAGTGACCAGAGAGGTATTCATGAATCACAAGTTACCATAAGGTCTGTGGACAGAAGTCTGGGGCAGTGGGAGGAGAATTTGAGAAGGATCTAATGGATGAAGGAGAAACAAGGGAAGAGCTTTCCAATGAAAGGACAGTTGGTTGTTGGAGACGTAACAGAAGTTTCTGGAGAAGATGAGGTGAAGGGCACCCAGACCGGGAGGCAGCATGTTGAGTCCTGAGGGCAGCAAGTCACAAGCAGGGTAACGGGAGAGCCAGGGGGCATGACGTCCAGAGAGCAAAGGGAAGGAAAGTCAGGAGCCACGTTTTGCACAGCAAAAGAGGGCACGGCATGAATTTGGTAGTTCTTTCTAAGGTCAGTGCTCAGCCAGAGGTGACGTTTGAGTTGAAGAATTTCATCATCGACCGGTCCCTTTCACTGGTCATTGGGAGGCTGAGTGTAGCATGGACTGTAGCATCGGCCCCAAAGGGAAGGTGGCTGCAGCAAAGCCAGTGAGACAAGGTGCTGCTTTGTCCTACCGTAGACAATCTGGAGATGCTGGCTGTGTGGCCACCTCCTCTCAGGGGTGTGGACGGCTTCCCCAGCACCCCCGTGCCCTGCCTGTGTGTGTTCTTCATGGCACTTAGGATTCATAACGTGCAGTTTGGCTTGTGTTTATTGTCTTTCTTGTGTCTCTCCTTTCCCAAGCTTCTTCCAGCCACACCCTCATCTTCAACCTCGGTGGGGGGGGGGGGGGGGGGGCACATTTTGAGAGTCAGCCAGGCAAGATTTTCGGACACATGAGAGGTTGGGAGGGGAGAGTGATGGGACAGAAAAGGTGTGAAGGTTGGACCTGGCGGGGCACGCGTCCTGGAGGTATCGGTATTTCCCGAGACAGGGGACGGCGCAGGAGGGTGATGTTGTGGCAGTGGACGGTGAGAGAGGGAGAAGTGGAGAATTAAGTCTGTAACTCGTTACGGTTGAGATTCCTCTGCGGCGACAAAACAGACAGTGTCCATCATGAGAAAGCTGACAAGGAGCCGTCTGAGAGGGTGCCACTGGGAAGGCTGGGTATTGGGTTATTTTTGCTTTTAACAATCTCGATCATCTTTACGTAGCTAAGCTGAAGCAATGCCTCCAAGTAGCTATTGTTTTTGTTTCTGGTCTCCTGCCCTTTGTTTTGCTGTCCCTCTAATTCCTGATCGAGGTCGTGAAATAAACGTGCAACACGGGCAGAGAAATCCCATATCCAGGTACAGACACAGTTGTATCAGCCCACGGTGGCTGTTTGGGATTGCTGCCCCGGGTTTTAGGTAATTGTAACACAACAGATAATCAAAGGAGGCATCTCGATGAAACGGCTGACTGAAATCTTTGTGGGTCAAAATGTGGTTTTCAGTATCTCACCCTTCATGTCCCGGGTCAGGCTCTGGTCACTGGCACGTGCAAGAGAAACCGTGTCCCTGCGTCTCTGGGTTTTGACATGGGAAGAGGAGGAGCGTGGGCATGGTGAATTTTTAACGTGTGTGATACTGGGAGAGAACACGGGGTGTGTGAGGACCAAGCCTGTTGCGGGAGAGAATAAGACGCCGTCTCTTTTCAGGATAATCAAACCAGGTCAGCACCATCCCACAGAAAGACCAGCTGTTGGCTGGACCACTCCTGCCCTCATCCCCACTTATGAGGATGGATATTCAAAGTGATACTCTGGCAGGCTGAAATTTCCACGTGCCATACAGACAGACGCAAAGGGATGTGTCTCTATCATAGATACTGGGAAGCATTTGTTAACGAGGCGAGACAAGGAAAGGTGGCTAAATTTGACTAGGGGAAAATATGTTCATGAAGGGAATAGCCAAAACGATGGTACCAGCTCCGTTTAGGGAAAGGAAGTCTGAAAAAAATATATAAAGACAAAAGAAAGACATTGCATAAATGAGGAATACAGTCTAGCAGAGAAATGTTTTTAGCGTTAGGGAAATCGGGCTCCAACATATCCATCATTTACTGGCGGCGTGACGATATATCTGGGCCCCAGCCCCCTCATGTATATCAAAGTACTTAATAGCAGGGAATGACATGAGATTAATGTCCAGGATACTTTAGTCTTTCATCTGAAAATGTTTCCACTATGTGTATTTTTACTCTCATGTCTAGAAAACAGTGCTGGATACAGCCATTTACTATAAAATATTTTTCACACCTTGGCCAAACTTTAGGCAGACTCTCTATTAGAAAACCTATAAAAATTTCATAAATATGAAATTAAAGCCTGCAGGAATGTAAATTTTATTCTGTGGTTATGATGTGTGCCTCCAGGAAATGACCCTTGATATGCATAAAGCTGTAGTGCATTTATGCTCTGATTTTGATGCCTGGATAGTAGAAATAAAGCCGCCCGGTCCCTTTCCCTTTCATCTGAAATTGCCAAACTAAGGGAGAATTACAATAACGACCATGGCTCTCAAGCACGTTTATGTTCATTATTGCAGCTAAGCACAACAATGCATTTCCTGGCTACTCAAAGTAGTCAAGTTAGAGATGTTAAACTACAGATGTAAACTTACCTACCCTTGGAAATACACGATTGAACTAGTGTCTTGAGTCTACCAGCATGTTTGAAGTACCTTACAGTATTCAATACTCAAGTCCAAGGACACAAAGATGAACAAGAAATATCCCTTATCCTCAAAGAGAAAATGGTTGGGTTGGCAAGTCATACCTCGAAACAAATCAGTGCAACGGTGTGAAAAGAACTAACCTACCCAGAGGCAGCAACGTAAGAACACGTCCTTGTCAGGTGAGTGGACATCTGCCCAGTTGCTGGACACGGTGTGTTTGGCATTAGGCACATGAAGACAATTGAGCCTCTTAAGAGCTGTACATAGTCTCATAAGCCAAGCCAGACCAAAATGCTGGCTCACTGCTCTTGCCCCGCTCATGAGCTAATCTCTCTTTTTCATTCATCGATCCAGGGTGTTATCATGCCTTCATGGACCACCGTAAAAGGTTATGTAGCCTGGGTGGTTCAGTCTGTTAAGCATTCGGCTTCGTCTCAGGTCATGATCTTGTGTTTCATGGATTTGAGCCCCGTGTTGGGCTCTGTGCTGACAGCTCAGAGCCTGGAGCCTGCTTCGGATTCTGTGTCTCCCTCTCTCTCTGCCCCTCCCCTGCTCATGCTCTGTCTGTCTGTCTCTCTCAAAAATAAAATAAAGCCTTAAAAAAATTTAAATGTTTCTTAGCCAAGAAGGTGTGCCATGGTGGTGGGGGGGGGGGTCCCTCTCATATTACTTTCCTACCTACACACCAGAGTTCTTCAACATTATGTCCATCAGGGTGCTTTGTTTATAACAAATGTAATGTCTTCTTTATCTTGACATTAAGACTGATGCATGATATAATTTCCCACAATCAGAATTTGGAAATAAATCCGTATAGGGTCACCTGGGTGGCTCAGTCAGTCGGTTGAGCGTCTGACTTCGACTCAGGTCATGATCTCGCAGTTCCTGAGTTTGAGCCCCGCGTCGGGCTTGCTGGTGTCTGCCTGTCAGTGCAGAGCCCATTTCAGATCCTCTGTCCCCCTCTCCCTGCCCCTGTTCAACTTGCGCTTTCCCCAAAATAAATAAATATTTTTTAAAAAGAAAGAAAATGAATCTGTATCATGCCCTATCTATGCTGCAAAGGAGAGAATCAAGGAAAATAGTTCCAGTTAAATAATGCATACCCCAATGCATTAACAGTTAGGCCTGACTGCATGAGATTACGTAAGTAAGTAAAGACACTGGTGACTCCTTAGGAAGCATAAGCCTGAGTTTAGGAAGAGATCAGAAGACATTCCAAAAGGAAAAGGCAGAAGTGGGAAGAGTAGAATGTAGAGGGCACTAGTAACAAGCAGCATTAACATAAGGACCAACAGGGGTGCCTGGGTGGCTCAGTCGATTAAGCGTCCAATTCCGGCTCAGGTCATGATGTCGCAGTTCATGGGTTCAAGCCCCGCGTTGGGCTCTGTGCTGCTGACAGCTTAGAGCCCGGAGCCTGCTTCGGATTCTGTGTCTCCCTCTGGGTCTGCCCCTCTCTCGCTTACTCCCTGTCTCTCTTTGTCTCTCAAAAACAAATAAACATTAAAAAAAAAAATAAAACAAACATAAGGACCAACAGACAGTATTTCTTTGACAATGTTAAGAGGAAAAGAAAAGGAAATAACAGCAAGTAAAGTTAGGCTATGTGCCAAGACAAATTATAGGCTGTCTGAGGGGAGAGATCCAGATAGATGGCATTTCCTCGCACAAGCTTGGGTTGCCCTTATTTATAAGCATAGTATCAAATGTTCTGCTCAGGATATGGAATGAGACAGACTGTGACACACTATCACAGAAAACATGGTCCAACGTGGAAAGTCTTCTGTGTGTTAAGATGATTCCAATATGGTGAGTAGAGGTCGTATCAGTGAAGTGATTTCCCATAATGGTGTTCAAGATTTGTCAGAATCCTAAGCATTACCGAGTACAGATGACTTTTAAACATCGTGGGAGTTAGGTGCTCCAATTCCCACCTCCTCTTACACAGTCAAAAACCCAAGTAAAACTTTTGACTCTCCCAAAACTTAATTACTGATAGCTTACTGTTGACCAGAAGTCTAACTGACAACATGAACAGTAGATTCACACATTTCTGGGATGTTCTCTGTATAATACACTGCAGTCTTACAGTAGCGTAAGCTAGAGACAAGAAAATGTGATTAAGAAAATCATAAGGAAGAGAAAATAGATTTATGGTATTCTGATGTATTTATAGAAAAGGATCTGCATAGGAAAGGACCGTCGTTTAAGGGTCAAGTGTATAATCTTGCTGATGGCACATGACACTTAGACTCAAGAAAATTGTCCTGGGAGGAAAAATACTTGATAGAGGAGATAGAGTTCCTTTGTAGGCATCAATAATTATGAAAAGGTTTTTCACCGAGAGGGGTAACTAGTAAGGCTTTTGAAAACCGTGCAGGATGTGGGGGCTCGTTCTTTGTGGTGGGGCTGCCTGTGGGTTCCAGCATACCACGCTGAGCGAATCTAACCTCGAAATGGTTAAGGGTGGTCATTAAGGCAACTACTGAAAATGGCCTCCCAAATTTCCCAAATGTTCCATAAGGGGGCAGCACCATCCCCGTTCAGAAGTACTGCGACTCCCAGAAGCCCATGATAAGATTACCTAATTGTTAAGCGAGCAACTGTTGACCTCTGACAGGATGAAGGATGGGGGGAGGATGTGGAAAAAGAGAGTGATGTATGATGAATACCGGCTGAGGCTCAGGACTGAGATATTGGGCCCAAGTTCATGCAGTCACTGAACTGCTCATTGCTACTGTCCCCACACCCAAACGACAGTGGGCGGAAAGGCACTGCTTCACCCCGTGAACCGGAACCCAGCAAATCCAAGAACGCCTCTCTCTTCTTCCTCACAACCAAGTTCCGACTGTTACAAATGAAGGTTTCACCCGCGTGTCTTGAAGACATTTGCTCTGGCGAATGTACCAGGACCTTCAGTATCGGGGGCGGAGTGAGTGGCCCATGTGAGCAGCGACGCATAGATCTGGAAACAGGTATGTCTCCCTCGAGGGCCATCCTCTATCCTCTGTGTATGTCATGTTCACCCGTTAACACTTGTGGCTCATCCAGGCGAGAAGGGGCTGTAAATCAGAGCGTCGTGTTCCACGAGTAAACGTGGCAAAAAGGCCAGGCATCCCTGACCGCCCGAACTGTACCATTCAGAAGTGGGAAAGAAGGAGGGAGAGGCCTCCAGGAAAAGAGGTCACCCCGAGCGAGAAAAAGGAGAAAATAGAACACGCAGGGGCGGGGGTGAGAAGAGTGAGTAACGGAGCATGAGCAGCTGACATTGAGATGTTCCCCGGGGTTGGAATCACGCCAGGGGCAAGCCGCACGGTGGTCCTGTGACTTCTGTGACTTACGGGCGTCCTCTGAGCAGAAGGATTTGCATCTCTGGGCTGGAGTCGCTGCCGTAAATTATGGGGAGAAAGGCGTGCACAGACACCCTTTAATCTACCATCCGGAGGCTCACGGCGAGACATCACAGAAGAGCACCATGGCGCCATGGCGAGTGGGGAGTGAGGTCACGCGCGTAACTTTGAAACACTCGTCTAGCATGGGTGGTGGGTGGGAGTTTTTGCAATTCTGTCAAACCCTTCAAGTCTTCATTGAAGGGTCCCAGAATCCCTGCTTTAAAACCTGCGGAATTTGCTAGGTTCCATTGTCATGCAAATCACCACCTCCCAGGAGGTCTGTCTGCCTTTGCTTAGGGTTCTGGGCAGCTGCTGGGAGCCTGGGGTGAGGGGGATGGATGGATGTGGAGCTTAGGAATGTGGATGCGTGGATGTGTAGACACCGAGGTCAGGATTTTATGTCTGTGTGGGCACCATGACAGGAAGGACGCACGTCAAGGTCTGAACAACCATCCAGAAAACAACAACCCACGCTCTCTTTCCGTTATGGGACACTGGGAAGTTCAGATTTTATTTTTTTTTTTTTATTTTTTTTTTCAACGTTTATTTATTTTTGGGACAGAGAGAGACAGAGCATGAACGGGGGAGGGGCAGAGAGAGAGGGAGACACAGAATCGGAAACAGGCTCCAGGCTCTGAGCCATCAGGCCAGAGCCTGACGCGGGGCTCGAACTCACGGACCGCGAGATCGTGACCTGGCTGAAGTCGGACGCTTAACCGACTGTGCCACCCAGGCGCCCCCAAGTTCAGATTTTAAAGATGGCTCCATCCGCATGCATGGAGCACACTCTCTTTGTAAAGGGCTCTTCTCTTGGCTTTAAGAAACGAACAAGGCTTGGTCCAGAACAAATGGGAAAATGAGTCTTGCATGCAAAGAGGGCAGAAAAAAGAATGGTCATTGCCAAGGGGCTGGAGGCAGGGGAGATGGGGAGAGTGTTCGATGGGTATAGAGTTTCAGTCTTGCAAGAGGAGTTAAGTTCTAGAGTTTTTAGAAGGTGCTCTCCGTCAATAATCTCCCTATTTCTACCGGCACTAAATATGTTCAGATAGTGAAGGGAGTGGATTGAGAGGTAGGTTGGTGCTTTTGTTTCTTTTGCTGATTGTTTTAAAATTGCTTTCACGCTAATAGAGAAGAGTTGCCTCGAAACAAATGAACAGTTTTTTCGGAAGAAATATCTCTACATTCCAGAAGAAACAGGGAAGGAGTTGATGCCCTCTAGGAAAGCAGTTTGAATGGGAGAGGCAATGAGGTGGGAAGAAAGGAAGTGCTTTTTGGTCACGAGCTTTCTTTAAAGATAACTGAGTTTGAAAATTATGGTTGAGGCTTGAACGACACGGGGGCGGGGGGGGGTGGCCGACGCCAACCACCCCCAACACACCCCCAACACACTGTGAGAAAGCTGACGTCTGCAAGCCCGGTGTAGGGTCAGCACCAGAACCTGACATGGTGGGACCCTCGCCAGACTTCCAGCCTCCAGAACTGTGCGAAATAGGTGTGTGCCTTTTGAGCCACCAAGTTCATGGGATGTTGTTATGGTAGCCCGAGCTGATGAAGACAATACGCTAACGTCAGATCACGTTGTCTCTACTCATCCTAAAGGGAGTCACCAGTCCCCCTGCACACACACAGGGGGAGGAAATGACACGGGGTTGTGACCCTCAGGAAACACAAGAGGGATGTCTGTCTGGGTCTCTTCTCCCCAACTCCCATCTTAGGACATCTCATTTCAATCTGGCCACGATATCCAGGATATTTATTTTAATGTTTTATTTATTTTTGAGACAGAGAGAGAGGGAGAGAGAGAGAGACCGTTCAGCCACGGCGGGGCAGACGGAGAGGGAGACACAGAATCCGAAGCAGGCTCAGGGCTCCGAGCTGTCAGCACAGAGCCTGATGTGGGGCTTGAACCCACGAACCACGAGATCATGACTTGAGCCGACGTCAGAAGCTCAACCGACTGAGCCCCCCAGGTGCGTCCAGGATGTATTTTTGCACAAGTCCATAAGCAACAACTTAGAAGTGCAAAAGTGCCAGCACGTGTTGTGACAGCCACTGCCCCAGTATAGCTCTTTTCTTGTTTCTGCTTGATGTGTCCAGGCCCGTGTTGTAGATGAACTCTCCTTGCTCAAGCTGGGGACCTTTGTTCTCCGATAGCCTTGAAGGTTGAGACGCACGCGGAAACTGCGTCCTGACACACACAGCCCTCCGGTGGCGTCCTTTAGACTATTTAGAACCAAATGCCAGCAGTTTGAAAGGCACATGCTGAGTGACTCTCAGCAGACCTGAGAAGGACTTCAGTCTCCTTTGGTCCAGGTCAGGTCAAGGCAGAGGACCATCGCAAGAATACTGCAAAAACATTTTATGTAAGATTCCATGAATCAGTTTATCTGCCAGCTAGAGTGTCCTGACTTAAAGTGAATGGATTCGTGGGGCGCCTGGGTGGCTCAGTCGGTTGAGCGTCCGACTTCAGCTTAGGTTGTGATCTCACGGTTTGTGGGTTCAAGGCCCACGGCGGGCTCTGTGCTGACAGCTCAGCGCCTGGAGCCTGCTTCGGATTCTGTGTCTCCCTCTCTCTCTACCCCTACCTGGCTAGCACTGTGTCTCACCCTCCCTCAGATATAATAAATGAACATTAGAAAATAATAACAAAGTGAATGGAATCTTGAACACACGGAACAAACCCTCTCTGCTTCCGTTTTCTTCCTATTAGCTTTTGTGTTTTCCAAACGTGCTCCTAAGTCCATGTCAGCGGGCAACCTCCACCCCGCCTTCAAAAGAGTCATGAAGACTGGTATTGGTGAGTCCACACAGGATCTACCTTGGGTGTCTGTGCTGTGACTGTACCTTGGGAACAAGCCCAGAACAGCGCAGGCATGTAGGATCGGGTGAGTGCTTGCTTGCTTTATTCCTGCGCCTTGTATCACCTGCCACAGGTAAAATACAATATCCGGCAGCATTATAAAAAAAAAAAAAAAAAAAAAAAATCATGTGCTTTTCAGGCATCCAGATTTGGATGTACAGCTGAATTTAATTAAACCACTTGAGACGTGGGTGCATGTGATTGATCCTCTAAGCTTACTCTTTTTATGATTGAAGAAATGGGAATGATCACATTTATGATGATGGTGGTCCTCATAGTTCAAAAGGTTAATGAAATAGTTAAGGAAGAAAATGTGTGTAGAGTTCTTCATTCTTTCTCCCTGTTATTTCTAGAGCTTGCTAGGAAACTCCTTCTGGGAAGATATACCTGTTACTGGTACTATTTGGTGAAATGAACTTAGACCCCTAAAAGTTTAACACTTAAGGGACATTACTTAAGTATGAGGGGAGAATCCAAATCTCAGTGAGATATCTATATTATCTATAGATATAATTCTACATTATAACCCATATTATCATTATCTATAATCTATATGATAATTATAATAATCTACACTATATATATCTAATATCTATATCTATACCTGTATCTATAAATGTTTTATTTATTCTTGAGAGATCACAAGTAGTGGATGGGCAGAGAGAGAGGGGGACAGCGAATCTGAAGCAGGCTCCAGGCTCTGAGCTGTCAGCACAGAGCCCGACGCGGGGCTTGAACCCGCGAACCGTGACATCATGACCTGAGCCAAAGAGCAACTCTCACCCAACTGAGCCACGCAGGTGCCCCAAGCTCAGTGACTTATTAAAGAAAGGACTTTGGTGAAATTGTGACTTACGTCAACAATGTGAAGACGGGGTTCTCTGTCCAAGAGGAGAATATGGTTCTGAAGGCTGCTCATTGCTTTCCACGAAAATCCTATCCCGTAATTATTTCCGTCTTGGCCCTGAATCTTACCGATACTTCACATAACACACAGCCTGCCTCTCTCTTTCTCCCTCCCTCGCCCTGTCTCCCTCCCTCCAGAATTTTAAACGTACTCTCCCAAGAAGATAGGGTACAGGTCGCATGTCCTAATTTACGCATCGAATGCAATGGTGGCCCACACAATGGCTACACAGACACATGCAGAGCCTCGTTAGTGACAAGACTTGCATAATTAAACGACATTCGTAATTTCTCCCTTTTTATTCCGCAGAATGAATGAATCAGTGGAAGAATGGATCCACTCAAAATCATATCTGAAAAAAGCCTTCATGGATTCATGCTATTTTTTTTTTTAAACCAGGCCTGCAGGTGCAATAATTTGTCTCCATTCACAAGGTTCTGACAGGTGATTCTGCTGCCTCGTCAATTTTATGAGGGGATTTCTTTTCTCCGTGGATATTCATGTTTAGCCACAGCCTAGGAGCAGTGTGGCCTATGTGGTGCCTTTGTGCTCGGCATAATATTTTCAGAGAGGAAAACAGAATCCGGGAGATCGTTTCAAACACGGAGAAAGGCCCCCACGCGGGGAAGGTTCACACCACAAACCAGGAAGACATTCTGGTGCAGGTCTCACGGTTGTGTTGTTACCAGGTGCGGGTCTGCGTGCTCACAGAGTTTGGAGGGGAGCTAAGGCTTGAGGTCACCTTCTTCCAAAAGGGAAGAATTCAGAGAATGCATGGAAAGCCTATGCGCAATGGCATGCATGCTTTTGTATATAAAATCATCCATGGGGTGGGCATTCACAGGAAAAAATTAAATTTTAAGGTATTAAATGTTAAAAATCTCTCTTAAAAAGCCCATGTTTTGGAAGCCAACACTTCTGCTGCCTTGAGGAACATTTCAGTAAAGGATGTTGAGCTGACTACTGAAGGACAAGGAGGTGCTGGGAGACAGGTATGGGTTGTGGGGCTCAAAGAGCAGGAGGGGATCCCGCAAGAGGGTGCAAGAGGCACTAAATGTTACCACTGCACGTGTAGGCATGTTAGGACCGCCTACAGTGAAATGAAACAAAATACCTGTTCAACTACCCCCATGAGATGCTTCCAGACTGCTCTTGAAAACACCCCAGGAAACCCTACCCAGGCTTTGCTGATCCCAGAAAACTAAAAGCGGCACATCACCTTCTAAGTGCACAGAAGGAATTAGGGCAGAGAGAAACAGCTGACGGGAGTCATTCGAAGCCCACCTGCATGGTCGGAGGAAGACGAGCAGTGAGCTCCTGGCACTTGCGGGAGGGAAAGGGACTGGATGCGGGAAAGGAAGGGCCGTGCTGGGGGTGTGATAGCACGGGCCACTGTCTGTCTCCTTGGGAACCTTGGGGACGGGCACGGGTGGGTTTCTGACTCTTCTTGGACGTGACCTAGTGGACATGAACCCACCTCCCTAGCAGAGTGTTGGGTTTCCAGTATTACTCACATAGGGAGTATTACTCACATACTCCAGTATACTGGAATAATACTCCAGTATTACTCACATAGGATGCATGTAGGCCGTGAAGCCCACGGCCCACCTGTGGCCAGGTTGCAGGTGTCCTGGAGCTTTCTGCAGAATCCCCGCATCCCCTTCCCATTCTGGCCCCAACTGTGAGCCCTGCCCCAGCTGCTGTGCATGAGAACAGACCCTGTCGTGCAAAGTTCCTTGTCGCCCAGGCCTCCATACCAGAAACAGGGCTCATTTCAGAGTCGTTTATGCCTAAGACTCATTCAAAGGGGCGGGTGGCATCTGGGTCGCGCACGCGTGATCAAAACCAGCCCACTGACCTGATCTTGGGAGAATTAAGTTAAGGCCGTTGCTACAATAACTACCACCGACTCTTGACCTAACCCACAACATTGACTACCCCCTTCATAAATTCTCTTGACTTCGTCAGAAATAATATCCAGTATTTTAAAAATTCTCCTGACACCTACTCTTCTTTTCTCATTTCCAAAAGGAAGATGGTCTGAGCTGGGGTTTGAAAAAAATTTCCTATGTATTTTTATTGGGACACTAATTTCATTTAACTTTATAATATACCTTAAAACAAGATCTTTATTGCAAAATTTTGACACTGAACAGAAGTGGTATCTGTATGCACCTTGAGGCATGGCTGTAACAAGTGTGAAATCTATATTGAACACCAAATATGCTAACTTCATTCTTGGTTCTACTCTGGAGCTTAACGGAATCCTTATAGAGGGAGTTATCATCTCATTACAGAAGGTGGTTCTTAACTTCGTCATTGCCAAAACTCCTGTACCTGTGACCAGAATGCCAGTTAGGACCACTGAAAGAAAAGGAGGAATAAGGGAGATTCTTATTTAATAGAGCTGTAGAGCTGACATTTTACATGGATGTGGATATATATATATATATATATATATATATATAATACATATATATATACACCTATATACGTATATGATACATATACACACATTTCATAAGCTTCATTGATATACAAAGTAGCAAAACTCATGTGTACATACATCGCAGTGTAAACTGTCATAGATATACATAGTATCATAAACTTATATATGTATACAGATACATACCTAAGCATATACACAGTACCATAAACTCAAAAACATATACGTAGTAGCAAAAGAAAAGAAAAATTCTAGAAAGCTTGATCTTCATGTCAATGTAGCAGCAAACTAGTTGTGTAAGTCCTAGGTTTCAATATCTAGGAGAAACTATACAAAGTATTTGCACCAATGCAGCAACAGAGGCATCTGGCTGATTCTTGACCTTCCTGCTGTTAGCATCATCTCTAAGCCTTCCTCAGTCTATCATTTCCATGTAAAAGGAAAGCCACAGAGTCACCATAATCTCCAGAAGAGATAGGGGTCACCTTCCCCCAGCTGGTCTGCGGGTTCCAGGAGGGCAGGAAGCTTGCCCCTTTGATCCCGTTAACTATCCCAGATGTAGCACAGGGGCCAGGAAGGACTGGTTCTCCAGCAGGACTGCTGCGGTTTTGCAGGGCCCAACACATTTCCCTGATTGTGACTGAGAGCGATACATCCATGTTTATATAGTGGCAACGTGGGCATGCAGGCACTGTTGGGACTCAGACAGGAGAACATTTTTGCTCTCAGCTCTGTGCTTCAAAAATGTACCTACGAGGGGCGCCTGGGTGGCTCAGTCGGTTGATCATCCGACTTCAGCTCAGGTCAAGATCTCAAGGTCCGTGAGTTCAAACCCTGTGTAGGGCTCTGTGCTGACAGCTCAGAGTCTGGAGCCTACTTCGGATTCTGTGTCTCCTTCTCTCTCTCGCCGCTCCTCCCCTGCTCATGCTCTGTCTCTGTCTCTCAAAAGTAAATAAATGTTACAAAAATATTTTTTAAATGAACTATGAACAGGAATGTCTATGAATAGACCTATACCCATGTATTAGTTTCCTGCTGCTGAAGCAAAGCAGCATTTAGCAGCTTAAAGTAAGAAACGTATTATTGTATAGCTGTTTAGGTTACAAGTTTTTATTCAAGTTTATTTATTTATTTTGAGAGAGAAAGAAAGCAAGTGAAGGAGGGGCAGAGAGAGAGAGAGAGGGAGAAAATCGCAAGCAGGCTCTGTGCTGTCAGCATGGAGCCCAATGTGAGGCTCGAACTCATGAACCCTGAGATCGTGACCTGAGCCGAAATGAGGACTTGGGTGCTTAACTGACTGAGTCACCCAGGCGCCCATAGGTTACAAGTTCAATATGGATCTCACTTGGCTAACATGAAGGTCTCTGTGGGGCTGTGTTCCTTCTAGACTAGGGGAGAATCTGTTTTCCTGAGGCTGTCCCCTTTCCTTGGCTCGCAGCTTAACCCCAGCCAACCTGCATCTCTAAATTTCTGTCATCACGTTCCCGTGGCATTAACTCACACCTCCTCCACTTTTGAGGATTCTTACAAGTGCACTGAGCCCACCTGGATAACCGCGGATTACCTCCTTAGTTCTAGGTCAGCTGACCCACAATCTTAAGTCCCATTTGCCAGGTAGGGTAACACTTTCACAGGTGCCTGGGATTGGGATGCGGCCGACGCCTGTTTCCCACACGTGTTCATAACCTGTACAACATACACCTACTTCCTGGCACCTTTTGTACAATGTATATGAGAGCAAACAGGCTGGCTCAGAGAAGGGAGATCAATAAACACCCCACCCCATGCATGCTCAGCTGCCACTGGTCCAGACCTCAGGAGGAGCAGCAGAAAACTGCCCAGAGGTGCACACACAGGACGCTGTTGCTTCTGAAGGTAGAATATTGGTCCTTCCCTCCTTTCGCAGGTGCTTTGCCCCCAGAGATGGCAACTGTCAGGAAAACCAGAGTGAAAAGTACAGGGAGGCTGTCTGCCGCAGAAAGGGCCCAGGGAAGTGTCAGCCCGGGGCACAGGATGCTGAGTGGGTCCAGGGACGTGGTGCTCTGGCTGCAGTGAATGAGGGGACTTGGGGACCCCATTAACCCAGAGTGGGAAAGAACACACGATCTAGTAATGGGATAAGAGGAATTTTCACAGCATAAAGTCATGCCTGGAGCTACCAGGAAATATACCCCTGGGGCGTGACCATGAAACAGTATTAACTCTCCCCTCCAGAAGAAGGGCCCAGAGACAAGAGCAAGAGAGAAGTCCCAGACCCAGCCTGTGGGCACAAATCAGCTCTTTTCTTTCAAAGAGTTAAGAAAAGAGGCGCCCGTGTGAACCAGTCGGGTCAGCTTCTGACTCTGGTCAGGTCATGATCTCCCGGTTCCTCGGCTGGAACCCTGCATCAGGCTCTGTACTGACAGCACGGAGCCTGCTTGGGATTCTCTCTCTCCTTCTCTCTCTGCTCACACACCCCTCCCTCTCTAAAAATCAATAAATAAACTTTAAAGAGATTTAAGAAAAGAGGTGAAAACCGACATGGATCTATGGAAAAACGTAAAACAAGGGAACACAGTATCAACCTGGAGACTAAGGGCAGCCACTCACAAAGAATGTAATCTGGAACTTTTCTTTTCGTGAACTTTGAAGTTAGAGGAAAAAGAGTTCTTCAAGCATTCGGGCAGGGGAAAAAAATAAAAATAAAAAAAATAATAATAAAAATAAAATAAAATAAAATAAAATAAAATAAAATAAAAATCTAAAATAAAGAGAAGCTACCCATAAGAAGTCAAAATCATGTGGTGCCCAGATATTTCCTATGGAAGCCTGAAGTAGAAATGTCTTTTTCTTCTGAAGGAAGAAAAACTGGTATCCAAAGAGTTTTCTGTCTGACCGAGAAAGGTGTCACGTGTAAAAGCAAATATTCTCAAATACTCAAGGATTCCATTTGTTTGTAACCCAAATACTCTTCTTAGGTCATGATCTCACAGGTCGTGAGTTCGAGCCCCACGTCGGACTCCGTGCTGCCAATACAGAGCCTGCTTGGGATTGTCTCTCCCTCTCTCTCTGTCCCTACCCCACTCATAGTCTCTCTCCCTCTCTCTCTCAAAGTAAACAAATAAACTTAAAAAGAAAGAATGGAGAAAAGACAGGTCTGATTTTAATTTAATTCTAAGCCACGTCCGAAGGTAAATACTAACACCAGGTATGCATAGTGTTTCCTGCAAGAACAAAGTTTCAAATATGGTTATCCAAATGAACTAAATGTCAGAAGGGGTTGAAAGAGATATACTAGTTGTCACGTGTTCAACAAACGGAATTTGGGTTTACGATCCAATATTCTGTGAGGAAATGATATGAAAACACAAGTCAATAAAATACAAGTTGCCCTCGTTGGGTATGGGGGGAGTTTAAAGATAACCACTTCAGTCATCATGTTGAACAATTTAAGTATCAATAGTAACAAAAGCAACTCATATTTATGAGCCATTTATTAGGTGCCAAGTGGTCTCCTTAGCATTTTTTCATGCAGATTTGTAATATGGGTTCAATAATTCTCTTAGTCTATTTGGGCGACTATAATAAAATAGCAAAGACTAGGGGGCCTATAAGCAACACACAATTATTTCTCACAGCTCTGGGCGTTGCAAGTCCAAGATCAAGGCACCTGCAGATTTGGTGTGTAGGGAGAACGTGCTTCATGGTTCATAGATGGCTGTCTTCTCTCTGTGTCCTCACATCTCTTTTGGGTCTCTTTAGGATACTAATCCCATCCCTGGGGGCTTTACTCTCATGACCTGATCATCTCCCAAAGACCCCTACCTCCAAATAAATACCATCCCACTGGGGTTATGGCATCAATATGAATTCAGGGAAACATTCAGGTTAGAGCAAGAGTGTTCTTGAAAAGCTGAAAGGGAACCACAGAGCATATTTTCAAAAGCAGAATCTGCCTTTGCAATCTTTGGAAAAGATGTATACAAATAAGACATAATCACAGGACAAAAGACAGAAAACAAAGGAAATGTCCAGAGAGCCCTAAAATCCCTCATCGGCAAGGAGACAAGTAGAGCCAATCACACATGTATTATCACACATGGTTGGAACAGAGAAAAGGTTAAACTCTCACCTAAACAAAGTCTCTCAAATTGGGCTAAAAAATAAAACCCAAATCTAAACATCTTGGGGGAAAATAACAGCCTAAGTACGGGTCCCTTACCTCTGTCCTCGTAATTAAACAAACCTACACACCTGAGAAAAATTACAGAAGGAAACACAAAAGGAGAAAGAGAAACAGTTGTGATGTTCAAACTAGCAAACAGAACCAAGAGACGCAGGTACCTCAAGGAAACTCTGCCACGTTTAGAACAAACTGGCCCAAATTCAAGAGACCACCGGAGCAGCTCCACACTCTTCCTCCTGAGAGATGACTGCAATTTTGTTGGAAATAAACATAAGGTCATCCAGAAAACTCCAATGGGACCATCAATGCTGGGTCTCCAAAGGGCAGGGTTTTGGCCAGCTCACATCACTGGGAGGCCGAGGCGATGCGTCAAGTAGGGAGTGGATAGATCAGTGATTACATGCCATGTTTGTCTAAAGTGGTTGTGGAGAGCAATCACAGACTCCCCCATTTGGGGTAACGGAAGAGGAGGATGGGGATGGGAAATCTGGACCTTGGGGCAAGAGCTGACCACGCAAGAGAGGTGGACCAATATATTTAGAGCCCTTTCCAGAGCTGCACAATGGCAGAGGCAAAGACAACCCGGTGAAGCAGCAGGGCCCCTCAGTGGGCTGGAATTGGACCCCTCAGGCGCTGCCCGCTTCCGGAATCTGCTATGGAGGTCAGCACCTCCCAGGTCCCCACTGTACAACTCTCACTGTTGACTTGTCTGAGTACAAACCACGGCTGGAGCAGGACCTGCCTTAGAGTAAATCGGACGTTGTTCTGGACATCCTGCTGGACACACACCTGTACACACACACACACACACACACACTCACAAAAGTGTATTTAGATAACTATTAAAAGTGGCCATTTACAACCATGTAAAAATAGCAGGGACAGGCAGTTAGGGAGAAGAGGAGGGCAAAACTATGTTTTTACAATACGAGTTTTGTGTAAAAAAACGTATCTCTAACATGCATATGTATTTAAAACTATAAAGTAGATGGTGGGTAATTAGATGGATGAATAGATACATTCAGATAGATAGTTAGAAATAGGGATGGAGGGATGGAGGGATGGAGGGATGGAGGGATGGAGGGATGGATGGATAGATAGAAACAGGGATGGATAGATAGATAGATAGTTACAGGGATAGATAGATACATAGATACATAGATGATAGATAGATGATAGATAGATAGATAGATAGATAGATAGATTGATAGATGATACAGAGAGAGAGAACATTCTCAGGAATAGATACATGGACAGACAGACTGGCAGCTGTTCAGGTATTTGTCTGTCTCTATTTTGGACTCTCTTTGGAATTATTCATCAACATGACTCTTGGTGACCTAGGGAAAATGGTATAAGCAATATACCTCCCTGAGTCTTAGTCTCCCATCTGTAAAGCAGAGAAACTAATGTATATTCAGTTTAGTTCTTACAGAGATCATTCGACTATTATCTTTCATGTGCCTGACCCACAAGAGTTTTTCAACAAACAATAGTTTCCTGCCAACTCCAATGTAGAAGTGCATGTATCCATAAAGATTTTTTGTAAAAATATACAACATTAAATCCTGGGCAATTGTGGAGCAAATTAAGATCAAATCCTAAGCTGTAAATACATCCATTCTATACTTGTACCTTGTATTTTGAGAAAGCTATTTGAGATAACCAAAAAGTATTACACAACTGTATTTGTTAAAAAAATAAAAAAACCAGAATACACCAAGGTGTGTGTGTGTGAACTGTGTGTGTGTAAATGTGCACTTTGCAAACTTCTTCAATGGAAGACGCTTGGAACAGACATGATAGGCCATTTGTTCAATGCAAATAGCTCATCAAATCTCTCAAATGCTCAGACCCCTCTATCACAAAATGAACATGGAAAGATAAATGAGTTTCTCTGCCAGTTTAATTGTCATTTTGTAAGGAAGAAATACTTTCCAAATGTACATATTAATACTGTGAAAAGTGTCATACAAATATGTATGCATTTATATTCACATGTATATTCAAATATACAATATCTCATTGTTGATCTCCGTTATTCAATCTTTTACTTCTTAAAATGTTTATTTATTTTCAGAGAGAGAGAGAGAGTGCAAGTGAGGGAGTGGCAAAGAGAGAGAGAGAGAGAGAGAGAGAGAGAGAGAGAGAGAGAGAGAGAGAGAATCTGAAGCAGGTTCCAGGCTCCGAGCTTTTAGCCCAGAATCCGATGAGGGGCTCGGACCGACAAACTGTGAGATCATGACCTCAGCTGAAGTTGGATGCTTAACCAACTGAGCCACCCAGGTGCCCGAAGAACCTCTGTTTCAAAAGGTTTTACTGTTGTTCGTTTTGGACCATCAAGTAAAAAAGTCTTATCATTTTTGCCCACGTATCTGAGTAGCGTGATGGTGGGTCTAAGCACTTCAAAATGTCCTCTACCCACATCCACGTGTCAAATGATTTAAAACCTAAGAGACCCAAAATTAGAATCACTAAATTAAGCTGTTCCTGAATTTCTGGTCCTATAGAAATTATAAGTCAGAGAGAGAGAGAGAGAGAGAGAGAGAGAGAGAGAGGGAGAGAGAGAGAGGGGTTTGTTTTGTCATTCTAGACCACTGAGTTTTGAGATGATTTGCAACAGATCACGAATACAATTATCTTTTACCTGCGGCATCAGAAGCTGCAAGACACCAAAGACAGAACACGATGTGATCAAGGATCCCTTCAATCGCGGGGACCCTGGCTCCAGGGAAAGAGCTGTGTCTTCCTGGATCCCTCGGGAATGTAAGGAGGTTGGGCATGTGTCTCCCAAGCCCCACAACCTTGGAATGGCAATGCTTCCATGTATCCTACACGGAGTTTCTGCACCAGTACCCATGATAACATAAAGATTCAGCCTCAGGTCCAGTAGGAGACCCTTAAATTGGCTCAGTGGTCCCCAGCGGAGGGTATTAATGAGAACCAAGACTTGAACACCTCATAAAATAGAAAGTCAGTGTCATGAATGCTACCCCAGGTCCTGTCATTGAATTAATGGGGTTAGTAATACAAGAACCTGGCGGGAAAGAAAAACAAACAAAACAGCCGCAAGCAGTGTTCTGTGTACACCCAGTACAAGTCACGGTAACGTTGAGGAAGACAGAGTTTCAGTAACGGAAATTAGAAGAGATGTGGAAGAACACAGTCCAAGAAAGAACAGTTTGCCCCCTGACCCTGTAAATCTCCACTTGATGGGAACGTCTCCCTTGTTGATTCAACCCTGTAGTAAGCTCGATACTGTCAGGGATTCTGGACAAGAATTCCACTTGCCTGATACCAAAGCAGCCTTCCTTCTCCCTTCTGGGTGAAACTTACATTCATGTGCCCAAACAAATGTTTGATAAATGTCACATATTTGTAAGTGACTGTATTAGTTTCCCATTGTGGCTGTAACAAATTACTGCACAACAGCATACATTTTTAATCTTATAGTTCTGGAGGCCAGATGTTCACAAAGGATCTCACTAGACTCTGGTGCCGGTGTGGCACAATGTTCCCATCTAGAAGCCCAGGGGCGAATCAACTGATTGCCATTTCCAGATTCTAGGGGTCATCTGCCTTCCTATACTCAGGGCCACCCTTCCACCTTCAATGCCAGAAATGGGTTGTTGTTTTTCTTGCACTGCCATTTCTTTGGGTCCCTCGTCTGTCTCCACTGTCCCCATTTATAAGGACTACTGTGGTTACCTTGGGTCCACCTCGATAGTCTAGAATAATATCCCTATTTTAAGGTCAGTATATTAGCAACCTCCATTCCATCTGTGACCTTAATACCTCTTTGGATGTAATAGGATATAGTTGTAGGTCTTTGGAAATCATGGCGTGCATATCTTTGGATTGCTAGCATAGTGCCCACTACAGATACCTTGCTTTTCCTAGAGATACAACACACAGCCTGCCATCTTGGGTTTCCCAGTCTAAACGGGAAGAAGATTTGTGACAAAATATACACAATGTTAGTGCCGGGAGCCGGGCGAGACTCCTCAAGTTGGTAACATTTGAGCTAAGTCTAAAGGAACAAGTAGTCTTAAAGACCAAATGAGCAGGGATGGGATATTGAATTCCAAGTAAAGAGGATAGCTCGGACGAAACAAGAAGGCAAGAAATGATGAGCTAACATGTAAGTGGGCTTTTATGGTGTATTCTTCCTGAAAATGGGTAAAACTAAGGATTTACCATGCTAAAACCCTTAGGTTTTGTCATATCAGATTAAATTAGCAAGGGAATCTCTTCACTTTTTCCAAGCATGGTCTAATGGGGAATCTCCAACTATAATAAAGTCTCTCTGGTTGGGAAGAGAATGGAAGTTTGATGGAAAGGCAGATCTTCAGCCCATCAGGCATCCCTACGCCCCAAGAAGTGGGAAGTGCACGGAACATTAGACATACAAGGGGTGTTAAACAGAGTACTCATCTCTAAATGAGCAGTGATATCGAGAAGTGTGGAGCTGGGCACTGATATGATCAGACTTGCACGTTGGAGCAGTCACTCTAACTACAACATGGAGAGTGGGCCACAGGACGAAGGCGCTGGAGGCAAGAATACCAGTTACCCCGCACCTTGCCACAGAAAGTTCTTCTTTTGTTTTCTGGTGACGACCTTTCTTGCATTTACACGCTAAAACTTGGACCTTTTCTCTCCCTAACTGCATGCTCTAATTTGCAAACCAACGTTTCCGTCTCTTGGTACCTGGTAAAACCATCATGATCCACCCACTTGGCTTTGTACAAGTTCTGCTTTGCAGCATCCCAGCAGGAAGGAAGGACTGTGTTCTCTCAACCCAGCCACTGGTTCCTGTCTTTTCCAGGCTCTCACCGATAGCCTGGAAGGATAAATTGAAGCTTTCCAAAATTAGAAGGAAGCAGCTCATGAAACCACAAGTGATCTCTGCCTAGAAATAATAACGATGGCAGAAAGACCCATGAGGAATACCATACGAGGAAGCACTGGACCGTGAAGAAGTTTCATTCAGATGGCTTTAGGACCGCGGGACCTGACGTGGCCTGTGGACAGCTGCCGTTCCCAGCAGCTAAGTGCAGAAATGGAGAATCGGCATGCTGAAATGTAGACAGTAATTTAATACAGTCGTTGTTTGACCATGGATTCTAATAATGAGAACGTGAGCTTGTATGTTGTAAGTCTTTTTATTTCGTCTTTCTTGTGCTTCATTTTGGTTTACGAAAGTTTTGGTCCATGAAACAACAGAGATTCTTTTCTTAAAAGTGTTTGCTGCTCTGGGGTCTTTTCCGCTGCCCGAGGCTGTGATGCAGGTAGACTCAGGTCCGTGCCTGTGAGATCCCTCTACTACCTTGGTCACTGTCCCTCTCTTTCAGTCAGTCCTGCACCAAATGCCACCCTACCTTCTGTTGTCATTGTCTTCACTCCTTGACCTTTGTTTTGCCGTCTTAAATGATCTCTTGAGATCCAAGCAAAAGCGTGTCCTCAAAATCCCAATTTGTATTAACAAAATATGACTACCAAGCACTGCTGAGCATCATCCATACCTTATTTTTTACCCTTTTAATAACCATCAGGGGAGTGAGTCACCTTATGAATGAGCAAAGGGAAGTCCAAAGAGGGGAACTGCCTGAGCTGGTTTGGAAACCAGTATACATTCTTTCCGCTCTGCTGCACTTAATTTACACCAAGGTGCATGTCTGATTTCACCAAATAATTTTAATTTATTCTTTTCCTAGTTCAGGGTTACAAACAATCTAAAGTCCAGTCATGCTGACCTAAAACTATAAAAATGCTGGACAGGAAGCTCAGTGGCCACATTTCATGAAGGCTTTTAAAGATCTGAATTCTGAATAGCTAATTGCAAAGGTTCTTTGCTAAACGGCAAAATTAATGATTTCAGAGGCATCATGTAAATAGGATATAAATTTTGATAAGAGCTCAATGTCTCTTGCAGAAATCATGACAGTGTCACTTATATGCTTTTACTTTCTCAAAGGCAGGTGTTCAGGCGTTGGCATTTGATGATGCAAATGTATTTTTTAAGGCCGAAGAATTACAGTGCAAAGATATGAAACAGAGATGATTTTAAAGCTGCTCCCTGCCACCACCGCCCAAAGAAGAAAAAGGCAAACAAATATATATAGTTTTGCCTAAATCCAAACTCTTTGAAAAGAATTACCAGAGTACCTAAAATTCAAATACAGTAAACCCAAGGAGAAAACAAGAATTCTTACATGAAAGATCTGTTTGAACCAGAATCTCCCTTCTAAGTGACACAAAAAGATCCCCGTCTTTCTACGTTACCCTCCTTAAATTCAGTTACCATTTGGATATCTTGTGTGTCCCAGAAAATTATATAAAGCTGTTTATGTACAATTATTTCTCATAATGTCCCTATGCAATAGGGATTATCACCCCCATTTCACAAATGAAGGAACCAAGTGTATCTGTTCGCCATTGCTGCTCACCCCAAAACTTGGGTGGCTTAAAGCAACAGCCATTTATTACATGCCACATATCTGAGTCAGCTAGGCAAGTACTTCTGATCTAGAACAAGCTGTTTGATCTTGACTGAGCTCTGTCCTCAGTCTGTGGGCAGATGACGGTCCAGCTTGTGGGTTGCTATTTCGGAGTGACCTCAACTGTGTTTTCCCACAGACTAGCCTGGGCTGGTTCTCATGGCAGTGATTGGGGTCAAAGATCGGAAGCAGATGTACCTTCTCAAATGTCGGCTTATGTCACAGTGGCCAAAGCAAGTCCCAAGAGCAGGTTCACGGTCAGGAGTAAGAGAGGACTACAAGATGAGTCCTGAGCTGGTTTGTGGATCAGATGTGAACCCAGTGCATGTTATTTTATTTTGCCACACTTAATTTAAACCATGGGTTCCATGAGCGTTTTCATCAGATCATTATAATTCGTCCTCACCTAGTTCAGTCATAGAGAAACTAACATCCAACCAGGCTGACCTGCTTTATAAAGACACACCTCAGGAAGCAGAGCAGGACTTTTTGACAACACTTTGAAGTTCTGAATGGTAAGCAGCTAACTGCAAAGAACATGGATGTAGAGAGGTATACGTTAAACATGGCAATTTATGCACTCAATCCCCTACATCAAAGCTTGGGAAATTTGAGAAGTTGCCCATGGTTGCGCAAATAGTAATTTGAAAACGGGCCTATGGAACTCCAAAATCTATGCTGGTTTCCAGAAAGTCACCTTTCCTCTGTTATATGGCCCTAACAGGATGTACTTCATCTGGTTTTACCTATGGAAAATGTGGTTTACATTATACATGTGAAGGATGTGGAAACTGAAGGTTTGGGGCACCGGGATGTAATTGATGTAAGATGTTGAAAGGAGGTGAGAGACAAAAATGCAGAACAGAAAAGATCTGTTCCCCAGCTCTCAGATCTCTTCTCCAAATCAAGCATGTCAAAGTGGATTGTACTATGGAAGCAACATTTCCTTGGGGAAGCTACACAGAGAGTGACGAGCATGAACTTTATTGGAAGCCTTCAGAGAGCTTGATTTTGTTCCCTGGAGGTGAGATGTACTGAGAACTGCCTCAGGTGCCTGACTCACACCGGAGAAGAGAAAGTAGACCACAGGCATGGGAGAGGTGAGTCTGTCAGGGTTGGCCTGCACTCCTGTATGTCTGTGCACCATATTTTTGCGTGGGAGACTCTCGATACAGGAGAGCATCCTAGGAGCCCACTAACCTCATCAGAAAGATTTCCTTAAGCCCAGTGAGGCAGGCTGAATCATGCCCCCCAAACATGTTCATGCCCTAATCCCCAGGTCCTGTGAATATGTTACCCTATGTGGCAAAAGGGGCTTTGAAGATGGGATGACGTCAAGAGTTTTCAGATGAAGAGATCGTCTACTGTACTCAGAGTCCTTATAAGAAAGAGTTGAGAAACAGAGTGGGTAGGAGGTGATGTGAAGACTGAGGGGGAGATTGGAATAGGAAGGCTAATATCCAGGGATGAAGGATTCTTCCCTAGAGCCTCTGAAAGGAGTACAGCCCTCCCAGCCAACTTGACTTTAGCCCCACGAGACTGACTTTACACTTACAAGCTCCGTAAGTGTAAGATGATAAATGTGTTTGCCTTAAGTTGGTGGTAATTTGTTACAGCAGCAAGAGGAAACTAATACCCAGAAAGAGAATGTGAGTGGCCCTGTGGCCATTTCAACAAGTCAGAACTACTTGAAGTTCTTCATATTTCCTGTCCCCTGCTACAACAGATCCTAGCAAGTTATGAAATACCCAGATAGTAACCAGGGAAGGAGACGGTACCACTATGTATTCCCAAAAGACTGGCAGCCTATTAACCACAGTCCTTAGCTGTGGAGGCAGAGAGGATATCTTTGTTTTGAGTGAAACTGAAATGCTGATCAATATCTTGGACTTGACCTTCTCATATATAATTCGAAACTTCATTTTTTCACATAAGTTATCTGTAGCTTACTTGCCACTTGGGAGTTTGCATAAAGCATGGTACCCAGTAGCAATGGTTCCCCACTAAATCAAAGCTAAAGAGGAAAACACAGATGCAGTGAATTTTTGTTTTGCTTCCATCATTAACTGCTGTGCTTATCGAACTGATTGGGTAAGTGTGGAAACCGGAAGCAAATAAATGGATCACATGAGATTTTATCATCCCCTCCCAGCACCATGCAGGTAATTTGTCATCTCTCTCCTTCCCAAATGGAAGCAAGGGGAAGAAGAGGTAAACAGTCAGTGTCTCCTGTGTATTTTGCACAGAATGTCTACTAAGTGGTCCTACTAGAAGCGGTCACTGAACCCATCCTACTGACTAGGAAACTGAAACTTGGTGAGATGCAGAGATTCTCAGACATCTTTACCGTGTATCTCTCTCCAGAGCCAACATGTCCCATCCTATTGCCTGTAAATCAACTGACATCACCAAAAGTTTCAATCAGTTACATTCTTTTGCCCCAAATACACAGTGGATTACTGATTTTTGCCCCATCTTTCACATCTTCACCTGAAAACACCCTAACAAACTTTCCATCTGTGTTCTCTTGAAAGAACTATCTGAACTTCTTCCACAGGAAAGCTCTCCTTTCTCCACATCGGTGTGAATCAGCAGGATGTCGATCTGCTTAAAGCCCATCAAAGATACTTCTGAAGTTCTCCATATTCTGGGATTCCTGCATTCTTCCTAGGATTCACTGATTCATTTATTTGTGGGAGCATTAATAACCACAGATTGCTAAACTCTGGCCTCAGGTGAGCACCCTGTGTCTGGGGTGTCACCCATGACCCCGCGTGATACCTCACATATTTTATCAGAAAATTGCACGTGGTCTTGAGAACCTTTCCAAGCTAGTTTTGGCCCCTCGATCTTCTTCTGGGAAATGCTAAGCTTCTAAGGTTCACCCAACATTCACCACCCACAACTGGTAACTGTGTCTTCACTTGCATGGTGTCTGGTAAATAGACACCATGTAATTACTGCCTTCCTATACGCTGGCTTTTAGACTCAGCTTGGGCCATCTCAGGAAAATCTCAAGTCGTGAACATGTGGCCCAGCACAAAGGGCAGGAAGATCTCTACAGGAACACGCTGGGTTTTTCACGCTTGAGCTGTGTGACCCTGGGCAACTCATTCAACCTCTCTGTCTCCTCTTATGTAATTCAAATAGCGATGCTCTGTCCAAACTCACCTACACAGCATTACATATTCCAGGACCATTTCTATTCTAAACTCGTAAGACACCAGCTGACTAACATCACAAATCAAAGGAGAAACTTCTGGGAAGTTGACAGTAGCTTTTGATTTGCCTTTTGTATGATATACATGACTTCCTTAACTTCCCACTTTGGAGCCAGGCTTAACATTTCATTCTGTAGGCACACTCCATGTGTTTCTAGAAGAGGGGAAACACAGGTAAAAATAGAGGAAGGTTGGAATTCTAAAAGAACAAGTGTTTCAAAACCCTCAACGTCATTGAGCTGCGTACCATTTAAACTTAACGTGATTGTGCAGGTTTCAACGAGCATGTTCAACACACTCAGTGGTCATCAGGCTCCGCTCACTGCCTTTGGACAGAAAAATGAAGCACGTGCCAGCTGTTTAGGAACATAATATCCAGTTGGCAAAGGACCTGGCCACTGCTACATCCATTTTTAAAAGCGGGACTGACAGAGTAAGGCTCGAGATAGTGCTGGTGCTTGTTACAGACACTGTCCCAGGGTAAAGGATTACTGTCTTTAAAGTGAAAACTGAGATTCCAGCCAACACCGATTTGTCACAGATCGTAAAGAAAACCACAGAATTGGAGTATTTAATTAATCTAAATGATAAATTATCTGTGAATCCCAAACCAGGCGGGTAGCACCTATGAGCATAACGCCCACGTGAGAAAGAAAAATAAATGAGAACACTGGTCTAGGAATTCACCTTATAAACAACATTATTCTAAATGTTACAGCCTAACACTTCAGAGCCTCATAATGTATTTGCTCATGATCCCTGAAGGAGAGAAAAATTGGAAGTATTCTTTAGGGCCTCTCCAAAGATGGATTGCCACGTATACGTGCTATTACCAAATACAGCCATTAAAATGAAAATAGCTGAGGGGCGCCTGGGTGGCTCAGTCGGTTGAGCGTCCGACTTCGGCTCCGGTCATGATCTTGTGGTTCATGAGTTCGAGTCCCACGCAGGGCTCTGTGCTGACAACTTGGAGCCTGGAGCCTGCTTCGGATTCTGTGTCTCCCGCTCTCTCTCTCTGCCCTTCCCCCACTTGCTCTCTGTCTCTCTCGGTCTCTCTCAAAAATACATAAACATGTTAAACAATTAAAAAAAGAAAAATGAAAGTAGCTCACACCACAGTCACCCTCTGGAGACGTCTATTAAAAAAAATAATCTGAGGCTAACCCAACAACTCAATGCATACATGATGTATTACACACAAAAATAAAATAAACAGCCACATGATTATTCATCTGACAACAACAGTGTAGCCTCTTTAGGGACAAAGATAAAGCAAAAGATCTATTGAACATTTTGAAAAATTAATTTTTAATCAAATCATCCAGGCACCAAGCTCAGGCATTGTAACCACACGGACACGTATGATTTTTGGAAATCTTTGCTCCTGGAAAAATTGCCATTCTTTAAGGAAAGATACCTCCTAGAACCTATGCTCCCCTCCCCTCCACCCGAAAATCACATTCACATGGAAAGAAGATCATTTCCTTTCTTGAATTCTGAAGCATCTCTGAAGAGGGAGGAGAATTTGCAAAATCAGGAAAGAGCTACTCTCAGAAAAACCCCATCACCTTTCAAGCAATGATACAATGCCAGATGTTAACATTTCTCTGAGGACCTCCAGAGAAGCAAAAGCAATTAGGCGCGATCCTTCATTTCTTCTGTTCTGAATCTCATTACCAAAGATTGAAGATGTGCCGCTGACGATGTACGTAGTGCAGGTGGCACTTTGTCATTGCAAAAATAAAGCGTGGACAGAATTTTACTATACGTTTCCTCGGAGGGGAGAGGGAGAGAGAGGGGAGAGAGAGTGAGGGAGAGTGTGAGCGAGACGTGTCACGAGGGGAAGGGATGCTAAGCCCGTAAGATAAACCCCACGAATGACATTATTTTTAAACGTTACTTCACAATCACTGTAATTACGGAGCATTTTTAAGCCTGTTACAGGTAACGCACGATGACAAGCTCTGCTGTGCAGACCTTCTACACTGTGGCCACAGGCAATGCTACCACCAGAACACCAGCTGTGTTGCTGGCCCCGGGGAATGTAACGCAACATGTAACGTAAGCATCACCTTAACCCAGGCATCAGCAAGCCACCTTGGAGTCCCAGATATCATTTCTGTCCTTGCCCCACTCCAAAAGAGCAAAAGTCCTTTTCTGAGCCATCAGTCCCTTCCTCCATGAAAAGACGGAGGAAAAGCAAACCTCCCCCAGGAACCCTCTCTGTCCAGAAGGCCTTGATTCCAAGCAATCTTGACAACTCCCAACGGCTAGGTGGGTGTTTGTATGGCACACTGTGTGGAAGAACAAAGTTGAGACATCTGTTAAGGGACAGGCCAATTTCTCTATCTCTGTCTGTCAAATTAAGCTTCTGGTGTTTTCCTAGGGACCGCTGAGGACATCACGTACAACAGCATAGCCGCGTGGCCAGACATGCTGCATCTGAACAGCAGGCTCAGAAAATTCTGGGAGGACCTTCCATGTGTGGCTGCAGGAGAGACAAGAGACAAAGCATCGTCTGTGTGCAGGTGTAGCTCTCCTAAGAGGCATCCCAATGAACATCTTCCCACCTGGCAGAGGAACAGAACTCACCAGGCTCGCGCCCTACAAATTAGAATGTACCGCATTCCCGCGTGCGATGTGATTTCCGGGCTGGCGGAGCCACTCTTCCTCCGGCAGACAAGCCAAAGCACATGGGCATAGGACCCACTGGGAACAGGACACAGGCCATCTACTTCAAGGCTACTATTCTCCCCATGGTCTGTTTGTAGCTGAAGCAGTGTGGGAGTTCTGGAAACAGCTAAATGATTGTAGAATCCTTCTCAAAACGACAACTACAAAAACCACTGGTTAAGCTCATACCTTCTTATGCAGAGAAAGAGAAGAAAAGTATGGTTCCTTTTTTAAAAAAATAAAGAGATAAACATTGGGGCAGAGAGAGAGAGAGAGAGAGAGAGAGAGGGAATCCCAACTGGGGCCTGTGCTGATGCAGGTCTCCATCTCACACACCATGAGATCACCACCTGAGCTGAAATCAAGAGTCAGATGCTTAACTGACCGAGCCACCCAGGAGTCCCAAGGACATAAATATTTTAAATTCATTATGTGTGTGACATACTCATTATGGCAACTGAAAGGGATTCTCTGGCTCATGTTAAAAATTTCTCCCCTAGATCCTATGTCCAGAGTCATCAGTATTAATGAAAAATAAGTGGTCTTGTCAAGTCTTATCGTGTTTTTCCCATTAGTGTTTCCTTGTGTAAATTAAGGTTAAGTTCACACAATGCAAAATTAACCATTTGAAAATATACATCTAAGTCCATGGCACATAGCGCATTCACAGTGTTGTGCAATCATCGCCCCCATCCAGTTGCAGAATGTGCTCCCACGAAAGGAAAACCTATGAGCCCTTCATCCTCATTCCCTTCTCCCTACAGCGCCCCCTCCCCCCGCCCCAATCACTAATCTGCTTTCTGTCTCTACACATTTGCCCATTTTGTACATTTCGTATAAACAGAATCATGTACTATGTGGCTTTTTGTGACTGGCTTCTTTCATTCTGCATAACGTTTGTGAGATTCAGCCATGTTGTAGCATATGTCATAATGCCTTTTATGATCAAATAATATTCTACTTCCTTCAGCTTTTAATCTTCCATAACATGTATGTTAAAGACCATCCGACTTGCACATACAGTTCTTTTTCAACACTCTGACTCACTGATGACTTCTCAGCCCAGAGCAATTTTAATACAACATATCAGCTTTAATACATACAACTGAAAGGAATTCGGCTCCCAAATCTCAAAACATTCAGAATCAGAGAAAAAGAGAAAAATCTGCTAGAAATGTAGAACTACCTACCATCAGCCACCTCAGATTGGAAAAACTGTTTTATGGGTATTCCTTTTCTTTTAGGTTTTGAAGAGTGATGTGCACATTTTCAATCCAGTGCTGAGTCATTTCTAAAAAATTCATGTCAATGTCTAGTTCTTGTGAAATAATACCAAGGCACCAACTGAATATCTGTAAAGTAGAGTTGAATCTGAATCAACGTTGCATCTTTTGTTCATTCTCTTTAACTTTATTCTCAGCTGCATTTCACCCAATGCCCTCAGAGAAATGGTAGGCTCCACTTTCCAAGATGTATAGCCATGCTATGTCCTACACACTGCCACAGTAGATGCTGAGTCATGAGTTTCAAGTCTTGCTCCCTATTCCGTACATGTATCACTCTAGATGGCCAGATCACCTTTGACCAGCATCTCCCGAACTACGGTAAGGGGAAAAACAGTTCCAAAAGACACTAATGGATGCCAGTAAAGAGAGAAAGAAAGGCACTGTGATCTGGTAAGTCAGAACAGTTTTAAATTTGAAACTTCAACCAGTTTCTTTGATTTCTCGATCTGTATATCTTCAATATATAATGATGCATCACAAAAGTAGACGTTAGAACATTTCTCACTTTTATTTAGTCTCGGAAACTACCTTCAAGAAGCCTCTGTCAGTCAGGGCTAACGCTCCTCAGTACAAGTCATGGAAAATGTTGCTCTTGACCTTTTTCAAATATTTATACCTTAGAATAAAAAATAAATTTAGGAGGCAGTATGGCTTTCAATAAGGGAGGGGACAGACTAAAAGAAAGGAGGCAGAACTGACATTACCAAGGGCTCCTGGGAAGCCCTGTGGTTTTGAGGTCAGGATAACAGAGCACACACTTGACCTACTTCCTAATATTGTAGCATGATGTCTTTTAGGTGCATTCAGACTCAGTAGAAATTAAAAAAACTGGAGAGGTGCATTGGGGAAAAGCCACTCTGTTTAAAGAGGGGATGGGGGGGGGGTACCTAGATAGCTCTCCACCTGTGAGGACCATTTTTATTTGTCTGTTTGACTGTCCAAGGGTGTGTAGATATTTGGTCAAACATTATTCTGGCTGTGTCTGTGAGGGTGTTTCTGGATGAGATGAACATTTGAATCAGAAGACTGAGTAAAGCAGACTGCCCTGTCTTGTGTGGGTAGGCCTCATACAGTCATTTAAAGACCCGATTAGAACAAAAACAACCAAAAACTAGGGAGAAGGGGATTTTGCCTGACTGTTTTAGACGGGACACGGATCTTCTTCTACCACCAGACCGGAACTTACGTCATTGATTCTTCTGGTACTCAAACCTTCAGACTCAGACTGCAACTTATATCGTTGGTTCTCTTGGGTCTCAGTCCTTAAGACTTGGACTAGAACTCTACCACTGCTTTTTCCTGGGTGTCTACATTGCCTATGGCAGATCAAGGGACTTTTCAGCCTCCACCATCATGAGGGCCAATTCCTTATAATAAATCTCTTTGTATATAGCTCCTATTGGTTCAGTTTCTCTGGAGAGCCCTGTCAAATATACCACCTTTTCTCCTACAACACCTCCTTCTCTGTCTCCCCCATGGGGCTCCCCTGAAGGCTCTCTAAACACCGCTGATGATCACTGACCATTTTTAGCTCTGGAATCCAGGCACTAGGCAAATACACATGCAAAAGAGTCATGCTCAATGTACATGCCCTTCACACAAGCCTGTTCTGTTGACCTATTATATGGTGCTGGTCTTGAAGTAATACCGCAATTCACCATCGTCCTAGTCACCTGCCTTCATAAATGCATTATCAGTAGACACTGGCAGTGTATACCAAGAATATTTGAAATCTCACACCTCATATCTGATTGCAGGAAAGACCCTCTGAAGAAATCTCACTAGCATGTCTAAATACAGAACACAGAAACTCTATGGAATCTACAGATTATTAAAAACGCAATTACTCAGCCAGGATGGGCCACTGGTTTAATGAAACAGATGATAGTTGATTTATCTTCACCATGGGCCCCATTTTCTTGTTTTAGTTTTGATTTTCTACCTGATTCCTGTCATTTTGATTTAAATAAGCCAATTAAGAAGTCAGATGTTCCAGCACAGACACATATATTCAAATTAAATTAAAATTTGTTTATACCTTGTATCAAACAGTTAGAGTTATGAAACCATGGCCAGTCACTAGGAAATTCAGATGGTTTTCACCTGGCTATGATGGATAAAGATGTATTAAATAAAAGAACACACATGTTCATTCCATACATATCCGCTAAGAACTAAAGCAAAAGGTTAAAATCTGAGGAATTCAGCAAATATTGATTCATTTGTTTAAAAAAAAATCAGTGAGCATTTACTGTGGGGCACAGGAAATATTCTTGAGCAGACAGAATGAAGAACAAAAATGCTCCCCAAAGAAATGAGGAATAGAACAGAAAATAATGTGATAAACTGGGGGAACCAAACAGGAACAAATATTTGGAGGAGCATGGAAAGAGCTGATAGATTTGTTCTCATAGAATTTCTTCTGAGTGGACAGAACAGTGGAAATACAGAAACTTAAATGCATCTGAACATGTTTCAAATTAAGAAGATTTTAAAATGAGATGCAAATATGTCCCTTGACACTGTGCCCCCTTTTCTACTGTAACCATGGTTCCCATATATTGGCCACTGACTATATGCCAGCCTTAAGTGTACATCCTAACACATACGGGATAGTAAGTCATTTGTGGGGTCTTGGTGCTTAGCTTCTGGGCACAGCTGTCTAAAATCTTTGGAATGTCCTGAGTGACGGGCGTGTCTCTGTTATTCAGATGAGGTGACTCATGGTGGGGCCCTCGGATAGATTCAGAAAGGGGAGCTGGTCACCAGAAAGATCAAATATATGATTAGAGGCTTGGAGCCTTCAGATAACCAATCCCTGGGGAGGAGAGAAAGTGGGACATGGAGTTCCAGCATGTGGCCAATGATGCAGTCATTCAGTCTGGCCTACCAAATGGAACTTTCATAAGAACTGTAGACACTGACGTTCAGAGGCGCCTCCTGGCTTGTGAACATTTTGATGTCCCGGATGATGAGTGCTGACTCCATGGGGAGAGGGCTCACAAGCTTTGCATTCCTTCACAGACCTCACCCTATGTGCACCCTGTAGAATAGGTCCGCCATTGTAAGTGTGGGCCTTTCCTGAGTTCTGTGAGTCATTCTAGGGAATTTGAGAACCTGAGCGGTTTGTGAGAAGTCCCCTGAATTTATGGCCACTTCAGTCCAAAGTATGGGTGGCCTGGGGACTCACAGGCTGGCATCTGAATTTAGGACAGTCTCCTTGGGGGTCTTAACTTGTGGGGTCCAGGTGGCCAGTGCCAGAGTTGGGATTGAAACAGAATGATGCATATTCGCACATTTGGAGGTACACAGTGATGTGAATCCCATTTTCCAGCTGAACCAACTGGGGTACAGAGGAATCGGCTCAGGGATGAGCTGGGATTGGAAGGTGGGCAGTTTGGCTTCAACCTATACTGTTACTAGTCTCCTGCTCTGCCTCCTAATAAATGCTTCTGGTTTTGGAACATGTGTTAGGTAGACTACCACTGCCCTTTCCAATAGAGAAAACAGTATCATTATTTCAGTGGTGTGCAGTCTATTGTCACAGAGTGTTCAATCCTGGAGACAGAAGGACAAGTAAATGAGTGGGCATTACAGCTATAATAAAAGGAAGAGGCACCACCACATGGATATCTTTATTGCTGTAAATCTAAGTAATTTTCCTGGGATTTTATAGAGAGGGAAATATAACTGGTTTGAACCCTGTGGCCATATTTGCATATGCAGACATTTCCCAGTGTGATTAAAGCCTTGAAAAGCCCATCTCTATTGGCTTTAGTATAGGGAGATCTGATGAAAGTTTTGTCAGGCAATGCCTTCTACATCTTTTCCAGTTGGTACGTGATTTATGTTACTATGGCAGAGCTTAGTCTGTGATTTGGCCCCTGGAGATTTGGGGGTTGAAGTCACTGAGGCTGCCCATGGCTTTCAAGACTTAACTAGTTTTTAATATACTTCCACACCATAAAAAAACAGGACATATGTCCCCAAATTTGAAATGCTGCAGAAATAGAGACGGTTTCTAATTAATTTATTCAAGAGGGATTTTTAACAGTGTAGGAGGGTCATGGTTTGTCACTATTACCTTCTCCCCCAAGTCTCCTCAAAAAATTCTGTAATGTTACATAGCAATGCTTAACATAACATGATTCTATATGTCATTAACATTATCTACTATTAATAAAAAATTATGATATTTGGAATGTGCGTGTATCACAATCTCAGAACATATGCATGTTTTGAAATTCTGATAATACTGGCTTGAAAGAGTTGATGGAGCTGCTTGGTTCTTATGGATGTCTTAGATTGAGTTTGCCCAGGGAGTAGACCCTGAGGCAAGGAGTTGGGTGGAGTGAGTTTATTCACAATATGATTCCCAGAAGCACAAATGAGGAAGCAGAGAAAGTGAGTAAAGAAAGAGATAAGCCAAAGAAAATGTGTTAGTAAGAGGCTAACTAGGCCAGTGATTGGGGTAGTCATTCTGGGGGGAAGTCCATCAGTGGGAAGGGGTGGTCTTGGAAATACCACCCCTGCCCCAGGACAGGAGGCTATAGCATTTGACCCATCCACCCAGCCCCCCCACTGAGAAGTAGGGAGACAGAAGAACTTGACTGAGAAGGGGTCAGCTTGCTGAGATCCCTTGTCCACCATATCTGCTGGTGAACTCAAGCAGGCCAATGGGATGAGTGTGGGTATCTACAGTACATGCAAGAGAGGCTCAAGGCACCATGCTGAAATTGCTCCCCAACACTTTTATTTTGAGTGCCTATTTTCAGATGCTCAGAATGCCAAAGAAAACTCTGCCAATTCTACCTGTGCTTCTGAGGCACTGTACAAATGAGAAAGCACCCCAGGTCTAAGCTGGGGACCCAAGAACTCTCCCTCATCACCTCCCCCACTAGAATAGGAAGCCCACTGAGGTAGGCATCACATTTCCTTTGTAGCAATTTGCCTCATCCACAGAAAGCACTGAATCATTACTTTATTAAATGAATGTGTTTAACTATGTGGATGAAGGTGAATGGAGACAGACAGCTCATGTGAATACAGGAATATGTACTGAAATCCAAAAAGATGTTCTCTTTACATGCAGAAGTCTAAAAGAAGCAATGAGGTTTTCTAAGCATTTCTTTCATATCATCTTATGATTAGACAGCACACAAAATGAGTTGGTAAGCTGACAATCATAAAAACCACTGGAAGATACTCTGTATCTCCTATGATCCCTTTATTTCTTCTTAATTCACTTTGAATAACTTGCTGTACATCCTCTACAGGAAGAGAACCAGGCATCCAAATTTCCTGGGGGTCATGCAGAGGGTATACAAGCATGACTCACAGCCGGTATATATTTTAGACTCGGTGGTGTGATTTTCAGAGAGCTCTTCCCATGATCAGACTTACAGTTTGAAATTTCAAATATTTATAATCAACATTGCCAGTATCTACTGATAATGAATTTGTAGAGGAAGTAGGCTGGGGTTATGGTCACTTGTAATATTTGTTCAAGACTACCACTGTCCAGTAGAAATAAAATGAAAGCCACATTTGTGATTTTAAATTTTTCAGTAGCCCCATCTAAAACAGTAAAACAAAACAGCTAAGTTTAATAGCATATGCTATATAATACACCCAAAGCATTTCAACATGTAAACAGTATTTTAGACACTCCTGAGATATTTTATTTTTTTTTTTTTTCTTTTTTGTCCTAAGTCACTGAAATTTGCTGTGTATTTTGCATTTGGAGCACATCTCAGTTGGGACTTGACACATTATATGTGCCAAAAGCCACATGTGGAGAGTTGGTTGCCATATTGGATCATGCAAATCTAGCTTATCTTGGGGTGGACCATGGTGTATGGTGTAGTTTAAACTGGTGAACGGGTTTCAGGACAGAGAAGGGAATATCTACCATAGATGGTTCTTAGATTGTAAATTCCTTTTTCTTATGTGCTGTACCTTCCCAATCTCCAAATCAATACAGGCATTCTCTACTGGTGTCTGTATTTGTGACTCATGTGGTAAAGAACACCCTGGAAAATTAAGCTCTCTAAGTGATAACAGAAGAAGTACTTTGGAAGTAGATGAATACTTTAATTCCTGGGAGTTTTAAAAATTGGTCTATGTCCAGCCCTGTCTTTCCAGAACCACCTATCCCCAACAAAATAGAATACTTGCCAAGAAGTGGTTCCATTTCCCACTCGTGATATCTTTGTACTTTATTCCCCTAATTGAAGGAGGAGCCTGTATGAGTTCCTATGCCTGTTGTAACAAATTACCTCAAATTTAGTGGCTTAAAACAACAAATTTAGGGGCTCCTGGATGGCTCAATCAGTCGAGTGTTCAGCTCTTGATTTCAGCTCAGGTCATGATCTCACGGTTCATGGGATTGAGCCCTAATTGGGCTCCATGCTGACAGTGGAGAGCCCGCTTGGGATTCTCTCTCTCCCTCACTCTCTGCCCCAGCTTTTCTCTCTCTCTCTCTCTCTCTCTCTCTCTCTCTTTCTCTCTCTCTCTCTCAAAAATAAATGAGTAAATATTTTTAAAAACCCACAAATTTGCCATCTTACAGTTCTGGAGAACAGAAGTTTGAAATAGGTTTTGCTGGGCTAAAATCTAAGGATCAGCAGGAATTCCTTTATTATGGAGTCTTTTAAGGAAATATAATTTCCTAGCCTTTTCCAGCATCTACAGTCACCTGCATTCCTTGGCTCATGGCCCCCTTCCATCCTCAAAGCCAGCAATAATTGGTCAAGTGTTTCTCAAATCACATCCCTCTGATTCAATAGATTCACCAATGCGAGGGATTAAGACAGAGATATTTGTGGTGGGGACGTTATTCTGCCGACGTCGGCCTCCTTCTATTATAATTCTTTTTGTTGTTAATGTCATTGTGTTTGATGAAACCATACGGTCTAAGGAAAAAATGCCCAACTAAAGCAGTAAATGTTTTCTTCCCACGCATAGCTCTAAGACAAGCATCAACAAACCACCATCTTCCGCTTTTCCGATTAGAAATACTTTCCACCATACCTGTATAAATGCTGTCTCATTCAGAGAGTTACAAATGCTGCACAGAGCACAGGAAGACATTTCCCATAAGACATTGGAAGAAGAGAAGCCAAGAAACATTGTCACACTTTTAGTCACTTGGTAAATGGGTCAATTCTGGGAACAGAATGAATATTCAGCACTAAATGTTCTTACCATTAGCAACATTTTCTCCAGAGTTTCCACTTTCAGAAAGGCACATTTCCTTGTAAAAATATGTGAATGGGTCAATGAATTTTACATGAGTGTGTAACTTTTTTTTTTTTCTAGGCAAGGGAGTTAATTGTCATTTGATTGGTCATTGCCTCAGATACCTGTGTCATGGCAAACATAAAAAGTATGGAAGAAATTTACTCAAACCTTCCAAGTAAACAGAGCTACATCTAAGCAATGCTAACTGGTCAAACTAACTGGACCAACTCGCTGTCGGTCAAAAAACACATGTATTTATTTTACTGGGGAATTAGAAGTCAAATCGGAACTCAGATCTGATTTCAGAGCAACTACCAAAACTGATGGGAAGAAAAGTTTGTTTTCATTTTTAACATTTATGTTTTCACCTTTTCTGGGGATAGCTCCACTGCACCACAGAATGTGCAACAGCACACGGTTAGTAACATTTTTAAAATTAATAAATAGAAGCTAAATTCAAATATTCCTAAAAGTTACTGTTTTTAATTCGGTGCACACTACAAGCATGGCACCCTTGGAAAAGTGTATTTTTAAATACCAAAGAAAGAAAATTCATTCGACCAGGGATACTTACGTACTTTCTTATTTATTATTTTTTAATGTTTATTTATTTTTGAAAGAGAGAAAGAGAGAGAGACAGACAGAGTGAGAGCAGGGGAGGGGCAGAGAGAGAGGGAGGCAAAGAATCCGAAGCAGCCCCCAGGCTCTGAGCCATGAGCAGAGAGCCCAATGGGGGGCTCGAACTCACAAGCTGTGAGATCATGACCCGGGCTGAAGTTGCACACTTAACTGACTGAACCACCCAGGCGCCCTTACAGATACTTATTTAGCTCGGGGCTATTCACAGAGCTGGGGAAGCTGTTTTCCTCTACAAGCGCTCAACAAGTGCCCATTCACAAGGGGTGGAGGGCCGGAGGACATAGAACCCATGTGGACCTGCGGTGGTCACGAGAAAGGGGTACCATTTTGCGATTTGTCTTTGGAGGAGGGTGTCTTCTCATCACTCTCACAAAGGACTGCATGCACAGCAGTGCCTCTCTGGGCATCTCACACAGACTGTTATGAAGAAGATGAGGACCGGGGAAGTTCTCATCCAAGGAGAAGAGCTTATCACAAATCCATTCGATTCTTGTGACAAATATGTACGACAGCCTTCTCTGCAGTGGGTGCCATCGTGGGACTTGGGGGAGATGCACAAGTTAACTAGATGGATGGAAGCCTTGGCTACACGGAAGTCACATTATGGCGGAGCAGAATGAAGTGCTATAGAGCTCAGAGAAAGAGAGGCGTCACATAAATTGCTCTATAAGTGAAACTTGACCTGAATAATGGAAAGAAACCCACTGGGCCCCAGCAGGTGGGTCTGAGGTCACATTACAAGATGGCCATGCACGTCAGGCTGGGGGAGCAGCCGGGTAACCATAGTCACGGCATTTCCGGATTCTTTTCATTGCTCTGGGGAAGGCACTGGTAACATTCTGAGAATCTCTCCTGTGCTGAATGTTCCCACCAGGGTCTACCTTTTCTGACTGCTGACGGCCCTAACAAATCCTCCGGAAATGAGATCTAAGTCAGTGTACCAAAGCTTCCCTAGACAATACACTGTCCTGACCCTTCAAAGGTATTATCAACACTGCACGGTCCCCATCGTTTCCTGGCCCAACAACAAACACATATTCACCCACTGCCTTCTTTGAACTGGGTAGGAGTCCAACATGGTAAATTCAGCAGCGATGAAGGAAAACAATGCCCTTGCTATCACGAGGTTAGGTGGAAGCCAAAGAAGTGGTGGGCAGGTACAGGTGGAAGAGGTAAACGGATGCAAGAAACACATGAGAGAAGTACCAGGCAGCCTCAAGTGCTCAACAGGAAGTAGAACATATATAACTCCATGCCATGGCCCTGGGAAGCTACTTTGGATGGATGGTCAGGAGAGAGCTCTCAGAAGCAGTGACATTTGTCAAGATCTCAAAGCTAAGTGGCTTGAAGAAGGGCATCCTGTGTTCCATATTCATGATGAAGATTTTATTGAGTAGGTCTAAAGGTTCAAGAATATTAGTAATCGACCATAGACTTTCAGTGGAAAGTTGATGGTTAGAATTAGGAATGGGCTGACTGCCCTGTAATCACATTCTGAGGCTCTATAGACATTTGAGGGCTTCTCATGACAATGTTGCCGTCACATCGCCTAAACTGTATGGTCGGGGGGAAGATTCACATTCAGGTTTAGCATTTGTTTTAAAGTTGGCGTTGTGTTTCTCTATTCAAGTGTCTTTTCTCAGGCAGCTACAAAGTGTTTCTGTTCCTATTACCTTGCTCTAAATAGGAAGCCTAGCCCATCTCTCCTGGCATCTTTATATTCTTAAGGACATCTCTGCAAAATTCTTTGTCAGCTGCAAAAATAGCCTTTTCTGGTGATTTTCTAACTACTGATTTAGCTGTCCTTGTAAGTCTTTAAATGAGGAACCAGCAGCATTGTCCTGGGAAGAATTGTGAAAAGGGACCATTGTGGGCTTATCCAATCACTCGCCTTTACCATGTTCCTTTTCTCTTGGTCCTCACTTTCCCAGTCTGTTTTCAACGGGGGACGGCTAACTGCCTGGCAAAACATTAATCCCTATCCGAGGGAGATGAATTACTAAAGGCGTTAGTAGATACTAGTTGGTGGATAACACATTCTCTCGGAGGCCTATCCAGGTTAACTCTTTGCCACTTCAGCCTTTCGGATACCTGGTCCCCAGTTGAGAGCTCCTAGAAGCTCAGAGCTGCACCAATGCTCTCAGCCAAATGGGAACGATCTGGGAGGTGGCATTCCTCCCCAGAAGTGGTTCAAAGCCAGTGACTGATATGAGCATCTTCTAGTTATCCATGGCTGCCTACAGGAGCTCCCCCCACACACCAGATTTAAGAACAAAAACGCTCATGAACCGTGTGGTTCAGGAAAGTGGACCCAGGACAGTGAGCATGGCTCCTCTTGTTCCACGATGACTGGAGTCTCAACTGGAAAACTCAAATGATTTTGAGTGACCTGAGGAACTGGGAATTGGAATTTCCTGGAGGCTTCTTCACTCACTGGATTGGTGCCTGGGGTAGGGAGCCTCCCAGGCTGAACTCAGATGGGCCTCTTAATGGGAACACCTACGTGTGGCCTCTCCATGAAGCTTGGGCTTCCTTCCATCATGCTGCCTCAGGGTAGCTGGGCTCATCGGTGGTGAATTAAGACTCCAGGAGTGAGTGTATCAGTGAACCGGGGAGGGTGAGGGGGTTGGCCTTTTATAATCTGGCCTCATGGGTCAAATAGTATCTGATAAAAATGTGAAAAGAAGCTGAACATCACTCATCTTCAGGAAAATGTACATCAAACCCACAATGAGATACCACCTCACACACATCAAGGCAGCTACTATAAAACAAACAAAGAAAGAGAAAAGAGCAAATATTGGTGAGGATATAGAGAAAAAGGGATCCCTCGACAGTCTTGGGGGGACTGTATATGGAAAACAATATGGCAGTTCATCAAAAAATTAAGACTAAAACTACCAGGTGATCCGGCCATCCCAGTTGTGAGCATGGGCTCAAATATGAGCAGGGTCTCGAATGATATTTGTACATCCATGTTCATAGCAGTATTGTTCACAGTGGCCAAAAGGTGGAAGCCAGCCACGTATCCACCAATGGGTGGGTGGATAAACAGTATATAGACACACATGTATGTATGTATGTGTATGTGTGTGTATATATATATATATATATATATATATATATATATATATATATATATCACCTGCTACAGTATGGATGAAGCTTGAGGACATGACACTAAGTGAAATCAGCCAGATACAAAGAGATACATATTGTATGATTCCACAATCTGAGGTACCTCGAACACTCAAAGTCACAGACACAAAAACTACAACACTGGTTCCCAGGGACGAAGGGCAAAGAGGACATGGGGGGGAGGGGTGTTGTTTAATGTGGACAGTTTCCGGTTTGCAAGATGAAAGGTGGTTTGGACATGTGAATGTGCTTAAAGGCACTGAACTGTGTGGTTATGTGTGTTTGACACAGCACGTCACCTGCACCACACTCTGTTGGTTGAAGTAATCTGCAGTGTTGGCAAAGCAGACCCGTCTTGTGATCAGAAGGGTGTCCCAGTATGGATGCTGTGTTTTAGAGCCACCATGGTGTCCGGGAGACCGGGCCCCTTGGAACAGGGTGGGGCAGATCCACACTAGTTCGTTGGCTCCAGAGCCACTCACGGGATCAGGTTCACGCAACCTCAGCTACAACGAGACCCCGTTCTACGTTCTTTCCCTGCCCCTCCTGCCTCCCACATCTCCTGAGACACTTCCCCTCAGAGCTCTCCATCAATAAATCACTTGCCTGTGACTCCTCGGCTCAGGCTCCACTTCCAGGAAATCTGACCTAAAACAGTCTCGGACACTGAAAAATCTATTGCGAGTCAAAAGGGCTGTGGAATTTTAGATTATTGCAGGGCTATGGGGAATAACAGGAAGTCTTTTCGTGAGCACTTTTGAGTAAGCCCTGAAGGATGCCACGTCCTCGCAAGACCTGTCCTAATCACTGAGCCATACTCCTGCAAAGGTCACATCTGCCACTCTTCCTTTTGACAGGCTACTCTTGAGACGTAAGAGACTAACTCGGGGAGACAGCCTGATGAACACCAGAGGGAGGCACTGTGGGATGTACAGGTCCTTGCTGGCTCTGGACGAAGGGGTTTCCCTGATATGTCACCACGAGGACGCTGCCACACAAATCAGCATGGGTTGGGCCACGTACAGCCAGCTTGCCCTCATCAACCATGAATGTCTAAGATTTCGTCACCCTCTTGCTAACATGAATCTGCATGCGTGTATTAGTAACCTATAGCTGCCATAACAAAGAACTCCGAACACGGTGGCTTAAAACATCGGTCTATTGTCTCACTGTGCTGGGATGTACAAGCCTGAAATCAAGGTCTCAGCAGGGCTGTTTCCTTCTGAGGGCTGCGAGGGAGGGATCCGTTCCATGCCTCTCTCCTTCGCGTACACAGGGCCACCTTCTCCCTTGAGCCTTCACGTGGTTTTCCCTTTGTCCAAGAATGGGTCCAAATTTCCCCTTTTCATAAGGACACCAGTCATACTGGCTTAGCATTTACCCTAATGACCTCACTTTAGCTTGATTAGCTCTGTAAGGACCTTATACATGAGTGTGCATCGGTGTTCTGGGGGTTAGAGGACTCAAACATCACAGAGAGGAGTCTACCTTGCATGTCAGTTAAATCAGGTTGCAAGAATTGGGAGGAAGACCTAACAGTCCTAAGCACCCTACGGAAGCCCCCAACGCTGGGGACATGCGCCTACATTAAAAACCAACTCAACTCAATCAATGAGTTGAATGACTTTCTGACATATCTTCATCAAAGAAGGCTTCGTTGCATCTGATGGGAACAAACAGCCTAATTTTGCTAGAAAGGTGATAATCTCACAGCCCCAAAGTACAAAGGAAAGCACACATGGTATTTGAGCGAGATGTCAAACAGTGACCACTTCAGTTATCAGCCTCTTGTGTAGACATACTCTGGATTATAATCTGGGAGTTCTTGGATTCATTCCAGACTTTGACATTTATTATGAAAGAGCTTGAACCATTTCATCTGCTTCCTTGAACCTGAGTTTTTCCCATTTTTAAAAAGTTTTTATTTGAATCACCCAGTGCTCATCACAAGTGCCTTCCTTAATCCCCCTCACCTATTTCACACATCGCCCCCAACCTCCCCTCTGGTAACCAGCAGTTTGTTCTCTATAGTTAGGAGCCTGTTTCTTGGGTTGCCTCTCTCTCATTTTCCCCCCTTTGTTCATTTGTTTTGTTTCTTAAATTCCACATACGAGTGAAATCATAAGGTATTCATCTTTCTCTGATTGACTCCTTTCATTTAGCATCACACTCTCTAGACTCAACCATGTCATTGCAAATGAGAAGATTTCGTTCTTTTTTATGACTGAAATTTCAGTGTGTGTGTGTGTGTGTGTATCACATCTTCTGTATCACATCTTCTTTACCCATTCATCAGCTGATGGACATTTAAGCTCCTTCCATATCTTGGATATTGTAGATAATGTTGCTATAAACATCGCGCGGTGTGCACGTATCACTTTGGATTAATGTTTCTGAATTCTTTGAGTGAGTATCTAGCGGTGAAATTGCTGGACCATAGGGAAGTTCTATTGTTAACTTTTTGAGGAAACTCCACAGTGGCTGCATCAGTTTGCATTCCCAGCAACAGTGTAAGAATGTTCCTGTTTCTCCACATCCTCGCCAACGCTTCTTTCTTGTATTTTTGATTTTAGCCATTCCTGACAGGTGTGAGGTGATATCTCAGTGTGGTTTTGATTTGTATTTTGATGAGTGATGCTGAGCATCTTTTCATGTGTCTTGTGGCCATCTGGATGTCTTCTTTGGAGAAATGTCTTCATGTTTTCTGCCCATTTTTAATTGAATTATACATTCTTTTTTGGGGGGAGGGGGTTGTTGAGTTGTGAAATTTCTTCATAGATGGTGGAAACTAACCCTTTTTTAAATATGTCACTGGCAAGTATCTTCTCCCATTCCCTAGGTTGTCTTGTACTTTTGTTCAGTGTTCACTGTGCAGAAGCTTTTTAATTTGATGAAGTCCTCTGAGTTTTCCCCATTTTTAAAATAAAGAAGTAGTGAGCAATGTATGTTCATCTTTAGTTCTGGGATGCTGAAAAATAAAGGCAAATGCCAATAAAAGATAAATACATAGATTGAGAGATAGATAAAGAGATAGAAAAAAGATAGATAGATAGATAGATGGATGGATGATTTTTTTTTTTAAGTAGTTTTTCTGGCTTAATAGATTGCCATTGATCAACATTTGTTTCAATAAATGTTAGCACTCTGGTGGCCTAAAACCACGCATTCATCATCAAACAATGAGGAGTTCACTCCTAATTCATGAACAAGTTTTCATTGATTAAGTCAATGTTCAAATAGCTCATAGATTTTTTTTTTTTTTTTTTTTTTTTTTTTTTTTTTTTACAAAATAAACCTATTAAATCAGTACTAGGGTCAAATAATAAATTGGCAATTACATAATGGCATATCCTATGTATGTTAAAAGTGTGCTGGGAGTAGAGAACTCAACCATATATTACACTCACTGTGTATTAGATTATCTGTCAACACCCATGGGCAATAGGTAATTACTTGCTTTTTACTGGCAATAAAAAACTAGTTGTCATTCAGACTGATGGACCAGGCAATTTATTTTTGTACAGTGACATTACATCAACTTGCATTATGTCTTGACATAACCTAAGAATATGGAGCTGTTTTTCCATTAAGCAAAACAGTAATCAGAAAAATTAAAGTTTAAAACACCTCTAGCAGGATTCAACTCAATGCTATGATTAGGATTTCCGCCCCCCCGCCCCCCCCCCCCCCCCCCCCCCCCCCCCGCCTCAAACTGAGCATTTACTGGATTGCAAATGCTGACCAGGCATCATATCTTAACCGTACCTCCCGCCCCCCGCCCCCACCCCGCCACACACACACACACCTTTTTCATCTCCTTCTCTTACAGGTTTTAAAAATCTCTTACCCATTTTATGTGAAAGCCTTTGCATTAACTAACTCATGTGTACCCAGCAGTAAACATCATTCAACAAACAGAAATCAAGAGTCCCATCTGATTTTATTAATAGGGTTCAGTGAGTATTGTTGGTTAAATTCCCCATAAATCATTTCAGACCAGGAACAGAGCGAGCAGACCACCAATGGAGATGTAAATATTTTGAGAAGATGAGCGGCTGTCTGGAGACAATTCTGTTATCCGTGTAGATGTCACTCAAATTACTGTACACAGTCGCCCAGGACTGAGCTCAAAATGGGAAAGTATAGGCTGTGTTTACATGCACCAAATGAAGTGTGAAGTTGCACCACTGTGTTGAATTTGATCCACCTCGATGCCCATCGAATATTCTTTATGAAAAGAGACGTGCATTCTTTCTTTTTGCAGGTATGCTGCATTTCACATGTGGCCAAGTTCCCACTGTACTCCCTCCCTTGCATTAAATAAGTGTGCAGGGAACACTGACTGAAAGCAATAATCATGTTTCTCTCCAGAAGATTCTGTAGGGTCCTTTCTTCGAGCACTGCCACTTATTTGGATATTGAAACTTGATTTCAATACTGAAGTTTCAAACAGTTTCAACTCATTCAAATTCAAATCCACGAATACCCTCTCTTTTCGTACTTCTTGTACCTACTGTCACTCAAAGACGTGGAGGACATGTTTGTTTGTTTTTCTTTTTCATTTTTATTCCAGTAGAGATAAGGTTTTCCTCAACTTTCAGCAGTTAACTTTAACCAGTGTGTGAGGACTGCGAGTTCCAATGGTAGTTTCCAAATTTCAATGTGTCAAGACGTGATTTCCATCATCTTGTACCTGTATCCCCTCTCCCGTGAATGCACATTCATACACTTTTGATTTTGAATAACTGCCTGTTGGGGTTTAACTGCGGACAACAGGCGCTGCTCTAGCTATCTTCTGAAAAACAGCTGGCACGGTACATGTGTTTACAAATCACTGGCTGGGTCCTACGAAGGACCCCTACATCAACAGGACTAAAATAGCCCTCTGGGGACATATTGGTTTTGCCATAGCTGGGGACACAGCGCTGCCTCTATGACCTAGACCAGGACCCCACTTCACCTGCCAGATCTGCCCTCCCCGCCCCCCTTCCTGTCCTCCCCTGCACCTGACTCAGTTCCTGAAGCAAGTATTAAGACACTGCCTCTGACTGGTGAAGCTAAATCACATCCTGAAAGTTACCTGCAAGGGTGCCTGGGAAATGTAGTTTTTGCTTCGCTGCAAGGGCATCTGGGAAACATAATTTTTAGCCTTCCAGCCTCTGTAGTCTAAGATGCCTCCCTTGAAGGCTATGCAGTAGGTGCTAAGTCTCTCAATTAACCTTACTTTCCCACATAACCGCTCTGTAAGCAGGCTCATTAGCTACAAATATGTTTGCTATGTTCTCCAAAGCCATCGTGCGTAACTTAGCCGTTTGTTCTCGAATTTGGGATCTTTCCAATCAGTCCACCCTTCAAACTGTATTCCTTTTAAGCAGGCAGAGTGGTGAAGTTAAGCGCTAACAAAATTCTGTATTTATTTCAACTCCTATCCCTTTGGGTACTCTTTCACGGATCAAACACGTTAAATTATTGGCCCTAACATAAGAAAGAATATGAGGCAGCTGAAAAAAGTCTAAAAGGCCTCCAGCACCAAAAACTGTGTCTGAAGCACATCTCCTACACCTAGGGGACTTCCATATGGCAGAGTTAAATGGCACGAGGGTGGCGGACGGACCACAAGATAAAAAGCTTTCCTCTGGTGCTATTGAGGAAAGATTAAATTTTCCTGCAAGCACCCCACAGTAGGATTTGAGGCAGAATGGGGATACAAACACAGCAGCAATCAGAAGAGTGTCATTCATTTGCCCAGTTCAATGAGCAATATCCACAGGCATTTATCAGGGAGCTCACAAAGTCTTGAACAGACAACACTTCCGAATGGCTGAAAAGCAGTGAGCGAGCTTAAGTAATGACTCAGCCAGTCTTCAGGGTGCATCCGAATCTCCGGGATGTAAGGGGCTTGTTAAGGTCGGGGCTCTCCAGCCCCACCTCCCATATTCCTAGGCTCGGGCTCAGAGACCTATCCCCCATTCTCCCAGGGATGCTGATGACAGTGACTGGAGTACCTCCAGCAGAGAGCTAGCATAACAGCACGGGGAGTGCACGGTGGGGGAAGTCGCTGAGGTTAATGCCAGGGAAAGAACACCACCCTCTCTGGTTTTTAATTCTTCTCTAATTTACTTTAACGTATTTTTTTCTGTGATTTTGGCGTTTAGCTGGCTACAGCGAGAAGCGCGTTTTCTGCAACTGGCTTAGAGTGTTAGTCTCACAGCTACTGGCATGGTCTGTTTGTGTACCCACAAGGGCTTCCCCACCCTCATAAAGTGTAAGCACACATGATTTTCAGTTGGTATTCTCATCAACAGTGGCACTGGCCTTGCCTGGATGTCTGCTTTGCATAGTTCAAGTTTAAATAAAAGAGCTGTGGGGGCGCCTCGGGGCGCAGTCGGTTAAGCGTCCGACTTCAGCCAGGTCACGATCTCGCGGTCCGTGAGTTCGAGCCCCGCGTCAGGCTCTGGGCTGATGGCTCGGAGCCTGGAGCCTGTTTCCGATTCTGTGTCTCCCTCTCTCTCTGCCCCTCCCCCGTTCATGCTCTGTCTCTCTCTGTCCCCAAAATAAATAAAAAAAAAAACGTTGAAAAATAAATAAGTAAAAGAGCTGTGTTAACTTCTGTTGTCTAAGTGACAGAATACCTTAGGTTTCTCTCCCATTCTGCCCATCGTCAATTATCATGAAGAACAAGAAATGCCTGCGACTGAAGAATCATCTAAGGCATCTGATACCAAACGTTCACCCACTCTTTACAAGTTGTCTTCATGGTGTTTGTTGCAAACCTTTTACTGGGATGAAGTGCCCGGGGTTTAATTGAGACTCCATCAGATATCATGTACATCAGCTATCACAAATAGCATCGCAGATTTAATGCCAACAGTGGTGATAGCTGGTTGGATACGAACAGAAGGTATTTTCCCTCCAGGGCAGGGTGGCTTCACAAAAACCTGGTCTCCCACGAAAGATCCAGAGATTCCTTGCATATCCTCACTTGCGGCTGTGTACAAATGTCCACAGTGTCACTCAGAAAGCAGACTCCTTGTCCAATCACATCCTTTTCTCTTGTCAGCACGTCTCAGGAGGCAGGATCCACGGTAATGATTCTCTATGGTCAGCTTCATGGTGCAAAGTGTCTACAAAATATCCTGCTCGACGGAAAAGGACTTTTCTAAACGAAAACTTGAGGGCATGTTGTATTTACCGTCAATCAGCGGAGACGGTCTAAATCCATTCCTCATGGCCCAGGACCGTGCAACGCCCGAGGTCACCGCTGTGTGTGTAATGAAGGAAGAAAGGGATGCCCAGAGCGGATGCTGCTCGAGAACTCTGCGTTTGCAGTGTTTCGGGAGACGGCCCTGTGAGCTACCTCGCTGTCTCACCGTGCCAACCCTGGATGACGGTGGCATGAAAGCGTGGTCCCCTCCGTGGGTTTGACGGGATGGCACTGAACTGTGTTACTGCACCTCCTCTCCCTGGCCCCCAGCCTGCGTTCCGGAGCTGAGTGGGGGACAGAAAATGCAACCTGCATCCCGGCGCAGGCTCCTCACGGTGCAGCCAAGGAGCAACTGTCTCAGTTTGGGCTAACTCTGCTGATGCATGCGTCATCTGGGGCAAGACATTTCGTGCCTGTGGATCTCAGCTTTCCCGTCAGAAACAGGCGGACTAGGATTCGGTACAGATTGGGGCACCTGGGTGGCTCAGTCAGTTAGGCGTCTCACTCTTGCTTTCGGCTCAGGTCAGGGTCTTGGGTTTCATGAGTTTGATTGAGCCCCGCATCAGGCTCTGTGCTGACAGAGCAAAGCCTGCCTGGGATTCTCTCTCTCTCTCTCTCTCTGCCTCCCCCCCAGTTCCTTTCTCTGTCTCTCTCGAAAGGAATAAATAAACTTAAAAAAAAAAAAAAAGAATTCGGCACAAATAATAAGAGAATCCTAAGGGTGGTGTTTTTATTAAGATCTCCATCAATTGAAATATTGCTGAGCCCAGAATTTACAATCGTACAAATGGCTTCCCTTCAAACTTTATTAACTGAGTTTAGAAAAAAGAAAAAAAAAAAGAGGCAAAGAAATTGCCACTTTGACATGACTATTTCTCGTTTGCTTTTTCGCTGAATGCTCATCTTGGTACTACGTCACCTAGTCTATCCTAACTCAAGGATAGAGCATTCTGCAAGCCTGTGACTTTTAAATAAGATATTTTTATGTCAACAGGAAGCTTTAGGAAGTAACTATTTTTTTTTAATATTTACTTTTTTTTATTTTGAGAGAGAGAGAGAGAGCAGAAGCATGAACGGGGGACTGGCAGAGAGAGAGAAAGGGAAAGAGAGAGAGAGAATCCCATGCAGGTTCCACACTGTAAGCGCACAGACCGATGTGGGGCTGCATCTCACGAATCGTGAGATCATGACCTGAGTCAAAAATCAAGAGTCAGATGCTCAACTGACTGAGCCACCCAGGTGCCCATAAGAAGCAATTTTAAAACAGAAGCTTACTGCAAATCAGGAGCCTGGTGAGTGACCAGGAAAACCGCACGGGACTTCACCTACTGTCCGGTGACCAGAATTGTAATCCTGGCTTTGCCACTTAGGGCACGTGTTCATGCACTTACTTATTCACTTATGTGCCCTTTTATTCAGGTATTATGACAGATAGAAATTAAGTACCTGGGCCTGAACACTGCTACATTGTTTTGCACACAGACTACAGGACAGATGTCCTGTCCCGAATCTTACACTTTAGTAAGGGGAAAAGTTAATAAACCAACCATGAGTGGAGTGGAGTGGAGTGGAGATGAGTGGAGACTGAGCCTTATTGTTGCGTCTGGATTTGAAATGGCCAGAGATATCCTGGTAGCTGCAAACTGTTTCTTGACAAGTGGGTCCGCCATATGCTCAAGCACCATATGCTCAACATATGTGGTCAACAATCCCAGAGTCATGGGGCTCACTCAGAGTTAACAGAGGCAGGTGCAACTTCTTACCACACACACTCCCTCCCTAACTTAAGACGGCCAATGCAACTTTTGACACTCCAGTGGTTAAAGGAAGACAACCCTGGGAGCGCCTGGGTGGCTCAGTCTGGTAAGCATCCGACTTCGGCTCAGGTCCTGATCTCACAGCTAGTGGATTCGGCCCCGCATCGGGCTGTGTGCTGACAGCTCAGGGCCTGGAGCCTGCTTCGGATTCTGTCTCCCTGTCTCTCTGCCCCTCCCCTGCTCACGGTCTGTCTCTCTCTCAAAAATAAACATTAACAAACGAATTTTACAGTATGACAAGGCTCAGATCTGCTCATCGGGAAACTGGGAAATGCATGTTCTAGGTAGACTGGGGTGTGCTTAGTTCAGTCCTAACACCTTGCACAAGACGCTGTTTTAGTCGTCACCTGAATTACAGACGTTCCCTGACCTAGAGGCTCTTACACGGGAGGAGCCCAGCTCTGGGTGTTTGCAAAGATATCCCTTGGTGAATGGGAAGGAAGTGTTAGGATTTTCTGTTTTATGTCTAAATGAGTTGGCTCAGGGTGGAGTTTAGTACTAGTTCAGATCCTGACTGATGCTCCCCGCCCCATGCAGCCCTGTAAGACGTTATATGTGGGTTCCATGGCAAGGACAGGAGTGACTCGCTCATTTGCATTAATTTTTATTTGCAGCAAATGGCAACCCTGTGCCAAGCTCAAGTGATGATGCCATCTAGCTCTCGCTACAGTAGCCCTCGGGAAATGGATGAGTGACTTAAAGTCTACCAAGATACCAAGACTGACCTCAACAGGAAAAATGGCAGCACAGGGAAACAATGCCGAGTACTCCAAATTAGAATTCCGAGTTTTTGGGGGGGGCGCATGCGTGGCTCGGTCGGTTGAGCGTCCGACTTCGGCTCAGGTCATGATCTCATGGTTCGTGGGTTCGAGCCCCCGCGTGAGGCTCTGTGCTGACATCTGAGAGCCTGGAGCCTGCTTCTGATTCTGTGTCTCCCTCTCTCTCTGCCCCTCCCCAATTTGTGCTGTCTCTCTCTCTCTCTCTCTCTCTCAAAAATAAATAAACATTTAAAAAAAAGAAAATTCTGAGTTTTCAAGAAGGCTATTGAAATGAGTCATCTGCGTCCACTATCATGAACAAAGAATCTTCACGGTAATGTATATTGTGCCATGAGATGTTAGGTAGTGAGCACTCTGGTGCGTAAATCACTTACAAGACGTACATGCACACGTGTGGATTTTACTGCTTTAGCCCTGGGTGTGTGTGATCACAAGAGTTTGGAGAACACCGTTCTAACCACTCCCCATCATCTTCATTAGGAACTGTCATGGTTAGTGGTCATGTCTGAATTTTCACAGAAGTCTTTGATCTCAGGTTGAACCACAGAAAACTGATGCTATACGACCATCTGCAGCCAGCAAATATTGCAATTTTGGGTGGCTGAACTTAATAAATACAAAACCCAGGGGCGCCTGGGTGGCTCAGTGACTCAAGCGTCAGACTCTCAGTTTCAGCTCAGGTCATGCTCTCATGGTTTGTGGCATCAAGCTCTGTGTCAGTGTAGACACTGCTTGGGATTCTCTCTCCCTCTCTCTCTCTGTCCCTCCCCCGCTCATTGTTGCGCTTTCTCTCTCTCTCTCAAAATAAATAAACTTTAAAAATAAATAAATAAATACAAAACCAGAGTTAATAAATATTTGAGGGTCTTCTTTGTATGAATCCCTACGCTCAGTGCTGGGCATACATCTAACAAAATGCCCACTGCCCCTATCATCATACAGCCCAGGTATCCTTGGGAAGACACACACTAAAGATTCTGTGACGATGCGTAAGAAGGAAATAAGTCAAAACTTTCTATTCTAGTGGCAGAAGGTTTCAGGTTGACTGAGAACAGTTTGAGACAGGTGCAAACTTTGATGTGTTAAGTGCCTGCGACAGCAAAACTACTTTCAAAGTTATCTCTAGCATCACAATAAATTAAGTCACTCACCAGGCCTCCTCTCCTCCTACTCAATATAACCCTGAAAAGAGATTACCCAGTTGGCCAATGTTTATATTAGCCCAGAGGCAAACCCAGCCCACTATCCAAGTTTTAGTGGAATATGGCCCTGCCTGTTTGTTTTGTAGGGGAGGAATAATCTATCCTCTTATGTTCTGTGCCTGAGGTCTGCAATTACACTGACAAAAGACAGCTTAATAGAAAAGGCATACAATTTTTATGGACGTAACAGAGGTTCACAGAAAAAGAATGAAAACTCCAGGTGTTAGACTCAGGGGTTTGTATATCATTTTTAAAAAGTGTGGTAAGTTATGCAAAGTGACTAGGAAATATATCAAGGGGACAAACAGAAGATAGGGGTTATTTTAGTAAGGACTATTTATGCAAACTCATCTACGCATTTATGTTGCCTCCCCAATCATCACAGTCATCCCCCCCCCCCTTACTTCCTGGTAAAAGGAAAAGAAAAGAGGTCACCTTTCTCATAAGAAATTTATGCTATGGTTTTGGGCAGATGGGGAGGCAGCAAACTTTTCATGTTTGCTGTTTCTTGATTGCTTTCAGCTGAAAATAATCCATTTGCCAGTAATCCACTTACCAATAATCCATTTTGGAGTGGCTTATTCTGGTCCCACTCAGTTTACATATTGTCCCTGTGGTTTTCATGCTATGTCAGTAGCAAGTAGTTAAGACAGAGTGGTCTCAATTGTTGCAGAACCAAAATATCTACTATCTGGCCCTTTACAGGCAAAATTTGCCAGCCCCAGATTAATAATAGCATCATACAGGGGCACCTGGGTAGCTCAGTCAGTTAAGCATCCGACTTAAGCTCAGGTCATGATCTCATGGTTCATGAGTTTGAGCCCCACGTTGGGCTCTGTGCTGACAGCTCGGACCCTGGAGCCTGCTTCACATTCTGTGTCTCCGTGTCCCTCTGTCCCTCCCCCACTCATATTCTGCCCCCCTCTCTCTCAAAAATAAATAAACATTAAAAAAAATAATAGCATCACACACTGTAGAAAACAACAAAAGTCACGTAGCTGTATACTGGATATACTATGTATCTGCTAATATTCCAACACAGAACAAAGGGAATTCAATAGAAAGATACATTTACACTTGTCTTGACGTTTGCTATCACCTTTCTTTTCAGGAACGTATGGAATGACTTTAGATAATGTGTAAATGGTCATTTAAGCCTTTCTGAGATTTGAAATTCCAAATGCTTTTCTGTTGTAAAAAAAAAAAACCAAATCAGGGGCACCTGGCTGGTTCAGTTGGTAGAACATGTGACTCTTGACTTTGGGGTCGTGATTTTGAGCCTCAAGTTGGGTGTAGAGATTACTAAAAAAAATAAAAAAAAAAAGTAAATTTCAAACAAAACAAAAATGTAGTGCATCTTGCCTTCTCAGGAAGCAGAGAAGCAGAAATGTGGTCCATGCAATACTACTATGACAGCTCCCTGGCCATCACCCTCTAACTGTAAAATAAACACCCACCCTGAAATACCTATGTAAATAGGACCTCATTCTTGTGACATAATCTGTGCGAAGCTAAATCATTTGCCAGAATAAATTCAAAGGGTATTTCATTTTAAAGCCTACTACCGCCGTTCTTTTACAAATAGGTCTGCACATAAAAGACACAGGTCCTTTATTAACTTACACAAAATTTTTCACAAGGCTAATAATTGAAGTTCCCCTGCCTTGATAACAGATGAACTGTTTATTTTGAAAGTAACAGTAAGAAAAAAAAATGCTAATTTTCTTTCAAACAGATTTTGAAAGGCATGATGACAGTACAGATATAAACCATTTTCCTCTGGGCTATAAAAGGTACTCGTGATCTAAGAAACTCTTGTAATTGATAGACATTTTCTCTGAGTAAGGTTTATCCCTTTTATTTTTGGACGGCTGGGATTCTAGTTTCTTAGCTCATTAAAAAGTCTTTTCTAGGGTGTGAGCAATTATAATGCAAGGGCAACAGAATTAATAAATCCAAAACACAAAGAGTTGAATGAGGAACAGGAAATCCCTAGGTCTCTTTTGAAGTCACCGAAAGAAAGACTGTGGATCTAGAATCCCACCATTTGGCTCAATTACCGCCTGATGAAATGGAAGTGTTTTCTGACACAACCTTACTTTGTAGAAAAGGAAGCCATTGATATTACAAGTGGACACTTTCTGCATCAAGGCTCATCCTCCCTGTGAGAGGGATCTTAGCTCCTTCCAAGTGACCAGGGGCAAAGAGGAAAGGACGTCGAGATATAAAAAATATTGCCAAATGGACCGTTAGCCGCTGTTTTGTTTTAAAGATGGTTTGGATTGTTTTCTTGAAAGAAACATCCCTGGCTGTTGTTTTAATGGTGGAAAAGTCTTGGTGGCTTCATGGCAAAGCAAGTAATATAAAGCAAGAAGGTCTTCAGAAAGTTGGAGTCAATGGCATTGGCCACACACAACAATGTCTGGAAAGTTTTTAAAAATCCTGTTGCCCTGGTCACAACCTCCAATTTCTGTGAGTAGGATCCAGGCACCAGTACCAGCTTAGTTACCCAGGTGATTCCAATGTGCAGTCAAGTTCAAGGACCCCAGGTGAGAGGCGATCACACCGTCAAACCTAAAGGCCATGGACCAGTGTTGGTGAGGATGTGGAGAAAAAGGAACCCTTGTGCACAATTGGTGGGAATGCAAATTGGTGCTGCACCAATTTGCCCATGTGGAAGAGAGTGTGGAGGTTCCTCAGAAAATTAAAAATAGAAATTCCATAGATCCAACAATCACGTTACTATTTACCCAAAGCAAATGAAAACCCTAATTTGAAAAGACACACCCGTTTATTGTAGCATTATTACCACAATAGCCAAGATATGGAAGTGTCCATCTACAGATGAATGGATAAAGATGTGGTGTGTGTGTGTGTGTGTGTGTGTGTGTGTGCGCGCGCGTGTGTGTGTGTATGGCTGTAGGATTTTAGAGCCACAGGTTCTCAAGAGCCAAAAAGATGGAGGTCAGAACATGAGCTCAGGGCCAAGACAGTTAGTTTTGGTCGAATTGTAAGAACATTTGTGGTTGAAGATGTTTTGCAAAGTCAGTTCTGTAGACCACAAAGCCTATGGCGACACTAAAGTCCAAACGTGCTCCTTTTGAGAGACAGCACAATCATTCCAAAACATTAATCATTCTTTGATGAAAGTGTGAAAATCGAGAGCATGTAGTCAGCTCATATGAAATGTTAAAATTCGTTTCTGAAGGAATAATTTCTTAAAGCAACCATGCTGCTAATGTGCGTTGCTGTGCGACAACCACTGACCGTCTTTCTTCAGTTCCATGTGGGAAGGAAGACTGTATTAAATCTGATTTCAATGGTCCCAGAAAAGGCAATTTACCACATGTGGGTGGACATTTTATTATCAAGAGGAAATTCATTTCACAGGCACAGAACCCACAACAAGACGTATCATGGTTGACAGTATCTGGCGTCCCCATTAATGACGCTGGGATAGCTGCCAGTGCCTGAACGTGACAAGGACGCTGAAATCTCATGTTTTGGCGGAATATGAAGCAGGAAGGAGCTTCCAAACAGGAGGATTCCAAACACCATTTCAAGAGGCCCTCGCCACCTCCCAGCCAAGGTACGGCCAACGAGAGCCCGCACCTCCAGCTGGGGAATGCCGTGGAACGTACCTCGGACAAAAGACGGGTTGGGGAGTTCATATTTTACTCTGGCAAGGGAAAAGGCTGTTTGGGCCACCCTCTCAGAAAGGAGTTTTGGAAACGTAAGAAGAAATTAGGTATGACTCACTGAGCTGATTACCCAGGACACACACTGTGTGTGAATCATTACACAAGATGTAGTCTCTCGGTACAATAAAAAGACCAAGATGCTGCCAGATGTTAAATCTGAGCCCAACGCATTGTATTTTATCTTTGGAGGCAAAGATCCTGTGCGCTGAGTTTTTTCCTCGCTTCATGAATGTGATAGGGGGTATAAGCTTGTCCTTAGTTATTGTATATTTGTGATATTCTCTGGCTCTCTCTCTCTTTCCGGCTTTCTGGATTAACATTTTCCTTTATTTTTCTATTGAGTTGGATACGATTGATCATTATGTCTTTGAACTTCTCTTCTGGCAGACACGGGATGTGTTTATTTCCTTGCATGCTCAATCAATATTTGGTGGGTGGAGGTATGAATGAAGTCGTTATACTTTTTTTTTTTTTTTTTCCTTCTCCGTTTACCTTTCTGATTTGTTTTACCTTTACTGACTTGATGACTGTCCTTTACATGGTTTCTGGACTTTCCTCAAGACTCACTGCTCAGCTCTTTCCCCATCCAAAGAGGGCCTCATGAGTCCTCACCAATGAAGTTCGGACTAGCACAATGTCGAAACCACTGGAGGGAGGACCTGAAGAAGAAGGGAAGGAACCATCTGCATGGGGGTGTAAGCAAACAGGTAATGCTGGAGACATGTGGGCAGGCGGAACTGATTCGGTGAGCTGAGACGTCATTTCTCAGCAGTGTAGGGCGGCTGGCTATGACCCGCAGAGGACTATAGTTAGGGAAGTGTAGCCAACATTGAGGTTGGGCTGACTGTGGCTTGGGAGAAGAGAACGGAAAGCGTGGTGTCTGAATCAGGAGTATGGTCACCATGTGCCAGACTCCACAGGGCTTGCCTGCCTGGTGCTGACCCAGGAGCCCACTAGGGCAGACCAGGCACGCATAAGCTACGGAGAAGTACACGAGGCGGAAACGTGCACTCTGATTTTCCGGCGCTTGACTCTATTCACATACGCAGCGATCGCACACTTTCAAACTCTGCTATTTGCTAACCTTTATTTAAAACTTTATCATCAATATCTGTGGGGCTTTCACACTCATTTACAGACGTGTGCAGAGTGGCGAAAAAACTTGAGTCAGCTGACACGCTTCTTCCTAGCTGGATCCAACCAGGCAACACTGTCTCCCGTTCTCATACTACCAAAAAACACCATCCTTCCCACAGTATATGTAGAGCCACGTTTTAGGCACTTGTGTGATTTTTGTTGTGTGATTTCACTGTTTAAAACGACTCCCAGGCGTACCGCTGAAGTGTTGGTCAGCGTTCGTAAGCTCGAGAGGTATGGAACCTGCCTTACCAAGAAGAATGTGTGAGTTAGATAAGCTTTCTTTTCCAGGCACAAGTCACAGCGCTGTTTGTCCTGAGTTCAAAGTGAGAGAGTCAGCTATATGTTTAATAAGGCTTTTTTCTTTAAACAGAAATTCACACAAAACAAGGTTACATACTGATTGGGTGATGAAAGTATTGTGACCAGGCGTTCACAGGAACCTCGCCCCAGGTTTCCCCTAGGAGCCGTGTTCCGTGTTTGCCGACTCAGAGTTCACTGCGACTTTACAGAACGGCATTTCAGTGGATTATGACACTCGACTGCACTTGCTTCTCCCAACTGCCCTTAGCCAATTTCCCTTCCCTCCCAGCTTCCTTCACGTAAGCAACACCCACATTTCATCACATGCACTGAAAGCTCGCATCATGATTGCTCCTTTCCTTCTCTTTCCATCCTGCACGCTAGCCATACTTCAGGCACTCACTTCATAGCTGAATTATCACTATAATTTGTTACCTGTTCTCCCAGTTTCTAACTGCTCTCTTCCTCCCTGTAGCCTAGAAAAACTATTGCCTACTGCCTTTAATGTTCTCACTTTTCCTTCCTCCCACTGAGGTGTGACCACCTCTACAAAGTCCAGCTGGAGGACTACCTCCTCCATGAAGCTGTCTCTGCTGCTTACATTCTGCAATCTTTGGCTCGTCCCCAAAGTCCCCAGAGCACCTGTAGCCCAAGGCACTCAGGTGGTGAACCGATGGAGTCAACTTCTATGGGAACTTGCACAGATCACACAGAGCAGATGGGGGACGTCTTTGTGCTTCTCAAGATTGTCCATAGCACTCTGCACAGTTGCTGAGTCAACCTGTCTCCCGTGTCCCTCAAATCAAGACTTCTAACAATCAGGGTTCCCAGAGGAAATACAGTGTGCTCGGTTAAATTTGAATTTCAGATGAACGATGCATGCTCTCTCACTACAAGTCCGTCCCAAATACTGCAGACATATACTTGAACGACAAAAGATAGGCTGTTTATTGAAATCTCCAACTAAACCGGGCATTCTGTATTTTTATTTGGCAAACCTGGTAGCCTTACCAAGAGCAGCTTTAGTATTCCCAATACGTTATTGGAATGAACTGCTTTCGAAGGAAATACAAAAGTAGCAGATGTCTTGCCTTCTAGCTGTGAAGAGAAGGCGTAGAGAATAAAAAGATTTAAGCCACAGGGAGGAAGTTGTACTCAATTCAGATACTGGCTGAGGAGGCACAAAATATAATTCAAGTCACGTTTGATTAACTGTTTCAGGTTTCCAGGACATGTCCTTAGAGCCGAATTTTGAGGAAGAAAAGACATGGGTTTTCAGATGGCGGAGACCAACTGGACTAGTCAACTAGAGTGGCCACAGTGGCCACCACACAATGAGCACCTTTGACAACACACATTTATTTCTCCCCGTCCTGGAGGCTGGGAGTCTGAGATCCAGGCAGGGCCGAGGCTGGTTCCTCCTGAGGCCTCTGTCCTTGACGTGTAGACACCGTGTTCTCCCCATGTCCTCACATGGTCGTCCCTCTGTGTGTAGTCTGTGTCCTAGTCTCTTCTTCTCACGAGGACACCGGTCCTGTTGGGTTAGGGTTGCCTTAATGACCTCATTTTACCTTTATCACCTATATAAAGATCCCACCTCCAAATACAGTGCTATTGGTGGACTTCAATTAGTGCTTCAATGTGTGGATTTGGACGGGGTGGGAAACAATCTAATGTATAATACCAGGTAAATGTCCCTGGAAAAGCAGACGTTGTAGAAATGACCACCAAGTTCATCATTCTCTTGTGCTTCTAGTCCAGCATCACCAGTGTCATTCTGCGTGTGTTTTTACCAGTTTTTCCAAAATACCAAGAATCTTGGACCGTCAATGACAAAACCTGACCTAGTCAGTCACAAAGGACAATCCCTTCTCCGAGTACAGGGGAAGTAAAAAGAAGTTACTCAGACAGAAGTGTAAAATAATAACTTAATCACCACAAGGGTGATGATGATAATTCCTACTGGCAATGTGATTCTACGCAAGCAGCATGAACTTAGAAACATAAACATAAAAGCTGTGGAACCATAAGACTAACCCCAAACCCCAGGAAGGGAACATAGGTATTGTCACATACTTAGAATTTGGGGGGGAGTGTAGATAACTTTAGTCATAAATATCAATCATCTTCCCCACACCCAACTAGGACACAGAGATGGTTCTAATGCAATCTCTTATAACAAGGACTTTCAAATTTTTCAGCTGTTACTTTAGGAACGTTTCTGTAGTTGAGGCTTGCAAAACTTACTGGCCTCAATCCTCCTTAGAGCAAGATTTGTAGAACAGAGTTTTATTCTTACAAGTCTAAGATGAGCTTCACTTTTCTGAAAACAAGGAGACGAAAACGATTTCTCTCCAGAACCATTTGTGACCGTTTGCGTAAAGTAGATCTCACAGCTGGTTCCCAGGCTGATAAAGTTACATGAACAGGGCTGTCAAAAGCCAAGAAGTGCGTAGGATTCTTGCTCTCTTGAAAGAAAGCGCCTGGCAGAGCAGAGGACCCCCAAGCCAAACCGTGGGTCATTCCATCCTGCCAAGGGTGAGTGTGCTGGTTTGTTTGTTTCCAACTCTACGTATCTAAGAAGACTTGACATAGTATTTTATGAAACAAAAGACTTTCAGAAGCTCATTTTCCAAAGATTGGCCTGGAAAAGGGGATGCGTGTGGTTTCCAGGAAAACGTTGATGCAGCCAGGGCTTTTGCCAGATAGAGTTTCTTGTTTAGATGCTGGTCGCCAGAAAAGCTAGTTCTGACAATGGATGGATGGGACAAGACAATGGAGGTATTCCAGAATAGGATGTCTGTTGGTGCTAAAGATTTGGGCTCTGTGGGGAGTGGGGAAAAAAACAAACAAACAAACGTATTTCATATTTGCAAAGAGAAGACAAAACGAAAACGTAAAGCACTTAATTGCTCACAAGAACCCAATGCTGTGTATCACTGCAGATTTTCTATACGAGATACATAGGATTTGTCTGGAGAGGTAAAGCCAGTGAATGGCCAATTTAAAACTCATTTTTAAATTCCAGAATTCCCTGCTGCTTCGACATGGAAATCTAAAATGAAACAATACCCAGGATGGGTCCCTGAGGAGTGAGTAAACTTGCTCAATCACTGAACTCATAGAATCCTGCGCCAGGATAATGCCAGGCAGAGGGCTCTTCTGATAGGTCACCAAATAGTCTTTCCTAAGAGGACCCTTTCAGGAGCACATCTGGGAAGTGGCCTCAACCCACAAAAACTCCTAAGTGTAGAACTCTATACCTGATTGTGTTACAGACTGAGGCTTGATTTTTGCTGTTTTTCTTCAGAGGCAGGTTACTGTTTTTACTCACTGCGTTGCTATCACTGATTTTCACTTTTATTTCTGGCTCTCCGGTGGTCAGTAATGAAGCAAAGAAGACGCTCCCACGTTTCTCCAGGGTCTCGCATGAGTCTTTTGTCTTGAAGCAGAGTTGGTTGGTTCAAACATCTGGTGTAATAAAGCGGTGCCGTGGTAAGTTCTGTATTTAACATCGTTCCGTCGGAAAAACAAGTGTTTCCTTTGTCTGAACGCTAGGCGTCTTCACCTGCGCATCATAACACAGGGCATAACCCTGTGCATCTGGTGACCCAGGGCAGATCAAACACTGTAAACGTGTCTACACGTCACACCTGAGTGCTTGCAGATGCCCGGGCTCTGTTTCAGGGATGAAGTTGTCAGAGCCATTGTGTAAGGTGGATATGTAATTTCACTCCTTGAATGTGGTTAATTGGCTTTGTCCTTAAAGTCTGGTGTAGGAGAGGGTTCCCTTCACTCTGTACACCATTTTGTCCTCCTGAAGTATGATGCAGGTGGTGTTTTATTTTCTGCTTCACAGAAAATAAGGGGGTCTAGGACTTGGGAGTTCAATTTTTATGTGACCCTGGTACTCAGAGATGTAGAAGGTTTTAGCCCCAAGCTCCTCTTGCCTTTGTTTCGACAGACTTCTAGGGATGGTGGACTTGGATGGCTAACAGATGCCCTTTATGGATTTTAGAGAAGTACCATTCAAGTCCATTTAATTTGGAAGCTGCTGCTCAACATTTTAGGAGCGTTTTGTTTTGTTTTGTTTGTTTATTGGTTTTAGTTTATTTTGATAAAAACAGAGACAGTATGAGCAGGGGAGCAGTGGGGAAAGGAAGAGAGAGAATCCTAAGCAAGTTTCACACTGTCAGTGTAGAGCCCCATGTGGGGCTCAGTCTCATAAACTATGAGATCATGACCTGAGCCGAAACCAAGAGTGGGATGCTTAACTGACTGAGTCACCCAGGTGCCCCTAAGAGCTGGTTTCTAAAGCCAGGTTTAAATCCTGTATTTCACTAGGTTTACACAGTTTTTGTTTATGTGCTCAGTCTATTGTGGTTGTAGTCCACACTCAGAAGGCAGCCAAATGCAGAAAGAGGGACCGAACCCTCAGATGGCTACCACCCAGATTAGGGCCCTAATCCTCAGATGGCTACCTCTTCTGCTCTTGGACTTCTGGAGCAGAGCAGACAAGCCAGGAGGTGGGGAGAACCATATATCTTAGAGAGACAACATCATTTAGCTTCTAAGTAACAAATATCCTTTGAATAGAAAAACCAACACAGGTTGCCGTGGAGACTTTGGGTTTCTACATCACATAATTTAGCATGGTTTAATTTCTTGAATGAACAGATGATTCTTAAAATATAGATGTGTGTCTGCGTGGAATATGATCTGATGTCTACTGGTGTAGACTGCAACATCCCTCTATTTTGTTAACATGAAACAGAAAACCTACTTCCCTACACAGCCACTAGCATGCACAGCATGGGATGCACAGGATTAAACATTCACTGTCCTCCAGACGGTCTTGGTTTGACAGAGTCTCAGGTGCACCAGGGACTGGACTGGAGCCCATGATCAAGAGCAGGTCATTTATGCATCCCTGTGCCTTCGTTTCCTCCACCATAAAGTGGGATCACACATCCACCTGGGGGATTGCAAGTTTTATAGAAGTTTATACGGAAGATGAGATATGTAAACCATGCTCGCAGAAAAGCACTCCACAAAGACCACGTACTTTGCTCTTTGTTAGTTAATATTATTAAGGATGTTTTGGTAGGGGACCTTGAGAAGCCTTCCCATATTATGGTCACCTAGAGTGGGATTGGATCCAGAAGACAAAAGAGAAAAGGCTGAGAGTATGGTGTACGGTGACCCATGGGGCACAGGAACCCCTAACTGTTGAGGGGTCCCATGTGTCCTGAGCATGTTCAGCTACAGATCAGGGAAGCATGCCCTTTGGGAGGCAGCTACATGAATCCAGAAGTAACATCTGTCTTTCTTTTTTAATGTTCATTTATTTTTTGAGAGACACAGAGAGAGAGAGAGAGAGAGAGACCATGAGAGTGGGGGAGGGTCAGAGAGAGAGAGGGAGACACAGAAACCAAAGCAGGCTCCAGGCTCTGAGCTGTCCGTAGAGAGCCCCACATGGGGCTCAAACTCATGAACCGTGAGATCATGACCTGAGCCAAAGTCGGACGTTTAACCGACTGAGCCCCCCAGGGGCACCCTGTCTTTCAACTCACCCCCACCAAACTGCATGTCAAGATTGGCCAAATTCATTTGTTTCTTCAACACTGGAAGGTTTCAGGCACCTCAAAGAACTAAACCCACTTGTTGGTTTTCTGGCCTTGCCTTAAACTACCACCGGTACTGCTTGAACGGCTACATTTAATTAACAAATGTGGTAAAGGGTTCATCTTCCTGCTTATGAAACAAAACAAGTCTGGCTGCTTTTGAAATAGCTAAAGCAGGGGTCAGTAAATGTTTCCTCTAGAGGGCCAGATAAGGACAATTTTTTGGCTATGGGGGCCATATGGTCTATGTCACTGCAATCAGGCTCTGCCTCTGTAGTGTAAAAGCAGCACACAGACAGGACTGGGGGAGGCAGAGTACCAATAAAACTTTATTTATGGACAGCAACATTTTCATTTCATATAATTTTTATGTGTCGTGAAATCGTCTTTTGATTTTTGTACCCCAAACATTTAAATATATCTAACAACCGTTCTCAGCTTGTGGGCAAGGATGCTGAAAACAGGTGAGAGACTGGATTTAACTTGTGGGCTGTGGCTTTCAAAATGACAGAATCCATGCCCCTTAACTTGAGATTCCAGGGCCACTGGAATCTGCTCCCATCAGCCCAATCTACCCCTTCACCTTTGCTTAGTCAAACCCTGTCCTTCAAGGGCTGGTTAAAGGTCCACCTCTTTTGTGATATCTGTCCATCTCCTTCCAAACACATTTATAAACATCCATCGGTCATTCAGTGAGATACAGGCCAGTCCCCTTGGCAAGGACAAGTGGAGACAGACCAGTCATGGCTGGAATGCCAGCCCCGTTGACATAGTCTGCAAAGTCGTCATCATAATGCACATATACATGGGGCATCTGGGTGGCTCAGTCAGCCGACCTGACACTTGGTTTTGCCTCAGGTCATGATTTCACAGTTTGTGAGTTCGAGCTCTGCGATGGGCTCTGTGCTCATAGTGCAGAGTCTACTGGGGGATTTCTCTCACTCTCTGTCTCTACCGCTCCCCTGCTATCTCTCTCTCTTTCAAATAAGAACTTAAAAAAATACCACGTGCATACCTGATAAGACTATTCTTGAGAATGAAAAACAGACAATACATTTAGAACAGTCAGTATGGTCTTAGTGCAGAATAGAAAGTCACAAGGTGTGGATGTGATAGGACAATGATAGTGATGTTGATTGGTAACATATGCAACGACCCAGGTCAACTACTGCTACCCTTCCACGCAAACGTTGGCTGTGGTCATGCCAAAGTTACATGCCCCTTACAGATTAGAAATGTCGTAAGTCCCAATACATGCCTCCCTCTCCAAAGTACTATTTCAGGCTTATGTGGGAACATGAAGATAGTAAATTCCATATCACCTTAGCATAACCAATGGAACATCTAGAAGCCTAGCATCACAAGTAGATCCCCCCCCCCCCGCAAAAAAAAAGTAGATTCCCCTTCAAGCAGGCCATCTACAGTTGAGTTGATGAACGTCAACTCAGTAGCATCTTTATGCTGCCATCTTGTTCGTGTGGGTATTTAAAAATGGTGCTGGGGCTGCAAAGGAAACAATCAACAAAACCAAAAGGCAACTGATGGCATGGGAAAAGACATTTGTAAATGGCATATCGGATAAAGGGCTAGTATCCAAAATCTATAAAGAACTCACCAAACTCCACACCCGAAAAACAAATAACCCAGTGAAGAAATGGGCAGAAGACATGAATAGACACTTTTCTAAAGAAGACGTCCAGATGGCCAACAGGCACATGAAAAGATGCTCAACGTCGCTCCTGATCAGGGAAATACAAATCAAAACCACACTGAGATACTACCTCACGCTGGTCAGAGTGGCTAAAATGAACAAATCAGGAGACTATAGATGCTGGCGAGGATGTGGAGAAACGGGAACCCTCTTGCACCGTTGGTGGGAATGCAAACTGGTGCAGCTGCTCTGGAAAACAGTGTGGAGGTTTCTCAAAAATTAAAAACAGATCTACCCTATGACCCAGCAACAGCACTGCTGGGAATTTACCCAAGGGATACAGGAGGGCTGATGCATAGGGGCACTTGTACCCCAATGTTTACAGCAGCACTCTCAACAATAGCCAAATTATGGAAAGAGCCTAAATGTCCATCAACTGATGAACGGATACAGAAGTTGTGGTTTATATACACAATGGAATACCACTTGGCGATGAGAAAGAACGAAATCTGGCCCTTTGTAGCAATGTGGATGGAACTGGAGAGTGTTATGCTAAGTGAAATAAGTTAGGCAGAGAAAGTCAGATACCATATGTTTTCACTCATAAGTGGATCCTGAGAAACTTAACAGAAGACCATGGGGGAGGAGAAGGGGGAAAAAAAGTTACAGAGAGGGAAGGAGGCAAACCATAGGAGACTCTTAAATACTGAGAACAAACTGAGGGTTGATGGGAGCGTGGGGGAGAGGGGAAAGTGGGTGATAGGCATTGAGGAGGGCACCTGATGGGATAAGCACTGGGTGTTGTATGGAAACCAATTTGACAATAAATTATATTTAGTATAAAAAATAAAAAATAAAAATAAATAAAAATGGTGCTGGGGCACCTGGGTGGCTCAGTCAGTTAGGCATCCGACTTTGGCTCAGGTCATGAACTCGCGGTTTGTGAGTTCGAGCCCCACGTCAGGCTCTGTGCTGACAGGTTGGAACCTGGAGCCTACTTTGGATTCTGCGTCTCCTTCTCTCTCTGCCCCTCCCCTGCTCATGCTCTGTCTGTCTCTGTCTCTCAAAAATCAATAAACATTAAAAAAATTTTTTTACATTAAAAATGGCGCCGCTACTTAGCTTTTCACGTGGCCGTCTTACCTCTCATCAACTATAAACTAACTGAAGGACACACGTAAGCCTTGCACTTATGTGTGTGCTTCAAGGTGCATGAGAGCTGCCTTATGAATCTGTTGAGCAACGCATTCGGTGACAATGACTCTCCACTCACTCCACTGAAAAGCAGCAATGACAATCTTTCAGGTAGCGACACCAGAATTACAAGTCCAACATCACCGGATCTGAGGCATCACATTCCCTAAAGAACTCTGACTCTAAGAAGTAACCATGGAGCCACAGAGATGCTGCCCCGGGCAGACAGTGTGGGGAGGGCTGCAATACACAAATACTGGATTACAGAATTTGAAACATCGCTGGGAAAAGAGAGCTGGTATCTTGGAAAGCAAGAGCTGAACAGATGCTGGGAAATACTCTCTTCTGACCCTTCAATGTCCCTAGTTGGTAAACTGAAATCTCTAACGTTAAATTCGATGCATAAAGTGACATGGCTTTTGTTAGGCAAGTAACACTGGATGCCAGTCTTTATGTCTCCAGTTCATTCTCCTTCCTTAGACCAGGGCTCCTCAGCCTTGCACCTGCTAACACTGGTGGCTGCATGACTCTGTGGGGTGGGGTGTCCTTTGCAGCATAGGGTAATGGGCAACATCCCTGGTCTCTGCCCACCACATGCAGGTGGCTCCTACCTCCTTCAAGCGTGACAACGAAAAATGCCAAATGTCCCCTAAGAGGCGAAATTGCCAGTGGTTGAGAATGACTGCCTTAGACCTATTTTGATAGTCAACAAATGTCTCTAAATTAGATCATACGTGTCTCAGTACTGCTAAGTTTCCAAAAACTAAAGGCTTTACCAAGTGAGCAATGTCTTCTTAGAGCTAAGTAATGCCATTTCACTTCCTTTGAAAAACATTCCTTCTTTCTTTTTCAGCACTACCTGTCTAAAGCTTTTATATCCTCCTTTTGCTTCCTCAAGAATAAATGGTCTCACATTCTTTACTCTTTTCCTCATTGAATCAGTCAGAATCTCCATACAGACAGAGTAATTAGAGAAGGATCGCCTTGCAATGGGTCTATTTATAAAAGTGTGGATGCAGAGTAGTGGTTCTCGGCAGGGAGCTGGTCTGTCCCCCGGGGGAAAGTTGGAGATGTCTTGGAGACATCTTTGGTTGCCAAATCCGAGGGCATGCGGGCGGCGGCAGGGGTGTGTAGAGGCCAGGCTAAACCTTTTATGATGCACGGCACAACTTTCAACACATGCAAAAAGAATGATCCGAGGTCAGTAGCATCCGTACTGCTTGAACCAATAGGCACAGGTGGGCAAAGGGAAGGAGTCATGGCTGACACCAGAATGGTCGAGATGGTGTGGACTCAGCCATCAGGGCAGGAGCAATGGCATTTGGTAGAGGGCTCAGCCAGCACAAGATACCTGGAAGGGCGTCAGCCAAGGGAACTGGTAGACTGACTTTCCTCTTCTCCCTGGATCCACAGTCCAGCTGGAGCTCTCCACTGGCCAAACCCACCAGGAAGCCAGACGTGCGTCAGCCTGGTTGACGGCATCCGTACAGATCAGCCTCCCAGGGGCAGAGGGCAGAGCAGGGATGAGGAAGAACACAAGGAGAGAGGCAAGCACAAGGCCTTCATACCCTAAAGGTTCTAAAGGTTCAGTCACCTCTTTACTGCGTGAGTCTATTTCACTTCTCATTCGTTGACGTCCGCCTTCTCCACTCACTGCTCTGGGCTCGTCATGGCCAACACATGTCCAGACTCCTCGGAAGCCTCTGTCCCCACCCCTTCCTCACCCCACCTCCTCCATAGCGCTCCTTCAAGCAGCTGACGACATTTTCCTGGAAATTGTGCTTGAGGTTCACGCAGGAGCCAAGGCTAACAGTCATGAAGGTGATAACCTGGATATTCATGCCAAACGCTACGGCGGGCTTTCTGGGCAAGAGTAATGGGTCAGAAGTGACAAGGCCTGAGCGGCAGGCACGGCTCTGAAATTTGCTGGCATCGGAGTCTCTGATGCGTCCTGCCTCAGTGAGCAGGACTTCCCTAACTCTGAGCTCTACTCGGTGGTAAACTCAGGATGATAAATACCAGTGGTGATGATTACCCAACGACCTTTGCGCTGCAATCAGCCCAGACACTGTAACACAGGAAACAGCGCCCCGTAATTACTATTTTCAGGGTGAGCCTGAGCAAGTGAGGTCCGTGAATTTTCTTAAATACAGAAGCACAGTAATGATAGTTATTTTTAGTAGACTCAGACCCAAAGTTTCAGATTCCATGGGGTAATGTGAAACTGTTTTCATCAATAGTATTGGCCATTCTCTCTCTGATTACACTGAACTGACAATTTCCCCCTCTGATTTTCCTGAACTGGCAGTTGTTCCTTGTGATCAGATTGAAGTGTTTTCTTCCCAACAATCCTTTCTGCTCTCTACCTTAAGACGTTTTATCCCTAAAGGCTGCTAATTGCAACCTTTCCATTATCCTTCGCTTGCCCCGTTCTCCAGGACCCCGTTCAGAGAGCTCAGTGTGAGACATTTTACCATCCAATGGCTCTGGGAGTGAGAGGTTCCTTCCGCAAAGATAAGCCAGTTTGGCAATGCCTGCTGCTCACCATTACCATTGCGTATCCAGAAAGTACACAGATGTAGAGTCAGCTGCTGGGTGGCCCCCTTAGCTTTCTACCATAAGACAGGAGATAACTGACATCAGCAGGGACAACTTCCCCATTACTTAGTGAGAAACTTAAAACACAGCTTTTAGGGACAGTGACTTGTGCAAGCCAGAAACCATATGAAGACAAAGAAAAGAGATAAAGACATGATTATGGATCAAATCCCCCATGGCCACATTGAAAATTGCCTTGAGTTTAGAGACATGGTGAATTCTAAATATGTTCCAGGTAGAAACTCTAAGGAAGGATGGTTCTCACCACTGTTAACTGCTGGCAGAGTTAAGACACACTGTCGGGTGCAGGGGGGAAACTGAGCCACTGGGCATGGCTGGAATGCCAAATTGAGGCCAGCGGTGAAGGCTGAAAAAGGTTTGGGAATTCCCGGGGAAGGGGCCTCAATGTGCACGGGGTCTGACAGTGTAAATCAGGGGCAGAGCAGGGTAGGGCAGCCTCAGTCCAATTCTAGATGGGAAAAAAACCTCAAGAAACAGAGAGCCTGTTCCCAAAGAGTTTGATCACTGCATGTAGAAATTTCTTTATCCATTCATCAGTTGATGAGATGTAACTGGCATATAATTCACATATAACATTGTGTAAGTTTAACACAACAATGCATTGATTGGATACCTTTATACAGATGGTATAAAGGACTTAGGATGCTTTGACCCAATGACGTTTCAAGTTTACCATGGTGCAAAAGCGACACACAATCAGTAGAAACCATACCTCTGGTTTTGAATTTTGATCTTTTCCCCAGGCTAGTGATATGGGGTACAATACTCTCTTGTGATGCTGGACAGCAAAGGTGAGCCACACAATCACAAGTCAAAAACCAATACATTTACAACCATTCTGTTCCCACACATCCATCTGGAAGTCACTTTCCATACAGTAGTCCAGAAATTACATGAGATATTCAACACTCTAGTATAAAACAGTCTGTGTGTGAGATGATTTTGCCCAACTATGGGCTAAGACAACTGTGCTGAGCATGTTTAATGCAGGCCTATCGTGTTCCTTCCCCAGGGTAGGTGTATTAAATGCATTTTCAACGTTGTGACATTTTCAACCTATGATGGGTTTCACTGGGACGTAACCCCAATGTAAGTAGAGGAAGATCTGTATGCTACAAAATGATGACCATGAATGAAACCGGAATCCTTGTACCACTCACAAAAATGAAGTAAAAGTGGATTCAAGACTTAAACCTGAGACCTGAAAGTATAAAGCTCCTTGAAGAAAACACAAGGGGGAAACCCCCTTGACATCGGTGTTGGCAGTGATTTCCGAGATATGACAGCAAAACCAGAAGCAAGAAAAGCAAAAATAAAGATGTGGGACTACATCCAACTACGAAGCTTCTTCACAGCAAAAGAAGCAGTCAGCAAAATAAAAAGTCAGCCTTTGGAATGAGAGGAAATATTTGCAAATCCTGTATCTGATAAGAGGGTTAACACCCAAACTGTGCCCAGAAATCACAACACACCTGAACAGAAAAAAATCTGATTAAAAAATGGGCAGAGGACCTAAATCGACATTTTTTTTCCAAACATGACATCCAGATGGGGCAACAGCTACATGAGAAAGTGCCTGACAACACTCATCATCAGGGAAATGAAAATCAAAACCACCGTGAAATAACCATCTATAATTTTATATAAATCATTCCAAATCATTTTCTCTGCATACACGTGCAAAGAGAGTTTACAAATTTTGCTTCAAACACTCCCTTTTCTTCCTAATATCATAACACCTTTCCACATCAATAAATCATTTCTATATCCTAATTCAGGACACGAATTCATAAAAGTCATTTTGCCCATCTACTATGGTTGGGCATAAATTATTTCCTATATTTGTTTTCTGCAAGTGACTTCAGCTGATATCCTAAAGCCTGCATGTTTTAGACGGACTGAATAATTTCTGAAGGTTGAATTTCTAGAAATGGAATTATTGGGTCAAAGTGATCAATATATTTATGGATTGCTTCGATTATTAGTGACTCATTTAACTATACACTGTTATGTACATGATTGGAATGGAAATCTAGCATTTATCTGTATGAGACACCACACATTTAATATGCACTGCATTTTGGATCTATAAAGTTTACCCACTTATAAAAAACAACACTGTGAGAAACTCTAGAATTTTCATAAAGGAAACATTGTTTAAAGTATTTAAAATTTGCAAGAGCTTTCTTTAGCAAAGACCTTCCCAGTCCAAATTTTATCATAATCTAGGCAATTTAATAGCAATCTTTTTACAGAGGGATCAATAGCTTATTGAGACAGTGATATAATAATTCCCTTACATAGAAGATTGATTTTTCTTTTTTTTAAGTTTTTTTATTCTACATCTTTGTTCAATTTATTTTGAGAGAGAGACGGCATATATGAAGGGGCAGAGAGAGAGGGAAAGAGAGACAATCCAAAGCAGGCTCCACACTGTCAGCCTACTGACCAACGTGGGGCTCGAAGTCATGAGTCATGAGATCATGACCTGAGTCAAAATCAAGAGTCAGATGCTTAACTGACTAAGCCACCCAGGCGCCTGCCCAAAAATTGATTTTTCTAATTTTCAAAAAATCATTCTTTTCTATCTGACACAGTCCAACCCTGCATCAGAAACTTTCTTGAAAATGGTTGGTCTACAAAATATTAGTTATCTCTGTTTACCTAAGTTATCCCCAAATTATTCCGAGTTTGAATCTTTTCACAGATGAGGGTATTCTATATGTGCAGTATGTGACTCTACCGTTCAAGAAAAAAAAAAAAAAAGTTTCAAAGAGCAATGCTTGTGCCTCGTTCCAAATTCTCTCATCTGGGAGCCTAAATATCTTCATAGCAGTGTTCATTTTATCTCCCGACAGTGATACCCAAATTATATATACAAGGGATATAAGTGAAGGGTTGTAAAATATTTGTCAAAAGTTTTCCTCCAACGGTGTATAACTGACCCTTGACCAGCATGGATTTGAACTGTAGGTGTCCATTTATGTGCACATGTGTTTCAACAGTCCAGTCCTATAAAGGCATTTTCCCTCCATTTAATTTTGGAGGCATTTCCCTCCAATTAATCCATTTTGTTACCTCTAGCTCACTCTATTGGAAGAATACAGTATTTAATACATAGCATATACAAACCATGTGTTAATCAAGTGTTTATGTTATGGGGTAAGGCTTCTGGTCCACAGTAGGTTATTACTGGTGAAGTTTTGGGGGGCTGCAAAAGTTATACGCATAACGTCAAAGACTGATGGGGCCTGTGCCCCTGACCCCCACCTTGTTCAAGAGTCAAGTGTATGGGGCGCCTGGGTGGCGCAGTCGGTTAAGCGTCCGACTTCAGCCAGGTCACGATCTCGCGGTCCGTGAGTTCGAGCCCCGCGTCGGGCTCTGGGCTGATGGCTCAGAGCCTGGAGCCTGTTTCTGATTCTGTGTCTCCCTCTCTCTCTGCCCCTCCCCCGTTCATGCTCTGTCTCTCTCTGTCCCAAAAATAAATAAAGGTTGAAAAAAAAATTTTTTTAAGAGTCAAGTGTAGCTGTAAATAGGGACACAAATAAGGTTGGAAACATACAGACCGTAGGGCACGGTAGGGTAAATCAACTCAAGGAGGCTGAAAAGAAAGAGGGACAGGGTTTTTCATGAGCCTGCTTTTGTGATTAACGCCTGTATCCTACATACAGAGCTGTGGCCCTAAAACCCGTGACAATGACAAAACAGGTTCCCTTGGGGACATATTTCATTTCCTTTTCAGGGCACAGTGGGCGGAAGAAGTCTGTGTTTTGACAGAGACTCTCTCTTCCTCTCTCACCTTGTGCAGCGTCATGCAGGTTTTATTTTTAGTAGACTCACAACTGTTTTGGTGCCTCTTTGAATACATTCCAGTTGTCTGCAATGGCCCAGCAGGAACGACGGTCGCCACTTAGGTAAGTGTATCAGTCTATACTGAATATGTGCTGCATTTCGGATCCACAAAGCTTACCAAGTTGTGACAAAAGTAGGGCAGAGAACCCTGGAAATGGATGGCCCTTCGTTTCCTGGACCGGCCTTATTTTCAGAGACCAAATATGCATTTAAATCTGCACATGCATCTAAATATGCGCATGCATCTAAATATGCACACGTTGGGGCGCCTGGGTGGCGCAGTCGGTTGAGCGTCCGACTTCAGCCAGGTCACGATCTCGCGGTCCCTGAGTTCGAGCCCCGCGTCAGGCTCTGGGCTGATGGCTCGGAGCCTGGAGCCTGTTTCCGATTCTGTGTCTCCCTCTCTCTCTGCCCCTCCCCCCGTTCATGCTCTGTTTCTCTCTGTCCCAAAAATAAATCAACGTTGAAAAAATAAATAAATAGAAAAATAAGTATGCACATGTATCTCACGCACACCTTGTGATGATGCACAAAGGGTGCACACTCACACAATGCCTAACAGGAAACAGGGCTTGGCTGTCTACTGTGATGTCACCTGGACACACAGGGCAGTGCCCTCGTTTGTCCACAATTTACCAGTAAAGTTTCTCTCGTTGTAATAAAATGTAGTTATACATTCAGAAATTGCAAACGTACAACTCAATACACAGAGCCTCATGTCACGAGTCCCATTAATGTTTACTTCCTATCTGTAGCAACATAAGCTCCCAGCAGTGTTTTTTTCAGAAATGGTGCATTCAAAGGAATCTCCTTCAGCTATTTTCAGGCAAGATGGAGAATCAGCCTTTGTATTTCTCAAGCACCATTCCTAAGCGGTCCGCTCTGAAGGGCTGTTTTCAATGGCAGCTTATTTTCCCAGAGATATTTTTCTAAAATCTGCCTCCATGTGTCCAACTCGTAAAGACATGGTTTGTTTTCAGTCATTAAAAAAAAAAAAAGGCAGACTTGTTACATATCCTGCTACCATTTTGCTTCAATTTTTTGTGTCTGTCTCCTCAGTGAGCTGTATTCCGCTCTATAGTAAATTGCAGAAAAATTCAGGTGTAATTTCTTTTGAATCAGTGGCTGAATGTGTCCCCTTCCTCCAAGTCCGTGGCCCCCCAATCAGTTTAAAGAGCTGTTTCAATCACTTCTGGTCATATGTGTCTGACGTTTAGGGAAAGGACAGAAGAGGAATGGATGGGACGGACAGAGGACTCTGTAATTATAAGAAAATATAACTACCTGCACCACACATCTGACCCCTGGTAATACTCTGTCTCCCACTCTCTTGTCCACATGCCTCCAGTCTTAGCTACTGGATACGTTTCAAGACCCCTGAAAGCAGAAACTGTCTCTTGTATATTTTGCTAGCCCCACCTTGCAACAAAAGAGACAGTCAATTAGGGTTTCCCAAGAATCCCAAGAACCCTCTGTGCTGACGGCACAGAGCCTGATGCTGGGCTCGAACTCTTGAACTGTGAGGTCATGAACTGAGCCGAAATTCGGAGTCGGATGCTCAACCGACTGAGCCACCCAGGCAGCCCCAACCCATCTTAACTTGAAACCAAAGCATTGCTGTGTCTCTCACAGATATTCATTCCTCTGAATCACCTAACTGATGCTTTTTCCCAGCTTCTCCTATAAACGCACATACTATTAGATTCCCCCATTGTATTCATCCCAAGAAACTGAACCAATAGGATATGTATGTATCCTTTGTATACATCCTTTATATTGTATGTATTTTTTATACTTATATATGTATCCTTTCTCTATATATCATTTACATATACATATTTATATATATCCTTTATATATGTTCCTCACAGGTATACATATCTTTTGTGTGTGTGTGTGTGTATATATGTATCCTTTACAGACGTTTACTCTCTGTGTTTCCATATCGCCTGTATAGATATTTACCCTCTGTATCTCCTGTATAGATATCTACCCCGGTGTTTTCATATCTCCTTTATACACATACATAAGAAAGACTTAGTAGCAAGCATTGACTCATGATCATACAGGCTGAGAAATCCCTCAATCTGCTGCCTGCAACCTGGAGACCCAAGACAGGTGGTCGTGGAATGCAGCACGAGTCTGGAGACCCGAGAACCAGCAGAACCAATGATATAAGGTGCAGTCTGAGGGCAGGTGAAGACCCACATCCCAGCTTAACCAGTCAGACCAACAAGGGCAAATTCTCCTGTTCTCCACTCTTTTGTTCTATTCCGACCATCAACTGATGGAGTGAGGCCCACCCACACTGGAAAGGATCATCTGCTTTACTCGGTGGACCCTTTCAAAGGCTAATCTCATCTGGCAACCCCCTCACAGATACACCCAGAAATAAGGTTTAGCCAAATATCTGGATACTGTGTGATCCAGTTAAGTGGGCCGGTACAATGAAGCATCACACCCATGCAGGTACGTTTTCACCCAGTCACCAATATGGCCGTGCGTTTCCCTGGTTCGCACACACACAGAACTCTCCTGGATAATCGGATCAGCAAGCACGGGACCCAAGTCTTACCTGTGGAACCCACATCATGACATGGAGGTTATGCTGAGCCTGACTGGTATAGAGTCTGTGTCCTGCCTCTCCAAACCACTCACACTCCTCCTTTTTCCTTTCCTTCTTCTCTCACATCTCCAGGTTTCTTTGCAACTAAGACTAGTTAAAAAGAACCAATTCAAAAATCAAGATGTAAAAAAACAAACAAACAAACAAACAAACAAAAAAAAACCAGGCAAAAAACAAAAACAAAACAAAACAACATTTAAAAAATACTGGTTTGGGGCATCTGGGTGGCTCAGTCAGTTAAGTGTCCAACTTCAGCTCAGGTCATGCTCTCATGGTTCATGAGTTTGAGCCCCACATTAGGCTCTGGGCTGACGGCTCAGAGCCTGGAGCCTGCCTCGGATTCTGTGTGTCCCTTTCTCTTTGCCCCTCCCCCACTCATGCTCTGTCTGTCTGTCTCTCTCTCAAAAATAAATAAACATTTAAAAAAATTTTAAAATACTGGTTTGCTTCTTTAATTTATCAAGTTTACTTAGAGGATCAGATTCAGCAAGTTTCCCTTAGCTCTTCACCCTTTGTTCTTTTATTACTGCCTCCTTACTACATGGAATGCAGATGCGATGCCTGGAAGCGCAGCAGCCATTATGTGACCATAAGGCCAATAGCCATATGGTATAGATGGCAGAGATACAAGACATTAAGGCTTTGGCTACTGATGGCATTCAGGGCTGCTGAACAAAGCATGCACATGCATAACTTTGTTCACTAATGCAACTGGCATTTTCATTTGACTTTGACATGTTACTCAAACTCTGGTATACTTTGAAGAAACCGTAATGTGTGAGTTCGCCAATGGTTGGCATTCCTCATATCCACTGCTTTCATTTGATGCTCACTGAAAAAATTTGTAAAACAAACTTGCAATTCATAAAAGCATTATTTCTATATCTGTATAGAGTTTTTCCAGGAAAATGAAAGAAAAAATATTCAAGATCCACAAAAAAAATTTTTTTTAACAATTTGTTCTTTTTTATGTTTATAGAAAACATACATGAAGGGGCGCCTGGGTGGCTCAGTCGGTTAACTGTCCGACTTCAGCTCAGGTCACAATCTCATGGTCCATGAGTTCAAGCCCCGCGTCGGGCTCTGGGCTGATGGCTCAGAGCCTGGAGCCTGCTTCCGATTCTGTGTCTCCCTCTCTCTCTGCCCCTCCCCCATTCATGCTCTGTCTCTCTCTGTCTCAAAAATAAATAAACATTAAAAAAAAATTTTTTTAACATTTATTCATTTTTAAGAGTGAGAGAGGGGCGCCTGGGTGGCTCAGTCGGTTAAGCGTCCGACTTCAGCTCAGGTCACGATCTCGCGGTCCGTGAGTTCAAGCCCCGCGTCGGGCTCTGGGCTGATGGCTCGGAGCGTGGAGCCTGCTTCCGATTCTGTGTCTCCCTCTCTCTCTGCCCCTCCCCCGTTCATGCTGTGTCTCTCTCTGTCTCAAAAATAAATAAACGTTAAAAAAAAATTAAAAAAGAAAACCTGCATGAAAATACCTTAAAGCACACGCAGGGGGGCAAACAAAAATGTCAGACTGTTTTTTTCTTTTTCTTACATTTGCAGCACTTTGACTTTGATTTTAAATAAAGAACTTCCTGCATCTTGCCGACAAATTAGCAAGCTTGAAAACATCAAGTTGGCAAAGAGAGACACACAAAACAAGGGCCATCCCTGAAAAAATTTTCTAAAAACAAAGTAGGGATGATACACAACAAAACAAGCCTGTGGATTTCTGACCTGTAATTTGTAAGCATTCGGAACTAACATGTTGCGGCTTCGGACTTCAGGGGGTAAAGCCTCTGCAAATAACATTTAAGAGGTTGGTTCAGGGTGAATTCCTACCAAATAGATCTTTGACCTGGGTCTTAACGGATGGTATTAGGGTTGCACTTTTAAGAGTCACCTGACCTGTGGTTTTGTGACCACTGCATGTTTTGCCAAAATCACACCAAGCAAGGAAAAGCCTGGGAGAACGGGGTGGTGATGGGAGATTTGGATGCCATGGGGCGGCAGGGGGCGGGGAAGGGAGACAGCCAAATAGAACTCCTCCCACTTGGGTCAGCACATGCATCATCACTAACGATAAAGACCACAGCCCTTTGGCTAACATTTCGAGCCGTTTCATCTCTAACGAGCTTCAGATCTAAACCTTCCCCCCCATAACACTTTCTTGCTTTTTAACAAGCCTTCAAAAAAAAAAAAAAAAAAAAGACATTAACTGTGGATGATGGCAGAGATATCAGCTCTTATCACTCTGCTCTTGACTTGTCTTTGATTAAGCACAGTCCCTCACACAGCTCTTTGCAGACAGGCAGTCAATAAATGCATATTGAATCAGGGCATCTCACCAGCTAAAATAAGAGTACTAGAAATAGTGTGATCCCTTCATCTACAATAAAAGCAACCGGGCCTCTGGTGACATTGGCATTTGTAAGCCAGTGTCGCAGAAACCAATTCCGACTCCCTCCAACTCAATGGACATTCATTGAGTCCCACGCGGAGGAAGCTGAAATTCACTGCAGCCTGAAATGCAAATCTTTTATCTTGAGCTTTTCTTTGAAAAGCTGAAACTCACACGACCGATATGCCATCCTAACCTTCAAAAAAATCTCCTTCCCCTGCACCCTAATCCTGCCAATGGAAGTAGGGAATCTTAATGGAAAGATGCATTTCTCATTGAAATTCAGAAGCCAAGGGATGCTTCTCTTGGATTCTGTTGCATTGCTACCCATGCGGTGTTCACTTAGTGCCTGCATTAATTCTGCTGCATAGAATTACAAGACAAGAACTTCCAAATCCAAATGAAACTTTAGAAGAGAAGGCTCGTGAAACTGGAGACTTCGTTCTGTGTCTGTTGAATCTGAAACGTCTTCAGCTTAAACTAACCCTGGTAACTCTGGGGCTCTCCGTGGGTCCCCCAGTGGTCTTGTCCTACACACATCTCAGTCCTTCCCTCCTCTGGCCACACCCTTTATTTTCCAAATACTAGTAGTGCCTCTCTTTTTTAATGCTTATTTATTTTTTGAGAGAGAGAAAGAGAGAGAGAGCTCACACACACGTGTGGGAAGGGCAGAGACAGAGGGAGACACAGAATGGGAAGAAGGCTCCAGGCTCTGAGCTGTCAGCACAGAGCCTGACACGGGGCTCGAACCCATGAACTGTGAGATCGTGAGCCGAGCTGAAGTCAGACACTTACCGGGCTGAGCCATCCAGGTACCCCACGTAGTGCCTCTTGTTTACAAATGCCAGATATCCCACCCTGGACCGCTTCTTCCTGTTTTTCTTACTGGTCTCCCTCTCACCCACACCTTAAAATTATGCTCTCCAAACAGAACCTCCCAGCCACTAATGCTACCATTTTCCAAGATTCCTCACAGACTCCTTGAGCTCTTTCCCTCCCGCATCTCATACTCTGACTTTGTCGTCAACCCGTATAATGTCCTGTACATATATCCTTAACTCACCCGTCTCCTCCTCATCACCTCCTTGAGGTCCTTCATCAAAGCAAACACTTCAATCCCGTTAATCGCCGTCACCCTCTCCGTGTTTATTCACCCGTTCCATGTGTGAACATACCCAGCTGGATGTGGCTAAAAAAAAAACCGTCTTCCACGCAGGCAGCTAAGCAGATTGCATTTCTCTACACCTTTGTTTTTGTTGTTGTTTTTTTAACCACTCTTCTCAATGACTCCTTTTCTTCTTTTTAAGTGTATTTACTTTGAGAGAGAGAGAGAGAGAGAGAGAGCAAAACAGGGAGGGGAAAAGAGAGAGAGAGAGAGAGAGAGAGAGAGAGAGAGAGAGAGAGAGAGAGACAAGCCCAAGTAGGCTTCTCACTGTCAGCACAGAGACCGACCTGCGGCTTGAACTCACGAACTGTGGTATCATGACCTGAGCCAACACCAAGAGTTGGACGCTTAACCGACTGAGTCACCCAGGCGCCCCATGCAATGACTCTTCCTTAGTGGCTCCTTCGATTTCTACCCCCGTCCTCACCTGTGTTCTGAGTTCACAGTATTGCTCCCTCCTCAGCTGAGGCAAGTGGAAAGATCAGGAAGAGGGTGCACATGGGTTCCCAGTGCTTCCCCAGCCTCTGCTCCAGCAAAGTCCCCTCGGTCTCCTGCAGTATCTCACCCTGTCTACAGGACCCAGTCCCCATTCCCACCAGCAGACCGATGGGCTATCCCTTCTCTCATCATAAACAAAATGAACAAACCCTCCCGTGAGCCTTCTCCCACTCTGGCTGCTACTCCCGGCTGCTCCTGATCCCTAAGCACAGAATTCCTTGAAAGAACGGTCTACGATCGTTCTACCATTTTGCCTTGGATCCTCGCCAGGGGCATGTCACCACCACCACTCAAAGCCACCAGTGATCTCTGTGCTGGGAAGCCAATGGTCATTTCTCACACCTCCTGATGGAAGGTGGAGGAACCTCGGTAAGGCATCCTCCGGGTGGAGAAGGCAGTTGGGACTGAAAAAATGAAGGAAGCCGCTCAGCATGGTTGCCACAGAGTTCCATCCAGGGTAATGTACTGTGGGGGGGGAATGAGGAGGGCAGACTATCCAGCAGATGTGCAAACACCATCCCCCCTCATCCTTCCTCCCCCCCCCCCCCCCATTCTGTGCCTTGTCTGGATCTTCATCCCCAGTTTTTATGGAGTGAGGTCACAGGGGCGTGATTTAAAGGGGGCCATCCGTGCACCGCAGGCTGTCTGTTAGCTGTCTCACCTGACACCTTCTGTGCACCAGGCGCCTCTACTATTTACCTAAATTGGGCTTTTCTCTTGCACCTCTTTGGGGAAGATCAGAACAAGCCTCCCCACACCCAGGTCAGGCAATTCATGAACCCGCACAAGGCCTGGAGCGCAAGCCCTGAGGGAGGTCGTTGCATGGGCAGGAAACAGGGTGGAGAGCCCAAGGGGGACTCAGTGTGGTCAGCACTCGTACACCCCCCTAACTTAACCTCTCAAAGGCATTTGACACCGTTGACTGAGTTTCCTCCTTGAAACAGTTTCTTTGTTCTCTCCCTCTTTGCCTCCTGGATTTCTGCACGGCCCTCTGTCTGCTTTCTTGGTTCCTCTGGTCCCTCTTACGTCCTATCCGTCTTTGCGCTCAATCCTTGTGGCTCCTCTGTCTACAGTTACTCCTAATTGACTCACTGAGCCTCACGCTTTTGAATACCACTGTATAGTAATGACTGCCAAATTGTTATGTCCGTGGACCTTTCCCCTGAAGTCCAGAAACATAGGATCATTCCTCTATGACGTCTTCATTTAGATATCTGATGGCCAAGTCGAAGCACATCCAAAACCAAGATCCTGTTCTCACCCACAAACCAGCAACTCATTCGGCCTTCTGGTAGCTCAGACCCAAACCTGCCTGTTACCCTCCAGTCCCCATCTTCCTCCTCCAGCCCTCATCGGGTCTGCTAGGAAATATACCAAGATGTATCTAGAATCGCACAAGTGTTCACCAACGCCCTAACACCATCATCTCAGCCTTGGATTGATGCATGCATCTCCTGTGTGGTCTCCCTGCTGCCTCCCTGGCATCAACTGCCCGCTCGCCCACCCCATCAGCGTACTGAAACGTTAGGACCCCTCATCCACCGTCTCAGCCAACACCTTCCGCATCTGGCTCCGTGTCTACTCAAGCTCAAAGCCACAGGCTGTATGGTGACTCTCCACACTCCATGCTCTCTGGTCCTTCGTGACGTATTGGACGTGTACCTTGCTGCCCACACATTCTCTTTAGTGCTTCCACTTCCTTTCCCCTTAGCTGGCCCCCAAACTCACTCCATCTCCTTAGAATCATTCCATCTGGTCCTGCAGCTTCCGAAGCTGCTCTCACCCCAGCAACCTTGTGACTTATGCTTTCACTTCCTTCAGGCCCCTGCAAACTCCCCATCTCAGGAGTTCCTCCCTGACGCCCTGCCTAACGTTTTCACCAGAGCCCCGATGCTTACTATTCCCTGTTTATTTGTCTCCTTTGAAATCACATCTCCATCCAACATACTGTATATTTAATTTTTTTAATGTTTTCTTTATTTTTGAGAGAGAGAGAGAGAGAGAGAGAGAGAGAGCAAGCTGGAGAGGGGCAGAGAGGAGGAGACAAAGAATCCAACGCAGACTCCAGGCTCTGAGGTTCCAGCAAAAGCCTGACGCGGGGCTCGAACCTACAAACTGCGAGATCATAACCTGAACTGAAGTCGGGCACCCAACCGATGGAGCCACCCAGGCGCCCCCAACATCCTGAATATTTTAGGGATCTGTCATGTCTATGAGCTGTCTTCTACATTAGCACGTGACCCTCACAATGGCATGGATCTCTACCTGTTTTGCTGATGACCGTACCTCCCGTGCCAAGGAATTGTGTGGAACCATTTGTTGTGTGAATGCTGACTAGAAAGAGCTGGAAGAAATCACGGCAGTGGCATATGAGGAACAGAACTTGAATGTCCAGAGAGCACTGTCTGCATAATTGGCATTTTAGACCTACTTGCATTTTTCTAAAAAAAAAAAAACTGTGCTCTAGTGATTTGTAAGTATTTGGGCATTAGAAGCATTTGCCCCAGTGACTAGGGTTTGGTTATGCACTCCTCAGGTGCCAGAATGTTCCAGGAAAGAGAAGCTGTGATGTGTTGGAGACCAGATGGTAAATATTACAATGCTCAAGTAGAGACATGATATACAACATGTCTTGGAAACACAATAAACAAACAAAACACCCTCTTCTACCTTGTATTTTATATTCTGCTTGTAAGGGAGAAATTTCTGCCACTGATTACAATTAAAATATTTTTTTTTCCATAAAAAGAAACCAAGCTGGTGCGGTAGATTCAATATTAAAACAACGTGACCCAAATGCATAGTTGTAAGTATGCTGGTAGCCAAGTGATTCTGTTTCCTTATCTTTCTCTCCTTGTTTCGATTTTTCTCGTTCTCTCTTCTGTTTGGATTTTTCTACCCTTCTCACCCTGTTTGAGCAACGGGCAAATTGTGGCACCTCAGCCGGCCATGTGTCTGCAAACAACTGGGGTCGCAGGGAGCAAGGATGCAGGGGACACACTACTGAACTGTCCCAGTTTGGGGCTTCTGGGTACGTTCCTTGTGGCTCACCAGTCCCTTTCCCAAGACGATGTCATGTTTTACGATGGAGGAAATCCTCTTCAGAGACCCTGGCCAGACGAACCCCTCAAACAAATTCTGTACCTGTGTCTGCCTCTCAGGCTTCTGCTAACAGACAGGAGTGCACTATGGAATCAGCATCTAAAAATATAACTGAATAAACACACAATAGAAAACACAAAGGCAGCAAGAATTATGGGCACACTCAAACAGGAAGAGCAAAACTTAAATTGCAGGTCTGAAAAACGAGATCTTTTCTTGGAAGACTCTGTTCTGTTCTCCTTTTTTTTTTTTTGTTTTCCTTTTTCTTTTTAACGATTCTAATTCCACGAAAATGGAATGTAAGACAAAGCCTTTGAAAGGGAACAGGGAGGCAGGTCAGCACTAATTCGGCTTAATTAATGCCATCCTGCTCTTTAATCTACAAACAATTATTGCAAATGCAAGATACTATACCTGCCCTTCCTTAACTGCTCTCTGTACTTTGACAAAACCATTTTATCACCCATTGGTTGCTACCAAGAAAGGAACTCTGAATTATCCCAATGGCATGTCTGTACTTCATGCAGAATGACCTCGTTTGGCCAAATCTTGAGGAGATAGAAAGTCTGTCCGTTGGCCTGGCTTGCCTAGGGCAACTTGAAGAAGACCTCACCAACATCACGAAAATCATTCTATCTCTTTTAGTAACTGGCACCATGTTGGGTTTGTGCCCATGTTCCTTCTCAGATGAAGTTCCCGTTGTGACGGCTGACACTTGTACCCGGGACCGTGAGTTTGTCCGGGTGCTTAGAATCCTATTGGATCTGTGATCTGATTCAGATCAACACGGTTCATCTTGTTATGTGGCTATCTCTGGACTGGAACAGTCCTCCTCAAGCTTTCCAATTTAGGTGCAATGACCATATAGCAGGCAGGACCACCTGGGATGTGTAACAACAACATGTGAGTTCTCTTTAGCATCATACGTTTTATTTTTAACACTCCATCCCATAAGTAAATTTATCACTCCATCCCATAAGAATGTCCCAATATTGGATGTAATATAAAATTAAAAGTATAAATAACTCAGAAAAAAATTGGGCACATCCAAAAAAATGTGTTAAAAATCACTTCCATACAATTGATACTTGCCCAGAAATCTGTTATAAATTACTTGCCACTTCCCATACTTGATAGTGCAAAGAACTAAACCATAGTTATGCTATAACTTTGTAAACTCCAGCTCACTCTTCCATACCCTCCAGATATGTGGACCCCAGTTTGAAAGCACGATGCTAGAGAAACATTAGCATCACTTAACTATTTATTCCTCACCACTGGCATCAATCTTATATTGCACAGACCAGAAACTAGAGGCCAACATATTACACACGAATGACTTTGTACTAAGGGTGCCATATTTAGTAAACAAAAACATGGGATACTCGGTTAAATTTGAATATCAGATAAACAACAGATCATTCTTTTCAGTGTGTGTTCCATATTTACATGAAATTCAACTTTAAATGGCTGTCTTGTATTTCATCTAGCAGCCCTATTTTGTACTGGTGTACCAAAACGATCGCATTTTGCCAAAACGCAGTGTTCCTTTGCCTGTTCCCACCCTCCGCCCTTCACCAACCTTCCTTTCTGTGATGTGAATACATATCTTCTCATATGATGGAGCTGGGGGGCTCAGAATGCTCTTGTTACAGACCAGTGCCTTCTATCCCAGGCCATTGTTAAAAACAGAACTTTGTTTTCAAAGTGTGTACAGAGGAACTAAGGAAGGTGTTAGTTCACCTTCATTTGCACCATTTGCACCACAAAAGGCACAGGATAAAGACAAGAAACTTCCAGATCTGCCACAGGGCACAGACGACCACAGAACAGCTGTGACTCTAAATGAGACAAAGACAAGGAGGGTGGGTTCACTTCACCAGGAGAAATGGAAACCAGGAGACTGGGGGCTGTTCTCTCCAACTTTCCTTTAGGGCAAGGTCTCAGCTGGAGACCTTGCTTGACCTTGCTTTTCCCTTTTTTCTCCTGGAACTTCAGCGTGATGCTCAGCTCCAGCGCCATCTTGTGACCTGAGGATGGGAGTCACGTTCTAAACTCAATGGTAGCTCCCCAGATGCCCTGTGGTGCTCTTGCATAAAGTCAAAACCAGTGGATTGGTCCAGAGCCTTCTGCCAGGGCTGGGGGTCATTGCCTGCTGATTCTAATGCCTGTAGACTGACCATAGTGACTCTGGGGTTTCTGATGGATGGTGGCCCTGCCCAAAGACACAGAGAGGTTCTTAACAAGAACCAAGTTTCCAACTTCGTTTGTTTTGTTTCAGACGTGTTGAGCTTCAAAACACACCGAAAAATCAACAAAGGAAGGGGCCGTTGGATAAACAGATCCTGAGCTCAGGAGATAGTGTCATGAGTGTAATGTTTAAGAAGAACACAAAGAGATTGGATTAAATCCTGTCTCTGCTGCATCCTGGATGTTGACCTTGGGCAAGTTCCTTAATCTCCATATGCCTCTGAGGTTCTGGTGTGAACACTTTGTAAGTGTTCCCTCTTATTACTCTCTCCTGTAAATCATCGACAGGTGTTTCTCCATGATACTGTGGGATTGAGTAGAGTAGCTTGGGGAGACACTAGCAGAGATACAGCAAGAGAGAGTGCAGGACAAAGACCTGCTCATCTCCAACAGACAAATGTGGCAGAGGAGAATGAAACTGGAAAAAGTTACAGGGAGGGGCCTGTCAGTAAGGAAGAACAAGAGAAGACAGTACAGTGATCTCCCATGGGGAAGTGGCCAAGGGGCCATGTTGGTGAGAAGTCCCATAAGAACAAAGCCTTCAAAAAAAAAAAAAAAAACTAACCCAGATCTGTTGCAATCGATGCTATGGAATCTTTGGAGTCCTTGTGACCACTGTTTGGGGGACGAGGATGAAAGGGCCAGAAGCCAGGCTGATACTGGCCTGGGAAGGAATAGGGATTAGCACACGGAGACAGAAAGTACAGGCCACTATCTTGAGAGGCTTGCTCCTGAAAGGAGGAGACAGAAAAACTAAGGACGTGAACATTTGAGATCGTGTTCTATTTAAAAGCAAAGATGTCTAACGCAAAGGGAATAATTAGGTAGATTTGTTATACACCACAGGATGGAAGTGTATGCGGCCGATAAAGTAACGGCTTTTGCTATTTCTGTTTCTGTTCCTAATTGCTACTGAGCAAGTCAGCGTAAATCAGAACATTTAAGAGAGGCAGTTCTTTTGTGCGGAGACCTTGCGATGGGAAGAAGGTCTGCAGGAGATGCAGGATTCCACGGACCTCTGGTGCAGTGGACAGGACCCAGCCTGCACCCCGAGGACTCACCCCAAGATAAACAAGATAAATCATCTGCCTCTACAGTTCTTTCCTACCCTTTCTGGTGCCTCTGCTATGGCGAGTAGGCTACAAAATCACTCTTGCTTTATAAAAAACAAAAACAAAAACAAAAAAACAGCTTGAGTGTTTAAAATGCAAGCTTGTCCAAGGGACACCTGGGTGGCTCAGTGGGTTAAGCAGCTGACTCTTGATCTAGGATCAGGTCATGATCTCACGGTTCATGAGTTGGAACCCTGAGTGATTGTGCACTCTCTCTCTCTCTCTCTCTCTCTCTCTGAAAATAAATAAAGTTAAAAAATAATAAAATGCTAGCTCCAAGATATTTAACTCTTATGAAGGTTCACTCCCAGAAGCTTTTAAATCAGTAAAAATTAACTTGTCACTTATGTCTGTTAACACCTTACGCAAGAAGCTTCTCCTTTAATTAAATGTTTATAAAAAAAATGTGTGTGTGTGTGTGTGTGTGTGTGTGTGTGTGTGTCTGTGTGTGTGTGGCCATGCCATTTATAAGCACTTCTTAAAGCAAACTTCCCAAACTGTGCCTCCCTTCATTCTTCGCCTTATAGTCCCAGAACAGAGCCTTCCAGGCAGGCTGGGGACTTCAAAGTGGACAGGTGCAGGCATGCTTACCTGGGCACCCTCATGCCTCACAATGCAGTGGCTGACAGGTGATAGATGGCCCTTGCCACCAGGACTTTCTTCCGTGATTCCACATGGGAGGCACAAGTCTCTGCAGTTCCTAATGGTGCAGGTTGACACGCAAAGATTTTTCTCTTTTCTGTCACCTTCCAGAACATGCACATCTCCTCCGTTGTCCTCGGTAACCCCCATCCTTTCATCCTTGCAGAGTTAAGCATTTGTTCCCAGGGAAGGATTAAAGCACAGATCAAATCTCACACAAATGGAGCAAGCTACCCGTTTCAGGTCAAGGTTCACATGAATTATGTCAATTTAAGAACCACCTTCACAGAGCAACTTTTTTTCTCTTTTCCTTTCCTCTTTTTTTTTGCAATACCAATTCTGCCAAACCTAAGAAGTACAAAGGTGAACAGGAAACCTTTTTGCAAATGTCACATTTTACTTTCAAATTCCTAAGCACAATTGTCCATTATGTCCCAGAAAATTGGTAATAACTAAAAAAAAAAAAAAAAAAAAAAAAAAGCAGATAATGGATAAGTACTGTGGCAGACCAATTATAATGTATGCTTAAAATTATCTTTTTGCAAACTTGTTCTCAGCTCTTTGGTTCTTTTGATTTATGCGAACCGTGACTTTTTATCTCTAGGTATCATCCCTCATTTTAAGAGATCTGGTGAAATCTTTTACACTGAAGAAAATGGAGGGAAACCAATTTCTTGTCCCCCAAAATGAGACAGATTCTTTTTTTTAAATTCATCTCTAATTTATTACATTATCGAGCTTTAAGAAAACTTCTACTTGTTTCTCTATGTCCAGATATCTGACATACAGAATATGGATATTTCACATCACTAACTGGTGCACAGCAAAATGTAATTTAAGAGAACAGTTTTCAGTAACTGTTTTGTAGAATGAACTTTGCACCTGGGAGTCATAAGTCGGGCAAAGTTGTAAAAATCCTTCGGCAGTTGGAAACGAAAAATAGCAAGATAGAGCAATTATGTTGAGAAACTTTTTTTTTTTTTTAGCTTCCAGAGACTCACATCTATTAAAAAAAAAATTGTCTTCTTAAAGTGTGATTATAACTCTGTCCTTTTGAAGTTCGGTAGTGAGAACAAAATGTGCCTAATTTTTGTTTATTCTTTATTGTATCTGGATTGGACATGATTTATCACAGGTGTACCTGCAAATCATTTTGTAGCTTTTCCTCCTCATGAAATTTCGCGGTGCCGAGAATTTGCAAAGAAGACTTCTTCCCCAAGACTCATGGCTTCTTCAGTGTTGTCTCTTTTCTTTCTTTAGTTGTGGAGTTTCTTTGCTCAGTCCTCAAGTCAATTTCTGGGGTATTTGGGATGATTTGATGGTTATCTAGTTGTGTCTTCGGATGAGAGGAGTCTAGGTTCCTCCTACTGCACCACCACCTTCCTCCTGTTGCTCAAGACGAGATAGCCTTTTATCCTTATTGACAGTCTTGCCAAAGTATGGGGGAAAATGTGTTACTGTGATAGGTTTCCTTAGAGGTGTCCCAGAAGCCACAGCATTGGAGAAAATAACTTTATATTTTGAATTTAAAATCCGTATTTTGGTATGAATTTCCCGACACCTGACGACATATTTATTGTTACCACTGAGAGACGCTATTCCATGAAAAGAACTCAAGAATTATAGGCAACTATGTAGGAGTCGGATAAAGATCTTTAAAAAACACAAAGATCTGCATACCATTTTTTCTATATTTGGTATTGTTGATATTGGATTAGTTCTTCCTTCTGCTGTGTTCACTGAAATCAAGGGATAAAAGCCATTCTGGGATAGTGTGACAAAACTGAGCTGGAAGCTTGAGCCTCTCCTTTCCTCTAAAATAAAGGGTCTTTTAAGCTTTTGCTTTTTTTTTTTTTTCAGGGCTCAGCTTGATTCATGGTTTATAGCAAGGGTTGGCACATTACAGCCCATGAGCCAAATCCAGCCCTCAGCCTGGTTTTATAAATAAAGTTTTATTGGCACATACACATCCACTGGCTTACATATTGTCTATGGCTGTTTTCACATTACAAGGACAGAGTTATGATGAAAATTATAGGTGTTGATGAGAATCAGCCAGGTCAGGCCAAAGTGCCATATTTACCATAACTGAATTACAGGAAAGAAAGAAGAAACTGTTTATCAGCCAAGAGGTGGGGACAACCACCAGCCCTAGTTTCCTAAAACTTTGAACTTGCAATCTTTCTTGTATATAAGCTAAGGCCCATCAGAGATTATTTTATGGGTAGAGGGGGTGGAGGGAAATGGTCTGCTAGTCCTCAGTGAGCAGACTTGAAGAACTCTATTGGAAATGATCGATCACTTTTTAAATTTTGTTTTCCTCCAGTGTCTGGCATTCAGCCTCATATGACAGGGAACAGTTTCCTCTTGGGTTGTTGGGAGGGTTCTTTCAGAGAAGGCATCCCTGCCTCAATTTCTCCTTCCACAAAGTGGGGGGACAAGAGGTCCCACTCTTTTCGATTCTTTTTCTCACTTGGCTGCCCTCCTGAAGAAAGCCAGTTTGTCCCTGTCACCTATGCCCATTGCCCCCAAGCGGTCTGTACCAGGCCCCAGCGAAGAAGCTCTTGGCCGGACTCTCCTAGACTCTGGGACCAATTCTCCTTTCCATGGAAGAAGGTCTTTCTTTTCCATTAGGGGAAGCTATCCAAGTTTAAGTATGGGATTGAAGGGAAGGAAGGCTGTGCAAGTTGCTTTCGTCCCTACTCAAGATCTCCTCTAGGCTATGCTCTAAGAATGGGGTTCATGACTGGTGTGGTCTGCTAGGGCTCCCTGTTGGGGTCTGGGGTGAATGGCAATAAAGAATACTCACATTGCAGATACTGTGTTCTGTGCTTGCATTCTGTGGGGAGAAATTGGGGAGAAAGTTTAGCGTCCTTGGATATGTAGGGGAGGAAAAAAATTTCCTCTACCCTCTCAGGTTATGGTAATGAGGCCCACAAATTACACTGCTAAAAGATAGATTAATAGTAAAGAGGGTTTATTTGTGCATATAGAGTCCTCCATAGAAAAGAAGACCCTGGAAGACTAAGGAGCTTATATGCCATTTTAACAAAGGGCAATACATTGTAGGTAAGTGACAAGAAAAGGCAAAGGGAGGGGCACCTGGGTGGCTCAGTCAGTTAGGGGTCCGACTTTTGGTTTCAGCTCAGGTCATGAACTCATGGTTTCGTGAGTCCAAGCCCCACGTCAGGCTCTGTGCTTAGAGCACAGAGCCTGCTTCAGACTCTCTCCTTCACTCTTTCTCTGCCCTTTCCCCACTTGTACTGTCTTTGTCTCTCTAAAAATAAATAAATAAACTTTAAAAAGAAAACACGAAAAGGCAAAAGTGTCTAGGGTCCTAGGGTAGTAAATTGTGGGAAGGTAAATAACATGGAGAGAAATGAATGGAAGATAAGGATTATTTTAGTAAGGTTTGTTTGTCGATCTTCTGTCTCCAACGATCAAGGAGGTTCTCCTCCTGGTACAGGAGCAGGGGAAGTGAAATACTTTTAGGAAGGTAAATGTATGCCCTGCTTTTGGGCAGACAGTGGGGGGACACAGAGCTCTTTCTACATTTGGTGCTTCTTAATTGCCTTCAGTTCAAAATAATCCTTCTGTCAAAGTGGCATATTTCGGGATGGCATACTCTGATCCCCCCCCCCCCGGCTATCCTAAGGATGCACGGTGCTCCCTAAAAAACTGAGGTCCACCCAGAATCTCAGAATGTGACCTTATTTGGAAGAAAGGTCTTTGCAGATGTAATTAGGGATCTGGAGATGAAACAGTTCTGAATTTAGAGTGGGCCCCAAATCCTTTTAAGAAGAGAGGGCACAGAGAGATGCACAGGGAAGAGGGCCACGTAGAGAGGGAGGCAGAGAAGGAAGGGATGCTGTCATGGACCAAAGAGCCAAGGATAGGCAGCACTGGAAACTGGAAGGGGCAAGGAAGGCATAGTTGTTAGGGCCTCCAGAGGGTGCACACCCCTGCTGACACCTTGGGCTTTTGGATTTTTGGCTTCCTGACCTATCAGAGAATAAATTGGTCATTGTAAGCCACCAGTTTGTAACACTTCATTCCAGCAGCCAAAGGAAAGTACAGCTGACCCATGAACAACACGTGTTGGAACATCACTGATCCATTCGTGTGCAATTTTTTCAAAGCCCATGGTTTTGAAAATCCATTTTCTCTTCCTAATGATTTTCTTCATCACATTTTTCTTTCCTCTACCTTCCTTGTTTCTAGGAATATAGTGTGTAATACATATATAAAATATGTGTTAGTTGACTGTGTATGCAGTTGCTAACACTTCTGGTCAAGAGTAGGCTAGTAGTTCTGGGGGAGTCCAAAGTTTATGTGGATTTTCAACTGTGTGTAGGGTTGGCTCCCTGAAACCCCCACGTTGTTCAAGGCTTGATTGTCATACACATAAACAAACATCTCATCAACACCCTTTAGTAGTTACATGGTCACGATTCTGTGTACTGCAAAGCCCCTACACGGTGCCTTACTATCATGACCATTATGTGCTATTTTTTGAATCCTTGAACTCTTAACATAGGCTGGGTGCTATGCGGGGCTTTTTACTGCACGTACATTTCAAGACTTTCCTATATGTTTCCAAACTGTGCTACCACCTACACATCTCCAGAGTCTTAATCACCAGCACTTCTAAAATATTAAATAGAATAATAGAACATTTCTTCCTTTGCCAATTACCATTTCAGCAATTACTTTAATATATAAAATATTTTAAAAGTTTCTTTCATCTCAGCAGAAAGTCTTTCTACCCAGGGAACTGTGACTCAAAGATGTATCTCAGCCTTAGGCAAAATCGTTTCATTCATTATCCCAGATTTTTGTTATTTGGGTTTTCGTTGTTGTGGTTTACAGACTTGGGATTAAAAGGAAATTTTACAAAAAGACTTTATCCAGTGTAAGGAGCTGAGAAAGCAGGCAACACTTCCCCTAAGTACTAGGCATTCAGAGAGATGGGTGGGGAATAAAACCTTGACATTCTGAAAAACCATGTTTTTATTAGTGCCAGAAATATTCAATGGGTACCTGTTATCTCCACTCACAAGATCTAAAACTCAAATGTAGGATGTTGGCATTTCACCAGTAAAGATAAACTGCCTTTCAGTATGAGTCTTAAGCTCTCTTAAATGGTACCACATTTTCAACACTTCACAAAGCATCAAACACACTGACACTTGAGGCAAACATGAATATTTTATTCTCCCTCAATAAAATAGTTAAACACATCCATTCTCTGCCATTCAAGGTTTTATGACCTAAGGCCATGGCTGCGCAATTCAGCAAGAACAGAGCTGAGAAAAAAGAAGAAGAAACAAAAAAGTCCAAAGCTACAAGTACTATCCAGAAACTTTTACTTCTCTCCACTGATGATCTTGATTCCACAGAGACACAGAACCTACCACATCTGGGGCAAAAAGCAGCCACTCAGAGAATCCTGGATTTTGGTTCTGTAACTGATGTGATCCTCTCACGGTGATCCTTTTGTGACTCTTCTGAAACCCGTCTCCATTGTTTCTTACCACCATTGACTATCACCCCATTCTGCTGGTGCCACCTTCTCTCCATCCCGAGCATGTAACATTAGGTGATCTGAAGAGTCTGGGGAAATTAGCGTCCATCCGTGGAATTGTCACTACCTCTAGAATTGAGAGGAAATGATGCTCATCGAGCCCACTCAAACGTCAGACACGCTCTGTTGAAGCAGGAAAGCAGATGGCAGCACTCGCCTTCCAGGTCTAGGTCAGAATGGGGGCTTCTGCTCTTCAAAGCAAGAATATGGCCCAGGTACACACATCTTTGCCTGTATTCAGCTGGCCACCCTTCTCTGTGCACACAAGTGATGGATCATGGGGGGACTCCTGGCACTTCCCAAGAGCTGTTTGGATGCATCCAAGACTGAGATGCACACAGGTGTTTAAGGATATATGTCCAAGGGCTTCACTGTCCAAAGCATCTAAGTGTGATTACCACACTGTAACCCAATCGGAGTGCATGGAAAAAAAGTACATCTAAGATGTACACACAATAGAATATTTGGGATGATTTCACATTATTTTAAAAATACTCTATGTGTGCTGACACTATATTGTATGTGCTTACTAAAGGGTCTGGTAGAACATAGACGCAATGGAGTCATTACCCCCACAAGGGAGAAATTTGGAGGAAGAACCTGCAAGAAAGCTGGGAATGAGGACATTGGGATTTCCAATTTACATCTGTACTTCTGTATTTTTTCCTTTTTTTTTTTTTTTGGTCTTTACAAACAAATATTTTAGCATTTTTCTTTATAGTCTTTAAAATGGAATGTGTTTGCATTTTTACCTGTTTTGAACTAGAACAACTAGGAAACATTGATTTTAAAAAAGTGAGGAAAACCAGATGGAAGAAGGAAATCTGAATGGTCGAAAGAATACAAGAACGCTAGAGAAAAGTCCATTAACAAAGATGCAAATTAAAAATAAAATTAAAATCTATGAAGATTCATTGACAACAATGTAAGTACCCAATGACGTCAGGCAGATGGGACAAAGTGTGTGATTTTCACAAATAAAGTCATGTCTGGCCAGTAACAATGATACCAAAGAATATTAGGAATTTGTACAGAAAGACGAGAATAATATATAAAATGTTTTTAATTCACAAAGTGGTTTTATTTAAGGATCCCATGTTGTGGAAGAACATTCTCCAGGTGTTGCTATAGTGAAGGGAATATGGAAGGTTGTACTATAAAATGTAAACATCGGTCATTCCTGGGGTAGGGTCGTTGTCCACCTTCATTGCATTCCTTATGCTTATAGATACTTTGTAGCTTTAGAATGAACATGTACTAATTTGATACTCTGACAAATAGGAGGGACATTAAGAATTGCATGTGGAGTCTTGGTCTAAAGTCAGCAAACACAGATGGCACATTTAAGGGTGGAGTGGCTACAGATGGGGACTGACACATACATGGATTGTCATCACATTTTATCACCGAAGCTATCAATCCAAGTAGTAACTACATAAAATGGGCTTTTAAAAATATTAGGTCATTTTAATTGAGTGTAACCATGGTGAATATTGTGGCCCCTACTGTTCTTCATTTCACCATGGTTGAAGTCACAGAGAAATGCTGAGATGTGGGCAATTCTATTTGTCCTTTACACAGAATGAGCCTCTTCCCACAGTATCCTCTTCTGGGCTTCCCAGCAACATAAGCTTTCACATCGAGTCTTTTAAAAGGAAAAGGAGGCAAACTGAGTATCACACACGATTCCTTGCCCTCCATACCACCATGATTGGAGACTGTAAATAAAACAAACGAAGAGGTCCCAGACAGAGCAAAGTCCTTTCTCCTAGCACACAAAGGGACTATTTTTGTATTCAGGGGAGAAATCACCTAAAAAAAAAATGATCCTTTGGTTCTGACAGCTATTTGCAAGCTTTAGAAAAGGGGAGGAAAGGATTGCCTTTCTCAATCAGTGTTTGAATAAGGGTTCTTATGTTAAACTGACATCTTGGTCTTAGGGTGAAACTCCTCTGAGGCTTTCAGAAAACAAAGAGGGCAGGAGTCAGGAAATCTGCTTTTTCAACCCCAGGGTCAGACTCTCAAGTACCAACTCTGGTCTCCTTTGCTCTCTTCTCCCTTCACTGGTAGGGTCAGCTGAGATTTCACATGGTATATTTTGGAGCAGAGCTTCTGAAACATTAATGTGCACACAAATCCACTAGGGGTCTTGTTAAAATTATAGATTCTGATTCCATAGGTCTTGGCGGGAAGGGACCTGAGATACTACATTTTCTACAAGCTCCCAGGTGAACCAAGGCTGCCCGAACCGTGCTTGAATGCAAAGGTTTTTGACAGCACTAGAGGAAACAATAACATTTTCTTGCATATGAGAATTTTCTGTAATTTGCATGTCATTATGGCCAACTTTTGCAATGTTTCCGGGTATACTCATTTTTTATCCAAGGGTGTAGACTGGATAATTACAACAGAATGAAATGTCCCTGACATGGATCAAACAGTAAAGAAAGAGATGTTGCAGGGTGTTGGAATCTAGTAGGTCTGTTACCGGAGCATACCGTATACTTCCATGGAAATTGAACCAACTAGATGGCATCACGCCCTGCTAGCAGGCAAGACAAAAACACGATTTAAGAACATAGACACTCTAGACAACTTTGTGGTGGTGACAGAGGCAGGTACTATTGGTGTTTCCTACGCCAACCCTCTTCATTGCATGGAAGTAAAAAAACTATGACATGTTAAGTCAACCTACGACACCACGATGGAACAGGAATGTGAAACCAAGGACCATTCATTCTAGATCACTGCACTGTGTCAACAACCTAGAACGGAGCCCCTTATTTGAGTCATCCAACACAAATGGCATGCAGAATTTGTCTCATTCACCAATGTCCACGGGAAATCCAGCCACACAAAGAATTTTTGTGAATCTGTTTTGCAGATTTCATCGAAGATTTCCTAAGGGAGATGAAGAGGGATAGACTTCATACATTTCACAGCTTATAATCTTCCAGATCTTTGTTACCTTGCATGCCTTTTAAAGATTCCCATCTCCTCTTCTCCCTCCATATCTCTCTCCTTCTTTGATGACCTTCATCTTCCTCAATGAAGCAAGGCCATATGGCATTAAACCTATATGTGCTATCAAACCCCATGTTCCACAAAACCAAAGGGTGTTGATCTCCTTTAAGTGGCTACTTAGAAACCATGTATTGCTTCTCTTAGATGCTCATATGATGTTTAATTCTATGTGTCAACTTGACCAGTCCGAGGGATGTCCAGACAGCTGGTAAAACATTACTTTTGGTGTGTCTGTGAGGGTGTTTCTGTAAGAGATTAACATTTGAATCAGTAGCCTGAGTAAAGAAGATCTACCTTCACCAAACACGGGAGGGCCTCATCCAACCCACTGGGGACTTGAATGGAACAGAAAGGCAGAGGAAGGACAAATTCTCTTTCTTTGTTCTTGAGCTGACATGTCCATTTTCTCCTGTCCTCAGATACTGGAACCCCAGATTAGAGTAGTTTATTTGGCAGTAAATTTCTTTGTATAGCCAGTACTAAATCAGGAATAATTTTTCTTAATTTTGTCTTGTTTAGTATTTTTTAGTAAACTTTTTTTAATTTTGGAATAATTTTAGTTTTACAGAAAAGTTATAAAGATAGCATGGAGATTTCCCTTACAACATTTACCCAGTTTCCCCTAATATTCACATCTTACATGACCATGGCCTGCTTGTCTAAACTATGCAACCAACTTTGGAGCATTACTATTAACTGTATTTACAGACTTTACGAGGATGTTCCCAGTGTTTCCATTTGTGAGATATTTCTGTTTCAGGATCCCATCCAGGATACTACCTTGTATTTACTTATTATACCTCCTAGTTTCCTCTGTACCATGACAATTTCTGAGAATTCTCTTGCTTTTTGTGACCTTCACAGATATTTTCTAGATTGTCTCTCAGTCTGGGTTTGTCTGATGCCTTCTAATGATTAAACTGCAGAGATAGGGGTTTTGGGGAAGAAGTCCTCAGAGGGGAGGTGTCCTTCCCATCACATCCTATCGGGGGTCCATGATTTCCATATGACTCAACACTGAAGATGTTAACCATGGTCATCTATTAAAGATAGTATCTGTTGAGTTTCTCCACTGTTAATCATTTCTTGAGTTGTGTGACCATGGGATTTTTTTTAATGTATCAATTTTCAAAATACCTCAAGTTATATTTATTTCTTATTTTTATTTATTGAGTTCCTTTTCTCCATGTTCAATTATTTCTAATTCAATTTCATCTCTGTTGCCTTCCTCCAGAAAAAAATTTCTTAAATACCATATTTCTCATAGAACTCTCCTGCGTCAACCTGGAGGCTCTTCTTGGTTGGGATAAAAGGAAACCCGTATTGTGAGCATCTCCAAGGTGCGAAGGAAAGTAATAAATATTTTATATACATTTCCTACTCACATTTCACAAGAGCTCTCTAAATTAAATATTAACAGACCGTTTTTTTCAAATGAAGAAACTAATTTTCCCAAGGCCATAGTTAAGGACAGTAAGTAATAAAACAGGAGAGAACCCGGATTCCCTACCCAGAGGTTCAAGATCAGCCACAAATTTCTCAAATAGGACTGTCACTCTACTGCATGGGCCCACTCCCACTCACCCTCCTAAAAAGAGAGGTGTGCGCCCTGCACCATAAGCATTCCCTAAATATCACTGCCTTCACCGTTCACTCCTGCTGCCCCCTTTCTCCAAGTGACCTTCCCAAAATCGCTCATCATCCAAGCCCAGCTGAAACTCTTCTCCTCCTGGAAGCTCCTCCTCATGACCATCATGCCTACAACACCTTCCCCCTCATGTTGAGTGTGCTGCTTCTAGCATTCTCTAGCACTGGACATGGTCTTCATTCCCTTGCACCCAGCTTGTTAAACAGGGTTAGCCCGTCCTTGCACCATGCCATGGAGACTATAAAAGTTCCAGCCCCGATTAACAGTGCCTGCACTAGGAAACCCCCAGGGAAGGTCTTTGGTCTCTTAGCTGGAGCCATACATTTTGTCCGTCTCACTACATCCCAACTCTTTGCATTAACCCACTCCTGTGGTCTCCCCTTGTATTTAGCTACATGCCCATGCCAAAGTTACCCAACCACCAAAGTACAGAGAGCAGTCCCCAAGACTGTCATCACTTCTGATGCAATTCTGCAAGCTCTGGGGAGTATCCCTAGACCATTGTCAGGTTCAGTAATTCCACAGAAGGATTCCCAGATATCAGAGAAAGCTGTTTTGCGCACAGTTACGGTTTACTACAGCTAAAGGGTACACACGGAAATTGGCAAAGGGAAAAGGCATGTGGAGATGCATGTGAGAAAATTACAAATGCAGAGCTTCTAGGTACTCTGTCCCTGTGGAGACATGGACAGTGTTACAATCCAGCACTGATGGGTGAAAATATACATGGAAAACTGCCAAGGAACACCCCCTTGAGACTTGGGTGTCCAGGGTTTTTATGGGTGCTCCATCATGTAAGAAGGACTGACCACGCGGCCGACCTCAGTCCCAACACACTCAGGAAGACAAGCTGATATCGCATGACCCAAAGCCTCCACCCTCTGTCACTTTGTGAGGTTTTCTGGCATGGCCAGAAGCCCCACCCTAAATCACAATGTTACACAATCCAGTGACCCCAAGGCCCCAGGCAAAGACACCTCTTTCACAGGACATTCCAAGGGCTTAGAGGTCACCTCCAGAAGGTAAGGGGCAAAGGCCAGATCTCTTTTTGAACACGACTAGATTCTAGATTACATAGTCAGTGTGTCTTACCATCTTGAGGACCTTACCCCCTTTTCTAACACTTAGCTCTGCCTGTGTTTCTTATCATAACCAGAACATGTGTGTATGCACAGATACTCAGACATTGACAATGATGTTTCCAGAGCGCTAGGTTCACGGTTGATTTTTTTTGTCTGTTTGTTTCTCATGTATACTTTTCTACTATATCCAAAGTTTCTACAAAAATGCTTGCCTCTATAACTAGGATGGGAAAACAGATTTTAATGAGGCTTTTTTTTTTCACATGTCGCCTATCCAGTTTTGTTCACTATGAACTACTATGAACTAAGATTTGTCCACTTACTAACCATGATATAAAATAGTATTTGGAAGACTATACGCTCTTTTTGTTCCTCTGAATTATGTAAAAAAATCACTAAAAAGCATATGTTAAGAATAATGTAAACTCAGGCACCTGGGTGGTTGAGCATCCGACTCTGGATTTCGGCTCAGATCAGGATCCCAGGGTCATGGGATCGGGCCCCACATCAGGCTTCATACTGACAGCGTGGAGCCTGCTTGGATTCTCTCTCTCCCCTCTCCCCCCCCGCCACACTTGCTCTCTCTCTCAAAATAAAAAAATAAACTTTTAAAAAATTAAAAAAGAATAATACAAACCCTACTTGCTAACTAGAATGAGGTATGTTTGCAAGTATAATAATGTAAATACATACCTAAACAGCGTCAGCATATACAAGGCACATGTATATGTAAAAATAACTATATGCAGATGTTGATATAGAGACACGTATGGATTGTGTCACTCAAGAATATATAAGAAGCTTCAGCTAGTGTGATATGGGAATACACTCCTATTTGTCTATCAAAATTTCCTCTCCGCTCATTCAATGGTGCTATTTCTTGGTACAGCATGTACCATCAATGGAGACGATAGAACCCCTAAAGGACCAAGATTGAATCTTAGGGGTAAAAAAAGTCGTAGTGTTTTAATGTATAAAGCACAAATAGGCACGTAGTACAAAACCAGAGGCACCGTGTAACTTTCATGGCATTAAACTTTCATGGGAGGGAGACGGCACAATTAGAAAAGAAAAAGTCCAAAGAAATGAAAGCAACCCCTCTGTGAAGGCATACCTTTCTCAGTCTTAACTGAGAACTCCATACTTTGACACCAGCATTTTCTGAAGTGACTCCAACTGTAAACACAACAACACTGAATGGAGGTCGTGGTGCCTCCTCCCCCCCAAGTGTGAAGCTCACCAAAACTTCCTTGTAACTATCTCTACGTTTGCAAGAAACCAGCACCATCTCTACCACAAGGGAAGTGCTACAGAATCATGTCATGAATAAAGCAATCACCTGAGCACCAAAGCTTAACAATAAAAATAACACAATTATTGAACATTTACAATGGAGCCAAGAATGATTCTGCTAATCTCCTTGGTCCCGACAGCAACCCGATGAAGGGGACACTGTGATTACCATTCTCTTTTTATAAACAAGAAAAGTGACACACAGAGAGTTTAAGTTGAGTTTCCAAGGCGACCCAATTAGTAAGTGAGAGACCCAAGGACAGACCCAGGAGCCGAAGGCTCGTTCCCCTTCTCTGTATCAACACAACATCATTATTCCTGAGAGCGATCCGGCACTTGGAAGAAGTACTCTTTATGCTAAGAAAGAATAAACATACCCTTCATAAATAATACAAAAACAAGCAACAGCTTCTGCAGAGTGGAAACACACTGCCAAGGAGCCTGGAGTATGCTGGCAATTAATAAAACATTTTTAAATATAGTCTGTAATTTGAATACAATAAGGAAAATCAATTAATGATTCTGAAAGAGGGAGCAAGTAGAAACAATTATTATAATTTTGCATGTACTGAGAACTCATAAAAGTCCTGCTGTCGAGCTCAAAAAATCCATTCTCTGTGCTGTGAGGTGGCATTTTAACCACTGGTAGAGATGTCAGTCTACATCGCTGGACCGCTGTTTTAATTTGGTAGGGTATGCCTCTGCGAGGTCTCTTTCTAAAAAGTCAAACAAGGGGGTGCCTGGGTGGCTCAGTTGGTGAAGCACCCGACCATCGGTTTCGGCTCAGGTCATGATCTCATGGTTCATGATCTCACGATTCGTGAGTTCGAGCCCCATGTCGGGCTCTGTGTTGGCAGCCCAGATCCAACTTGAGATTCTCCCTCTCCCTCTCTCTGCCCCTGCCTCACTTGCATGCACTCCCCCAAAAATATTTTTAAAAGTCATATAAAAGAACAAACGTGTTCTTGTCGAATAAAATAACACAATGTTCTCACTAATTCCATAAAACGTGTTTGATGCCAATGCTATACTCCTATGTATGACAGAGCGTTCACACACAATAAATCCCAGGCACAAACAGCTGCAGGTATTAATGTCACATAGTTCTGTCTAGTTTTCATCAAATCTTTGCTATACAATTTAAAGGTCCTGTGTTTAGATTAGATTCTATTATTTCTGCCACCCGAACTCCTCTTCGACATAACATAGTCACTTTGGAAAGCTCGTATTTTGTTAAACGTGTCTCTGACCAAATGTCTAAATAATCACAGTCTCTCAAAGATGAAAACCTATGCCGTGAAATGCCCCTAGTGGGAACGTTTCTTTCAATTGTCCCAGGTCTGTTGCAAAGGATTGTTTTGGTTTTATGTTTAAGTTTTTTCTGTTCCTTACAAAGCCCATAGAGTTCTGGAAATTAGCCTTTAGATGATGATTGTGGGTCTCCTTCCACATTTTCTAAAAGCTACATCTCTAGCCCCACTCTGTGTGAGTAAATCTATAGCTTCAGCTATGACTGATAAGCAATGATTTCTAGTCAATGTTAATTCTAACAATAGATGTTTTGACTACAACGTACAGCTATAGAGCTGGTGACATGCATTGCTTAATTTACTCCCCAAAGAACAGAAGGTATTGGCACAGCTATCATCCCTGACAGATGAGATTCCGGGGAGAAATATCACTTACCAGAGGTGGTGCTTTAGAGTAGGTAAGCTGCAGCTACAAATGGACCCAACGTGGTGGCTCAGACGTGGTCACTCTCATGCACAGTGTAGGGCTTGTGCCATGGGGCAGTGGAAGTCTCTGGTCCACACAGTCATTCGGGGATCCAAGCTGTCATGCTTCTGTTGTCTTCAGCCCACATCTTGCAGGGTCCCTCTGGGCATCAGCTTTACAGTCAGCTGGAAGGAAGTGCAGAGGGGTGGATCCTGTGACAGACATCCACAGTCACACCTGGTACATTCACTTCTGCTCACTTCTGGGGGGACCTGGTCACCTGGGGACATCTACCCATTAGGAGACTGGAAATGGGCAGAGCTGGGCATACGGAAGAAGGGGTGGGCAGTCTCTTCCAAGCTAAGAAGGAGCCTGAATAGGACTGAACCAAGTTCTTCTGACCCAAATGCTGTACCTTCTCTCTATCCATCACTGCTTGAATGCCATGACTTAATCAAAGTATCATTGAATCAACTGGACTGCTTCCTCACTGCAAATATCTTTTTGAGAGGGGATATAGCCATCGCTGTTCGGGCCAACACTCTACCTGCCCATGTTTTCCTCCAGGAGGAAATGGGCTTTTCATCTCTTGAGAGCATGATTGACCCAAAGGGCTAATACTTTCAGTGCAAATCTAAGCTATGGGACATGCAGACGGAATGAGCCATGGCAAGAGTATAAGGGTAGGGGGTAGCTGCTGCCTATTTGGTTCTGCCCAGCATCCTGGATTCTATAGGTACTTGTAAGGAGGTACCTATTGGGATCCATCCTCTAATAGTGGGTGGCCCCTGGAGGTCATGAGAGTCTTGTAGAAATGAAGGCATTTGTCCAAGAAGAAAACGTATGTCTGCATAAGAACTCATACATGAATGTTCACAGCAGCACTGTTTATAATAGCCAAAACATGGAAAAATCCCAAATGTCCACCACGTGATGAATGGATCATCAAAATGTGTTCTATTCATATAGCAGAACATTATCTGGCCAGAAAAAAAAAAAAAAACAACAATGAAATTCTGACACATGCCACATGTGGCTGAACCTCAAAGACATCATACACAGTGAAAGAAGCCAGACACAAAAGGTCACGTTGTAGAGTCCATTTACGTCAGATGTCCAGAGAAGCCAAACCTATTGAAAGAAAGCAGACTGGTGACTGCCACGTGCTGGCAGAGGGTGGAATGGGGAGTGGTTGCTGATGGTTATGGGGTTTTCTTTCGGAATGGAAATGTTCTAAAATTGTGGTAATGCACAAGCCTGAATCTGTTGAAAAAGTTGTGGAATTTAGGTCGGTGAACTGAATGGCATGTGAGTTCCATCTCAAGGAAGCTGCTATTAAGAAAAGAAATCCTTTCTAAGGGGTGTGCAGTGAGCTTGTTCCAATGGGTCAAGGAAGAGGCCTCCAGGGCTCCTTCCTGGAGACTCCAGAGTGTGTCATGATTCCCAGAGCCACAGGACCAAGAAAAGCTGTAGCGACAATACCCATGGCACCAACGCCATCCCATGAAACGGGATTCCACAAGACATTCTGTGCGTTCACAGTCATCTTCCTTCTTTATATGCTGAGTGCATGGAGCCTGAGCAGCCAGGAGGCTGAGCGTTGAAACTAATGTTTCCCCCAAGACCCTTCCACAGGGTTTCACCCAGGACAATGTTGAAATCTACAGAACCCCGTGATCCTGGAAAATGGGGAAGGTTAAGAAATTGCCCCACCCTCTCTGTTCAGGAAAGCCGCTGACTGGGAAGAACCACCCTCCCTCACGTGAGTTAGATAAGTTCACAGATGCCTGCTTGTTCACCTAGACGAGCCAGACACACACTCTTCAGATTCCCATTCTTTGCCTCCTCAATGGTTCACTGAATGGCTTGTTCCCACTCATCCACTGCAACAAAAATCTTTGTTAAGCAAACTTTAGTTCAGCTTCTCTCCTTCTCCCAAGGCCCTGAATTTTCTACTGAGATTGTTTTTATTTGGCATGCTCAGCCTGAGACAGAACAGCTTCTCCTGAGGACAGGCTGGCTCAGGGGGAAACCAAGTTCTGGTCTACCGTTGGATTGTGCCACCTTTCATTACATTTCCCATGCCCAGATCCTTCTAGAGTTGTGGGTTATGACAGTCATGACTACTCTTCTCTACAAGAGAAAATCCCCTTTTGGGGCACCTGGGTGGCTCAGTCGGTTGAGTGTCTGACTTCGGCTCAGGTCATGATTTCATGGTTCGTGGGTTCCAGCCCCGCATCGGGCTCTGTGCTGACAGCTTGGAGCCTGGAGCCTGCTTCGGATTCTGTGTCTCCCCCTCTCTCTGGCCCTTCCCCATGCTCTGTCTCTCTCTGTTTCTGTCTCTCTCTTTCTCTCAAAAATAAACATTAAAAATCTTTTTAAATCCCCTTTTGCCTAACTGTCCTTGCTGACCTTGTAGACAGACAGAGCATTCTCTCAAGCTCCACGGACCCTATGTCCCTAGTGGCTTTCCCCACACTTCCAATAATCCTTTGGAATAAAACTCTCTCCTGACTAAGTCTGCGTTTGGTTTCTGTTTCTTTGTTTTTATTTGTTTTGTGTTTTGACACCCAAACACACATGGGGCTCTCAGGACCTAACTGACAAGTGGTTCCTGGCAACACCATCCTGAGTTTCTATGCTGGCCTACTCTCCTCAACGCTGATGGAGTCAATTTTTCAAGACATCTCTTTGCTTCATCTGTGGGGCTCCTTTCATCCTCTGTTTTCTTGTAATGAGCTGAATTTACCACCAGTAATCAGATCCTCAGAACACAGCACTCCTTGGAGAAGCTGTTGGGACTTGCCACTTTTGGAAGAAGGTAAAAGGACTTTTTTTGGTGATGATGCAGCCGACGGTCTATAAAGACAACTATGACTTTCTGTAACACAGTGGGTTACAAAGGATACACCTTGAAGTCTCACATGCCCGCTGAGCAATGCTTGGGCGAGGTATACAGGGAGCCATGTCCCATCTGGACTGGCTGGGTTCTGCTCTTGACACCTTCTTCTCTTTCTCCAGCTGATCTGTGCCCAGAACCCTCCTGTTTTACTGAGTTAGTTTCTATTTGGAATTTTTTCTTGAAGTGCTGGCTGTTCATCAGTGCATTTCTAGCTAGGTTTTTCCACCCCACAGCGACAAGGATGATGGCCGTAAGTCCTACGTAATGTGCACACCAGTGTTCCTCCAGGGTAGTCATTTGGGTTGACGGTTTCAATCCCTTTCTGTCCTATGTTTTGTGGGCTGTTCCAAGGAAAGAAGCAGGTTTGACAGCCATCACTTCAGTCTCCGGAAAATTTGACTCTATGTGAAGGAGGAACTGAATGTTTGGGGACTCTTTGCCAAGGTTCATCATCTGTCCCATTTTCCTACAAACAAACACAATTGTTCCAACCAGGCAGAAATAAGTGGCTCACGTTAGTGTGCCTATTCTGGTACTTTATCAAGAACTGTATTCTAGGAAGTGAATGGTGGACCTACACCTATATTATAGGCATTGAAGGGCTTTATTTACAAACAAGAGTGCTTTAGACAAAGTCTTTTGCATAATATACATAGCAAGTGATTATTCTCTAGTGACCATAATACTCCTAGTCAAAAGCTCTTTCAATTGACACGGCATTCACGTACATCTTATTTTCTGGAAAGTGTATTGGAAACTGCATGAGAAAGGCCCATTTCATGTGCATTTGGGAGAACTAAGCTATTGAATAAAGAGGAAAACCAAATTCTTACTGAAAGACCCCAGTCTCTACTTTGGGGAAGTTTGATAACTCAGTTTGAGAACTGGGTCTTGGGCTCCTTGGTGTTTGGAACGAGGCACAGATCAAGCAGACGGGCATAAAACATTGAAAAAGACACGGTCCATTCTCCCTAGACATTTATCTTCCAGTTTTATGAATATTCCAGTTAAGAATTCTCAACTACCATGCCAGAGGATGACACATTTCTAAGTCTTTCCCCCCATCCCTTCCTAATACAACCCAAATTTAGCACCTCGACCAACAAAATGATGATATCTACTTGGACCCAGACAGCGGTCCAAAGAATGGAAAGCTCAGTAACTTTGTCCTCTGTGTGATATCTGCTTGATTATTTTAAAAAACAGAAGTCAATGACTGTTTTTGCACTAAATAGACAGAATCCAGGGCTCTCTTTTTGATTTAAGGCTCTTTGGGGTCACCGAAGTGTCATTTGGAAAATTGCTTCCTGACGCATAATATTATGGTAATGATCCCCTAAAGCCTGGCATAAAGGCTCTGCCACGAGAGCTAACAATTTATTTTCTTCCAAGTATTGTTTTAAAACAAGAGGCAGCTGGGGTCAAGAGAGAGGCTCTGGGTTATAACAGGCTTAATGCAACCCTTGGAATTTTTTTTACATGCTTGAGAGGAGAAAGATTGTTCATAAATAAATACTCATTTAGAGGAATGGTTCAAGAGGCACAGAAAAGATACATTTCTCTTACATCTGAGCACACGATCATAACCTAATACCAATATAAATACGGGAAGAGAGGAAGGTGCTAGAATTTGGGAGATAAGATTAGAAGCCAGGAGAGCTAGATGTAAACCCTAGTCTTGTATCTTGTTGATTATATCCATTTGGCTTACAAATCAAGCTTTTTGAGTCCAGCCATATCATACAGAGCTGCACTACTTACCTCCAAGTTAGGGGTGAACATTAAACAGAATATTGTGAGCAAAAGCTAAGAAACCATTTTTTTAGCGGATGTCCATAGTCTATGTAGATAGTCTATGTACGTAGTATAAACTCAATACCTACACTGATCACTGCTATTTTTAATGTGATAGAGGAGTTATACACAAAAGAATTACTTACACAGGGCCAGGTACCACATCCATTCCATATTTGAGATAGGTGGTGTGAGGAAATTTATTTTGGACTAGGCTATGATGCCCAGTTGTTTGGCTAAACACTAGTCTTCATGTTGTTGCGAACATATGTTTTAGATGTGAGTACATTTAAGTTGGTAGACTGAGTAAAACGGATTAGCCTCCATAATGTGGATGGGTGGGGAGTGGTTGGGGGTTGGGGATGGGTCTTATTTAATCATTTGAAGGACTCAGGAGCAAAGACTGAAGTTTCCCAAAGAAGCAATTCCTTTTCAAGACTGCAACATAGAATCCCTGCTGAATTTCCATCCTTCTGGTCGGCCCTGCAGATTTGGGGGCTTGCCAGCCTGTACAATCACATGAGCCAATTCCTTAAAATAATTCAAGAGTGAGAGAAAGAGAGACAGAGATAACAATACAGCTATTTACAGAGACAGAGACAGATGTGTCTAGATAGATGATAAATAGATATACCTAATAGAATTATAATTATCTATTGTATAGATAAAGATCTATTGGATATACCTATGTATCTGTCTATTTACAGAGATCTCTCTTTCTATAAATAAATAGATCTATAGACGGATAGGTATATATACCTATGTATGTATATATCTGTACCTGTGTCTATATCTATGTCTATATCTATCTGTATCTATCTATATCTGTATCTCTATCTGTATCTCTAAGTCTATCTCTAAGTCTATCTCTATCTATCTCTATCTCTATCTCTATCTCTATCTCTATCTCTATCTCTATCTATCTCTAGGGATATCCTATTGGTTCTGTTTCTCTAGAGAACCCAATTTAGGTGGGAAGAACCAGAAGTAAATACACAATGTGAATGCTCTGTGATGGGTCTCACCACGGCATCAGGTGCTATGAGCACGTATAGCATGAGGACCACTTAATGCTGTCTTTGAAGGATGGATTGGATGGAGCTGCCCAAAATAAGGGTTGAAAATGAGAACAACCTTTAATGGGGAGACACAAGGGGAGGAGCCCCGAAGGACACAGCTGAAGATCAGCCAGAGGATGAAGAAGATAAATAAGACAGGGGACATGCAAGGCCAAGAAAGACAAAGAGGAAAGCTTTCCCAAGAGAAGGGTTCATCCAAAGGGAATTGTACAGAAAGTGTAAGTCGGAGAGAGGATTCAGTGCAGTGGGGATTTCAGGCAGGTGCTAGTATGGCATAAAGAGGAGACGCAGGGCGTGGCCGTGGAGGTGGCTGGAGAGGAATGAACAACAGATCTTGAAGTGAGAAGAACAAGAATTTGATGAGTGCTACTCCCCTAAAGGGCTCAAGGTACACATCAATGGCTGTCCCCAGGAGAGCACTGTAGGGCAGTGGTGGCCCCAGGGAAAAACCAAGCAATACAAGAAGGGTTGAGAAAGTGGAGGTGTTTGTTCATTGTGGTACACATGTCCCAGAAGGAGAAGAGCAATTAGAGGCTGGTCAGGAGCCTGGGCGCTTAGGGACCCAGGCTTTGAGAGATGCAGTTGTGATGACCAGATGGGCTCATCTCCCAGGAAGGAAGGGACGTGGGAGCCCTAGTCCATGGTCTCAGCCTGCACTGCACAGTGGAATCACCCAGGAATCTTTACAAATACTGCTGCCACGGTCCCACTCCAGAAACACTGTTGTTACTAACCAGGGGTACAGCCTCAAGATAAGAATGTTGAGAAAATCTGTCCGTGTCATGCTGATGTACAGTAAGGGGTAAGAACTATCCAAGTTCAATGACAGGTTACGAGAACTGTGCTTCCCAGAACTCTCACACTTACAGAGAATAGCTATTTCCCTGTACTGGGGAGTATCAGGAGGATCTCCAGGTGTTTGTGAAGATGTTATCATGGCCTGAGATCATTGTAATTCTGCATGTGTTCTCACCTGACATCCGTGGATGAATAAACTCTGCATTCTGGGTGGGGTCCTTTGAGGTCTGGGTTGCTTTACCCTGGAACCAAGGAAAAGCTCTAGTTTCAAGACAAGTGGCATGCAAACTCTTAGGCAGAGGGTCCTTTTTCTGAGTTCCCTGGGAAAATCTCACTTTACATATTTGGGGGATTCCAGACTTTCTGGAAGGGACCATCCACAGTCCCTGAGATAGCCATTATTATCTCAGTTTGAAAGATGAGGAAACTGGGAGCGCCTGGGTGGCTCAGTTGCTCTGACTCTTGGTTTTGGCTCAGGTCATGATCTCATGGTTCATGAGGTGAAGCCCCACACTGGGCTCTGTGTGGGATTCTCTCCCTCCCTCTCTCTCTGCCCCTCCCCTCCCTCAAAATAAATAAATAAACTTTTAGAAAAAAAAAGGATGAAGAAACCAAGAAATAGAGAGGAAAAACAAATTGTCCCTGCGTTACCCATCTAGTAGGTTCAACAGTATGTTAGTTACGTATTGCTAAATGGATCACTGGAGGCCAAGCAAGACTGACCCCACAGAAAGCCAAGACTGCAGTTTTTCGCCAAAACCAAGGATATGGGCATTGATTCAATAATCCAGTCTGAAATTTGGCTTCTGTAGGAGACAAAATAAGAGAGAGGCTTCACTGATATTGGAAGCGTGAGTTTCGCCTGGATGTCCCATGTGACCATACGGGAGCAGAGCATGAAGGAGAAACCTCACCATGAAGATCCCCACACGTATGAGGAGCTGACTTCTCTAACTCCTCCACAACACAGCTCCAATGTGGAGCTTAAAACGTGGTTTTAACATTCAGAGGCAGGCAGGTGTGAATCTCCTGACCATAGCCTGGAGTCTATGATCTTGAGATCAATGGTGCTTCGAACCCATCCTCTGCGGAAAGAAGATTGATTTATCCGTCAACCCTTAAGTCTGGGGCTGGCTGGCTTAATATGGGGCTGTGTCTAAGGGGTGGAGGGTAAGTGGTGATCAGATTCCGTCTCTTTTATGCCTTGTATGTCCAATAGACTACCCTTCGTCATCACCAAAATTCTGCTCACATATCACAGTGTTGGCCGACGTCGTTGACTCATGGCCAGGATTTACTGAGATGAGCAACTCCCCCAAATATACTGACTATCTTTCTTAAACCCACTGTGGGGTTCCAATAGACAGCTGTGTTCCGAAAGCATCTGTGACGAGAAGGCCTTGGAGTCCAGGTGAGCAGAGCTGGTATGAATGGCTGGAACAGCACGCAAAGGGTGAGATGTAGGATTATAAACCATGCTGCTCACACAAATTTCCCCCAAAGACATCTGGTCTTGAAATGGATGTGTGCATTGCATCTCATTGTCTGCAGACAGCAGGACAGCCTGGTGATCCATGTCCGCCAAGCCCACACGTGTCATTGTCTCTCAGCAGCTGCATCATGGCTGACACTCTCTTGGTCACCGCCACCAAGGAGGGTATGAAGAAACATCCCCGTGGGAGGACCATCCTAGCAGTGAAGTCCGGCTTCACCTGCTCTTTGGAACAGATCTCTTTGCAAAAGCTCATTAGCCTCTAAATCCTAGTGCAACTGTGGGACACAATCTATTGTGTCTGATAACATTGAAGGGTAATCATGCCTCTAAACACAGAGTACTCTCCTCTGTTTAAGCAAATCTGAATGAAAAAAACATACGTCATTTTAAAGTTCTCTTCTAAACACCTGTAGCTCTTATCAATAGATTTGTGACTTAACACAGCAATGGAGCCGCCATTTTCTAAAATGAGGTATTGGAAGGTATGATGCCATTTAAAACTAAAAGTTTATACAATAATTACGCTGTGTTGTGAAATAGTGTAAAATGCACGAAGGTAGGTGCAAAAGACCTCTGGAAATGAATATTCCCTTTTGGCAGAAAAAATAATTTTGAGGACCCCTATTGGTGGGTAGTGGGCCAAAAGATGCACAGACACTGGCCTCCAGCAAACTTCAGAGAAGAAATGATACATCTGGGGTGGGATATGGTGGCATGCCGAATAGACTGGACTTCCATTTGGCCACATGTGTTGGGCCTCTTTGCATGCATCTTCTAAAATGAAATTGCCCGGGGTGCCTGGGTGGCTCAGTTGGTTCAGTGTCTGATGCGGGCTCAGGTCATGATCTCACAGTTCGTGGGTTCGAGTCCCATGCCAGCTGTCTGTGCTGACAGCTCAGAGCCTGGAGCCTGCTTCAGATTCTGTGTCGCCCTCTCTCTCCGCCCCTCCCCTACCCGTGCTGTGTCTCTGTGTCTCTCTCTCCCAAAAATAAATGCTAAAAAAAATAAATAAATAAAAAACGACTTCCTATTAAAAAAATAAATAAATACAAATAAAATGAATTTGCCCACGAGAACAATTATTTGTCTTTTCCAAGAAGGAAATAACCAGCACTTGCCATGTGGCTCCAATCTCAGATTTTTTAAGATCTAATTTAGACGCTAAGTTAACAAGCCAAACTTTTTAGCCATAAAGTTAGACTAGAGGAAAAGAGAGAAAATTTTTAGGATGAACGGGGTCAATACATGTCAGAGAAACTTCTAGATTCGTCCCCTACAAGGGTCAAGGTCACATCACTGACAAGATGGTGGTCCAAGTTAATGGCATGGCTTGGTGAATCCCATTTATGTGGGCTACAATTGAAGCCTCTGAAGCTGTGCACAGCAGCTCCTGGTATAATCCTGGGCATAAATACCCTCAAGGAGACTTGAGAATAGTCCTTTTGAAAGAAGGTTAAACATCATTCTCTCAGCTACTTCCTTATAGAATTCTGAATCCGGGTTTCATTAAAAGAAGAATGTGGCAACAAAGGGACATCCTACTACTGCTTATTTAGAGATTTCAACCCTACATTACATCCCTGGGATGAAAATGAAAGCTTCTCATGTACCTAACCTACCATTCTAGGAGCCAAAATATCAAGGTGAAAAGCATCCCCTCTGATTGTCTGAGCATGGAATACAAACAAAATAATTACCGACTCAAAAGGCATTTCAAACATGGAGCCATGCAAAATAGGGAAGATTCTGTTTGTAAATTCCAATCACTACTTAGAAAGACTTTAAGGATTCATATCCTAGGCAACAGAAATGTGCTCCGTAAAAGAAATCTTCCCACATGCTTTTCTATATTTGACATAGTTAAGCTTACATTTAAACAAATGAGTTTCTTACCTCTCTACTGAGTGGTTCTTCAGCAAACCAGCTTTCTGTTCTCCAAGTCACTCCCTGAATGGGCAGAAAGAACTGGATCCCATTGTGGGGACCACAGGCCACCTCTCATCTAAGAGGGGTAGAAACTTTCATATCAAGACTTCCAGATGCAGATGCTCAGGCATCAGCTGCCATTATCTTATAGGGGAGAGCTTTGTGGAAAACATCCTTGTCCCACGAATAGGAAAGTGGCATCAGTGACCAAGAATCAATGGTACATACAGTCATGGAATTGGCTCCCCATAAAAAAGACCATTTCTATGTTGATACATATCTTTTCTGGTTTAAAGAATAATCAGGGGGATAAATCTGAGACATCGGACTATGTTTACTGCAGTCATGAGATAAATTATTATTTTCTTCCATTACAGTTTGAATTTATGATTTTGGACACTTCAGTCATTAAGGCAAGGTATATAAACCTAACTGCAAACTCTCAGGACCATCGAAACAAGAACATTCCAGGGACTGCCACCTGAGACCTTTGCTTGGGGGTCCATGTGCCGCTGCTCCTGAGTCAGTCATTTGATAAACCAAAGGCAGGGAGAAAGAGTCTCTACTAACTGATGCTACAATGCTGAGGCCCTCATCGTCCCAGACCATGAAAAGCTGCAGCATGGCAAAGAACGTCAGCATGATGAAAACATCATGGGATCCAGGATGAGAATATGAATGTGGGACCACCATTTTGCAATATGGTGACCATGGATGTGGGAGAAAGATGTCAAAGTACTTCTGGACGCCTGTTTGGGTTCTAGGGCCTGGCAACCTCCTGTCGTAGCAAAATGAGTTCTCCATGTGTTCCAGCCCCACAAGCCTGGTGAACAGTGCTTCAAGGACATGCAACATTCCAACAAACCCCACGGCCGTGGGATCAGGAAACTTTTAGTGCGACAGAAATTTACTATAACCTCCATCTACCTTCTTCATTTTTCAAGTCCAATTCTGCAGAGTGCACTGCAGCCCTAGTATATGATGAAAGGCTACATCCTAGAGGTCTTTTGCACGTCAATGGTTTCTTTGAGGGAGACCAAGCTGGTTTTGATGCTGAATTCCATCTTCAGGGGGCAACACCATGCAAAGTTCTTTCTGAAAGAAAAGACAGAAGGACATGAATCAACAACGGAAACATGGATTTGTTTTTCCCTGTGTCATTAACATTTTGGAATAAATAAAATAGCCACTAGTTTAATTTTAGTCTTAACTTATTTTTAATAAATTTTTATCATAGTCCAGATTTAAATCACCATTAACAGATGAGAAAACAGCATTAATTGACTCAATTTAGGTCCGATGTTGGTAAGGATGTTTAAACAAAGACAGATTATGAATGACAATAATTCTCTTACATTAAATCACATGACATGATTCTCTTAGATTCAAACAACAACAATAACAACAAAGAAGATATAACAAACCAAAAGAAGAAGAAAAAAAAACCTTTCCAGAATCAATTCTGGACCATCTTAGCCAAAGAACATTTTTATGGATTGTGATGATCAGTCACGACAGTACTAAGAAGCCACCAAGAGCATAAGGTAAGAATTTTGATACAGAAGAAAATGTGAATTGTATTTCACAATCTTGGTTTCCTGTCTCTTGAGAGAACTGTGTGCACTTTGCATTACCAAGTCCATTCACCAACCTCATGAACTCTGAACTTTAGATGTCCAGGCTTAGACCTCAGAACAATGCGAAATAGGACTGCTTGTTAAAGATCCGGAGGAGCTCAAAACAGACACGTTCATGGTCACATATGATGGAACAAGCAGAAGATAAACAATCATTAGACAAGACACAAAACCTCCAGAATCATGGCTGTGATTTGCTTCTAGATTAATATTCTATCATCGAATATTTAGTGTTAAATAATGTAATAATGTATAAAATATAATGTTATAATAATTTGTGTCATGTTATCTGACAGTGCATTATATGCATGTTATCTTCCAAATGATGTCTCCTTGCAGCTAAACCAGTAGGCATTTGATAGAGTAAATCAACATACTATAATTAAAGTATTTCAACATAAACACAATGTAGGATCCGTAGGAAGTACCTTCTCTTATTTTGCTTAGTTCTTTTCCTTTTTAATATAATTTATAGTCAAGTGGACTAACATACGGTGTGTAAAGTGCACTCTTGGTTTTTGGGGGTAGATTCCCGTGGTTCACTGCTCACATACAACACCCAGTGCCCATCCCAACAAGTGCCCTCCTCAGTGCCCATCACCCATTTTCCCCTCTCCCCCATCCCCCATCAACCCTCAGATTATTCTTTGTATTCAAGAATTTCTTACGGTTTGTCTCCCTCCCTCCCCAATTGTAGTGTTCTAGATGTTGGGTAAGTTTGTTCCCCCAAATCCCTGTAGATAAAAAATAAACATGAAGTAAGCTGCTACCACTTTGGAAACAGACAGAGGCATACAACTATAATGGGAGTCATGTTATAGGCACAAAAGGCATATTTAAGGAATGGAATACAAGGGGGAATATACATTAATAAAAAATAATGTCACCAAATTCATCATGGATGAGATACTTCTTTGCTTAAAAACTTGATTTTGTACTGGGGCACCTAGGTGGCTCAATTGGCTAAGTGTCCAACTCTTGATTTTGACTCAAGTCATGATTGTGATCTCATGGTTGGGAAACTGAGCCTCACTCGGGTTCCAAGCTGAACGTGGAGACTGCTTAAGATTCTTTCTCTCCTTCTCCCTCTGCCCTTCCGTGCTTGTGCTTGCTCGCTCGCACTCTCAAAAAACTAAAATAAATTAAAATAAATTGATTGTATAGCTGGATCCTGCATGAGAAGCCAGAATATAATTGTTTCACATGCATTTTAAAGTTTATTTATTTATTTTGAGAGAGAGAGCTCACACATGCGAAAAGGGGAAGGGCAGAGAGAGAGAGAGAGAGAGAGAGAGGGAAAGAATCCTAAGCAAGTTCCAGGCTGGCAGCGCAGAGCCTGATGCGGGGCTTGATCTCAGGATCTGTGAAATCACGACCTGAGCCCAGACCAAGAGTTGGACACTTAACCAACGGAGCCAGACAGGCGTCCCTTTTTAACATGTGTTTTCAAATGCACATATTCTATGAACTGTTTTACTGGAATATGAAGCAAAGCATCAAGTCTCCTGCTTTGATATCCCTTCTAGAGACAGATCATAGCATTTCCTGGTTCCTGATACAAACCAGGAGTTACAGACCGATCAGGACTAACTAAAGGTCCAGGCAGTTTTGACTGGTCCTGACCAATGGCCTTAGGGTGAAAGGCACTCTCTAACATTGGCATCAGTTATATTTAATGCTTCATTTATTTTTATCTTATTATTTTTCAATGTATGTTTACAATTTCCTTATAAAAGTCTTTGCACCAGTTTTATTCTATTCATTACTAATTCCTTGTATTTGTGTGCCTTCGTGAAAGGTATTTTCTAAAAATGTATGTTCTAATTATTGCCATTATACTGATAAATAAGTGATGGTGAATATTTATGTTGTATCCTGAAACCTTGGTAAAACCTCATTGGTTTGAACAATTTATCTAACTATTCTTTGAGGTTTGAAGTTTTCTAGGTAGAAAATGAATAAGCTCTGAAGGATAACAGCTCCTTCCTTTATAAACTTCAAAGATTTTGATTTTTTTCTTATTTTATTGAGCTGGACTTTAGTACCTCCAATAAAAAAGCTGAAAGGAGGTGGTAATAAAAAGCATTCTTATTCCTGATCTTAAACAAAAATACATTTACCTTTTCACTATTAATTATATTTCAAGTCAGTTTTGTTTTAAATGATGTTTATCAGGGTAGGAAAGTTGCTTTCTATCCCTAATTGGTAAGGACGTCTTTGAAAAAGAAAAAGTCAGGAATATTGACTTTGTCAACTGTTTTTTTCTTAATCTATCAAAATGATTATATAGGTTTTTATCTGGTGATTAATAGATTGATCTTTCTAATAGTAATTCAGCATTGTATTTCTCAGATAACCCCAATTATTCCATGTAATTATTATTCTTTATACATTGCTAGATTATTTTAAGATGTTTGTTCTTAGACTTGATAAAATTTATTATCCGTGGATAACCTGGTTATTAAAGTTAGTTAGCCTCATAAAATGAGTTGAGAGAAGTTTTTTATTTTTCTGGTTTTTGGAAGAGTTGTATTGGTTTGGAATTATTTGTTGATAGCTTGCTAGAATCAACATATAAAATCATGTGGTTACAGGTCTTTCAGTTTTTAAATTTTTTTTTTAATATTCATTGTTTTGAGAGAGACAGAGAGACAGAGACAGAGATAGAGTGTGAGTGGCGGAGGGGCAGAGAGAGAGGGAGACACAGAATACGAAGCAGGCTCTAAGCTCTGAACTGTCAGCACAAAGGGCGAGATCACGACCTGAGCCGAAGTCCACGCTTAACCGACAGAGCCACCCAGGCACCACTCAGTTTTAAAAATGTATCTGTTTCTTGGGGCCCCTGGCTGAGTTGGTAGAGTGTGTGGCTCTTGATCTTGGGGTCATGAGTTCGAGCCCCATGTCAGGTGTAGAGATTGCTTAAATAAATAAACTTTAAAAATAAATAAATAAATAAATTGGGGTGCCTGGGTGGCTCAGTTGGTTGAGCATCCAACTTCAGCTCAGGTCATGATCTCGTGGTTCACAAGTCTGAGCTGCGCATTGGGCTCTGTGCTGACAACTCAGAGCACGAAGGCTGCTTCGGATTCTGTGTCTCCTTCTTTCTCTGCCCTCCCCAGCTCATACATACTCTGTCTCTCTCTCTCTTTCTCAAAAATAAGTGAAACATTGAAAAAAATTTTGAAAAATAAATAAATTTATGTTTCTTCTTGAGTCAGTTATAACTTTCTAGGATTTTGAAAATTTACATTTTTTAATTGGTGTGAAATTAACACTATCATTTTATTATTTTCTTGATCGTGGCAGTTTCTATCCTTTTTCTTTTTTTATTCTAATAGTATATTTCTTTCTCATATTCTCTTTCTGTCCTTCCTAATCAATCTTGCCAGAGGTTTTCCAGTCTTACTATTTTATTCTTTCTACTTCGGCGAAGTTTAATCTGTTGTTCTTTTTCTAATGCCCTATGCTACATGTTCAACTCATTGGTTTCCGTCTTATTGTCTCTTCTAACATCAACACTTAAGATTTTAAATTTCCCTTTAGATACTACTGTATAGTATCTCCCCTTTTTAAAGTATATAGTATTATTGTTGTTTATCTATATCTTCTGTTCCATTATGATCTCTTTTTGACCCATGAATTTTTTAAAACATGTGCTTTAAAAATCTAAAATATGGAGGTTTTCTACTTAACTCTTTATTCTTCATTTCTAACTTAATGCATTATGGAGAGAGAATGTGACTCATATGATACAAGCCTGATGAGATTTATTGACTACCTGCTTTATGAACTAAGCATTCAATTTTCATAAACATTCCATGTATTACCTTGAGAGAATGTATTTTTCCTTTGTTGCCTGTACATTCACATGTTAACATGAAATGTATTTTTCTTTTCATTATATTTTCTGTTTAAAAATTTTCCACCTTGTAGGAAAGTTACTGAATTATAGAGCAATGTTCGAAAATTAGTTCAAATATGTTTATAGAGTGCTAAGCACATGCTTATGTATGCCTATATACTACGTGTTAGGAATACAGTGACGAAAGAGAACGACATAGTGTATGTTCCCATGGACCTACCATAGTGTCTAGAGGGGAAAAGGGATAAATACTCACATGGTTACTTACTGTTGTGTTAAATGCCACAAAGGGAAAGCACAGTGTGCAATGAGGAAGGTTCTGTCTGAGATAAAGTACTCTAGCTACAGCATGTGGGGCATCATTAACTGTACTCAGAAGTCTGCATACAGAATATAGAAAAGTCACCCAAGTATGTGAATCATCAAGAATGGAAGGGGAGAAGATATATGCAAATGACATATCTGATAAAGGGTTAGTATTTAAAACCTATAAAGAACTTATCAAACTCAACACCTAACAAACAAATAATCCAGTGAAGAAATAGGCAGAAGACACAAATAGACAGTTTTCCCAAGAAGACATCCAGATGGCCAACAGACACATAAAGATGCCAACATCACTCATCATCAGGGAATTACAAATCAAAACCACAATGAGATATCTCTTCACACCTGTCAGAATGGCTAAAATCAACAACTCGGGAAACAACAGATGTTGGCAAGGATATGCAGAAATGGGGAACCCTCTTGCACTGTTGGTGGGAATGCAAACTGGTGAAGCCACTCTGGAGAACAGTATGGAGATTCCTCAAAAAATCAAAAATAGATCTTTTGACCCAGGAATTGCACTACTAGGTATTTATCCAAAAGACACAAAAATGACAATTTGAAGGGGCATGTGCACCCCAATGTTTATAGCAGTGTTATGGACAATAGCCAAATTGTGGAAAGAGCTCAAATATTCACTGACCAATGAATAGATAATAAGATATGATGTGTGTATATACACAATGGAATATTACTTGGAGGTCAAGAAGAATGAAATCCTGACATTTGCAAAATGTGGATGGAACTAGAGTGCATTATGCTAAGTGAAATAAGTCAGTCAGAGAAAGACAAACATATGATTTTACTCATATGTGGAATTTAAGAAACACAACAGGTGAACATAGGGGAAGCAAAGGGAAAATAAGATAAAAACAGAGAGGGAGGCAAACCATAAGAGACTCTTAAATACAGAGAACAAACTGAGGATTGCTGGAGGGGTGTTGGGTATGGGCATGGACTAAACGGGTGATGGGCATAAGAAGGCACTTGTTGGGATGAGCACTGGGTATTATATGTAAGTGATGAATCACTGGGCTCTACTCCTGAAACCAATACTACACTATATGTTAACTAATATGAATTGGAAAAAAAAAAGGAAGGTTCAATGGTTCAAGTACAGGTCTGTCTCCCTACCCTATCCCTCTTTCATTCTCATTTCCCTCCCTATCTCCACTAGGTCCTCGTGTCTTTTCTTGCTTTCTTTCTTGCTTGCTTTCTTTCATCTTTCTTCCACTCATTCATGTGTCTACTTTTTGGTTCCTCAGTACCACAGATGTCTGTCTCTGGAAGCATATTATTGGGTGCTTAGGACAAAACTGCACAACTCTGTGGGTGTTATCTGCTCAGTAGAGTTTCTAATGACACACCCAATAAATTAATTTTTCCTGTCCAAAAGTTACATGGTTTATCAAATTTTGTCGTTAATTGGAAAGGTGCATATGTAAATATCAAGGAATATTTTTAAGAAGTTACCATGCTTTGTATTATCCTAACAAATGCAATCACCTAAAGTGAGGGTTCCTTTCATCATGTTCAACAGATAATTTATATTGTAATTGTGTGAAGTTAGAGAAGTTTTTCTTGTTGTTGTTGTTAGATGGATTACACTGAAGACTCATATTGCCCTGACAGTCAATTAAAATGTCTGGTTATTTTTATTATACATTTATTGAGTCTTATCTCCTCGAGTTGTTACTTGAGAGGCTGGCATATCTGACCGCGTACTTTGCTGATATCAGTCTCCATCTTGTTAGATTCATTTCATCAATCCAGCACAGCAATAGCCCTGGCTTATTTTGGTCTCAAGTGTATCACTCAATCCATTAGCTAATCATCCCAGCTTCCCCTACTTTGTAACCCTGATCAGCAGACTATCCATTTCTTCATCCAAGTCATTCACTAAAATGTCCATGGGAGAGGACCAATGAGCAAACGAGAGAGAGACCAAGAGAAACAATCCTCCAGTTGGACATCCCTCCCTTAATCTTTAATTTCAAAAGTTTAACCTGATCTTATTTGTATTTTCACCCAGTTCTCAAAGCTATGATTAAAAAACTTTGTCAAAATTTTGCTCAAATGAAGATACTATCCTTCAAGCCTACCACATTTCTCGAGTTTATCAATCCAGTGAAATGATTTTAGTCTGGCATGATTTGTTCATAATGAGCCCACCCTGATTCATGGTGACCTCCACTTTCTAATTTAAGTGCTCACCAACCAGCCTTTAAAATAGTCCATTTCCAAATTATCCTTAGGGATGACATTAAGCTCATGTTCTCTCAGAGCTAAACTGCTTTGTTGGTGATCTCATGTGAGTTCTAATCATCAAATCCAGTGTCTTCTGCTATCCCTGCTAGACCTCCTCATGGCATTTGACATTGTCAAACACCCCACATTTCGTGCTCACACATTTGTGCAATTCATCTTCTTCTTGGTCTTTTAAAAATCAGAACATTTGGTCACTTCCAATTTCCTGGATGGAAATCTCTGCTCCTTATAAATGACTTCTCAACATTGCCAGTGATAATCAGTCCACACAACTGGTGAGCTCTTTCATGAATTTGAGAAGCAAAATTTGAAAGTTAGAACACCTTTCTCCACAACTGGCTTCCCCTTCTAATCTCCTCACAGTCTTGAGATTTTAGTGTTCTTCTAAATGTTAGTTTCACAATTACCTGTGTGCAAGTTACTCTCAAGGACAGAGCAGAGGAAGGAATATAAAAGTCCAAGATATAGTCTGTCTTGCTATGAAAGAATTAGTCAATGGTTCTTATCATTGCTTAGGTGACAAAACAGTTAGAATTTAAAGTTCTCTCTGTGGAACACCCTGATATTATGAAAGACCATAATTATTGGTAGCTCTCTTCATCTTTTGGCTGGTTTGGCCAGCCACAATCATCCCATTCTGGGGTTTTCTGCAAATAACTGCTTGTTTGGTTTTGTTTGATTTGAGGATATTAGTAGTCAAAAAATCAGACAAGGAAGAGGATGTGAAACAATTATGGAAAATAATTATGGAAAACAGAGAAAAATAAAAATAAAAACGAATTATGGGAGGAAATATTTAAAGTTAAGACAAATTTGTTATTGCAGTTAATTGTGGTGAGTTGTGAAAAGACCACAGCCATCACGTAATTTTAGAAGCAAGGATCCAAGGGAAATTTGGTGTTGCAGAGGGCAACTACTAAGCTTGTTGTCAAGAAGCTGTGAGGGTTCCCCCAAAATGTCCATTACTTGAGTACAAGCAATTCCTTGAGCAGAGCTAATTCCTACCTATTGTTCTCCCTTGGGATTTGGTGGCCTTTTTGAGGGAACAAGTCAGTAAAAAACAGGTATTTGTTTCTTGGACTCCTCCATCTGTACTTCATAAAAGGATTAAAGACAGTGTTAAGTTTGCCTAAAGAGACAAATGTCTGGAGAAGGTGGATAGATGTGAAGTACTCCAGAGTAAAGGAGAAGTAGTTAGATGCCATAGGATGGAGACATTTCTTTTTACTTCCCAAGTTTATTATAGCCTATATGTTTCCTCTTACTGATGATTTCTCAAGCTCTTAAACAACAAAATAATATATATCCTTCTCTCCAGGACTATCATTAAATTGGCAAACAGAAATGACTGTTTACACTATAGCGTGGCTTTGGGTAAAAGAAAGTGAGAGGAACATTGGCAGACAGAAAGGACAGTGGCAGCCATAAAGAATTCATGAGAACTGTAACTACCCGGGTTCTGTGGGAGAAAGATTTAGAGCATAGTTTTCAGTCAGCCCTGAGAAGTACCTGTGAAGAGCTCATATTTTTTAGCTAGACTATTCCATAGAACACTAAGTGAGGTCTTCTCTCCTTCTTCTAGCTACACAGTTGAACTCAAAAGCTCTTCTGATATCTTTCATAGTTTTAAATGCTTTACTTAATTATTTAATTCTCTTTTTTTAATGTAACTCTACACCTAATGTGGGGCTGAAACTCGTGACCCCAAGATCAAGAGTTGCATGCTCTACCAACTGAGCCAGCCAGGTGCCCTGGGCTTAAGACTTCTTAACGCTTTTCTTAAAAATTTCTGCAAAGACTTTATATTCCTGGATTGGTTCTGTGCCCATCCTCTCATATTTGGCCCATGTTCTGAGTTCACTCAGATGGCTTCTTTGTGATGATCACAATCTCTGTTGAAATGTCAGCTTTCCTGTATCCGTTAGGATTATTTGCCATTGCGCGGTCATGTTTTTCTTTTGGAAAATTGCCTGTCCAGTCTCTGTTCTTGCTCCACATGTAAATGAACGTCTTATTTTTGATTTTCATGTTACACATTTTTAAATGTTTATTTATTTTTGAGAGAGAGAAAGAGAGAGAGAGAGAGGGAGGGAGGGAGGGAGGGAGGGAGGGCAGGGAGAGGGTGACATAGAATCCAAAGCAGTTTCCAGGCTCTGAGCTGTCCACACAGAGCCTGACACAGGGCTCAAACTCACAAACTGCGAGATCATGACCTGAACAGAAATCGGACGCTTCACCAACTGAGCCACCTGGTGCCCCCGCATTTTTTTAAAAAGAAAGCTGTCTCTCTGAAACTGATAATTCCCTATAAAACGCCAACAAGTGCATGGAAGGTTTTAGATTCCTCCCTGGTTATGTGACCCTCCTTGCCATTTCTTGTCAAATCTCCTTTTCCATATTTTAATTTTTTTCTATAGTATTTTCCCATTGTGTTTCAGAGTACCGCTATATACAACTTAGACACTCTATGCCTGTTTTTGTGGCCTCCAAGCATGTTTGCCCATCAGTACTGTGCATTATAATGTAGCCTTACTCACAGTTGGTAGGGGGCCTCCTCATCTCAAAACCCGTCATTTTTGTGGGAGTGAGTCGTGAAAACCTCACCCATTTTTCTCAGCATGATCAGCAGAGCAGAGTTGCTACCATCTTTAAACTCTGTTCTGTCACGCCACGCTTGTAACCACCTGGCGACCACACAATTCCTTGACTAATCGTGTGCCCCCTGCTTCTTTTCTGCATCCTGCCTCGGCATCCCTGATTTGCTTTTTTCCAACAGTTTTGCCTTTTGGGCTTTGCCACCCACCCTGAAGAACATATTGGAGGTGTCTCCCCTCCTCTGGCATCCCCCTTGACACTGTCCAAGTTTTACTTAAATTAGGAGACTTTCTTCATACATCGTGGTTCGTGGTTCATCACTTGCGTGTTTCTTCACCTCATCAAACATGAAATTGAACTTCAACACTGTCCTTCTCTTTGTTGTTTTCCATTGCTTTGGTCAGGACAGCAGAGATATCTGTAGCTAAGATTACCGGTGAGAAATTTGTTATTTCTGTTTGTTTCTAAAATTGTGAAATATAAAACAAATACACTATGCTAATCACCTCCACTGTGATTGCCTTACAGTTACATATGGGTCCCTTACATGTTTTTAATATTTTTGCTTTTGGGTCCGTATCTCCTACGAGACTGCTAATTCCGTGAGCGTTGACTCACACAGCACATGTTGGTTGGTTGTTGAGATGAATTGGCCTAATTAGAGAAACGATTTCATATTCTTCTCGTTTCATACAAGGATATAATAGGCCTTGGGGTGGGAGGAGCAACACAAATTTGATCACACTTGTTTTCACATATTAAGACTGACAATATTCAGATGGTTGACATCACTCAACGTGGCTTTTTTCCCCCTCAGTTTTCAAGTTCTACTTCAAATGCAGTCTTTATGAATGTAAAAAAGTGCATGTGTCCTGATGAATGCAGCTTTCCGAGGTTCTTGGAAGGCCTCTGGATTTCCTTTGTTTCAATTCTCATGGAACCATTTCTTTTTTTTTTAAATATCTTTAATGTTTATTTTTGAGAGAGACAGAGACAGATTGTAAGTGGGGGAGGGGCAGAGAGAGAGGGAGACACAGAATCCAAAGCAGGTTCCAGGCTCTGAGCTGTCAGGACTTGAATGCATAGACTTGAACTCACGAACCGTGAGATCATGACCTGAGCTGAAGTCGGACACTTAACCGACTGAGCCACCCAGGTGCCTGTCATGGGACCATTTCTTTGCTGCCCTCTTCTCTGTGTTCACAAACCCAGAGACACCTGCTTGGCAACAAACAGACTCAGCCTGTTGTAATCTTGCTTCCTATTTCTGGCATTCTTTTATGTCCTCCTGTGGATAAGTAATGCCAGGGAATTTTGAAATGGGAAGTACTCTTAGGATCTAACTCCAGCTCCCTTACTTTCCAGACTGAGGACCTGAGACCAGGATCCAGAGAGGCACACACAATTTGTCAGCTAGTGAGCAGGAGAGCTAATTTTCCTGAGATCAAGTTTCATGTTCTTTCCATGGCCTTTATTTTGAACTTGAGCATCAGGTGAGTAGACAAGTACACACAGTGCAACAGCAGTTATGTCCCTGGAAACACAAAGCATCACCTTCAAGCTCAACAACTTGGCAGCTACTTAAACTTCAGTTTTTGCTCCAAGTAAAAATAAAATATAATGGGTCTCATTAGCATAAATGTGACATTTAGGTACATCCAGCGCACATAGACACTTTATGTTTCTGGGTGATGAACATCTTTTTGCTTTCAAATAGCTGTCCTTTGTTTATGTTTATCACAGTCTCAAATTCCTCTCTTCTCAGACGATGGTATAAACGGAATATTTCTGCCACTCCTTTTTCCTATTTTAAATGATTCTTTAAAATGTATGAAATACATGGTGAAAATAACGGGCAATGGCAGGTTATCTAAGCAGCCGACTTAGGCAGTCACAAACAAGATACTAACCTGCATGACAGGCAAGAAAAAATTCTTTTTTTTTTTAAACCATACTACTCAAAGCCATCCACAGTCTCTTTTTTCCCCCAATTTTTTAAATGTTCATTTGGGGTTGAGAAAGAGAGACACACAGGGCAAGCAGGGAAGGGGCAGAAAGAGAGGGAGACACAGAATCCGAAGCAGGCTCCAGGCTCTGAGCTGTCAGCACAGAGCCCGACGTGGGGCTCAAACTCACAGACTGCGAGATCATGACCTGAGCTGACGTTGGCCACTCAACCAACTGAGCCACCCAGGCACCCCAAGAGAAACATCTTAAAGGCAGAACAAAACTCAGGTGGAAGAGACTGATTGGAGGATCAACACAACAATCTGCACAACCTGAACCACAGAATTCAGCAGGTATGCAGCGCAGAGAGGTGAATTTGGGGAGCGAGAAGCTGCAGAGGGTAGGGAGCCACTTTTGTGGGCAGAGAGAGGATGGAGACTGCGATGGGGAGAGAATACGGGAAAAGCACCCCTCCCCAAAAGCAGCTGGAGAGAAAGTGGAAAATTGGAAACAGCCACAGGGACTAAACTAAAAAGGGAGAAAGGAGAGAGGAGAGGGTTTAAATTCCATTAAGACTGTAAACAAGGGGAGCGCAAAGGCTGCAACTCCACAGCTCGATACCTGGTGGTGCTCTGGTGGGAAGGACGAATCCCCAGGAACAGAGTGGGGTCCAGGAGGTTCTTGGGCCACACGGGAAAAAGCGGTTCCACTGCCAGAAGGACATTTGGTGGAGACTGTTGAAGCCACCTGGACCCAGCAGACCCCAGAAAATGGCCACATTCGCTGGTGCTGGGGCAAGGTTGTTGAGGGTGAAGCCTGGTGCCAGATGTGAGTTGTGATTTTCCATAATCCCTGAAACTCTGCTGCTACACCGTCCCAGGAACTTTTTGTGGGGTGGGCTGGCATTGGGCCGTAGTCTCGGGGCACCGGCAGCAGCAGGGTCCAGCAAGCGTTCCTGGGTGTAGCCAACATTCGGCCATTGCTCATTCGGCCAGTGCTCGGTGAGACCCTCCCGCAGAGGGGGGGAAGGGGTCAAAGCCACAGTCCTTCTTAAGTAAGGGGCCAGGAAAACAACCACATCTGAGGCAAAACTCAGGAGAGAGGTACTCCCTGGGGCCTGGTCACAGAGAGTGCAAAAGCGGGCAGTGGACGGAAGCTGAAGACAGAGGACAGTGCACGATTGCTGACCCGGGAGAACAGACTAGGTAGCTGGGTGGCACCATTTTCACCACTCTCGTGCATGTGCAGACGCACTGAGGAGAGCCTCAACAATCCACCCCAGTAGGCTAGCAGTGCCATCTAGTGGAGAACAGAGCGGTTACACTGAGTCCCGCCCAACTGGGCCACCTTCGCTCTCAAGACCACAAGTCTCACTGCCGGCTTAGTTTATGGAGAATACAGCGGTACATAGACAGACCTCTAGGGGAAAACGAAGTAATTTCAGTCTTACTCCAATCTGTTAGCAGGTTCATCTATTCAATTTTCTTTTTTTTTTTTTTTTCTTTTATACTTCTATTCTTTTTTTTGAATACAGGAAGAGAAAAAATTAATTTTTATTTTCAATTTTTATTAAAAATATTTTTCTTTAATTTGTATGACTATATTTTTTACTTTTGCGTAAATTTTTTCAAATTCTAGTTTACTTCCATCATTTTACTTTAGTCTACTTCAGTGTATTCACCTTGTCAGATTGTCAAACAATTTCCTTTTTTTCGTTTTTTCTTTTGTTCTCTTTTTTGTTTCTTTTCTTTTTCATGGATACAGAAAAAGAAAAAATTCATATTTATTTTTAATTTTTATTAAAAGTGTTTTTCTTTAATTTTTTCTACTATATTCTTTACTATTGTGTATATTTTTTTCAAATTCTACTTTACTCCCGTCATCTCATTTTAGTCTACTTCACTGAATTAACATTTTTAAAATTCTCAAACGATTTCCTTTCTATTTTTCTTCCCCCCCCCCCTTTTTTTTCTCTAATCTGTCAAACCACCTTCAACACCCAGACCAAAACACACCTAGGATCTAGCATCATTTATTCGATTTGTGTCTGTGTGTTTAATATTTAATTTTAGTATTTTTTTAATTTTAACTTTTTTTTACTTTCAATTATTCTACCTCATTAATTCCCTTCCTCCCTTCAAAATGACACAACGCAGGAATTTACCCCAAAAGAAAGAGCACGAAGAAACGACAACCAGGGATATAACCAACACAGATACAAGCAAGATGTCTGAACCAGAATTCAGAATCACGATAATAAGAATACTAGTTGGAGTTGAAAAGAGATTAGAATCCCTTTCTGCAGAAATAAAAGAAGTAAAAAATAGCCAGATGAAATTAAAAATGCTATAACTGAGCTGCAATCACAGATGGATGCAGCGGTGGCAAGGATGGACGAGGCAGAACAGAGAAAACAGCGATATAGAGGACAAACTTATGGAGAATAATGAAGCAGAAAAAAGAGGGAGATTAAGGCAAAAGAGCACAACTTAAGAATTAGAGAAATCAGTGACTCATTAAAAAGGAACAACATCAGAATCACGGGGGTCCCAGAAGAGGAAGAGAGAAAAACAGGGGTAGAAGGGTTATGTGAGCAAATCATAGCAGAAAACTTTCCTAACCTGTGCAAAGACACAGACATCAAAATCCAGGTAGCACAGAGGACCCCCATTAGATTCAACAAAAACCGACCCTCAACGAGGCGTATCATAGTCAAATTCACAAAGCACTCAGGCAAGGAGAGAATCATGAAAGCAGCAAGGGAAAAAGGTCCCTAAACTACACGGGGAGACACATCAGGCTTGCAGCAGACCCATCCACAGAAACTTGGCAGGCCAGGAAGGAGTGGCAGGAAATATTCAGTGTGCTGAACCAGAAAAATATGCAGCCAAGAATTCTTTACCCAGCAAGGCTGTCCTTCAAAATAGAAGGAGAGAAAAAAGTTTCGCAGACAAACAAAAATTAAAGTTTGTGACCACTGAACCAGTCCTGCAAGAAATTTTAAGGGGGACTCTCTGAGGGGAGAAAAGATGAATGAATATATATACCAAAAGCAACAAAGATTAGAAAGAACCAGAGAACACCACCAGAAACTCCAACTCTACAAGCATCAGAATGGCAATAAATTCATTATCTTTCGGTAGTCACTCTAAACATCAATGGACTCGATGCTCCAATCAAAAGACATAGGGTAACAGAATGGATAAGAAAACAAGATCCATTTAGGTGCTGTTTACAAGAGAACCTTTTTAGACCTAAAGACACCTTCAGATTGAAAATAAGGGGATGGAGAACCATCTATCAGGCTAATGGTCAACAAAAGAAAGCCGGAGTAGCCATACTTATATCAGACAATCTAGACTTTAAGATAAAGACTGTATCAAGAGATGCAGAAGGGCATTATATCACAAACAAGGGGTCTATCCACCAAGAAGACATAACAATTGTAAACATTTATGCACCAAATGTGGAGGCACCCAAATATATAAATCAATGAATCACCAACATAAAGTAGGAGACTTCAACACCCCACTCACAGCAATGGGCAGATCATCTAATAAAAAAATCAATAAGTAATCAGTGGCTTTAAATGACACACTGGACCAGATGCACTTAACAGATAAATTCAGAACATTTCATCCTAAAGCAGCAGAATCTACATTCTTCTCCAGTGCACATGGGACATTCTCCAGAATAGACCACATACTGGGACACAAATCATCCCTCAGCAAGTACAAAAAGATCGAGATCATACCGTGCATATTTTCAGACCACAACGCTATGAAACTCAAAATCAACCACAAGACAAAATTTGGAAAGGTAACAAATACTTGCCATCCTACTAAAGAATGAATGGGAAACCAGTAAGTTAAAGAGGAAATTAAAAAGTATATGGAAGTCAATGAAAATGGTAGCACCACAACCCCAAACCTCTGGGATGCAGTAAAGGTGGTCATAAGAGGAAAGCATATAGCAAGCCAGGCCTTCCTAAAGAAGGAAGAAAGATCTCAGATACACAACCTAACCTTACGCCTTAAGGAGCTGGAAAAAGAACAGCAAATAAAACCCCAAACCAGCAGAAGACAGGAAATAAAAACATTAGAGCAGAAACTAATGCTATCAAAACAAAACAAAACAAAACAAAACAAAAAAAAAAAAAAACAAAAAAACCCCCACTAGAACAGATCAATGAAACCAGAAGCTGGTTCTTTGAAAGAATTAACAAAATTGGTAAACCACTAGCCAGTTTGATCAAAAACAAAAAGGAAAGGACCCAAATAAATCAAATCAAGAATGAAAGAGGAGAGATCACAACCAACACAAAAGAAAAACAAGAAGACAATATTATGAGCAATTATATGCCAATAAAATGGACAATCTGGAAGAAATGGACAAATTCCTAGAAACATATACGCTACCAAAACTGAAGCAGGAAGAAATAGAAAATCTGAACAGACCCATAACCAGTAAGGAAATCGAATTAGTAACCAAAAATCTGCCAAAAACAAGAGTCCAGGGCCAGATGGCTTTCCAGGGGAATTCTACTAAACATTTAAGGAAGAGTTAACACCTATTCTTTTGAAGCTGTTCCAAAACAAAGAAATGGAAGGAAAACTTGCAGCAACCTCTTTCTATGAAGCCAGTATTACCTTGATTCGAAAACCAGACAGAGACCCCACTAAATAGGAGAACTATAGACCAATTTCACTGATGAACATGGATGCAAAACTCTTCAAAAAGATATTAGCCAACCAGATCCAACAATACATTAAAAAAATTATTCACCACAGCCAAGTGGGATTTCTACCTGGGATGCGGGGCTGATTCAATATCCACAAAACAATTACTGTGATTCATCACATCGATAAAAGAAAGCACAAGAACCACATAATCCTCTCAATAGACACAGAGAAAGCATTTGACAAAATACAGCATCCTTTCTTGACAAAAACCCTCAAGAAAGTAGGGATACAAGGAGCATACCTTGAGATCATAAAAGCCGTATATGAAAGACCCAACAATTATATCATCCTCAATGTGGAAAAACTGAGAGCTTTCCCCCAAAGATCAGGGAGAAGGCAGGGATGTCCACTCTCATCACTGTTATTCAACATAGTATTGGAAGTCTTAGCCTCTGCAATCAGACAACACAAAGAAATAAAAGGCATCCAAATCGGCCAGGAGGAGGTCAAACTTTCACTCTTGCAGATGACATGATTTTCTATATGAAAAACCCTAAAGATTCCACCAAAAGCTGCTAGAATTGATTCATGAATTCACCAAAGTTGCAGGATATAAAATCAACGCACAGAAATCGGTTGCATTCCTATACACCAACAATGAAGCGACAGAAAGAGAAATCAAGGAATCGATCCCATTTCCAGTTGCACAAGAAAGCCATAAAATACCTAGGAATAAATCTAACCATACAGGTGAAAAATCTATACACTGAAAGCTATAGAAAGCTTATGAAAGAAACTGAAGAAGACACAAAAAAATGGAGAAAGATTCCATGCTCCTGGATGGGAAGAACAAATACTGTGAAAATGTCGATCCTACCCAAAGCAATCTACATATTCAATGAGATCCCTATCAAAGTAACACCAGCATTCTTCACAGAGCTAGAACAAATAATCCTAAAATTTGTATGGAACCAGAAAAGACCCCGAATAGCCAAAGCAATTTTAAAAAAGAAAACCAAAGCAGGAGGCATCACAATCTCAGACTTCAAGCTATACTACAAAGCTGTAATCATCAAGACAGTATGGTACTGGCACAAGAACAGACACTCAGATCAATGGACCAGAACAGAGAACCCAGAAATGGACCCACAAATGTATGGCCAGCTAATCTTTGACAAAGCAGGAAAGAATATCCAATGGAATAAAGACAGTCTCTTCAGCAAGTGGTGCTGGGAACACTGGACACCGACATGCAGAAGAATGAACCTGGACCATTTTGTTACCCCATACACAAAAATAAAACTCAAAATGGATGAAAGACCTCAATGGAAGACAGGAAGCCATCAAAATCCTTGAGGGGAAAGCAGGCAAAAACCTCTTTGACCTTGGCCCACAGCAACTTCTTACTCAACACGTCTCTGGAGGCAAGGGAAACAAAAGCAAAAATGAACTACTGGGACCTCATCAAAATAAAAAGCTTCTGCACAGGGAAGGAAACAATCAGCAAAACTAAAAGGCAACTGACAGAATGGGAGAAGATATTTGCAAATGACATATCAGATAAAGGGTTAGTATCCAAAATCCATAAGGAACTTATCAAACTCAACACCCAAAAAACAAATACTCCAGTGAAGAAATGGGCCAAAGACATGAATAGACGCTTCTCCAAAGAAGACATCCAGATGGCCAACCGACACATGAAAAAATACTCAACATCACTCATCATCAGGGAAATACAAATCAAAACCACAATGAGATACCACCTTACACCTGTCAGAATGGCTCACATTAACAACTCAGGCGATAAGAGGTATTGGCGAGGATGCGGAGAAAGAGGATCTCTTTTGCATTGTTGGTGGGAATGCAAACTTGGTGCAGCCACTCTGGAAAACAGTATGGAGGTTCCTCAAAAAACTAAAAATAGAACTACCCTACACCCAGCAACTGCACTACTAGGCACTTATCCATGGGATATAGGTGTGCTGTTTCAAAGGGACACGTGCACCCCCATGTTAATAGTAGCACTATCAACAATAGGCAAAGTATAGAAAGAGTCTAAATGTCCATCGATGGGTGAATGGACAAAGAAGATGTGGTATATATGGAGCATTACTCAGCAATCAAAAAGAATGAAATCTTGCCATTGGCAACTATGTGCATGGAACTGGAGGGTATTATGCGAAGTGAAATGAGTCAGTCAGAGAAAGACAAAAATCATGTGACTTCACTCACATGAGGACTTTAAGAGACAAAACAGATGAACACAAGGGAAGGGAAACAAAAATAATATAAAAACAAGGAGGGGGAAGAAACAGAAGAGACTCATAAATATGGAGAACAAACTCAGGGTTACTGGAGGGGTTGTGGGAGGGGGGATGGGCTAAATGGGTACAGGGCACTAAGGAATCTACTCCTGAAATCACTGTTGCAGTATATGCTAACTAACTTGGATGTGAATTTTAAAAAATAAAATTAAAAAATAGAAAATAAAATTATCAGCAGAGTTCAAAAACAATAAAAATATCTGACTCCCCTCCTAGAAAGAAAAATAAAAGGGAAAGACATGACCCTTATTCTCGAAGTGCCCTCAGACCACTGGGAGAGATGAGCAAAGGGACAGATGTGGTCCATGTATGGATGGCAAACCGAATGCACTGAGAACCCATACGGGAGCAGTGGGTTCAATCTGGGACTGGAGAGGAACTCCGGAAAAAGCGAGTCATTGAAGGGGTTCAGGATTTAGACCCCTGCCAATGCGTTTCTCAGGAGGGAGAAAGCATAAATATGGAAAATAACATGAGCATGTGTGTCTATGTGTGAGTTTAGGATGTGGATTGGGAGGAGAGCTCCCTTCGTTGGCAATTAGCAGATCTTAAGGTGCGAGTTTGGGTGGGGAAGGACGTGCAGGTGAAAAGATGAGCAGAGACGAGGACACTGAAATCTTCCTTTCCCTGCCTTGTCCCAGGGGAATGGGGAGACTCACTAGGGTTTTCTCCAACTCCGAATACAACCACCACCAAAGACTGGCTGCTCCTCTTCCATCGACTGGCTGAACAATCTCTATTTAATTTATGACTTCTATTTTTCTCCTCCTGCTATGGATACTTAATTTTTTTTTAAAGTAAAACTGCGACTGAGAAATTGTACACTTGACTTTGAAATCAGAATTTGGCTCCACTGGTTTGCATGATGTGACTTTGGGGAAATGACACCTAATGCCTCTATTTTCTCAAAAATAAAGTGGAGATCCTAACAGCCTGGCTCGTAGAGTAAATGAAGTCATCTATGCCCAGACATAACAAATGATCGATAAATGGAAGCTTATTTCTATTCCCGAGTGAATGATAAACTGATGTTGTACAGCAGGGCTCAGGAAGCTTTTTCTCTACAAAGGGTCAGATAGCAAATATATTCAGCTTTGGGGTCCATATGGTCTTTATTTCAACTAATGGACTCTGCATCTATCTGTACCAGGAACACCACACCTGGGGACAAAACACCCTGACTGGGCAAGATGGTGTTCCAATAAAATGTCATTTACAAACACAGGCGGTGGGCTACATTTGGCCTGTGGGTTTAGGTTGCTGAGCCCCATCTAGAACATTTTCCATGGGTCATGATACCTAATCTATGTTATTAAGCTGCTCATCTTAGTTTCTGTCACGTAGAGAACTGACCAATCCAACCACCCTGAAAGGGGAGTATTAACTGTCTTTCCTTTTGCAAAGAAAGCCCAGTGATGTTAAGAAATGCACTGAAATTAATGTGATCAATACTAGGTAGAAAATGAAAGCCCGTATCTTTTTTTTTAAATATAATTTATTGTCAAGTTGGCTAACATACAATGTGTACAGTGTGCTCTTGGTTTTGGGGGTAGATTCCCGTGGTTCATCACTTACATACAGCACCCAGTGCTCATCCCAGCAAGTGCCCTCCGCAATGCCCACCACCACTTGCCCCTCTCCCCCCCGCCCCATCAACCCTCAGTTTGTTCTCTGTATTTAAGAATCTCTTGTGGTTTGCCTCCCTCCCTCTCTGTTTGTAACTATTTTTTTCCTTCCCTTCCCCCATGGTCTTCTGTTAAGTTTCTCAAGATCCACATAGGAGTGAAAACATATATCTGTCCTTCTCTGACTGACTTATGTCACTCAGCATAATACCCTCCAGTTCCATCCACGTTGCTGCAAATGGCAGGATTTCATTCTTTCTCATCGTCAAGTAGTATTTCATTATATATATAAACCACATCTTCTTTATCCATTCGCCAGTTGATGGACATTTCGGCTCTTTCCATAATTTGGCTGTTGTTGAGAGTGCTGCTATAAACATTGGGGTGCATGTGCCCCTATGCATCAGCACTCCTGTATCCCTTGGGTCAATTCCCAGCAGTGCTACTGCTGGGTCATAGGGTAGGTCTGTTTTTAATTTTTTGAGGAACCTCCACACTGTTTTCCAGAGCCTAAAGCCCGTATCTTTAACATCTATGATCCACAGATGGTTTCCTGCCAGTGTGTCCTTCCTAACGTAATGGTTAATGTTCCTTGATGATGCTGATGTTCTTTAGGGAAATAGATGTCCATTCTTCTTGTGGCTCTGATAATTCTGATCAACTATGCTTCCTCTGCTGCCTCCAACCATGCGAGATTTTGCATTTTTCTTTGCAGACTCTTTTAATGCCTGCCCCCTGGACCTTCTTTCTGCTGCTCTGTCTGAATCCATCATATCCTACCTGGATGACAGTCACACATTTTAGGCTCTTTGTTGGTGATTTCCAGTGTTTCAAGTTTCCCACATAAGTAGTTACTGCCCCAGAGCAGCCTTCCCACCCCTTAGTTTTACTTTGGTTGGGGAACAGATGAGACAGGGGTCTTTGCAGCTGGAGGAGAGGGTTGTGTGCAAACTTTCTGATTCATAGGGGCTCAACAGGCCATCTCTGCCTCAGGTCTGAGACTGGAAATGAAATTCTGCTTTCAGAACATTCAGATTCAGAAGAAAATATGATGTGAACCCAATTTATTTTCTTCTGACACCTCTAAATCTATATTTCATATTTGCTAGTCTTTATCACCCGCTAGGGCCGGCGGCTGTCCAGGATGCACGTTTCTGTGGAAGCCCAAGAGAGGACTCTAAATTCAGAGCCAAATGTAACCACAGAAATAGCAAAAAGTGCAAAGAAAGGTCAGACCAGAGCCCTCGGCAACTTCCTGAGTTTTCTACTTCATGGTCATAGTATGCCTTTAAAATGCTTTCAAGGGCGTCCCTTCTTCAGGACACAATTTATTAGATCTTACAAAAGTACAGGGACAAGTGTGTCTGTCCAATAGGGACTTAAGGGGCAGTTGTGATTCCCTAGGGATTTTTCCTGTCATGGATTTGTAGCCAGTGGGAGTAGACACTGGGCACCTGGGCTGTCCGGGCTTGGAGATGAGTGGACAGACAAGCCGAGGCCAGCTCGTAGGTGGGGGGCTGGGTCATGGCTCCAGCAAGGAGGACACTCTGAGAATATTTATGGGGCAGGAGGCTGCCTTTGGAGTGGCCAGCCTGGGGAGGACTTTCTGAAGGCGTCTGGCAAACCTAAAAGCACCCTTTAGTGATAGAATGTGGAAAGATACCAAGCACACTAATTTAAAAAAAAAAATACTGGCCCTATCATAGCCAGAAGTGATGATACGCAGAGATGATACAATGGCCAGAAAGGCACTGATTTCTGGACTCTGTGGATTCAGTGGGCCGGTTGTTATTAAACCACCCAATTTTTGTTCAAGATTATGCCTGCAAAGCAGAGCCCCCGGGTGAGCACATTGTGTGAAACCCAATTAGTCTTCAGATAGAATTCTGATCCCTGAGGCGGGGACTGTCTCCTGGGTTCACAGGCAGCATTCCGTTGGTCAAACCCTGGGTTTCCTGGGGCCAAAAATCATTCGGGTGTTTTTTAAGCCTGCGGTGATGCAATTTAATTAATGTAGCGGGAGGGCCGTGGATATCTCTGGGCATGTCTCTAGTTGACTCTGATTCAAGGAATCTTTTAAGATTTACTTATTTATAGGAATTTAGAGAATGATGGGAAGACAGTCGACTGAAATTTAACCCCACTGACACTCCTTAACACCTTCGCCATTTAATTTTTCCACGTGGCACAGCTCGTGGCCTGTATGCTTTAATTTTCTTTTTTTTTTTTTCACATTTTTTTAATTAAGAGCTTTGTTGAGATCTAATTCACATACCATACAGTTTAATGGCTTTTGGTGTATACACAGAGCTATGCAAGCATCGCCACAACCACTTTGAGAACAATGCAGTCACCCCCCCAAAGAAAGCCTGCACCCTGCGGCCATCACCCTCCACTCCTCAATGCATCCACACCTGCAGCCCTAGGCGGCCATGGAGGTAATATCTGTCTCTGTGCACTTGCTTACTCTGGACATTTCAAACAAGTACAGTCATAAAGTTTGTGTTCTTCGACTCTGTATGATGTTTTCAAAGTTCGTCCACGGTTTTGCATGTATTAGTCCTTCATTTCTTATTCGGGCTGAATAATGTTCCATTATATGCACAGACCATAATTTCTTTATCCATTCAGGGATCGACAGACATTTGGGTTGTTTCCACCTTTTGGCTATTGCGAATTAGTTGCTGTGAATGTCCACGTACAAGTTTCTCTGTGTGTGTGTTTCATTTCTTTCCCCTTGTCTGCTCCCCCACTATAAGAGAGGGTCCCCTAGGAGGGCCTGGCCTTTGGTTACGTTGTTTATTCTGCCTGGCTCATGGATGGTACTCATCAAGTCCTTGGAGAATGAACAAATGAGTGGGAAAATGTAGCCTGATGACTTGGGTCTTACCCTTGGATTTTTTTTTTTAAACTCTAGGATTTGAGAAAAGGCAAAAATGTTGCTTGACTGGTTTTCACAAAACCAGTGTTGCTGGACTGGAAGAGATAATTTCTTCATTTTTTTAAATATTTATTTATTTTGAGAGAGAATGTTCATTTTTTTACATTTATTCATTTTGAGAGAGAGAGAGAGAGAGAGAGAGAGCATGAACAAGGGAGGGGCAGAGAGAGAGAGAGAGAATCCCACTGTCAGCACAGAGCTGGATGGAGGGCTCGAACCCATGAACTGTGAGATCATGAACTGAGCTTGAAATCAAGGGTTGGATGCTTAACCGACTGAGCCACCCAGATACCTCTGGAACAGATGCTTTCTAAGGTGGCTCAAAGACATAAAATTTATAAAGAGATAGGGTTGGGGTAGTTTTTCCTTAGAACATGGGGAAGAATGGACTCTGTATGTAGTAGAGTTGGGCATTCATAAGTGAACAGAGAGGCTGCATAATTATTTCTGGCTCGCAGAACAGGAGGTATTTTCAGGGCAGGCCCTCTGGTGAAACTGTGTATTTGTCTATACTGACAATTGCACTCAAAATGCTATTTCTGCTAGGAGTATAGGAAGAGGAGAATAACCAGAGGAATAAGCAGTTATTAGTGGATAAGCAATGGTAATAAGGGTGTAGAGAAGGTTTTATTGACCCCATGCCAATTTTAAAACACTAGCTTCTTTTTTTAAAGCTCTTTAAACAAGAAAAGTGATACATAAAGAGTGCAGAGAAATAACAGCAATGGACACCACATACCACTGATGACTTAGCTTCAACCATTCTCAAGTGCTGGCCCGTCTTCTTTCAATCACACCTCTACGTATGCTCTCCCCTCTCACTCCTGGGTTATGTTGAGGCAATTCCCAGACATCCTGCCATCTTAGTCACCAACACTTGAACTATAACGTGGGATTCTGGTGAAAATGAGAATTTGGTTTATGTTGAATCTCACCTTTAATCCAATGCAACAAAAGTCACATGAGGTTATTCTAGTTTTTGAATATGATAAGTATCTCCGACTGTTTAAAAAGGGTGTATGGACCTGAAAAACAAATAACCCAGTGAAATGGGCAGGAAACATGAATAGACACTTCTCTAAAGAAGACATCCGGATGGCCAACAGGCACATGAAAAGATGCTCAACGTCGCTCCTCCTCAGGGAAATACAAAGCAAAACCACACTGAGATATCACCTCACGCCAGTCAGAGGGGCTAAAATGAACAAACCAGGAGACTATAGATGCTGGAGAGGATGTGGAGAAACGGGAACCCTCTTGCACTGTTGGTGGGAATGCAAACTGGTGCAGCCACTCTGGAAAACAGTGTGGAGGTTCCTCAAAAAATTAAAAATAGACCTACCCTATGACCCAGCAATAGCACTGCTGGGAATTGACCCAAGGGATACAGGAGTGCTGATGCATAGGGGCCCTTGTACCCCAATGTTTATAGCAGCACTCTCAACAATAGCCAAATTATGGAAAGAGCCTAAATGTCCATCAACTGATGAATGGGTAAAGAAATTGTGGTTTATATACACAATGGAGTACTACGTGGCAATGAGAAAGAATGAAATATGGCCCTTTGTAGCAACGTGGATGGAACTGGAGAGTGTGATGCTAAGTGAAAGAAGCCATACAGAGAAAGACAGATACCATATGTTTTCACTCTTATGTGTTTCCTGAGAAACTTCACAGGAACCCATGGGGGAGACGAAGAAAAAAAAGAGAGAGAGAGGTTAGAGTGGGAGAGAGCCAAAGCATAAGAGACTCTTAAAAACTGAGAACAAACTGAGGGTTGATGGGGGGTGGGAGGGAGGGGAGGGTGGGTGATGGGTATTGAGGAGGGCACCTTTTGGGATGAGCACTGGGTGTTGTATGGAAACCAACTTGACAATAAACTTCATATATTGAAAAAAAAAGGGTGTATGGAGACTAAAATGTGATTACCATGCGTGTCCAACATTCTGGTGCTATATTATTTCCATAGTTGTAAAGCCATAAAGAAAGGCCAGGGAATGATTAAAAAGCCAAAGCTGGGGAGAATGTTAACAGTGTGTGGTAGGGGGAGCAGGGTGGAATTCAGGAGGGGGTACATCAGGGTGATGGAGCTGCTGGCAACCTTCTGGGCTCTGAGGTGGCAGGTGCAGCTGGGTGATGTGTTGTTATTCCCCATTCCTTAAATCATCTGTTGTGTGTGCTTTTGCAAGGATTCAATATTTAATGTAAAAAAAAAACATTTAAAGGGAAATGATTTTTTAAAACTAGAACATAACATATGTGTTTATTTATTTGACCAAGAAATTCTTCTTTTTTTTTTTTTTTTAATTCTGAAGCCACCCTGATCTGAAATACAGTTTTTATATTATGGTTTTTGGTGCAATTGTAAATAGGCTCAATTCCTTGATTTCTCTTTCTGCTGCTTCATTATTAGTCCATAGAAATGAGACCGATTTCTGTGCATTGATTTTATATCCTGCAAGTTTGCTGAAATTTCATGTAGCAGTTGTAGCAGTTTCTTGGTGGAGTCTTTTGGGTTTTCCACGTAGAGTATATGTCATCTGTGAAGAGAGAAAGTTTGGCTTTTCCCTTGTCAATGTGTATGCCTTTTATTTCTTTTTGCTGTCTCATTGCTCAGGCTAGGACTTCCAGTAGCATGTTGAACAACAGTGGTGAGAGCGGACATCCCTGTCGTGTTCCTGAGCTTAGGGGAAAAGCTCTCAGGTTTTCCCCATTGCGGATGGTGTTAGCTGTGGGCTTTTTATATATTGCCTTTATGCTGTTGAGGTATGCTCCTTCTATCCCTACTAGATAAACCTAACTGAAGAGATAAAAGATGTGTACACTGAAAACTATAGGAAGCTTATGAAAGAAATTGAAGAAGACACACAAAAAATGGAAAAATATTCCATGCTCCTGGACAGGAAGAACAAATACTGTTAAAATGTCAATACTACCCAAAGCAATCTACAGAGTCAACGTAATCCCTATCAAAGTAACACCAGCATTCTTCACAGAGATAGAAGAAACAATTCTAAAATTTACATGGACCCCGGAAAGATCCCGAATAGCCAAAGTAATGTTTAAAAAGAAAAGAAAAGCTGGAGGCATCACAATTCTACACTTCAAGATGTATTACAAAGCTGTAGTTATCAAGACAGTATGGTATTGGCACAAAAACAGACACTCAGATCAGTGGAATAGAACAGAGAGCCCAGAAATGGACCCACCAAGGTATGGCCAACTCATCTTTGACAAAGCAGGAAAGAATATCCAATGGAATAAAGACAGTCTCTTCAGCAAGTGGTGCTGGGAAAAGTGGACAGCGACATGCAGAAGAATGAACCTGGGCCACTTTCTTAAACCAGACACAAAAATAAACTCAAAATGGATGACAGACCTAAATGCAATACAAGAAACCATCAAAATCCTAGAGGAAAAAACAGGCAACAACCTCTTTGACCTCAGCCTCAGCAATTTCTTACTTGACAGGTCTCTGAAGGCAAGGGAAACAAAAGCAAAAATGAACTATTGGGACCTCATGAAGATAAAAAGCTTCTGCACAGCAAAAGAAACAACCAACAAAACTAAAAGGTAACCGCCAGAATGGGAGAATATATTTGCACATGATACATTCAATAAAGGGTCAGTATCCAAAATCTATAAAGATCTTACCAAATAAACACTCAAAAACCAAATAATCCAGTGAAGAAATGGGCAGAAGACACGAATAGACACTTTTCCAAAGAAGATATCCAGATGGCCAACAGACACATGAAAAGATGTTCAACATCACTCATCATCAAGGAAATACAAATCAAAAGCACACTGAGATATCACCACACACCTGTCAGAATGGCTAACATTAACAACTCAGGCAACAACAGATGTTGGCGAGGATGTGGAGAAAGAGGATCTCTTGCATTGTTGGTGGCAACGCAAGCTAGTGCAGTCACTCTGGAAAACAGTATGGAGCTTCCTCAAAAAATTAAAAATAGAACTACCTTATGACCCAGTAACTGTACTACTAGGTATTTATCCAAAGGATATAAAAATGCTGATTCTAAGGGGCACATGCACCCCAATGTTTATAGCAGCACTATTAACTGTAGCCAAAGTATGGAAGGAGCCCCAGTGTCCACCGACTGATAGATGGATAAAAAAAAAGTAAATGGCCAATGGAGTACTATGTGGCAATGAGAAAGAATGAAATATGACCCTTTGTGGCAACGTGGATGGAACTGGAGAGTGTGATGCTAAGTGAAATAAGCCATACAGAGGAAGATAGATACCATATGGTTTCACTCTTATGTGGACCCTGAAAAACTTAACAGAAACCCATGGGGGAGGGGAAGGAATAAAAAAAGAGGTTAGAGTGGGAGAGAGCCAAAGCATAAGAGACTCTTAAAAACTGAGAACAAACTGAGGGCTGGTGGGGGGATGGGAGGGCGGGGTGGGGGGGTGATGGGTATTGAGGAGGGCTCCTTTTGGGATGAGCATTGGGTGTTGTATGGAAACCAACTTGACAATAAATTTCATATATTGAAAAAAAAAGTGAATGGATACATACATACATACACGCGTGCACACGCGCACACACACACACAGACACACACACAATGGAATATTACTTGGTGATCAAAAAGGATAAAATCTTGCCATTTGCAACAACATGGATACAACTAGAGTGTTTTATGCTAAATGAAGTAAGTCAGCCAGAAAAAAGACAAATATTATATGATTTCACTCATATGTGGAATTTATTTTTTTTTTAATTTTTTTTTTTAACGTTTATTTATTTTTGAGACAGAGAGAGACAGAGCATGAACGGGGGAGGGGCAGAGAGAGAGGGAGACACAGAATCGGAAACAGGCTCCAGGCTCTGAGCCATCAGCCCAGAGCCCGACGCGGGGCTCGAACTCACGGACCGCGAGATCGTGACCTGAGCTGAAGTCGGACGCTTAACCGACTGCGCCACCCAGGCGCCCCCATATGTGGAATTTAAACAGATGAACATAGGGGAAGGGGAAGGGGAAGGGAAAGAAGGTAACAACCCAGAGGGAGGCAAACCACCAAGAGACTCTTAAATACAGAGAACAAACTGAGGGTTGATGGAGGGGAAGTGGAGGGGGGATGAGTAGATGGGTGATGGGCATTAAGGAGGGTACTTGTTGGGATGACTACTGGGTGTTGTATGTAAGCGATGAATCATTAAATTCTACTCGTGAAACTCACACTACACTATATGTTAACTACCTTGGATATAAATTAAAAAAAAAAAAAAAGAAATGAAACGCCAACCACTTGAAATCCAACTCCAGGCATAAGAAAAAATAATTTTTTTAAAGTGCATAAGTTAATACGAGAGAAAACTCTAGGTACGTCTGAATGCAGACACCCAAAGCAATCACCAAGATTCTCTCTTTACATTTCCCGTTTATGCTTTTCTCTTCATTGACATAATTCATAGGTAGACTTTCCTCAGGTGCCACTAAAGACGTTAATAGCAGCACTAGGCATGCATCAAATGAATGAGGATCTCAAAGAATAAGAGTCTCACTCAAAATAGGTTTAATAAATTCTACAGAAGAATAAAACCAATGAAATACAGTTTTTATGCCCTTGTGGTCCTGGTCCCTAATGCTTTTAGGGTTCTGAAAAGCAAAGGGAGCAATTTTTTCTCTTTATATGGCATTCTTTTACATTTCTCTGCCCGAGGCAAAGGGCAGCCATCCAGTGGATGCTTTGAAAGGGGGATAGGAGTGTAGGCGGGGAAGAGAGGATCTATAAGGAGGCTGAAGACTTCAGGAAGATTTCAAAAATATCCACACTGTTAATAGAGATCATCTCCAGATGGTCAAGTTATTGGTGGCTTACTGTTTTGCATGACATCCTAGCTTTTTATCATGAGAATGAATGACTGGAGTAATAAAAAAAAAAAAAATAAACAAGTAGATATAATGTAGTTTGCATGTGTCTCTTCTCACATAGATTGAGATTGCAGACCACAGGAACTCAGTGCCCTATTTGTGTCTCAGCCTGGTGTTTCGTGCCCCGAAGATACCCTGAAAACAGTGGTTGGATTCCACGGGGTGAGCCAACATTGCATCCTGGATTTCCACCCGTGCAAAAGTGGAAAACTATAATAACGATACATAATCCCTGTGTGTGGCTGTGCTTTTGAGCAACCCCACTTACCGATAATTCTAAGAGCAAAGATGACCGAAATGAGGCTTTCTCATATTTCCCCTGCAGACATAAATATGCTGTGTGTTCAGTGTAAGTAATAAGGAGCTATTCCTTGTCTATTGAGGGCATATGTACCAGACTATAATTCTGAACGAAGCCCGGGATAGAGGCATTACACGTGGGACTGTCCCCCTTTTAAGATGAGGAAAGCACAAAAGATTAAGCAATCTGTCTGCAAAGAAGTACGTGATGGGGTTTTATTACTAGATTGTCAGCTGTTTTAACTCTGTCCAAATATATTTTTTTCCTTAGATTTCTGCAGGCTCCTTTAAGGCATAATAAGTCACAATTATTTATGCACCCTAGAGGAATTCTCCAGCAGGGAAGCACTTGTGTTGCTGCAAATAGTTTTTTAATCCTATGTTCTCTATCCTCGTCCCTTAGTAAAGGTTTAGTGGAATGCCGTAGGTTTGTGACTTCAGAAGAGCGATGGCGTCCCGCTCGCCCTGCTGTCTCAGTCCTCAGTCTCTGCATTCTGCACTCTGTGCGGGCAGACGTCCCCGCTGGGTCCTCCTGGGGTTCCTGCCTGTTCTCATCTGGCCCATCTCTGTGTTCGCCAAAGCACAGGTGCTCTGGGAGGCTTCCACCGACCCTGTATCAGCCTCCTAGTGTGGCTGTGACCAACTCCGGCAGACACGGGCATAAAGCAATGCACGGCCCATCGGGTATGCCTCCACCAACAACCTCGTCACAGGATGCCATAATTACTGGCTGATCTTTTTTGCTCTCTTGGTTGGGAACTTTTCTAGAAGATAAGGGTGGAACAGCATGTTTACACAAAAATGAATGAATGAATGAATGAATGAATGAATTGCTGTGCATATTCTTGTACTGCTTCTTGCATTTTCCCCACTGGTTGGAACTGGGCTCAACTAACTTTGTAGGATGGCAAGAGCTAACCCCAAGTTTTATTTGCAGGCGGTGTTTTGGCATGCCCATGGAGATAAAGTCATTACACTCAAGATTTACAGCTTCTTTTCTGCATGAAGTGTTATGACTTTTTCACCACTTCACTTAGACTTGCTAGAAATTGGTCTCCAGGGAGTCGAGTTAAGGGATTCATAGCTGGGGAAACTGTCTGGACTGGTTTTCCAGGGAGCATATTGGTTTATCTCTGCAGTCCTGCTAATTATGAAAGATGCCTCTCACTCTCTACTCGTCCTGATTTTGATGACAGATTACAGTCACTCTACAAATATTAATATTTTCAACAACAAATATATCCATTAGCTTGGGTGGACAAGGAAAGGCGTATATACCAGCTGAGTATCTGTAACAATCCTAACTTCGCACATGTGTTACTTCCTCAAAGCTTAGAACAATCACCGTGTTTCCTGAGAAAGTTACGAACAAGAAGAAAATTACTACCAATTTCAAGAAGTGACGGATGTTCAAGCCAGCCTCAGAGATCAGTATTTCCATTCACGTACTTTGTGTTGAAGGACTGAGTTTCTCTGCTGTATTCCCCTCTTCCTGGGTAAAGAGTGCCACGAAGGCAATTCAGTCTCACTGACAAATGGTGGCAGAACTCTTAGACGTCGCCAGGGGTACAGAACATGTTAGCCTTGAACAGGGTCTAATTGCACAGCACAGAAGGTCTGGGCTGAATGCCGAATCACCACATGCTCCAATGGAGAGGCAAGAGTGGAGGACAGGCAGTCGTGGAATTTAGAAAGACAACACCTCGGCAAACTATCCAAATCAGCAACTCACATCTCGTCTTCAAGCCAGGACTAAACATTGCAAAGGCAGGGGATAGAGGGAGACTGAACTGAAAGACTGTGTTTGAACACAAGCTTGGGTATGGCAGGTCTGTGCACAAGTTTTCCTCAGATCCACTTGAAAATGAATAAATGCAGCTTAAAACATCAGGAAACAGCAGAAGGGAAATGCAGGAGATTCATGATAACCTATTTGAAGGACTGAACCAATTTCCTTAAAAAAAAAAAAAAGAGCAGTGGAACAAAACGTAAGAGAAAAAGACACTGCTCAATATTTCTGAAAGTCACTTTTTCAAATACCAAAACAATAGCATGATAAATATTTACTATGAGCCAGATCTATCAAGTTGGAGCCAGACTGAGAAGAGTGCTTTTCACATCTGAACAATTACTAAATACACACTAATATGAAACTGTTCATCTATCCGTAACATTGAACTCCTTTTTCACAACTGCCTACACAACGTGCAGAACTCACCATCACATAAAGATCATTAATAAAAGTTTGCCTTTCTTTTTTTAAAAAACTATTTTTTAATGTTTATTTTTGAGAGAGAGAGAAAGAGAGAAAGAGACAGAGCGTGAGCAGGGGCAGGAGAGGGGCAGAGAGAGAGGGAGAGACACAGAACTCAAAGTGGGCTCCAGGCTTTGAGTTGTCAGCACAGAGCCCATCTGTGGCTTCAACCCACGAACCGCGAGACCATGAGCCGAGCTGAAGTCGGACGCTCAACCGACTGAGCCACCCAGGTGCCCCGCCTTTTCTTTTCTTTAGGAGACCATACATTTATCTCTGGTCTCCTGACACAGCAAACACTGCACACTAAAAGGAAACGTAATAAAAGTTGAAAAATAGTGATTTTATATTTAGAGGATACGCAGATCTTCTGCTACGTGTGTGGGAAACGGAATTATTGCTAGAAACGTTATTTAAAGATTAGGGCATGGAAGTAGTATTAAGAGGTCATTAAGTTCTTTCTGCAGAAAGGAACTTATCTCGACTCACTCAAAGAGCTTCATGCCCCTTTGAGGGCCTTCTGCAAAATGTAAATGGCTCAACGAAAGACCGTCTGTGGCCCAGAGCTGAAAGAATGCAAAATCTCCTATGTGCTGGAGACAATTCCAGTATCTTCCCTGACATTGTGGTAAAAAGAAAAAAAAAAAAAAAAAGAGAAGAGCTGTCCAATTATTCAATGTGGGTACGTCTTATGGATGTCACTGTGTGAGGTACAAAGTGGCTACCAAGAACATCAAGACTCTAGTCCCCACGAACTTTACCCACGGTCTTGCTGGGGCAGATGCGTGGACCAGGGCTAAGTAATAATACACATGCTTTGGCATCAAGTGCTGAGATCAAAAGCTAACTAGAATGTGATGACCACTCGGAGAAGGCTGTGTTCGGGTCAACTGTTTGCAAAAAGGAATATTTCATGGAGGGGGTAACATCTGAACTAGGCCTTTAGGAGTTGGTAGGATTTTAAAAGGGAAAACACTGAAGGGAGAAACCAGCTCAGAATGGGCACAGACACAGAAGGGAGGAAATCTTATTTTTTAATGGTGGTAGAATACACGTACAGTGAGAGGTGCTATCTGAACTATTTTGAAGTATGCAATACAGAAATACCAAGTTCATTCGCACTGCTGCACAGCTCTCACTACCATCCATCTCCAGAACTTCATCCTGCAAAACTACAATTCTGTACTCATTAACATCAACTCCCTATTCCCACTCCCCCAGCTCCTGAAACCACCCCTTCGCTTTCTGTCTCTATAAATTTGACTACTTCAAGTACGTCCTATACACTACTTTTTTTTTTTACTAGCTTCTTTCACTTAGTGTAATGTCTTCAAGGTTCATCAATGTTGTAGCAGGTGTCAGAATTTCCTTCCATTTTAGGGCTGAATAATATTCTATTGAGTGTATATGTTGCGTTTTGCTTATCCACTCGCCCACTGATGGATGCTCACACTGCTTCCACCTGTGGGTTATGGTGAAAAACTCTCTCTGCTCTGAACATGAACGTGCAACTATCTCTTAAAGACTTTGCTTTCGATTCTTTTGAGTATAAACCCGTAAGTGCAACTGCTGAATCACGTATGGTAATTATATGTTAACTTTTTGAGGGCCAAATTGTCCTCCATAGTATATGCACCATCATACATTCCCACCAATAGCGTATAAAGGTTCCAATCTCTCCACATCCCTGGTAACACTTGTTAGTTTCTCGTTGTGTTCATTTGCTTGTTTTCATTTGTTGTCCATAACAGCTAACCTAACTGGTGTGAGTTGGTATCTCTCTGGTGCTTTTGATTTGTATTTCACTAATGCTTAGTGATGCTGAGCATCTTTCCATGTGCTTGCTAGTCGTTTGTGCATTTTCTTTGTAGAAATGTGTATTCAAGACCTTTTAATTGAACCGTTCACTCTTTTGTTGTTGAGTTAGGGAAGCTTGCAATACTAGTGATGCTTCAGGAAGGCTGGGTTGTTGACCTCACGAAGAGCCATATCAGGCATTAAATCTGAGAATGTGAGTCCGATTCTGATCATGGCCCGGATGGGTTTGAATGGCTTGTCCAACATAGAGTGTGGGTTTCATCTGAAGCCAGGTAGGGTCTGAGGGCATGAGCACATCCTGGGTGCTCTCTAACTCGGGAATTTCTGTCTAACGGCCGTGCAAATTCTCTACAGGTATCAGACGCAGGAGCAGGCTGAGAGCTGGTGCCTTCCACGGTGGAAAGGGGATGCTAATATGCCACGGGTCACCCTCGAGGAGCAGACCAGCAGAGAGGTAGAAACCTGTCAAGCCAGAAGACTCCACGTTCCGACGTTTCAGATCCCAGCTCTGTTACATAATGGCGTGCCTCAGTTTCCCCACAGTGCCACTGTGAGGGTTAAAAGAGCTAACACGTGGAAAACGCAACACTGCAGACACACAGAGTACTGGGCTGGCTCAGCTTTTAGGACTGAAGCCATGTGCTGGGGTCAACACCTAGGGTTGTGAAGGTCAAAAGCTACTTGGCCACTTCCTTTTCCTTACTTACTTATCTTCCCATGATGAAGCATCTCTGAAGATACGGCCTTTACTACCCATCCCCCAGGACTTTCTGGCAGATCCAGATGCAGGAACACAACAAGGGGTGGCTTAGCTTATACTGTGCCCCGTGCTTCCCTCGCAGGCAGATCATCTGGCACAGAAGCAGACGTGGAGGTCCAACGCCTCCTGCCAGCTTTGCAACTGACTTTGACACAGACTTCAGGATTAGTCTGTTAATCTCCCTCCCGGATTAAACGAAGGTCATTACAGAGCTACCCAACGTAAAAGGATTGTGAGGATTTTTAGCATTCATTAATGATTATCTTCTTCTTGGAAGCCCCAAGAAGACCATCTAAATGCCAGAGTCTAATAGGTACACAAGGGATATATTATGTGTGATGAAGTTTTCATGCTAACTGCAAAGATCATTTAAGCGTGTGACTGTTACCTGCACTAAATGTACATCATTCCAACGTCAGGTAAGACAGGAAATCCTTGGTTTAGACGTGACTCACTTCCTCAGCATTATATTCAAAAGAGAATGATGTACATTTAGCGCAGGTAACAGTCACACACTTGTATGATCTTTGCAAGACTGCAAACCCTCAGGAATAGGGGGCCCCTCGTCTGTGGTCAATACCAGGTACCTACTCTACACATGCAGTACCTTCTGTCTCTACACCTCAGGCGGCTGGCATTAAAAGCAATTTTCAATTTCTCATTGTTCAGTGCAGGTAGGAAAACGCTTACCTAAACCACTTTATTTGTAATGTTCTTGCAAATTCTGTGCTCAAAGTAACGACAAGGGACATCAACGTAAGCATCACTGAAATGTGGTTCTGTCTTCACCATAATCCACGCTTTGAAACAAAATGAAATAAACCCAGGCCTTAAAAGGAGTCAAAAAATAAATTATGCCTAAGGAGAACCCTGCATTCAAAGGTTTTTGCCCAAACAGTGTGACATTTTTGGTCATGAAATATTGAAGATAGCACTTGGGGGAGTGAGCATAAATAATTAAGAACAAATCAAGTGTTTGAAATTTGTTGGGGGGTTTGCAAAGCAGCCTAATACCAGTCATGTCAAGGAAAAAAATCATTATTTAGCTATTTACGTTTTTTAATGTGTGGGTCCATGAAGTTGTTGACAGGTAGAAGCAGAAATAGGAATTATGGGGTGCCTGGGTGGCTCAGTCGGTTAAGCATCCAACTTTGGCTCAGGTCACGATCTCAGGGTTTGTGGGTTCGAGCCCAGTGTCAGGCTCTGTGCTGACAGCTCAGAGCCAGGAGGCTGCTTCAGATTCTGTGTCTCCCTCCCTCTCTGCCCCTCCCCTGCTCACGCTCTGTCTCTCTCCATCCTTCAAAAATAAATACATTTAAGAAAAATTTTTAAAGACAATCGGGTTTTTGAAAATAAGGATACAGAGCTTTTATAAAATCATATCTGCTCTAATAAAGAAAAATAGGAAACTGTGTTACATGTGAAATAACTTGAGAAAAATTCAGAGCCAAGGATAATACTTAGATTAGTCCAACGGTATCTGACACAGGCAGAAATAAAAATACTGTATTATGTAAATGTTCGGCATCAAGTGTTTCTAGAGCTGGCAGGGGAAGGACTTTTGTGAGTGAAAGGAGATTGGGAACATCCTTCCCGTGACTCAAAAGAATACAGTGTCATGATCATAACTCATGAAGGACATGAGATAATTTTTGAGAATTTGAGGAAAGCAAGGAAGGAATGCAATGCAGGATGGGGAGATACTTAGGATGTTGAAGAAATGTTCTTATTCTCTCTGCAAAAAAGCAAAGCAAAGAGAGTTTGAAGAAAACGTGCCTCACCCACCAGTTAAAGGAAAGCCCTATGTAGGCAGTATTACTTCCACAGTCCACAATAGACCAATTAAGGGGCGCCTGGGTGGCTCAGTCGGTTGAGTGCCCAACTTCAGCTCAGGTCATGATTTCGCGGTTCATGGGTTCAAGCCCCACGTCAGGCTCTGTGCTGATAGCTCAGAGCCTGGAGCCTGCTTCGGATTCTGTGTCTCGCTCTCTCTCTGCCCCCCAATTCTCCTTAAAAATAAATAAACATAAAAAAATTAGAATAGACCAATTAATTCTGTGGCCATGCAGACAGATAGAAAGACTGTATGAAATAGACTCTAAAAAAAAAATGATTCTAGCCAGTGACTGTGTGATGAAGAACCAAAGTGAGCATATAATTAACTCTGTCCTTAGGAATATCACTGGTATGGTGACACAACCCACCTTGGGGGGGACTCACACGTGAGCAAGGTCCAACATTTTTGACATTTATTTGGGGGTGGGTGAGAACAATATCCAAGGTTTTGTTTTGTTTTTTTTTTAAGAAAAGAATATGTTCTACATGTGTAGAATTCAAGCTAGAAGAATTTTGGCCCATGGATGCCCCAAGGTCAAATTTTAACATGTCTTTGTATGGAGGCTCAAGTATTTGGGGTAATGAAATTAAGAATCATGTTGAATTTTGTCCTTCCCTTGCCCCCTCCCCTGGGTCCACAATCACAGGTGAAGAAAAAGGCAAATATGAATTGTTTCCAGCAATGTTTCCCCTGGAACAATCACTGAAGACATCTTGGTGAAGATCAATGGGCATTTTTAGAGCAATCAGAAAACTACGCAAGATGCCTGCACTCCAATGCAGGAGAAGACTCACCCAATTCTGGCTCACGTGACACCCTTTACATGTCCTGGATGGTCATCCCACACAAATCTCCTGTCCCCAAAAGCCCACATTCTCCATTTCTTCATCCACTCTTTCTAGAAGCTGAACACCAAGACCCTCCACCATCTTGTCCACATGCCATGCTGAGGATGCTGCTGCCTAGCCACAGACCCCCCCCCAGTGTGGATTCTGCCCCAGGAAGTTTGAATTGAAGGGCAAATCGTTACGTTCAGTCACAGTGAAATTCCCAAAATGAACCACTGCTCTGTCAACAATGTGTGGAGTCTCATACCGTCAGAGAAAAAAAATAGCTGTTATCTCATGCACTTGGAAGCAGACGTCCTTAAGTCGTCATCCATAAGATGCTGGTAGAAACTAAGAGTGAAAGCTTTGCAGCCATTTCTCAAACCTAGGAGCCCTACACCGAGAACGACTCTTGTTCATGATACAGAGGCTACATCCCACACATGAAGACTGACGTAATGCTGTGTGGGGAGACCCGGACATGAGGCATTTTCTAAATCTCTCCATGCTGGACGTGCAACCAAGTCTGAAGCCCCCTGCTCTCCAGAAACATGGCCTCCTCAGTTTCCTCGCACCCTTGCATAGAAGTAGGATGACGGACTGCTAACCACCCCTCTGTCTCATTCAAGAAAGCACACCCCAATCCAAGAGGGTGAGTGCTATTACAGAGAACCCAGCAGTGCAACTGTTTTCAACAAAGCCAGTGCCAAACCTTAGCAACTGAACCCTGGTTATGAAGACTTCTCATTAGAAACCTCTAGGGTGATCATGGCCTAGTTAAAAAGCCCTTTGCGGGGGCGCCTGGGCGGCTCAGTCGGTTGAGCGTCCGACTTTGGCTCAGCTCATGATCTCACAGTCCGTGAGTTCAAGCCCCGTATTGGGCTCTGTGCCGATGGCTCAGAGCCTGGAATCTGCTTCAGATTCTGTGTCTCCCTCTCTCTCTGACCCTCCCCCCGTTCATGCTCTGTCTCTCTCTGTCTCAAAAATAAACATTAAAAAAATAATAACATAACATAACACAACATAAAAAAATAAAAAGCCCTTTGGGTTTGGTTGTTAACATGCTTATTATTTAACATGATTGTACAGTCATTGAGCGTATTTCTCCCTCTCGTTTGTGAGAATGCCGCTGGAGACCAAGCCAAATGCCGGTAGACGCTGAGGACATCCTCACAATGGTGAGACATACTGCCTGGTTTTCTTCCAAAATCTTTACTCTCCTCTGGTTTCACTGCATGTGACACAACAGAATCTTCTGTGGATGAGACCCCGAGCATCAGTTAGGAAGTAGGCTGCTTGGTTTTTAGATTTTGTTTCAGAGATTCAAAATGTTGTTGGGGGATGGATGATGAGAAAGAGCTTTGTGGCCGTTGTGTCTGGTGTACGAAATACTCAACGGCTATTGTCCAGTGACATTACTATTGCCTTTGGACAAAAAGTGCCTACCGACTTTATTGTCTATTTCCAAGATGTAATTTTCAAGATGTATGTCTGGCGCTCTCCCTCTTCCTTCTTCCCTTCCTTCCTTCCTTCCCTCCCTCCTTCCTTTAGTTAACTATCACAGGTGATAGCTAAGCCATTCCTTTCTCTAGCAATGAATACTTTCACCCACGGACATCATCACTCTCCCTCTATCGGTAGGAGACTTTCTATCACATCAAGATGTGGAAATGCGTGAGGGTGACGGAGGAGACGTATGGGGGCCATGGCACAGTGGGCAGGTTGTACCCGCGAACTCTTCTGCTGGACTGGCTGGCTGCCTTTCCTTCCTCAGTGTCTGTCTGTGGCTTCCTTCCAAAAAAACAGGTTTTCTCTAATCCCGTCTAGAGTGGTTTTTCTGATCCTCTGAGGACTCAGAAACTACATGCCAGATTTCGAAAGAAAGCAGCACGTAGGGACTTACCTTCTGGGAACGATATCCATAGGAACGACTTGATTGCTATGGTTTGACGTGTGACTCGGTGGCTTATAGGAAGGAGGCTAACACTAGCACTCGAATACAGACATCTCCATTCAGCTAATCTGGGTTTTGGAAAAGAATATTGAAATAGCTAGCATACTCTACCAGCTAGGGAGCAGAAGTGTGTGGGGATGATTTATGCAATAAAATATCCATATCAAAGCATTTATTTATTTCACAAAGTTGTATGATACAACACAGTCTAGAGTACAAATGGAGCGATTCCCCTCTATTTCTGATACTACCTCTAATTCTTCTCTGTCCCTCTGGGCAAAACCACTTAAACCTTTTATCTTGGTTTCCTTTGTGGGGAAATGGGGATAATAGACACCCCTTAGCCATTTCAGAGTAATGTTATGACGCCAGCCGTTATGTGATTGTATGAGAAAGAAGCTTTGAGCTTCTAGCAGTTAGCTGCTCCATAAATATTATTAGCAAGCTCTGGAGATTTTATCTTTGGAAACTGACAAGTATTTCTCTTCTAAAACCTCCTATCTTTAGCCTCTGGACACATGTTCCTGATAGCTCTGTCTTTGACAGAGATCGACTTCGCTCCATGAGAATCACCAGGGTTCTGGGCGCAGATTGGCGTCTGAGCATCACAGGAGAGGGATGCCGCCTCGCGGAGCCTGAGGTAGACAAGCTGCTGGTCCCAGCATGAGGCTCCAGCTGGCGGGAAGGAGTGACCCAGAAAGGAGGTCCTTCTGGGGAGGTGACCACCAACCTGCAGGGGCCCACCGGGGAGGGAGCACAGAGAAAGTGTGCCACGTGGTAGCAGCAAATGTTCTGTGTTGAAGGGAACAGATGGTAGCAATTCAGCCCTGAACACATGATGGAGCTTTCTTGTCGATTCCCACCCACAAGTGGGTTACCTCTAGACGTAGAGATTCTGCCCCAGAAGCCCGGCTCCTAACGTGTCTTCAACATAATGTCCTCTGTTCATCTCAAAGATATTTTCTTTTACATTGAAAGTGTTATCCATTCAGCGACGTGACCAAAGATTATTTGTGAAGGTAGAAATGCCTAGAGGGACAGACTGAGAGAGGAGAGAGAGAGGAGAAGAAGAAGGATGGGGCGGACGAGGAGGGGCAGGAAGGGGAGGGAGAGACAGACAGAGAGGGAGAGAGAGAGACCTTCTTGCTGTATGAGTAGTGTTCACTCTTAATTTCTCTCCTCATTTTTGTAAGTTGGGACTGAATTATCAAGAGGGCATAAATTGAATGATTAATGCCATTAAGTCCTTAGAGATTAAAATAAAGGTAGAATTCATAAGAAGTATTATTGATTAATTTTCAAGATGTATGTAGGCACAGGAAAGGAAAAATATGACAGTAAATTATCTGAGCTGATGATATCAAAATCTTCCTTTGCTCATGAGAACTGGTTTAGCGAATTACACAGATATCCTGTAAAATGCTGAGATTGGGGATTATTTTTCAAACTACAGAATGTAGTGGGTTTTTTTTTCTTCTAAGTTCTACTCCTTGATAGTGGGATCCAGTCAATCCAATATAAATTTCAGAGGAATAAGCCAACAACCAGAAATGAAATAAAAGGAAAATAATTAGGATAGCAAGCATGTGTTGGTTTTTTGTTTTGTTTGTTTTTGCTATTGTTTTGCAGCAAAGGTGGTAATTTGGTAACAGGAACTTGGCACTTTTTTTCCACAGGAATAACCTGTTTCCTCAGTTTTGTGGTGAACTGCCAGCGGGCTAAGCTGCTTAAAACATAGTGCTGGCTGTGGTCTCTTCCAGGATATTCAAGCTCTAATCTACACCCACAAGTAGCCATTTCATGAATGTCTGGCCACAACAGGAACCAGGAATTTGGAAATTGGAAAGCAGGAGTGAATCCATTCGCATCTACTGGTGTCAGTTCAAAGCATCTCTTTGGGTAATGATGGGTTAGCATTATAATCTTTGCTGTGCAGCAGACGCAGAGACTCTTAAAATTTAGAAGGATTTTTAAATACATCAAATGCTATCTCTCAACCAGCACCATTGCCTCCGCAAAGGTGCAGCTCCTATTTAAAGTCAAGGATTTTTTTTTCAGTAACCCTGCTGTCTCCAGACGTTGTGTTCGGTGCTAGAAATACAAAGATGAGTAAGACATCTGACCTTAAGAGTCTGACAAGCTAGCCAAAATACAGATATCTCATCTAGAACATTCTAGAAGCAGGATGGAGCACAAAGGAGAAGCATTTAAAGCAAACTTGAGGCATTTAAGCCAATCTGGAGGATCCAGGAAGGCTAGAATATGTCCATGAAAGTGAAGTCAGGATTCAATATATTGTAACATCCCACAGATAATTAACATCGTTTTTTCTTTTTTCTTTTTTTCTTTTTTTTGACGTTTATTTTAGAGAGAGAGAGTGTGAGCAGGGGAGGGGAAGAGAGAGGGGGAGACACAGAATCTGAAGCAGGCTCCAGGTTCCGAGCTGTCGGCACAGAGCCCGACGCGGGGCTCCAACTCACGGACCGCGAGACCATGACCCGAGCTGAAGTCAGACGCTCAGCTGACTGGCGCCCCAACAACATTTTTAAACGTGTTTTCTTTATTTAAAAATTTTTTTTCTTTAACATTTATTCATTTTTGAGAGACGGCACAAGCGGGAGTGAGGCAGAGAGATCAGCACACACAGAGAATCCAAAGCAGCTCCAGGCTGCGAGCCGTCAGCACAGAGCCCCATGTGGGGCTAGAACTCAGGAACCATGAGGTCACAACCCGAGCTGACGTCAGACGCGGAACCGACTAAGCTACCCAGGCCCCGCAAACAGGTTTTATAGTATTAAGTTAAAATCTGTCTTCGTAGGAGGCATATCAGCTGTTCTCATTTCTGTCCTCTGGGGTACCATACGATATATCTAAGTCATCCCTTGTCTCCTTAGTACGCAGAAGGCAGCAAGTACGGAAAGTGCTCCATACTGTGGCCTGGAATTGACATCACGCTCATCGCTCTACAGTGTTGACTCCCAAGGGAAGTGCATACCTGACTTTTAGAACTCTCCACCCTGAGGATGCTCACTTAATTCCCAAGCCCGCCACCAGGAGCCTCTCTTACCCACAAGCCCATCATAGACATTTGGTGGCTGGGGACAGGAAAAGAGACGGGGTTCCAAAGACATATAGGTGGACAACAGGCACACAACAAGATGCTCAACGTCGCTGCTCATCAGCGAAATGCAAACCAAAACCGTAACGAGGTACCACCTGACACCTGTGAGAGTGACACTCCCCAAGAAAACAAGAGATGCCAGGTGTTGGTGAGGATGTGGAGAAACAGGAATCCACAGGCACTGCTGCTGGGAACACAAACGGGTGCAGCCAACACTGTCCATACTGTGCACGACAGTACGAAGTTCCCTCAAGAAGTTAAAAAACAGAACTACTGTATAATCCATCAATTCAACTACTGGGTATATTTCTACAGGAAATGAAAACACGGTATCGGAGAGAGATATCTGCATCTGATATTGACTGCGGCATTATTCATAGTAGTCAACATATGGAAACAACCACAATGTCTGTCTACAAATGGATGGATAAAGATGTGCCCCGCCCCCCCCCCCCCCCCACGAGCGCGCGCACAGGCGGGAATATTATTCAGCCATAAGAAAGAATGAAATCCTGCCTTTTGTGACAACACGGATGGACCTCCAGGGCTTTATGCTAAGTGGAGTAAGTCAGACAGAAAAAGACAAATCCTGTGTGATCTCACTCATATTGGGACTCTAAAAAAACTCAAAGTCATAGAAAGGGAGAACAGAATGGTTACCAGGGCCCAGGAGGGGAAGGGTGAAATGTGGGAGAACTTGGTCAAAGCATACAAAGTGTCAATTATAAGATGGATGTTTCCAGGGATATAACGTACAGCGTAGTGACTTTGGTAAACGATACTATTGTGTACTTGAAAGTTGCTAAGAGAGTCGATCTTGAATGTTCTCATCACAAACAAGAAATGGTAATTATGTGACTAGATGAAGCGGGTGGTCATTTTCCAATAGATAAGTGTATCAAACCGTCACCTTGCAAACCTTCAATTCACACAACGTTATGTCACTTATATCTCAATAAAGCTGGGAAAAATAAACAGATGGAGGCACACAACTTAAAAGCTCTTCTCTTTTCTTGTCCGCTTACCACCCCCCCCCCCCACCTCATTTCAATAATCAGGGCAACATGGGTTGGATTCCAATATGAGAGCTTTGCTGAACTTCACAATCAATACAGCATTACAGAGCCTGATTGTAGAGCCTCATCGGTGCCCTGCTCCCACACTTGGTTGGCTAACCCAGCTCCTGGAACAAGGTTTTCACGACTGGGGATGGAGTGGTTCTCAAGGGTCTTTCCAGCACCTGCAGTGGTGCGGCTCTGGTCCCACTCAGCATCACCTCTCACTTTGAGCTGCCAGACCCCTTCCTCGATGCGCTATCTTCTGTGCTGGCCCCACAGGCACTATGCTCCCTAGTAGAAATCACGTGGTTTTGCTCTCCTGCCCCTAAGCTTCCGTTATTTCCTACTTCAAAGACTGCAACATCAGACGTTCTCATCTTCTATTATTTTGGATGCACTGTTATTTTTCAAGTTTCCGGGAAGGCATTCTACCTGCAGTATACAGTAATAGAATGCGCCACTGTTGAGAAACTCTGTTTCAGTAAGAGTGAAGGAACAACCAGTAACCCAAGGGGCCTCCTTGGAGGGCTGTTAAGACAGTAACACGGGCATGTCATTCAACCCACTGCCAAGGCTCCCCGGGATATTGTGGCCGAACCCCCTTCCTAGGTGCGCATACCCCAGTGCACTGGGCGCAACGGGGCTCGGCATGTCAGGTCTGTGTCCTGGGTATATTGGTTGTTTCAGGTTGCCCGCTGTCAAAACCGCCTTTGCTGATGGGATGGCAGGAAAGGAGATCAGACTTCATTTTACCTGCACTGCAAATGCACCAAAGGCAAGCCTTTATTTTGTCTTGGCAGCCGAGATTTCTTGGCGTTCTTCCTAAAATTGGAGGTTATGGATGAGCTGTTTGATACATGCCTGGCCTCACACACACCAAAGCCTAATGAACTCTCAGGGTACAAATCCACCCAGTTTTTCCCCCAAAAAGAAAAGGAACAGAAGTCAATGTGGAACATTCATTTCTACCTTGTGACCATCACTTATGATTTACTTTTATTTATTATTTTTTAAAGTTTATTTTTGAGACACCGAGAGAGACATAGTGTAAGTGGGGGAGAGGCAGAGAGAGGGGGGGGGGACACAGAATCCAAAGCAGGCTCCAGGCTCTGAGCTGTCAGCACAGAGCCCGACGCAGGGCTTGAACTCATGAAACATGAGATCCTGACTTGAGCTGAAGTCAGATGCTTAACCGACTGGGTCACCCAGGTGCCCCATGACCATCACTTTTTAAATATCTATCATTATAAATGAGAAAAATAATATATATTTGTACTTTTGCTCACAATCCCAAATGCCTCTGTGTGAGCACATTTTTGGTGTATTGAGGCTGAAAGTCTTTTAGGTATTACAAATCAAAGATAATGTTCAGAAACTGAAAGGATGCAATCCTAGTATCTGAGGACTTTGGAGAAGACCAAGCACTGCAGAATAACCAAAGAAAACAAAAATTCACCCTTTACAGACTAGGCCACATGTGTTCATTTCTCCACCGGAAATCGGGTTGATGAACCACACAGTGCAAGAGGAGTGTGGTTGTCTTTCACCTTGAGGTATATTTATTTAAAAAAGACAAAAAGGGACATTCATGCTAACTTATAAGGGACCACATTGCTTCTCCCTCCCTTACTTTCCAAGAAGGATGATGGGTCTGTCTGGTCACTTTCTGGGGAGTGGGGAGGGCGCTGTTATGCTTATCAGGATAATGAATTCAGATGTAATACGAAAAACTCTTGAATGATGGGGTGGATTTAAATATTTAGAGACACATGAATTATTTTTAGGGGGGGGGAAGGAATACCCAAAGTAGGATGGCAAGAAGAAAGCTAGAGAGAGACAGAGAGAGGGAGAGGGAGAGAGAGAGAGAGAGAGGGAGAGAGAGGGAGAGAGAGGGAGAGGGAGAGAGAGGGAGAGAGAGAGGGAGTTTTGGGGAAGGCGGAAGATGCGTCTGAGCACATCTGGTTGTTGGATATGCTGGAGAAATATTGACAAGACATGGTGGAGGAATATAAGCTTCAATGGTTCTGCTGTGAGCCTGCTGGATAGACTTTGCAGAAAACATAAACAATTTTTCAGACTTCTCTGGATGTCACAGATGGTTTCCATTGTCATGGGATGCCTAGCTGAGATGGGAAATGAGGCTGCCCAGCTTCACATTAAAGGAGCCTGATGGTTCATCAGCCTTTCTTTTTTTATTAAAAAAATTTTTTTTAATGTTTATTTATTTTTGAGACAGAGAGAGACAGAGCATGAACGGGGGAGGGGCAGAGAGAGAGAGAGGGAGACACAGAACCTGAAGCAGGCTCCAGGCTCCGAGCTGTCAGCACAGAGCCTGACGTGGGGCTCGAACTCACGGACTGCGAGATCATGACCTGAGCCGAAGTTGGACGCTTAACCGACTGAGCCACCCAGGCACTCTAGCCTTTTCTTTTTTTAAAAAAAAATTCTTAATCCTTATTTATATTTGAGAGAGAAAGAGACAGTGTGCGAGTGGGGGAGGGGCAGAGAGAGGCAGAGACAGAATCCGAAGCAGGCTCCAGGCCTCTGAGCTGTCAGCACAGAGCCCAAGGCAGGGCTTGAACCCACGAGCTGCGAGATCGTGACCTGAGCCGAAGTCGGACACTAAACCCACTGGGCCACCCAGGCACCCCCGCATCAGCCTTTTCAAACGTTTCCCACAGAGTTTGCATCAGCTAAGCCCTCAGGAGTTCCCTTTGGAAGCTGAGTATCTGTCAATCCTAAGTCCCGGCTGTACTCAGCACCTCACGTTCCCCGTTATCTCCCATTTGAGATGTTCGACTGACTCAAAGCTCCGCATGGTCACGGATATGAGAGATGAAGACTATCTCGTACGGTTTCAGCCTCGTGGTAGGGCCAGTTTAAGGGTGACAACAGGCCTGTGACACATGCACAGGTAGCACTACCTTTCTGAAGGCCCAAGGGGACATCTTCATTCTCCCTACCATTTTATCCACAGTAAACTGCTCCTTGTCACCAGGGAACAGTTCCTTAACCGAGACAATATTAAGGACACGCTGTGATAAAAGGCACAAAGAGCTGTGCTGTTGACCCCCTGGGCAGAACGGGCCCTTGTGCTGATCAGAAGGCTTGCCATCACCTTCATGGCTGGTAAAGTCAGCCCCAGGTGCCAGCCAATGTAGCAAAGTGAGTGCGTAACTCCAGTGCCTACAATCCAGCCCGGAGCTGGAGAGCTCACACATCCCTGTGTATCAGGGATGTGGAATCATGCCGCCAGCTGGGACTGGCCAGGGAAAAGCGGCCTGGAGCCATTTGGAGCAGAAGCCCGATGGTGTGAGAAACCACACAGCCACCCCACATTGTGTGTCTAGGGAGGATGCCAAGGATGGGCCGGCCTTCCTGGCTATTTTCCTGACCTTCAACATCTCTAGAAAGGTCACAGGGTTCCAGCTGCAAATGGTGTTCTCACATAAGTGCCCTTTTAGTATAAAAGTAACACACTACCTTTGATTTCAAAGGCAGCTGCATGACAATGTTATTTTCCCTGTGACTGGTACAAACTCCTGTGGAAGAAGTCAACCCAATTGGCCACCAATCCCAATTGGGTTGGGATCTAAATGCTAAGCAAACTAGAAATAATTAGACAAAAGGCCTCGTGCCATAGACTGGAAACCCTGAAGAACGAGAAACAAAGGTAGTGCCTCCCCAATACTTTTAAGCCCCCTGTACTCCCTCCCTATCACATTGCCATCCCCCTCACTTAACAGTGTTGGGGACTCTGTCTTGTATACAGCTGCCATGACCCACTGGTAAACCAGTGTGTAAAGCAAACATTTTGGGGGGCTGGAAATTTGCTTAAAATTACACATATCCAATCTTTTATGGGTATGGCTCTGAGGGACCGGTTTAACTATGTCTTTTTAAAAAAATTTTTTTTAATGTTTATTCATTTTTGAGCGAGATACAGACAGAGTGTGAGCGGGAGAGGGACACAGAGAAAGGGACACACAGAATCCAAAGCAGGCTCTAGGCTTCATGCTGTCAGCACAGAGCCTGATGCGGGGATAGAACCCACAAACCGCAAGATCGTGACCTGAGCTGAAGTCAGACGTTTATCCTACTGAGCCATGCAGGTGCCCCTTTACGATTTATTATTATGGACATCAATTTTATCCTGAGATTATCAAAATTATAGCTATAGGTGCAGATGTGCATATTGGCATTGAGGGCGGAGCTAGCAACAGCTGGGTATTAGTTCAGAAATATTCACAGAAACGCTGCGTGCACAAAATGCCTGTGACGCTTCCGTTTTTGATACCTGCAAAGTCCTGGAAGCCAGTGAAGAGGAGGCTGCTGCCCAATTTTCAGGGAGATATCATATGGCTGATTTCATGTAAAATTAATCGCAGAATTAAGGACTGCAAGATAATCTGCCCGAAGGGCTTTCTCGTGCACCTGCAAAATCGTGTTCTACCCTGTCTTAGCATCCTTTGGTTTACCCTCATCATTCAAAACCAACATCCCCTACATCATTAACAAACTGGACTGTGGGCACTGTCTCATCAACTTCTATACATTCTTCTACTTTCCTTCTGTTGGTACTGTGATAAAGGGACCCCTCCTCCACTACTCTTTGATGAATCTAGGCTGAATTATGTTTGGAAGGGCATGCCTCAAAGTCTACAATTGTCCTTTTCTTTTCTTTTTTTATTTCAAGTTTTTTCTAATGTTTATTCATTTTTGAGAGAGAGTATCAGCGGCTTAGGGGCAGGGAGAGAGGAACTCTACAAATGTATCCATACCTAGGCAAGTCCTGAGTGCAAAGGTGACACAGGACATGATTTATTACAGAGCTCTCCCTATGTTTCTGAGACATATGAGATGTCTGTTATTCTATTTCCTCTTCTTTTATTTTTTTTTTCAACGTTTATTTCTATTTTTGGGACAGAGAGAGACAGAGCATGAACAGGGGAGGGGCAGAGAGAGAGGGAGACACAGAATCGGAAACAGGCTCCAGGCTCTGAGCCATCAGCCCAGAGCCTGACGCGGGGCTCGAACTCACGGACCGCGAGATCGTGACCTGGCTGAAGTCGGACGCTTAACCGACTGTGCCACCCAGGCGCCCCTTTTTTTTTAGTTTTTTTTTTTCAACATTTATTTATTTTTGGGACAGAGAGAGACAGAGCATGAACGGGGGAGGGGCAGAGAGAGAGGGAGACACAGAATCGGAAACAGGCTCCAGGCTCCGAGCCATCAGCCCAGAGCCCGACGCGGGGCTCGAACTCCCGGACCGCGAGATCGTGACCTGGCTGAAGCCGGACGCTTAACCGACTGCGCCACCCAGGCGCCCCTCCTCTTCTTTTAAATGAGGTACCTGTTTCTGGGGGATTAAATTGTTTCTATTTAAATAGAAATTGTTTCTGGGGGATTAAATAGGAGCCATGGGACAATTTCCACTTCTACCCAAGAAACAATGACAAGTATGGGATTAACTCTCCCATCTAAAGCCTCCAGAAAAAAACAAAAACCAAACTATATATGGAAGAGTGGCTTTCATGAACCTGGATATCAGACAGTGATGGATAGAGAATCCTGAAAGACAGAAACAAACAAGATGAGTGCTAGGGTTGCTGAAGCTCACTGCTTTAAAAGCATTTCCAGGATGCAGTGCAGAGAGGGAAACCAGGTAGAGCTCGATCAAATCTCTGAGTGGAGGAGAGGGGCCTGAAAATCCAGGGAGACCAAGGTGGCTAGAGTCAGTGGGAGAGAGTCCCAGAAAGGAGGGAGCTGTACACAAAGAGAGTGCCCCAGAAATCCTCAGAGCGTCCCCTCAAAGTCTCAAGAGACTTCTGATCAGTGCATATGTGTGGGAAAACTCCACGAGGCCAAGGAAAGAATCACCAGAAATAATTGAAGGGAATAGTGCTTGGGCTCACACAGGGCTGGAAAGAGTGAGTGTTTCTACCGGCCAGAGGCACTGGGTGCAGGACTCAGAAAGGTCTTGCTTTAGCAGTGAGGAATAATTAAACCTAGATGAAGCATTGTTCTGGACCTTCCTAACAAGTCTAAAAGCAAGACCCAAAAGTTGCAAATTATTCTAAGTAACCTAATGGAAAATAATATAGCTCAAGAATATTTACAGGAATACAAAAATATCTGGAATCTAAAAAAGTTAAAAACACAATGTCTAGCATCCAATCAAGAATTTCTAGGCATGCAAAGAGGCAGGAAAAAATGACACACGATTTAAAAAAAAAATCATTTGTGGAGCGTCTGGGTGGCTCAGTCGGTTAGGCTTCCGACTTCAGCTCAGCTCATGATCCCACAGTCTGTGAGTTCGAGCCCTGCTTCGGGCTCTGTGCTGACAGCTCAGAGACTGGAGCCTGCTTCAGATTCTGTGTCCCCCTCTCTGCCTCTTGCCTGCTCACACTCTGTCTCCCTCTCAAAAATAAATAAACATTAAAAAAATTGTCTTTAAATCATTTGAAACTGAGCCCTAACGGATGTAGAGGTTAGATCATGCTTTTGGGTCTCAAACATTGTGCCCTATATTTTCTTCTCAAAGTGCTCTGGTTTTAGGTTTCACATATAGGTCTACGGTCCACTGTGAGTTCATATTAGTGTGTATAGTTGTTTGTATGTATTGTTTGCACACATGGATCAAGTTCATTTATTTTTCAAAAGGATAATTCTAGTATCATCTACTGAAAAGACTTCAGTGAACTGCTTTTGCGTCTCTGCCGAAAGCAACTGCCCACATATATGTGAGTCTTTTCCGTTTTCTTGATCTAATTATCTATCTTAATGCCAATACGACAATCTCTTGATCATTGCAACTTTATAATACATCTTGAAATCTGGTAGTGTTAGTTTGCCAACTTTGCTTTTGGTTTTTCAAAGTGGTTTGGCTATTCCAGGTCTTTTGAATCTCCCTGTGAGTTTAGAATCAGCTGGATAACTTTTAGGGGGAAAAAAAGGCCAAAATCTTAATGATTTTGACTGGGATTGTGTTGAATCTATAGATCAATTTGAGAGGACTGGCATGTTAACAATATTGAGTCTTCCAACCTATGGACAATATATACGTCTTCATTTCTTTCATTCTTTTATTTCTCTCAAAAATGTTTATACTTTTCAGTGTACAGGTTTTACACATCTTTTCTCTGGAGACTTCATATTTTTGATACTACTGTAAAATGCTTTGATTTTTAATGTAGGGGTGTCTGGGTGGCTCAGTCGATTAAGCATCTGACCTCAGCTAAGGTCACGATCTCATAGTTCGTGAATTCGAGCCCCACACTGGGCTCTCTGCTGTCAGTGCAGAGGCTAGTTAAGACCCTCTGTCTCCCTCTCCCTCTGAACCTCCCCCTCACAAATAAATAAACATTAAAAATTTTTTATTGTTCCTTGCTAACATATGTTGTTGATTTTTTTGTATAAAGACCTCTGCTAAACTCATTTAATAGTTCTAGCAGCTATATGTACATTCCATCAGATTTTTGATAATGTCTCTATGCATAAAGTCAGTTCTATTTCTTCCTTTCTAACTAGGTGCCTTTATTTATTTTTATTTTTTATTCCACTGGTTCAAATCTGTATTACAACATTGCACAGAAGTGGTGAAAACAGATACTTCTGTTTTGTTGTTGAACTTAAGGGGGAAGTATTCAGTTTGACCATTAACATGATATTAGCTTTAAGTTTTTAGAAGATGCCCTTTATCAGACTAAGAAACGTCTTTTCTATTCCTAATTTGCTGCAGGGTTTTAATTGGTACTGGATGTAGGGTTCTAAAAAATTGTTTTCTACAGCTACTGAGAAGGTCTTTTTTTCTCTTTGTAGTTTGGTAATATCGTGGATTACACTGATTGGTTTTCAAAAGTTTGAAAACAGTATTATATTGTAGCCTACTTCTGTGACATAAACTAGCCTGCTCCAGCTGTGTGTGAATTATTAAGTAATGACAATATCCTGTTCTCTTCTACAGTGGCTCACATGATTGCATTATAGTCCTTCACTGCTGGGTGGCAGTGGAATCTGAGCAATTGCGTCAGAAGCAATTGAACACCACAGAGTTAATTTGCCCAGGTATACGGGGCTCCCTTCCATGCCTGTGTGATTCCAGTTTGTGTACTAAGGTGTCATTCATTGGGATGATTTCTCCAGAGTCTGCTCAAGGGAGGAAAGCACTGCTCACTGCTGAGTGGACTGTTATAATCGTCCCTCGTATTGGTTTTTGGTGGTTGTTTTTTTTTCCCCTTGTCAGCCTGATCAGCCTGCGTGAGGCTTGTCCTCTTCTGTGAGTGTGTATTCAGGGCTCACTTACTCCCCGGTCTATGCACTCTGTCAGCTGCTACCTTTGTCTTGCTTTGCTCTATACAGGACTGCTACTCATTGGAACACCCATGTTCCAAAATTCCACTTACAACTGAAGTCGTTTCTAAGCAAGCCTTCTCTCTACAGTTTTCACATACCCTTCAATGATTATAAAGACACTCCAAGGTTCTGCCATGATTCTGAGCTTGATGTATAAAATTCAGACATAAGAAAAGTGACTGTGGAAGGTAGCAAAGGGTTACCATCGTAGGTGCGTAGTGGAAACTCCCTGCTGCGAAGCCTTGGACACATCACTTCATCCATCTGGGCCGACGTTCCTAATCCGTAACTCCTTGGTGGATGAGGTGTTTTGCACCTGGGATGAACCCTCGGCTTTCGAAGGTCTTCCAACTTCAAAATGCCCTATTCTAAGAGAGAGCTGCATCTCTAAACCTCAAGGGGAGACCGGCTTGTCATTTCAGCCTTCCCCTTATTTAGAAAGGTAAGTTGTGCTAATTCTCCAGTGCACAGCACTTACATCAATTCATCGTAGCAAGACCAATAGGCATAACGTGATAAATATACTATGTTGACTTTGAAAATTGATTCAGTGCTTTTGACTTTAAAAACTTCAGGTTTCTTAAGTAGGCAAATAGATACTCTGGCTTAATTGTTGCACATCATCAGAGAGCAGTGTGCATGGTGGGGGCCGTGTCATTGAGCTACATGTGAAAGGGACGATGGGGTAGGCACAGGTCGCTGAGCAGAGGTATCTGCTGGAGTTCGAACTCAGAGTGTGTCAGCTTCCGCCATAGTCTTCATGGTCTCAGAGAACAGACTACTTATTCTTATATTGAATTGGGGATCTATATTATATAAACTCTCTAGACTATAAGTGTGTATTTTTTTCTGTCCACCTAGACCTTCCAATGGCTCCAATAGCTAGACCTTCCAAAGGCTCCACCAGCCTGCCTAGGCCATCCTAGCCCCCACATCAATCATGACAGCATAGTGAAAGGGAAAACTCGGTAGGCACAGTGTCCCCTGTTTATAGGAAAAGGTGGTAAGTCCTGTTGGAAAGCGGAGCCATGAGTGGAGGCCCACAGAGTCACGGCACCCCTTCCCTGATCTGCCAGGGTCCTGGAATGACAAACAGATGACAGAAGTAGCACCATCCCCTCATCCTTTGTTTCACTTGCATATCACTAAGTGATTATTCAATTCTTCCCCCAAAGCTTGGCCTCAAATCCTTCTAAAACAGTATGTCACAAATCCAGTCACACCATGATGTTTTGGGAAATGAACACAACACACAATAAGTTCACTTTCCTTGGTCTTGTCCGAGGGGCTGAGATTTTGCATGGCACCCATTCCTTCCACATTTCTTCACTGCGTTCATTTCTTATTGTGGGTGATGTATTGTCCCACTCTCACTATGGGAAACATCTGGAAGGGTCCACAGACATTTTTGGTCTTCACAACTGGGGATGGGTACAACTGGTCTCTTCTGGGTAGAGGCCACAGATCCTGTTCAACATCCCAACATCTGTAGGACAGTCCCCCACCCCACCCCACAACAAAGAATGACCTGGGGGGCGCCTGGGAGGCTCAGTCATTTGAGCGCTGGCTCTTGATTTTGACTCAGGTCATGATCCCAGGGTCATGGAATCGAGCCCCGTGTCAGACTCCACACTGAGCATGGAGCCTGCTTGAGATTCTCTCTCTCCCTGTCTCTCCCTCTGCCCCTCTACCCCACGCACACGCACTTTCTGTCTCTAAAAAAGAACGGTCTCATCCAAATGTCAATAATGCCCAGGTTGGGAAACCCCAGTGTGCCGACCTGACATGGAAACCTGAGATTCACTCTCCTCTGGGATAGAGCTCTGATCCACAACTCTCTCTACACAACTGGGGTTTCGATACCTGAATCTTTTCCAACCTCTCCTCAGAAAACGTGATTATCCTGCCAACGTTCACCAGCTGGAGACGGACTTCACGTTTTTATTGGTTTTCTGCAAAACCCTTCCTGCGTTCCCTCAGGTATCCATCTTGCCCCAAGCAGGCATCAGACTGACACACGGCGTTTGGGACGCACAGATTCTCATGCCAGGACCATCCCAGCAGACCTGCTGCAGGGCGTCCTCCCCTGCCGGCCCTGCATTCTCAGCCTTGCTTCCTAGCAGGCCTCCCACCTGACCTCGCATCACTGGGGATGCAACCGTGGCCAGGAGCCAACATCTAACAATGCCAGTCTCAAAAATCCTCTCAAACGCTGCCTGCCATCATTGAATAAACCTCTGCTGCAGAAACAACCATACACGCAGGTGTCGTCTAATATTTGTGCTGATTTCTCTGGGCCTACCCTAAGAGAACGTTTTCACGCTTCATGTGCAAAGTGGGAGCATGATACATATCTTTGGAAGGAGAAGGATATACAGCTCACTTTTTATCCCAGGTGAAATCCATACATGTGTGTTACTGAGAAAAGACACCTCGACAGAGACAAAAAGATTCAAATTGTTGGCAAGGCACCATCTGTAATTGAAAAAAAAAAATCTGGCTGTTTTACCCTCTTGTCAAGTTGCTCTGACTGATCACAACAATGACAGGTTTCAAGTCACCCAGGAGCGAGACCATTAGGTCAGGACAGGGGATACTGGAACAGCTAGTCTGTGTACAGATGCAAAGGGGAAGGTATGGGTCAGGCCAGGAAGACAGGAAGAACGATACTAGGGAAATGCACTCTGCTGGAGAAAAATGACAACAGACAGTGAATAGTGCTGAGTTCTATGGTCACAGGACCTACGTGGCACTCAGCTGCTGCCAGCCACCAAATGAAATGGCAAGAAGGGACACGTCAACTTCCAGACTGGCCACGACTGCAGCAATTCCATACGCATCTGTATTAGTCCGTCCAGGCCGCCATGACAAACTACCAGACACTGAGTGGCCATAGTCCTGGAGGCTGGAAGTCTAAGACCCAGGTGTGAGCAGTGCTGGTTTCTCCGCAGACCTCTTTCCTTGGAGGGCAGATGCTGTCTTCTCCCTGTGTCCTCATGTGGTCATCCCTCTCTGAGTCCTCATCTTCTCTTCTTATAAGGATTAGATTAGAGGCCACCCTAGTAACCTCATTTTACCTTACTCACCAGTTTAAAGACCCTGTCTCCAAATACAGTCCCATTCTGAGGGGGTAGAGCTTCAACATACGAACTTTGTGGTGGGGGGGGGGGGAACATAATTTGGACCATATCAACAAGGGGACACCTGAAGAACGATGAATGGGAAAGACACAAAATAAGCAGTGGGAAACTTCTAGGAATATGGGTGCCTCCCAGGCACACCAAAGTAGGGTGGGGAACTGAATCTATCAGTGCCTGTGAAAGTCTGTGGGACTGTTTGGCAGCTAGAGCTCAGATCTCAATGACTTTTGTGCCCATTACTAATGAAAGGTGTTACCCCAAATACATGAAGCTGTCAGCTACCCTTCCATCTGTCTTCTCCTAGCTCCTAGGAAATGAGCGATGTGACTCCAAGCAAGAAACATGGTGCTGCCCACGCAGGACTTGTGAGTAAGAATGGGGACAACCGAAGGTCACATGGCTACATGTCGTTGCTGGGTGGGACTAGAAGAGGGAAACCGGATGGGGCTGTGGGCTATGGGGACAGTAGGGAGAAGCACTGGCCATTCGGTATAGCCTGAACACATGCAATTGCTACACAGCATAGAAAATGTTTCCGGTTCGTTTCTATTTGCTATGTGGCTCTAGACAAACCTTGTTGGAATTTCTCATGAAAAGCTGTTCTTTTTCCCAACAATGTTACAGAACAATAGTTTTTCATATAGTTATTACTCTTAATTGAGTATCTTTGAGTCGAGTGGGGAGTTAACAGCCTCCAGACGGGTAGGCAACAGAACCTATCTTCCACAAAGTTAAAACAAGTAATCGTTCTTCTAAAATGACCTTGATAGGAGACCTGGGAAGATGGCGGCATAGGAGGACGCTGGGCTCACCTCGTCCTGCTGATCGCCTAGATTCTACCCACATCTGCCTAAATCAACCAGAAAACCTCCAGAAGACTAGCAGAATGCACTCTCCAGAGCCAAGCATAGACAAGAGGCCCATGGAAGAGGGTAGGAAGGGCAAAGAGGTGATGCATGCCATGCAGACTGGCTGGAGGGAGCTGGGGCGGTGGAGTGGCAGCTCGCCTGGCCAGGCAGAGCCCCGGAGTCTGGCTTGCAAAAGCGGAGGGGTCAGACGGACTGTGTTCTGATAGCCGGCAGGACTTAACATCTGGAATGTTATAAGTCAACAGCTCTGCTCAGAGAGCAGGAGGGCGAGAGGACAACGGGAGGGACAGTTGCTGAGCCCCGGAGGGCAGGGCTCAGCTCAGCAGGGAGCAAAGGCGCTCACCAGAGCCATATCTCTCTCCCATCTACTAGCCGAAATCCCAAAGGGAACCAGTTCCCTTCACGGAACTTGCTTGCACCGCACAAACACCCAACGCTGTGCTTCTGTGGATCCATCCCTCCGACCGGTCTGCTTGCCTCCCTCCCGGTGCCGCAGGGCCCCTCCCGCAGGGAACCACCAACGGCAAAGCAAGCTAAGCCTGCCCCTCCTGCCCCCCTGCACCTTGCGGATCCACCCCGGCTAATACGCCAGACCCCATCGAAGCAGCACCACAAGCCTGGCAGTGTGCAAGTAGCCCAGACAGGGCCACTCCAATCCACAGTGAGTCCTGCCCCTGGGAGAGGGGAAGAGAAGGTACACACCAGTCTGACTGTGGCCCCAGCGGTGGGCTGAGGTCAGACATCCGGTCTGACTGCGGCCCCGCCCACCAACAGAAGTTACTCCAGACAGCACGGGGGAAGTGCCCTGCAGATCCGCACCACCCCAGGGACTATCCAAAATGACGAAATGGAAGAATTCTCCTCAAAAGAAACTCCAGGAAGTAGCGACAGCTAACGAATTGATCAAAACTGATTTAAGCAATGTAACGGAACAAGAATTTACGAGAATAGCCATAAAATTAATCGCTGGGTTTGAAAAAGCATACAGGACAGCAGAGAATCTATTGCTACCGAGATCAAGGGACTAAGAAATATTCAAGAGGAGCCAAAAAAATGCTATAAATGAGGTGCAAAATAAAATGGAGGTGACCACAGCTCGGATTGAAGAGGCAGAGGAGAGAATAAGTGAATTCGAAGATAAAATTACGGGAGAGAAGCCAAGATGGTGGAACAGCATGGAAGGTTTTTGCATGTCTCACGTCCATGAAATACAGCCAGACCAACACTAAACCGTCCTACACACCTAGAAAACCGATTGGAAGATTAACACAACAATCTGCACAACCTGAACCACAGAATTCAGCAGGTACGTGGCGTGGAGAAGTGAACTTGGGGAGCAAGGAGGCGCAGGAAGGGAGGTGCTTTTGCGAGTGGAGAGAGGATGCAGGTGGGGGTGAAGTGAACAATACAGGAAAAGCACCCCTCCCCCCCCCCCCCAAAAGCAACTGGAGAGAAAGTGGAAAATCGGACACAGCCACAGGGACTAAACTAAAAAGGGAGAAAGGAGAGAGGAGAGGGTTTAACTTCCATTAAGACTGTAAACAAGGGGAGCACAAAGGCTGCAACTCCGCAGCTCGATACCTTGCGGTGCTCTGGTGGGAAAGGTGAATCCCCAGGAACAGCATGGGGTCCGGGAGGTTCTTAGCCCACACGGGGAAAAGCGGTTCCACTGCTGGAAGGACAGTTGGCAGAGACTGTTGAAGCCACCTGGTCCCAGCAGACCCTGGAAGGCAGCCACATTTGCTGGTGCTGGGGCAAGGTTGTTGAGGGTGAAGACTGGTGCCAGATGTGTGTTGGGATTTTCCATCATCCCTGAAACGCTGAGGCTACACTGTCTCGTGATTTTGGGGGGGGGGGGGGCGGGCTGGCACCTGGCCGCAGTCTCGGGGCACCGGCAACAGCAGGGTCCAGCGGGGCGTTCCTGGGTGCAGCGGATAATCGGCCATTGCTCATTCGGCCACTGCTCAGTGAGACCCTCCAGCAAAGGGGCGGAACGGGTCAAAGCTGCAGTCCCTCGGAAGAAGGGGGCCCGGGAAAACGGCCACATCTGAGGCAAAACTCGGGAGAGGTACTGCCTGGGGCCTGGTCACGGACAGTGGAGAAGCGGGGAGTGGACAGAGCTGAAGACGGAGGACCGGTGCTCGACTGCTGATCCGGGAGAACAGACTGGGTGGCGCCATTTTTCACCGTTCCCGCGCATGCACATGTGCACCTACAAGCCCCGCAACATCCACCCCAGGAGGCTAGCGGCGCCATCTAGTGGAGAGCGGAGCTGTTACACCGAGCCCTGCCCTACTGGGCCAATGGCGCTCTCAAGATCCAAGTCTCACAGCCGGCTTAGTTTATGGACTGTAAGGCCCTACATAGACTGACTTCTAGGGGAAAATGAAGTAATTTCAGTCCTACTTCAACCTGTTAACAGGTTCATCTATCCAATGTTCTCTTTTTCTTCTCTTTTACATTTCTTTTTCTTGAATACAGAGAGAAAATTTTCATGTTTATTTACAACTTTTATTAAAAATATTTTTTTTTAATTTTTATTACTATATTCTTTAGTTTTGTGTAAATTTTTTCAAATTCTTTTTACTTCCATCATTTTGTTTTACTCTACTACAGTGTGTTCACTTTTTCAAATTTTGAAATGATTTCCTTTTATTTCTTTTTTCTCTTTTTCATTTCTTTTCCTTTTCTTAAATACAGAAAAAGAAAAAAATTCATTTTTATTTTTAATTTCATTAAAAATATTTTTCTTTAATTTTTTTCAAATGTATTCGTTACTTTTGTGTATATTTTTTCAAATTTTATTTTACTTCCATCATCTCATTTTACTCTACTTCAGTGTATTCACTTTTTTCAAATTCACAAACGATGTCCTATCCCCCCCCCTTTTTTATCTCTGTCAAACCACTTTCAATACCCAGACCAAAGCACAGATCTAGCATCATTTATTTGATTTTTGTGCATGTGTGTGTGTTTAATTTTTTAATTTTAATTTTTTAATTTTAATTTTTTTACTTTCAATTTTTCTACCTCATTAATTACTCTTCTCCCTTCAAAATGACAAAACAAAGGAATTCACCCCAAAAGAAAGAGCACAAAGAAACGAAAACCAGGGATTAAACCAACACAGATACAAGCAAGATGTCTGAAAGAGAATTTAGAATCAAGATAATAAGACTATTAGCAGGAGTTGAAAATAGATTAGAATCCCTTTCTGAAGAGATAAAAAAAGTAAAAAATACCAGAATGAAATAAAAAATGCTATAACTGAGCTGCAACCACAGATAGATGCAGTGGCGGCAAGGATGGATGATGCAGAACACAGAATCAGTGATACAGAGGACAAACTTATAGAGAAAAATGAAGCTGAAAAAAATGAGGGAGATTAAGGCAAAAGAGCACGATTTAAGAATTACAGAAACCAGTGGCTCATTGAAAAGGAACAACATCAGAGTCCTACGGGTCCCAGAAGAGGAAGAGAGAAAAGGGGGTAGAAGGGTTATGTGAGCAAATCATAGGGGAAAACTTTCCTAACCTGGGGAAACACACAGACATCAAAATACAGGAAACACAGAGGACCCCCATTAGATTCCACAAAAACCGACCCTCAACAAGGCATATCATAGTAAAATCCACAAAATACTCGGGCAAGGAGAGAATCATGAAACCGGCAAGGGAAAAAAAACGCCCTAAACTACAGGGGAAGACAGATCAGTCTTGCAGCAGACCTAGCCACAGAAACTTGGCAGGCCAGAAAGAAGTGGCAGGATATATTCAGTGTGCTGAATCAGAAAAAAATATGCAGCCAAGAGTTCTTAATCCATCAAGGCTGTCATTCAAAACAGAAGGAGAGATAAAAGTTTCCCAGACAAACAAAAAAAAAGGAGTTTGTGACCATTAAACCACTCCTGAAAGAAATTTTAAGGGGGAATCTCTCAGGGGAGAAAACATGTGTGTGTATATATATACATATATATATATACACACACACACACACACACATATACATACATACATACATACATACATATATGTATACATATACACACACATAGACACATACATATATATACACACACATATATACATACATACACATATATGTTTATATATATATATACATATATATGTATACACACACACACACACACACACATATATACCAAAAGCAACAAAGATTAGAAAGGACCAGAACACCACCAGAAACTCCAACTCTATAAGCATCATAATGGCAATAAATTCATATCTTTCAGTACTCACTCTAAACGTCAATGGACTCAATGCTCACATCAAAAGACATAGGGTAACAGAATGGATAAGAAAACAAGATCCATCTAGATACTGTTTACAAGAGAACCAGTTTAGACCTAAAGACACCTTCAGATTGAAAATAAGGGAATGGAGAAACATCTATCATGCTAATGGTCAACAAAAGAAAGCCGGAGTAGCCATACTTATATCAGACAATCCAGACTTTAAGATAAGACTGTATCAAGAGATGCAGAAGGGCATTATATCATAATCAAAGGGTCTATCCACCAAGAACACCTAACAATTGTAAACATTTATGCGCCAAATGTGAGAGCACTCAAATATATCATTCAATTAATCTCAAACACAAACTCATCAATAGTAATACCATAATAGTAGGAGACTTCAACACCCCACTCACAACAATGGACAGATCATCTAATAAAAAAATCAATAAGGAATCAATGGCTTTGAATGACACACAGGACCAGATGGACTTAATGGATATATTCAGAACATTTCATCCTAAAGCAGCAGAATATACATTCTTCTCCAGTGCACATGGAACATTCTCCAGAACAGACCACATACTGGGACACAAATCATCCCTCAGCAAGTACAAAAAGATCGAGATCATACCGTGCATATTTTCAGACCACAATGCTATGAAACTCGAAATCAACCACAAGAAAATTTTGGGAAGGTAACAAATACTTGGAGACTAAAGAATATCCTGTGAAAGAATGAAATGCTCTAACCAACAAGTTAAAGAGGAAATTAAAAAGTATATGGAAGCCAATTTAAATGATAACACCACAACCCAAAAATTCTGGGACACAGCAAAGGCGGTCATAAGAGGAATGTATATAGCAATCCAGGCCTTCCTAAAGAAGGAAAAAAGACCTCAGATACACAACCTAACCTTACGCCTTAAGGAGCTGGAAAAAGAACAGCAAATAAAACCCAAAACCAGCAGAAGACAGGAAATAACAAAGATTAGAGCAGAAACTAATGCTACCAAAACCAAAAAAAAAAAAACAAAACACTAGAACAGATCAATGAAACCAGAAGCTGGTTCTTTGAAAGAATTAACAAAATTGATAAACCACTAGCCAGTTTGATCAAAAAGAAAAAGGAAAGGACCCAAATAAATCAAATCAGGAATGAAAGAGGAGAGATCACAACCAACACAGCAGAAAAAAAAACCAATAATAAGACAGTATTATGTGCAATTATATGCCAATAAAATGGGCAATCTGGAAGAAATGGACAAATTCCTAGAAACATATACACTACCCACACTGAAACAGGAAGAAATAGAAAATTTGAACAGACCCATAACCAGTAAGGAAATCGAATTAGTAGTCAAAAATCTGCCAAAAAACAAGAGTCCAGGGCCAGATGGCTTTCCAGGGGAATTGTACCAAACATTTAAGGAAGAGTTAACACCTATTCTCTTGAAGCTGTCCCAAAAATAGAAATGGAAGGAAACATCCAAACTCTTCCTATGAAGCCATCATAACCTTGATTCCAAAACCAGAAGGAGACCCCACTAAAAAGAGAACTATAGACCAATTTCCCTGATGAACATGGATGCAAAAATCTTCCACAAGATATTAGCCAACCAGATCCAACAATACATTAAAAAAATTACTCACCACGACCAAGTGGGATTTCTACCTGGGATGCAGGGCTGGTTCAATATCCGCTGGTTCACAATTACCGTGATTATCACATCAATAAAATAAAGCACAAGAACCATATGATCCTCTCAATAGATGTAGAGAAAGCATTTGACAAAATACAGCATCCTTTCTTGATAAAAACCATGAAGAAAGTAGGGATAGAAGGAGCATACCTCTAGATCATAAAATCGTCAAATATGAACGACCCAACGCTAATATCATCCTCCATGGGGAAAAACTGACAGCTTTCCCCCTAAGGTCAGGAACAAGACAAGGATGTACACTCTCACCACTGTTATTCAACATAGTATTGGATGTCTTAGACTCTGCAATCAGACAACACAAAGAAATAAAAGGCATCCAAATCGGCCAGGAGGAGGTCAAACTTTCACTCTTCGCAGGTGACATGATCTTCTATATGGAAAACCCTAAAGATCCTACCAAAAAACTGCTAGAATTGATTCATGAATTCACTAAAGTTGCAAGATATAAAATCAACGCACAGAAATCAGTTGCATTCCTATACACCAACAATGAAGCGACAGAAAGAGGAATCAAGGAATCGATCCCATTTCCAGTTGCACAAAAAAACCATAAAATACCTAGGAATAAATCTAACCAAAAAGGTGAAAAATCTATACGCTGAAAACTATAGAAAGCTTATGAAAGAAATTGAAGAAGACACAAAAAAATGGAAAAAGATCCCATACTCCTGGATAGGAAGAACAAATACTGTGAAAATGTCGATACTACCCAAAGCAATCTCCATATTCAATGAAATCCCTATCAAAGTAACACCAGCATTCTTCACAGAGCTAGAACAAATAATCCTAAAATTTGTATGGAACCAGAAAAGACCCCGAATAGCCAAAGCAATCTCGAAAAAGAAAACCGAAGCAGGAGGCATCACTATCCCAGAATTCAAGCTATACTACAAAGCTGTAACCATCAAGCTGTTCATGTAACAGTATGGTACTGGCACAAGAACAGACACTCAGATCAATGGAACAGAATAGAGAACCCAGAAATGGACCCACAAACATATGGCCAACTTCTCTTTGACAAAGCAGGAAAGAATATCCAATGGAATAAAGATAGTCTCTTCAGCAAGTGGTGCTGGGAAAACTGGACAGAGACATGCAGAACAATGAACCTGGACCACTCTCTTACCCCATACACAAAAATAAACTCAAAATGGATGAAAGACCTAAATGTAAGACAGGAAGCCATCAAAATCCTCGAGGGGAAAGCAGGCAAACACCTCTTTGATCTTGGCCCACAGCAACTTCTTACTCAACACATCTCCAGAGGCAAAGGAAACAAAAGCAAAAACGAACTACTGGGAGCTCATCAAAATAAAAAGCTTCTGCACAACGAAGGAAACAATCAGCAAAACTAAAAGACAACTGACAGAATGGGAGAAGTTATTTGCACACGACATATCAGATGAAGGGTTAGCATCCAAAATCTATAAAGAACTTATCAAACTCAACACCCAAAAAACAAATGATCCAGTGAAGAAATGGGCAAAAGACATGAATAGACAGTTCCCCAAAGAAGACATCCAGATGGCCAACCGAAACATGAAAAAAATGCTCAATATCACTCATCATCAGGGAAATACAAATCAAAACCACAATGAGATACCACCTCACATCTGTCAGAATGGCTAACATTAACAACTCAGGCAACAACAGATATTGGCAAGAATGCGGAGAAAGAGGATCACTTTTGCATTGTTGGTGGCAATGCAAGCTGGTGCAGCCACTCTGGAAAATAGTATGGAGGTTCCTCAAAAAACGAAACATAAAACTACCCTACAACCCAGCAATTGCACCACTAGGCATTGATCCACGGGATACAGGTGTGCTGTTTCAAAGGGACACAGGCATCCCCATGTTAATAGCAGCACTATCAACAATAGCCAAAGTATGGAAAGAGCCCAAATGTCCATCAATGGATGAATGGATAAAGAAGATGTGGTATATGTATACAATGGAGTATTCCCCGGCAATCAAAAAGAATGAAATCTTGCCATTTGCAACTAGGTGGACGGAACCGGAGGGTATTATGCGAAGTGAAATTAGTCAGAGAAAGACAAAAATCATATGACTTCACTCATATGAGGACTTTAAGAGACAAAACAGATGAACATAAGGGAAGGGAAACAAAAATAATAAAAACAGGGAGGGGGGCAACAGAAGAGGCTCATAAATAAGGAGAACAAACTCAGGGTTCCTGGAGGGGTTGTGGGAGGTGGGATTGGCTAAATGGGTAAAGGGCACTAAGGAATCTACTCCTGAAATCATTGTTGCAGTATATGCTAACTCATTTGGATATAAATTTTAAAAAATAAAAAAATAAAATTTAAAAAAAAGATAAAATTATGGAAAAAGAGGAAACTGTTAAAATGAGAGATAAAAAAATTCAGGAGTATGAGGGGAGAATTAGAGAACTAAGTGATGCAATGAAGCGGAACAATATTTGTATCACCAGAATTCCAGAAGAAGCAGAGAGAGAGAAAGGGGCTGAAGGTGTACTTGAACAAATCATAGCCGAGAACTTCCCTGATCTGGGGAAGGATAAAGGCATGGAAACCCAAGAGGCATAGAGAACTTCCTTCAGATGTAACTTGAATGGATCTTCTGCAGGACATATCATAGTGAAACTGGCAAAATACAAGGATAAAGAGAAGATTCTGAAAGCAGCTAGGGATAAACGCACTCCAACATATAAAGGGAGACCCATAAGACTAGTGGCAGACTTATCTACTGAAAGTTGGCAGGCCAGAAAGGAATGGCAGGAAATCTTCAATGTGATGAACAGAAAAACTATGCAGCTGAGAATCCTTTATCCAGCAAGTCTGTCATTCATAATAGAAGAAGAAATAAAGGTCTTCCCAAACACACAAAAACTGAAGGAATTCATCACCACTAAACCAGCCCCAGAAGAGATCCTAAGGGGGATTCTGTGCATTAAATGTTGCAAGGACCACAAAGTACTAGAGACATCACTACAAGCATGAAACCTACAGACATCACAATGACTCTAAACCCATATCTTTCTATAATAACACTGAATGTAAACGGACTAAATGCTCCAACCAAAAGACACAGGGTATCAGAATGGATGAGAAAAAAAAAAAAAAAAACAAGACCCATCTATTTGCTGTCTACAAGAGACTCATTTTAGACCTGAGGACACCTTCAGATTGAAAGTGACAACTATCTATCATGCTACTAGAACTCAAAAGAACGCTGGAGTAGCCATACTTAGACAAACTATACTTTAAATTAAAGGCTGTAATAAGAGATGAAGAAAGGCATTATATAATAATTACAGGGTCTATCTATCATGAAGAGCTAACAATTATAAATGCCTATGTACCGAATATGGGAGCCCCCAAATATATAAAACAATTAATCAGAAACATGAGCAACCTTATTGCTAAGAATGTGGTAATTGCAGGGGACTTTAATACTCCACTTACATCAATGGATAGATCATCTAGACACAGGATCAATAAAGAAACAAGGGCCCTGAATGATACATTGGATCAGACGGACTGACAGATATATTTAGAACTCTGCATCCCAAAGCAACAGAATATACTTTCTTCTCGAGTGCACATGGAATATTCTCCAAGATAGATCACATACTGGGTCACAAAACAGCCCTTCATAAGTATACAAGAATTGAGATCATACCATGCACACTTTCAGACCACAATGCTATGAAGCTTGAAATCAACCACAGGAAAAAGTCTGGAAAACCTCCAAAAGCATGGAGGTTAAAGAACACCCTACTAAAGAATGAATGGGTCAACCAGGCAATTAGAGAAGAAATTTTAAAATATATGGAAACAAATGAAAATGAAAATACAACAATCCAAACGCTTTGGGATGCAGCAAAGGCAGTCCTGAGAGGAAAATATGTTGCAATCCAGGACTATCTCAAGAAACAAGAAAAATCCCAAATACACAATCTAACAGCACAGCTAAAGGAAATAGAAGCAGAGCAGCAAAGACACCCCAAACCCAGCAGAAGAAGAGAAATAATGAAGATCAGAGCAGAAAAAAACAATATAGAATCTAAAAAAACAGTAGAGCAGATCAATGAAACCAAGAGTTGTTTTTGAAAAAAATAAACTAAATCGATAAACCTGTAGCCAGGCTTCTCAAAAAGAAAAGGGAGATGACCCAAATAGCTACAATCATGAATGAAAATGGAATTATTACAACCAATCCCTCAGAAATACAGCAATTATCAGGGACTATTATGAAAAATTATATGCCAACAAACTGGACAACCTGGAAGAAATGGACAAATTCCTAAGCACCCACACACTTCCAAAACTCAAACAGGAAGAAATAGAAAACTTGAACAGACCCATAACCAGCAAAGAAATTGAGTCAGTTATCAAAAATCTCCCAACAAATAAGAGTCCAGGACCAGATGGCTTCCATGGGGAATGCTACCAGACATTTAAAGCGGAGATAATACCTATCCTTTTCAAGCTGTTCCAAAAAAATAGAAAGGGAAGGAAAACTTCCAGACTCATTCTATGAAGCCAGCATTACTTTGATTCCCAAACCAGACAGAGACCCAGCAAAAAAAGAGAACTACAGGCCAATATCCCTGATGAATATGGATGCAAAAATTCTCAACAAGATATGAGCAAATAGAATTCAACAGCATATAAAAAGAATTATTCACCATGATCAAGAGGGATTCATTCCCGGGCTGCAGGGCTGGTTCAACATTCGCAAGTCAATCAATGTGATACATCACATTAATAAAAGAAAAGATAAGAACAATATGATCCTGTCAAACGATGTGGAAAAAGCATTTGACAAAATTCAGCATCCTTTCTTAACAAAACTCCCCGAGAAAGCTGGGATAGAAGGAACATACTTACACATCATGAAAGCCATTTACGAAAAGGCCACAACTGAGAGCTTTCGCCCTGAGATCAGGAACACGTCAGGGATGTCCACTCTCACTGCTGTTGTTTAACATAGTGTTGGAAGTTCTGGCATCAGCAATCAGACAACAAAAGGAAATCAGAGTCATCGGAATTGGAAAGATGAAGTCAAGCTTTCACTTTTTGCAGATGACATATTATACATGGAAAGCCCGACAGACTCCACCAAAAGTCTGCTAGAACTGATACATGAATTCAGAAACGTTGCAGGATACAAAATTAATGTACAGAAATCAGTTGCATTCTTATATACTAATAATGAAGCAACAGAAAGACAAATAAAGAAACTGATCACATCCACAATTGCCCCAAGAAGCATAAAATACCTAGGAATAAACCTAACCAAAGATGTCAAAGATCTGTATGCTGAAAACTATAGAAAGCTTATGAAGGAAATTGAAGAAGATACAAAGAAATGGAAAAACATTCCATGCTCATGGGTTGGAAGAATAAATATTGTTAACATGTCAAGACTACCCATAGCAATCTACACATTCAATGCAATCCCAATCAAAATTGCACCAGCATTCTTCTCAAAGGAAGAGCAAGCAATCCTAAAATTTGTATGGAACCACAAAAGACCCTGAATAGCCAAAGTAATATTGAAGAAGAAGACCAAAGTGGGAGGCATCTCAATCCCAGACTTTAGCCTCTACTACAAAGCTGAAATCATCAAGACAGCATGGTATTGGCACAAAGACACATAGACCAATGAAACAGAATAGAAAACCCAGAATTAGACCCACAAAAGTATAGCCAACTAATCTTTGACAAAGCAGGAAAGAACATCCAATGCAAAAAAGACAGTCTCTTTAACAAATGGTGCTGGGAAAACTGGACAGCAACACACAGAAGAATGAAACTAGACCACTTTCTTACACCACTCACAAAAATAAACTCAAAATGGATAAAGGACCTGAATGTGAGACAGGAAACCATCAAAACCCTACAGGAGAAAGCAGGAAAAAACCTCTCTGACCTCAGCCACAGCAATTTCTTACTTGACACATCTCCAAAGGCAAGGGAATTAAAAGCAAAAATGAACTATTGGGACCTCATGAAAATAAAAAGCTTCTGCACTGCAAAGGAAACAATCAACAAAACTAAAAGGAAACTGACGGAATGGGAAAAGATATTTGCAACTGGCATATCGGACAAAGGGCTAGTATCCAAAATCTATAATTAACTCACCAAACTCCACTCCCAAAAAAACAAATAATCCAGTGAAGAAATGGGCAGAAAACATGAATAGACACTTCTCTAAAGATATCCAGATGGCCAAAGGCACATGAAAAGATGCTCAATATCACTCCTTATCAGGGAAATACAAATCAAAACCACACTGAGATACCACCTCACGCCAGTCAGAGTGGCTAACATGAAATATCAGGAGACTATAGATGCTGGCGACGATGTGGAGAAATGGGAACCCTCTTGTACTGTTAGTGGGAATGCAAACTGGTGCAGCCGCTCTGGAAAACTGTGGAGGTTCCTCAAAAAATTAAAAATAGATATACCCTATGACCAAGCAATAGGAATTTACCCAAGGGATACGGGAGTGCTGATGCATAGGGGCACACGTACCCTAATGTTTTTAGCAGTACTTTCAACAATAGCCAAATTATGGAGAGAGACTAAATGTCCATCAACTGACGAATGGATAAAGAAATTGTGGTTTATATACACAATGGAATACTACGTGGCAATGGGAAAGAATGAAATATGGCCCTTTGTAGCAATGTGGATGGAACTGGAGAGTGTTATGCTAAGTGAAGTAAGTCATACAGAGAAAGACAGATACCATATGTTTTCACTCTCTGTGGATCATGAGAAACTTTACAGAAGACCATGGGGGAGGGAAGGAAAGAAAAAAGAGAGGGAGGGAGCCAAATCATAAGAGACTCTTAAAAACTGAGAATAAACTGAGGGTTGTTGGGGGGTGGGAGGGAGGGGAAAGTGGGGTGATGGGCATTGAGGAGAGCGCCTGTTGGGATGAGCACTGGGTGTTGTATGGAAACCAATTTGACAATAAATTTCAAAAAATAAATAAAATAAAATGAGCTTGATAGGATCAACGTCGGTATGCATTCAACATCATGCGCTGTAATGGCTTGAGCATAATTGGACTGGAATGGCTCTTCACTGCCAAGCAATCTTTATACCTCTTTTGGGGGTGCTCATTTATCCTGTGACCTCTTCACTCTCTGTTCTCATTTGGTCTCCCTCTTCCTTCCTGGGGCTGCAGAAGGGTAAGTATAGCTGATTGCCTCCAGATGTCCCAGCCTCCCAGCTGCAGTTAGCCGCGCCAGGGGAGGCTGGCGTCTGGTCATCAATGGGTTTTCATCTGTAACATGAGCAAGGCCTCCAGTGTAGCTGGTCAGGTACCTGCTACCTCACTGTTCATGAGAGGTATGGTGGCCAACCCAGTGCAATCAGTATAAATCTGATGTTCCATACTCCACTCCAAAAAAGTTATGTGGCACTGGGCTGCCCCCTCAGGACAAGGACTACCGTGACCATGACATCAAGTCAGTCTGCCGTGTTATCCTTCGTGGGGGAAGAGCAGGAGATGGAAACTGCCTAGTCAATATCCTCTTTCCCATCTCCCCCTCCTGCTTGTGATCAGAACCCCAATTGTTCAAAGCTTCCTCATTCCCACAAGTAGTTCATGAGACTCAACGGTGACTGGATTCATCTCAAGCTCCTGGGGAGTATCCTGGAGACTGAAGGCCAATCTGTGCACAACCCTGGAACTACAGCTGTATTCCAGGCACAGAGGGTCGCGTGTCTTAACTTCGGCCGATCAGACTGATGAAAAGACCTAACGCTGGGGACCAGGGAAATAGTGTGCTCTCATGACGCCATCTGAAAGCCATGAGAACACAACCTTCAGGGGAAGTCAAAGCTGTGAGGGCAGAGCGCAAACAGGAAGATCCTGCACCCAGAGGGCAGTATTGAGCAACTAAAACAACCAAGCAGGAAGCCAGCCCCACTTCTGATCTCTCTCTTCCTTCAATAGTATGTGTCAGTATCATTGAACCATCCCAGCCAATATGAGTGGTGATATCGAGCTGGTTGGCAACATGAAAACATTTTCCAGATTCACCTGTGTAATATTTCTTTTGCACAAAAAGTTTGAATTTCTGTATGAAGATGTTTCAGTTGAATCCTAAGAGGAGGTCATTGTCATGCAACTGTGAAGACATACATTTCTTAGAGATTTCGGTCTAAATACTGTTCGTATGGCTATGTGGCTATTTCCTATAGTTTCAGTTTATGCAAATAAACTAATTTATATACATGTACACACATATGCAAAACTGTAAAAATTACAGTACTGGTCCATGCTCCCCCCTCACCCTTGATTTTAGTCTTAAAGATCAAATTTTTGGACCCAGGGCTGTTAAACAGAAAATGAAACAGCTCATGTCCAATGGGCTGACACCACTCTGCAGCTCATGAAAACCTGCAATGCCCAGCTGGGTTCTTCATCTTTTTTTTTTTTAATTACCAGTTCTAATTCTCTATTATCATAGAGGGGTATTTTAATTTTATTATGGAATATATCCTTTTTCTAATTAGGGAATTATTAGATATCAAAAAGTAATGATTTCTTGATTGATCTGAATAGGTTATGTTTATCAGCACAAGTATTTCCAATTCAAGAAGGATAATATTTTTGTTCCTCTCCCATTTGAAAGTTTGAATTAAGGGATATAAACTTCCTTAAGACAATGTAAATTCACAGTTGAAAACCACTTAAATAAATATCACAATTGAATATATTGAAAATAAAAGACCGAATATTAATGCACATAAAATATAGTTTATAAAAATTTTCAACATACCATCATGGTTTGATTGCCATCAAGCATCATTGGCATATATATTTTCCCCCTTCTTCAGATAAAAACTTATGCATACATGAACTACTGTTTGTAATAAAAATGGCAAAAAAAAAAGTAAGCTCCTTTCAAGCAAGGGTTTTATGAACAGATAACTCTAGAATAAATGAATGAAAAATGTGTTTGAAAATGCACACAATGCATGTGTCAAATGAGGCTGGCATTAAATATAAATATATCAATATTCATACATATGGCTTAAAAGCAAGTGCTTTTAACGCTAAATGTTAGAAAAATCAAGTGACCCCATTTTAAGGTAACATACGATTCCTGATGTTCTCAGTCTTTAATCCTAATGTTTATTTTGTTTTAAAAAACTTCAGAACCTTAAAAGCATACTGCTAAGTGAAGCAAGTCAATCTGAAAAAGCTACATACTATACCATCCCAACTCTATGACACTGTGAAAAATGCCAAAGTATAAAGACAACAAACAAACAAAAAAACAAAAACTATGGTTACCAGGGGTTAAGTGGGACAGATGGATGAACAGATGGGACACTGGATTTCTAGGGAATTCTAGAATATTCTGTATGATACTAAAATGGTAGATAGATTCATCCAAATCCGCAGAACATATAATACCAACAGTGAGCCCTTATGTAAACCATGGGCTTAGTTAATGGTATCCTAAAAACTATTGCCACACAGATTGTAACATATGCACCAAAATCACTCAAGATGTTAATAACAGGGAAAACTGGGAGAGTTGACATATATGAGGCTGTATGTACTTTGAGTCAAGTTTTCCATAAACCGAAAGCTTCTAGAATATTATAAAATCCATTAACACTACATAATCATAAAAGAAACAATTCAACAATAACATACATCAATTGTAAATATTTATATGCCCAGCATGGGAGTACCCAAATACATGAAGCAGTTATTAACAAACAAAAAGGAAGACATTGATAATAATACAATAATAGTGGGAGACTTTAACAGACCACTAACATCAATGAATAGATCATACAAACATAAAATCAACAAGAAACAATGGCTTTGAATGACATGTTGTATCAGATGGACCTAACAGATATATTCAAAACATTCCATTCAAAAATAGTAGAACACGCATTCTTTTCCAGTGCACATGGAACATTCTCTGGAATAGCTCACATATTAAGTCATAAAACAGGTCTCAAATATTTTGAAAATATTGAAGTCATATCATGCATCTTTTCAAAAACAATGCTATGAAACTACAAATCAACCACAAGAAAAAAATCTGCAAAGAACACAAGTACATGAAAGTTAAATGTTTTCATGCTAGTAAACAATGAATGGGTCAACCAAGAAATCAAAGAGGAAATTAAAAAATATATGGATACAAATGAAAAACAAAACAACGACCCAAAATCTTTGGGATACAGCAAGAGCTGTTCTAAGAGGAAAGATTATAGCAATACAGGTCTGCCTCAAGAAGGGGGAAAAGAAAAAAACAAAACTGAAATAAACCACCTAACCTTACACATAAAGGAGCTAGATAAAAGGAGAAAAAACAAAGCCCCAAAATAACAGAAGGAAATAAACATTAGAGTAGAAATAAATGAAATAGAAACTAGAAAAGCAATAGAACAGATAAACAAGGGGCGCCTGGGTGGCTCAGTTGGTTAAGCATCCCACTTTGGCTCAGGTCAGGATCTCGCAGTTTATTGGTTCAAGCCCTGTGTCAGGGTCTATGCTGACAGCTCAGAACCTGGAGCCTGCTTCGGATTCTGTGTCTCATTCTCTCTCTGCCCCTCCCCCACTTGTGCTCTGTCTCTCTGTGTCTCTCAAAACTAAATAAAAAATGTAAAAAAAAAATTTTTAAAAAGAACAGATAAATGAAACCTGGAGCCAGTTATTTGAAAAGATGAGCAAAATTGATAAGCCTTTCGCAAGACTCATTGAAAGGGAGAGAGAATGCAAACAAAATCAGAAATGAAAGAAAAGAAATAAAAACCAACACCACAAAAATACAGATGATTATGAGAGTATTACGAACAATTATATTTCAAATTTTGAAATGCCTAGAAGAAAGGGATAAATTCCTAAAAACATATAGCATCCAAAAGCTGAATCACGAAGAAACAGAAAATTTGAACAGACTGATTATCAGCAATAAAACTGAAACAGTCATTTAAAAACTCCTAGGAAAAACAAGCCCAAGACCAGATGGCTTCACAGGTGAATTCTACCAAACATATTTAAAAAATAATTAATACAGGGGTGCCTGGGTGTCTCAGTTGGTTAAGCGTCCAACTTTGTCTTAGGTCATGACCTCACGGTCCATGAGTTTGAGCCCCACGTGGAGTTATATGCAGACAGCTCCGAGCCTGGAGCCTGCTTCAGATTCTGTTTTTCCCTCTCTCTCTGCCCCTCCCCCACTCACACTTTGTCTCTCTTGCTCTCAAAAATAAACATTAAAAACATTTTTAAAAATTAAAAATAGTTTTTTTTTTCACACTTTTCTAAAAACTAGAAGAGGAAGAAAAGTTTCCAAATTCGTTCTATGAGACCATCATTACCCTGATACTAAAACCAGATAAAGACACTACAGGAAAAGAAAACTATAGGCCAATATCGGTGAACATAGATGCAAAAATCCTGAACAAAATATAAGTAACCAAAATCCAACAGTACATTAAAAAAGAATAATTCACCATGATAAAATGGGATTTATTCCCAGGATACAAGTTTGTTTCAATATTCACAAATCAATCAATGTGATAACGCTCCATCAAGAAGAGTAGATGAAAACTATATGACATTTCAAGAGATGGAGAAAAAGCATTTGACAAAACACAAATCCATTAACGACAAAAACCCTCCAGAAAGTAGATTTAGAGGGAATATGCCTCAACATAATAACTGCCATATATGAAGAACACATAGCTAATATCATCGTCATTGATGAAAAACTGAGAGCTTTTCTCCTAAGATTAGGAACAAAACAAGGATGTCCACTCTCACCAGTGTTATTTAACATAGTACTGGACATCACAGCCTCAGCAATTGCACAAGGAAAAGAAAGAAAACGCATCTATACTGGTAAGGAAGAAGTAAAACTGTCACTATTTGCAGATGACATGATACTTTATATAGAAAACCCTGAAGACTCCATCAAAAAGCTACTAGATGGAGAAATAAATTCAGTAAAGGCACAGGGTACAAAATCAATATCCAGAAATCTGTTGCATTTCCATACACTAATAATGAAGTAACAGCAAGAGAAATAAGGAAATTGTTAAAATGTCCGTACTTCCCAAAGTAATCTACAGATTTAGCCCAATCCCTCTCCAAACACCAACGGCATTTTCCACAGAACTAGAAAAAATAATGCTAAAATTTGTATGGAACCACAAAAGACCCCAAATAGCCACAATGATCTTGGGAAAGAAAAGCAAACCTGGAGGTATCACATCTCAGATATACTGCAAAGCTCTTCTAATCCAAACAGTATGGTAGTGGCACAAAAACAGACATATAGATCAATGGAAGTCCAGAAATATATGCATGATTATATGGTCAATTAATCTACAACAAAGGGATCAACAATGGGAAAAAGATAGTCTCTTCAACAAAAGATGCTGGCAAAAGCAGGCAGGTACATGCAAAACAATAAAACTAGACCACTTTCTCACACCAGGCACAAAAATAAACTTGAAATTGATTAAGGAACTAAATGTGAGACCTCAAAATGTAAGAATCCCAGGAGAGAGTACAGGCAGTAATTTCTCAGATATTGGCTGTAGCAACATTTTTCTAGATATGTCTCCTGAGGCAAGGAAAACAAAAGCAAAAACAAACTACTGGGACTACATCAAAATAAAAGGATTTTGGGATGCCTGGGTGGCTCAGTTGGTTAAGCGTCCGACTTTGGCTCAGGTCATGATCTCGTGGTTCCTGAGTTCGAGCTCTGTGTCGGGCTCTGTGCTGACAGCTCAGAGCCTGGAGCCTGCTTCAGATTCTGTGTGTCCCTCTCTCTCTGCCCCTCCTCCACTCACACTCTGTCTCTCACTCTGTCAAAAATAAACATTAAAAGGCTTTTTGCACAGCAAAACAAACAAAAAAATGAAGGAAAACAAAAAATAAAACACAAAACAACAAACTAAAGAATGACCTAGTGAATGGAAGAAGATATTTGCAAATGACCTACCTATACAATAAGGGGGGAGTACACAAAATATATAAAGAACTTACACCATGGAACAACAACAACAACAAAAACCCACAAATAATCCAAATAAAAATGATCGGGAAAAAAAATGGGCAGAAGCCATGAACTGATATTTCTCCAAAGAAGAAATACAGTTGGCCAACAGACGCATGAAAAGATGCTCAACATCATTAATCATCAAGAAATACAAATCAAAACCACAATGATATATTACATCATACCTGTGTGAATGGCCAAGATCAACAACATAAGAAACAGTAAATGTTGGTGAAGATGTGGAGAAGAAGGACCCATCTTGCACTGTAGGTGGAAATGAAAATTGGTGAAGCTACTGTGGAAAACAGTATGGAGATTCCTCAAAAAAAATTAAAAGCCATATGATCCAGAAATTCCACTACTGGGTATTTGCCCAAAAAATACAAAAACACTAATTTGGAAAGATACATGCACCTCTACATTTATTGCAGCATTATTTCCAACAGTCAATATATGGAAGCAAAGGAAGAGTCCACTCGCAGATGTATGGATAAAGAAAATGTGGTGTATGTATGTATATACAATGCTAAGTAAAATAAATCAGTCCAAGAAAGACAAATACCATATGATTTCACTCATATGAGGAATTTAAGAAACAAAACAAAGGAACGAAAAAACAAGAAATAAAAAACCAGACTCTTAGCTATAGAGAACACACTGGTGGCTACCAGAGGGGAGGTGGGTGGGCGATGGGTGAAATGGGCAATTGGGATTAAGGAGTGTGCTTGTCATGATAAGCACAAAATAATGTACAGAATTGTTGAATCACTGTACTGCACACCTGAAACTAATATAACACTGTATGTTAACTATACTAAATTATTTTAATTAAACAAATATAAAGTCCACGAATTAAAAAAATTCCTCAGCTTTTTGGCCTTTTTACCCATCATACTGTGTCCCTTCAGCAGCAATGAACTAATGCTCAGAAACGCTTATTCCCATTTACAGATGACACTTCGATCATCGTGCCGTGGATACCCTAGGGCTTTTCCAAGAGAGCTTATGACACTTAGCCGGACGTTAAACTTCGGTTCAGGAGGCAACATGAAGAGCTGAGTTAAAATTATGGGGTTTCCAGAACTGTCTAAGCAAATTAATCTTATTAACAATTGGATTTTACCCATTAGCAGTTGAAAACCATTCACAGGTTCTTCCTTGCCAACCAAGTCAGATCCAAACTCTGTGGCCAAAAGCATATGGTGATGTTTCTGTATTAGAATGAAATCTACTGAAACTTTCTACAGAATATGTATTTGCTCAAGAATGGATAACGTACTTTACCGTTCTTATTTTGAGGGAATACACATAGTCTCCAAAAACTGGTTTTATTGGAATCATTAGTCTTTATGCAATTATTTCTATAAAGTAAGTGTGGCATATATTTGGTGGGAATTACTAGGTTTTCCTTTAAATTTTTGGAGAGAACATTAGTCTTTTAGTTCTCCTGGTGGTTACCTGAATCCACTTAAATATGCTTATATTTCTTTTGCTTGATGTGAGTTTAAAAAAAAAATGTCTATCGAAAGCCTGGAATTAAAAATGAGAAAAATCAGCATTTCACCTTTAGGATATCTTGTTTTCACTTCCTTTTTTAAAAAGATTTTATTCTAAGCAACCTCTACACCCAACGTGGGGCTCGAACTCACAACCCCGAGATCAGGATTCACACACTCCACCAACTGAGCCACCTGAGTGCCCCATCTTGGTTTCACTTCCAAGTGCATTTGCTGGAATGCTTTTTTTTTTAGTTAGTTGCACCATTCTTGGTATATTGTCATGATTGCTGGAATTCCTTTTCGCCTCCATGACCGTAATTCCCAGAGGCATCACCATGGTTGTATACTTAAGCCTATCCTTTAACTTTTCAGTGAATCCTGCACACTGCTGCTCTGGGTTGGTGGGGATTCGACCTCTCTCTGCCAGTTTTCATCATAAACATACATCCCCTGAATTGTATGTTTGCACATACTACTACCCTTTTAAATTTATGGGCAGTTTTGACTACATTTTTGGAACACATAGGCTTTCTTTGAAGAATTTTTATATATTGTTCCACCGTCTTCCAGTACTTTGTGTCTCACAGACAAATCTTACATTCCTAGATTTTTTTCCCCTGAATTTCCACAGAGTTCTTTACAAAACTTAAAATACCATTAACTTACTAGAATATTTGTTAATTGACCTATAGAAGCACAGCTTTGGGCTTCACTGTGCTACTTTTTGGTTTGTAAATTCAGATTTCTCTGTATTCTGGAAATTTTACCTTGAATCATACATTTGAATATGTTTTTATGTCCCATTCACTGCTGAATCTTGGCACGGCACCAGTTTACTGATGGCCCCATCTCTCCTCTCTGTCTCTCAATCTCCTTCTGTCTCTGTCTCTCTCATACTTACTTTTCATTGTCATTTATTTCTGAGGCTCTGCCCCCTTACTTTTCATTCCCATGTAATGTATTATCAGTTTTTCCTTAACGCCGTATCTGTCTTCCTTAAATTCTCATTTCAGAGAAGCAAGATTTTTTTTTTTTTTTCACCGATTTGATTTGTTGTACAGGGGTCTGTTCCCAGTTTTGGCTGCTGGGTAGTATGTCTTCACTGATCTTAGGCTGTTCTGTTTTTCCTTACAGAATCTTTTTCAAGACCCATGGCTGGCTTCCACCTTTTCAAGCAGTATTGTGTCTCATGTTAGAAGGAGGAGATGTCTATCTGGACCGAGGTACGTGAGCAAAATCTGGGGGAGTAGGCAGAAGGAGCGAAAGCAATGGGCAGCTTAAGTTCCAGGCTGTGCCTTGGAGGGTTTTCTTAACTGCGCCTGCACTATGGCTCAGCCTTGTCCGGCCTGAAAGCAAGTTATCTGGGCTCATGCCGAATGTTTGCAAGTGGGCATTGCATCTTGAGCTTATCTGCACTACAGATTAGTGATTGCATGAGTATGGGACACCTGTCGGTTTCTCCTCCCTTTGCCAAACACAGTCTGCTCTGGGTAAAGACTGCCTTCAGGCTTTTTTTGTTAATGACTACCCCCACCTCCTGTCCTGTGCCATGACAGAAACATGATGTAAGGAGGCTTCCCAAAGCAGCCTATGGACATTGACCTGACCCGTGTAAGCAAGGAATCATTGCTTTTCCTTTCAACGGGTGCTGCCCACTTTGGAGAACTCTGAGTTACGCAGAAAAAAGGTGTCTTCTCTTGGTGTCGTCTGTCGTTGTCAAGAAATGTCTCATGCACTTAGCCATCTTTCTGCACCTACTGTGATCTAGGAATCTAGGAGATCCTCTAGGGGATCTCTAGTTTCATCAGTGATAACATTTCTTTGTTTTTTAGTCTCTGGGATGCCTTGGGTTGGTTTCATAAAAGAAACGGGACAGGCATATGTGTATACGACCATTTAGAATTGAAAGAGTAATTCTTTTCTTTGAATCCAGTCGTCTTTTTTCCTCCCCAATGAATTCAATACCAGAGAGAGAAGACTTGAAGACAATATCCAACAATGTAAGTCCACACCGTCATGGGTGTAGGCATAGAACACTCTAAGAGAGTAACGATGCATTTCTTGATGCTACTGGAGATAGTCTGTGAAAAATATTGTTAGTGAGGACGAAGAGCTCCAGCAATAAACCTGATGGAGAATTTCACCTCCGTAAGAAGGATGGTCTATATGGAGAATTTCACCTCCGTAAAAAGGATGGTCTATATGGAGAATTTCACCTTTGTAAGAAGGATCATATAAAAGCCACAGTGATTGTTTTTCTTTAATTCAAAACAATTAGACTGCCTATGTAGATAGCCACATTCAATTTTTTTCTAAGCCCTTTTGACCAAAATGTACCAAAGGATACATATTTCCCCATTTTTTACCTTAGTTTCTATTTTTTCCATTTCCTCCTGATTTTGCCCTCAGAGTGCATTTTCCCTGTTGGAGCTCGAAGTGCTGTTGTCCAACAAGTCTGCTGGCCCAGAGTTAAAATGAGGTGAATGCGATTTTGGAAAGGGGAGTTAAAGGTATTTAAAGTTACTGCTTATAACAGTTGCTTACTGCAAAAAACTAAAAGGTTTAAAAGGAAGGGAGGGTTCTTCCCACTACTATTGCCCAATAGGTAGGGAGAATAATCACAACTGAGAAATAGACCAACATAATTGTCAAAATTCATACCATTATGGTTGGGTGGAAATTAATGTTATTTAGTAACTTCATATTGTAATGGATTTATACTGAAGTTAAAAAAAAAAAGCGAGTTGAGGGGAAATAATCATACACTTAAAGGAGAAGTAAATCCTATGTTTAACTTAGCGCTCCATATCCCAGTGGGAAGAACACTGTTCTTTCCTTTGCTTGTTCCTCTTTTCTAATGCAGGAAGGTTTTCTCTTTTCTTTCTTTCTTTTTTTAAGGATGGCAACTTGAGTCAGTCATCACCAAGGTTTATTTTAGAATTAATCTGATATTTATGAGCTTATCTTATAACAACACTTTCTTAAAAAAATGGCTAATGATGTCAGCCTGGAAATGACTACCCAATGGCAAGTGCAAAGACTTTATATCTATAGGTGTTACTGGGGGTAACTGTATCCTTTGGAGGTATAACGTTGGCATTCTTCTGAGAAAATTCTGACTCTGCTAAGTGAAGAAAATGGCACAGAATAATGCCTCTTTTTCTATAGTCTCTCCAAGCCACCATTTGGTTTGGGGTATGATTAGGAAGACCAGCCATTCCAATCTTTTTTTTTTTTTTTTTTTAAAGAATTTAACATTTATTCATTTCTGAGAGAGACACAGAGTGTGAATGGCGGAGGGGCAGAGAGAGAGGGAGACACAGAATCCAAAGCAGGTTCCAGGCTCCAAGCTGTCAGCACAGAGCCCGATGCGAAGCTTGAACTCGTGAACCGCGAGATAAGGACCTGAGCTGAAGTCATATCCTCAACCGACGGAGCCCCCGAGGCGCCCCTTTTCCTCAGTTTTACAGGCACCTAGGTGTGTGCGTGTGTGTATGTGTGTGCAATCTTAAGAGGTGTATATAGATTTCCTTCTGTCAGTGTACCACCTCTGAGCCCCACAGGTAAGGGCAGGGCTTGAGGCCCAGCAAAGGACATCACACAGCCACCTCCCATTTGCATACTTTGTCCAAACAAGGCTGAACATTCAGCACAGAGGAAATCTCATGGCCATGATTGCCTGGGCTCTGTGTCACAACCCCACCTGTGGGCATTGGTCTGGAGACAAGATTTGTTCTGTTTTGTTTTATGAACTAGGGTTGCACACCAAGCCCCATCTGTACTTCCCAGGAAAACTGGTCCAGCGTGGATCACCCTCATTTGCAGAGTCTGAGCTGTAGGCATCCTTGCCACCCCAGAGCTTGGCGCCTGCCCTAGGAAGTGGTTTAGGACAGGATGCCCTGGCCCGATCTAAGCCCACCATTGAGAAGAACGAGATGAATTGAAAGTTTGCTGCCACAGGGCTAGACACAAACGAATACACTGCCTTGGGAAGCATCTCCATAAAAAGGCTGTTACAACAACAAAAGATCACGACACTCACTTTCCCCGACAGTTGAGGGCATGCACTTCTCAGAACCTGATCTTGCTGTGTTTGTGCTGGCCATGGTGAGAGCTTTGCTGAGTTTTCAAAGAACAGAGCAGGCTCTGAGTATTCCAGGAAAAAAGCAAACAAAGAAAACACCAAGTGCTCGAAGAAACAAGACCAGGCATGCAGTACTAGAGTACAAAGAATGTTACTGGGTTCCTCCGATATTTAAGAAAGGCTCCTTGCAGCTCAGAGGAAAGTTTCCTAACTGCAGGCCCCAATGGGCACACTGACCTCCTGCACAAAATAATCAAATCATAGGAGATAGCACTAAGGAGACTGTGGATGCCCATGCTGTCCCTTTCCTGTGACCCTGCTCCCCTTAGTAGCCCCCCTCCTCCCTCCTTTCCCATCTGGACTCCTACTACCCTCAACCTCTCCAGCGTCCTGTGAACTACCCACTCAAATCTGTCTCCTCTGCTCCCAAGCTTCCTATTCAAAAGCCCTTCACTACTTACCCTCCTGCAACAAAATCTTATTCCCTCTTGTGAGCAGTTCTCAGCTAAAAACGAGGAGGGAGCAGTCTCATCAAGGGGGTTAAGAGGGCAGTCACGTTCTCACGGGTGTTTGCAAGGGGATTAATGGACATGTTTGTAGCTATCAGCATGGAATTTTGTGCAGAGCAGCAGAGAGCAGGAATGAGCTCCCTGCGGTGCACGAAGTGAGATTTGGAGGGTGGCAAGAATTTGGGGGGCACTTGAATCCTGCAAGCACAGGTGTGCTTCCTTGCTGAAGTGGTAAACAAACATCTCTTCTGATGAGTGGCATCTAAAAAACTAGGGAGTGTGGCGATGGGAAAGAATTTTAGTTAGCGGGCGATGTTGGATTTGTGGGATTAAATGGATTTGGCGGGGGAGGGAATGCCAATGTGATTCATGGTGTGGTCCTTCCTTTCCGCCTCACCTCTACCAGACCAGCCTCCTGACTCCTTCCCTTTCTCCTGGAGGCCTCATTTCTTGAAAGATGGCAACTCCGTGCACCTCCGATGGGATAAAGTTAAGGAGCCTGTGTGGCACGCTTCACCGTCTGGGGCTGAGAAGCTCTGGTGTTTCTGCTCTCAGGCGTTTATTCCACATCAAACCTCAACAAAGACTAAGCACTGCCTCCTGGGTCCTTCTCACCCCGTAGTGACAGCCCCATTTCTTTGCTCCCTGATTAGCAAAACTTCCCAAGAGCCTTCTCCATTCCTGGGTCTGCTTCGCTTTACCCTTGTGCCATCTGCTCCTGACCCCCACCAGTCCCCTGAGCTGATGTGTTCCGGGACAGATAAGCAAGCCCCATATCTGTTCTCCATCCAGATCTGTCTTGGTATCTTAGCAGCACTGGAAGGGTGACCTTCGCTTTCATGAAATGCTCCTCATGCTTCCCCAACATGTCCCCACCAATTCCCTTCTACTGGTTTTGTGGAACAACTTCTCATCTGTTAAGACCCAGGTTCTCAAAGCTACACATTTTCCTCGGAGCTGAGGATTGACGTATCTTGCCAAACTACCAAATCACAAGGTCAAGAGAAACATAATATGAACCATGAAGTGATTTCAGCTCCTTCTTCCCACCACCGTCACCTTTGTTGGTTCTTCTCACCGACATCACGTGTTGCTAAGTAGGCTAATGATATTTAAAAAGTGCACATATTTTACAGTAGAAAATGGACTGACTCCACTGATTCATTGGGCACACTCTAAATACTCTGTGGAGATCCTCACCGATCATTTGTCCAAATTACATAACTGGTTAGAAAGACAGGAAGACGCTTTTATACGTGCTAACTGGACAGACACATGACTGTTGGTAAAAAGTGCCAAAGACAATGGAATTTGTGGGATTTCATCACACAGCAAACTTCTCCCAAGACCTTCTGTTCTGATGGCTTCTTGTTTTTAAATTTGTTTTCTAGTTTTATTTTCTTGAGAGAGAGAGAGAGCGAGCAAGAATCCCAAGTAGGCTTAACACGAGGAGCCTGATGTGAGGCTCAAACTCACGAATCTGAGAAGTCATGACTTAAGCTGAAATCAAGAGTGGGACACTTAACCGACGGAGCCACCCAGGATTTTTTTACTTTTTCCCTCTGATGGTTACAAAAAAATGCTGCTGTGAACACTTGTGTACAAATTTTTGTGTGGACATATGTTATTATGAATTCCTGGGTTGTATGGTCCATGTATGTTTTAGTTTTTGAGAAAACAGCCAGGCTTTGAGGGACTTCTGATTTCACCTTAAATGCCACTTGTACAGTGAGGCCCCCTCCTTGACCCTGTAAGCCCCCTAATTAAATTAGGTGCCCACTGCTGTTCTTAGATTCTGTTCTTGCACTTTGCAGTGTTTATGACAATTTACAGTTGCACCTTTCGGTGTGTGATTCCTTCCTGTGTCTCCCATAGTAAATTACACGTCGCATGGAGGAATCTGGGCCATATCCATGCAGTCTACATCGCTGGGAAATAAAAGAGGAGGAATTGGGTGGCACTTGTTTTCCCCTTGAACTCTCAGAATACGTTTTGACCTATTCCTTCACGGAGGTTCTGGCCAGGGAAAGTCGGATGAGTGTTCACAGCTAACATGAAGGAGGAGACAGCATATGGGTCTGCAGGCACTGTCACAGGACTCGATCTGCCTGTCTCTGGGATCGGCACCGGGACCCTGGGAACAATGTAGGTCATGCACTCAAGGCTGACTTTCATCATCTTAGTAGCAACTGTTCCCTGGATGTGGTGAGGTGATGGTAGGACGGGCTGTTGCAGATCATGGTTTGGAGGAAAGAAATCAAGGTAGAGAAATAGAACTGACATTGGAAATACTTTAAGGGAGGGGAGTGATGGGTGAAAAGCCTCAGATCTTCTACCTTGAGAGGTATTAAAAACACCCTCCCTCAGAATAACCACATGGCATTCTTGAGGAACTTTGAGCCTAGGGATAGGATGACTTCCAAGAGCTACCGTGTGCCTAGAAACACCCATGGACGATTACTGACACCACTCCGGTCTTGAATTGGCTAATGACTTGCTTACAGACAAGACTGTGCATCAGTAAGAACATCAGCAGAGAACAAACAGCTCATCACACAGGCCTGATAAGTACTTGCAAAGAAAGGGCACTCAGGAATGGCATTTTACAGTGTTTTCTGAAGGTACGTTGAGAATACCAAAGTCCAGAGTAATGAGGGAGTTGTCTCATGCATAGACAAGCGGAAGCATCCCAAGACTTTAATATTTTACCAATTAAATTGGCATCTCAAACTTGCTTAGAGACAGTATTTTTCGTGGTAAAAATTGCTAGTACAGCTAAGGCAGGTATGTGTTCGGTCCTGCCTGCCTTACACAGTGTGCATAGATAGATACTCAATGTAGCCCATATGGGCTGCGTCTACACCAGTGACAATGGAACATCAAATATCGTTTTAACTCGACCAAGAAAATGTATTTCTTTCCCTGTGGTTATAGGTAATTATGTAGGGAACAGTGATGTTTTTGGAGCGTGAAGGGAGTATAACTTATAACCCTGCTCCTCAGTCCCACTGCTTCATAATGGAGTGGACTTTGAGTTACATAACCTAATTGCACATCATTTTCTGTGCATTTTCTTGGAGGTAAGAGAGGGGAAGCTGGGAGTACTCTCAGCCACTACGTGCAGCAGACAGAAACAAAGCAAAAGGCGAGGACATACGTTCATCAATAAAAAGTGCCTACCTCACGATGGCACTCAACAAATGTTAGACGACCTACTTTATGCAGAAATGTAGTGTTTTGCAATTTTCAAGTGATCTGCGTTATGTGAATACTTTATCCTAATTAAAAGTGTTTTCCGTGAGTTTTTCATACTTCAGCAACTATCTGTGTCTTTGCCTTTGTTCTCAAGGTAAGCGCTTTTCTACAAGAGGCAAGTGAGTCTTGGGTTTGGCTTCAGAGAAGACACACAGCATGTACCCACCGAGCACAGAAGGAAAGGTCTCCTCCAGGGACACGACTCTGCTGGAGCTCTGTGCTAGGCCTTCTGTGGATCCCCAGGTTCTTGGCCCTCCTGGTTCTCTGGACTTCTGGTATACCTGATCCTGGGCGGCTGACTCCTTCAGGCTGGTTCTCACTGTGCCTGGCTTCGGGGCTAAGTTAGAATTCTAATCCCTTCTAGCTGTGTGTGCTGGGACTCCAAGCCATCCCAGAGGCCATGCCGACACTAGTTTCTCACCCATCCTGCCAGCTCACTCATCTCCCCAGTCCCCCAGCCCTCTCAGTGGTGGCACAGCCCAGGCCTGTGCACAATTCACGGCTACATGCACGGCCAAGAGTTCACCCTTTTCTCTTTGGGTGTGTGGAAGGGACCCCAAGAGGTAAGCCTGGGCGTGCTGGAAGAGATGATGACCGAGTGGCTTAGCGATACATTAAGCAGGCCACAGACTCAGGGGATCTACAGAGTTCACATGGATCAAAGCAAACCATTCCTCAGATGACCAAAGACCATGAACAAAATCTTAGCAGCAGCTGGAGAAAAGAGACAGACTGCTTACACACGTAGGACCAATAACTGGTAATTTAATCAAAATGATGGAAGCCATAGAACAGGAAACTGTATCTTTAAAGAGTAAGAGGAAATTCATTTCAAACCACAATTCAACATCCAGTGAAGCCAGCCTTAAAAAGTGGTGAGATGGGCATGTTTAGACAAACAACCGAGATAATCTGTCATCATCAAATCCATCTATGTGAACACTCAATAGCACTGTTGACTGAGATTTCTGGAACAATGATACAAGTTTACTGATTAGTTGGTTTCCATTTTTGTTGTAGAATTTTACACGGAATGTCTGTTTTACCACCTAGTACCCACCTAACATAGCAAAGATAGCTCTTATTTAGTTAAACATGTATCCATAATTTATTCAGACTTTGAGTATCAAATGCATACCCACTCTTTCCTAGAATGGATTTTGAAAATAAGCCATTTTAAGTGACTTTGTGTTATATATGACACAAACTCATCCCTTTATTCAGGTTTTTCATAAGTACATATATTTGATGGCATGTTTCCCAATGCCTCATGCTTGTTAAGAGACTAGAGACATTAGAATATTTAAATAGTCGTTTATAATTTGTATGCCCTAGAGAAATATATTACCAAGATCATGGCAACTAGTTGCAAATACTTTCGCATGGGATGTGGGAGAAATGCACGTAGAATTTGGTAATCGTGGGTTTCAGTCAACAAAAAGCAATGCTTTGATACAATGCCTTAATACTAATGGGACAGTTTCAGTCTCCAAAACCACCTTGTGTGAGGCACCTGCCGTTCTGTGGAGAACCAGGAAGACAGAGGTGACTGTTTAGTCCTTTCACCACCACTCGGGTCAAAAGATGCACAGAACAAATTAGCTGATTCGAGGGGCAATCAAATCACATGAGGCGGCACCATGATGTGGGTGCAACTCACACATTTCTACCTCACAGTGTACGCACTTGATAAATACCCTCCAATGCGGTGTCTCTTGGTTGTACGTGTCCTGTGATGCCCTCCAAGTAGCTCGTAAATAATCTCTCTTGAGTTAACTCAATCCGGATGAGTGTTTCTGATGAAAAGTTACAATAGTGATCACATCCTGTGGCTAAGGAAGGACATACAAGTGCTATGTGCACAACATACTATTAAAGAGACTCACGGGAAACCAGAATATTGTGAGCTGTCCTGAAGATCTACCTGGTCTTCCATCACCAGATATCATCTGTCAATCAAATCTCTTTAATCCACGGGAACTACTAGAGTTCTGTGTTTGTTATTCCCATCCCACGTGTGATGTCAGTCACTTCTTCAGCCCAATGCCCTAGAGCGTACGTTACCCCCATGTCACGGGCAAGGAATCAGAGGTGGGGGTGACAACTTTTTAGTGGTGGAGCTGAGATCTGATTTGAACTCTAACTGGAAATCCTTTGCCAAACCACACTTCATCTTCTCTTTACAAACTATGGCAATAATGATGCTGCTGCTGATGATAATAATGATTGATAATAACTGTAAAGACCGCTAGGGATAAACTTAGGTCAGAACGCCTTCATATAAGGCCAGAGAGGTTCTGGACTTCATCCTGTGGAATAAGGGAGTGTACACAACATTAAGTAGAGGAATGGATACACATTTTTTTTTATTATAAAACTCGTTCCAAGTGCAAATTTATTTTTAAACATTGGTAACACCATTCGAAGCATGGGAAATTCAGCATCAAAGTATTATACTCAAAGAAACAGGAACCTCAGTGGCCAAGCACTGAACACTGTTGCACAGCAGAAACGATCCGTGTGTCTTTTTTTTTTTTTTAATGTTTATTTACTTTTGAGACAGACAGACACAGAGCATGAGGAGGGGAGGAGCAGAGAGAGAGGTAGACACAGAATCTGAAGCAGGCGCCAGGCTCTGAGCTGTCAGCACAAAATCCCGATGCGGGGCTCAAACTCATGAACTGTGAGGTCATGACCTGAGCCGAGGTTAGACGCTCAACCGACTGTGTGTCTTGATAAGACAATTCTCTCCAGTGTAAAGCAGGTCTCTACTAGAACTCCTCTCGTCTACAGGTCGCTGAACTCTGAGCGCTAATTGGTAGAACTCTAAGACACAGCGATTAGTAAGACCTTCCAAATGTTACATATGTTTCACTGATGGGGAATTAAGAACAGACCGACAGCGTCACCTCTCAGGGACATCATCACTACCAAATGCTTCCGAAAAGGTACAGCGGATGGGCAAACACTAGCTGCCCGTGAGGGCAACCCTGCGTAGTCCCCTGATCCCTGAATGTCCCTAATAGAGCACACTTTAGTGCACTAAGAAAGCACGATGATCCTTGAAACTTTCTCGGCAGGAGTCACTGTGGTCTCCATTGTGTTTAATTATACCTCTGTGAGACGGATGGGTGGTTAGTGTGATCCCATCACTCAAAGGCACTGAAGCCATCAGCATGATGCAGGACAATAAGCAAGAACGGGTGTGCCTTGGCCAACCACCAGTACTTTCCTTCGTACAAAAAAGTAAGAGTGTCACCGCCATCTTGGTTAGAAGAACAAAAGTAACAGCGATGTATCTGATATCAAATTTACCCCAGGGGAAAGTGCACAGGAATCTACAAATACGTCATTGAGAGAAGCACGAAAGCTCTTTGTGTTATTGATGCAAAATGGCTTAAGAATTAGAAAACACACCAGGGCGCCTGGGTGGCTCAGTAGGTTGAGAGTCCAATTTCAGCTCAGGTCAGATCTCACAGTGTGCGAGTTTGAGCCCCACATCAGGCTCTGTGCTGAGTCAGAGCCTGGAGCCTGCTTCAGATTCTGTGTCTCCCTCTCTCTCTGCCCCTCCCCTGCTCATGCTCTGTCTCTGTCTCAGAAATAAACAAACATTAAAAAAAAATTTTTTTTAAAGAATTATAAAACACACATATTTTGGAAGGAGATCCCAAACCCAACAAGTGACCATTTCACAGCCTCTGTTGCAGGCAAAGACAGCGATGTGTCCTTATAATACATGAATGCCATTTTATGGTGAGTACTGTTTGGCTTTAAAAAAAAAAAAAAAAAGGTCAAAAAGTGACACGTATGTTTTATGTTTGTTAGAGGATATATGTTTTTAAAAAGGTTGAAATGAAACTCCCATAGGAACGTAATGTCGAACCAGCGTCAAAGATTTTATTCAACTTGATTAACTGGCGAGGGATCCGGTAAGACGTTACAAGCAGCTTGAGGGAGAATTCAGAGAGCGGATCCATACACCGGCGATCATGAATGCTGAAATGAATCTCTGAATGGATACAAAACTGGTCAACAGCCGGAGGCAAGGCATGAACAAATGTACCCTGAAATACATCACCAGCATTTTTCCACCATTTGCACTTGGAAATTTGCTCAACGACCATGTGTGACACACCAGCAGGCCAGATGCACCCTGGGATTGCGTTCTTCTCGCATATTCCAGTGCCTTTCTCAATTTTCCCACCACAAAACATCAAGTAAATCTATTAAAAGGAGCTCACTGCCAAAGTAGAATTATTCCAAAAATGTGCTAATAAGGCTCTCGGTCGTGGTAAGCATGCACTCTGAATTCAAGTTATATGTGCATCGAAGACTGTGCTAGAAAGAATACATGTTTTTAGACTCGGGGGATGATTTTTTTATTTTTATTTTTTTGAAGTAGAAAGGACATCCTCCGATGTGGACGTGCACGTAGACGTAATAAGATGTGGGCTTCAGGTATGCTCACACTGAAAAGAAACTCAGGACGTCACGGTTCAGAGGTGGTGTCTGAGTAGAGATGCACAGAGAGGTTCTGAGGGCACAGAAGGACCGTGAATTCTGCTGATAATGAGGATGATTTCTCAGGGCTCATCCGTGACATGGCTTTTCCACTCAGATTGCAGAACAAATGCAATTACCATCTCACGTTTATCAGCTCCTTTGGCACATTATGACCAATACTTAAGAAAGAAAATAGCATAGGAAACATATAAATATATATGTACATACATATATACATATATATATATATATATATATATATATATATATATATATATATACACGTAACCATATACATATATGTACGCATATTTTACATTTTTCAGCTAGGATTTAGAAAAAGTAAAAGAGGGGCTCCTGGGTGGCTCATTCAGTTGAATCTGTAACCCTTGATTTCAGCTCAGGTTGTGGGATCGAGCCCTGCATAGGGCTCTGTGCTGAGTGTGGACCCTGCTTATGGTTTTCTCCCTCTCTCTAAAACAAAACAAAACAAAACAAAATAAAAACACAAAAACTAAAAAGGCAGGCAGAAATGAACACACATATAATTTCATTTTGTGGTGGACACGTTAGTATTGCATACACACGGGCGTATGTAAACACATACCTATAAACGCCCATGTATTTGTCCATATGCACACATATACATACATGAACAGGCGCTCACAAGCATGCGTACGTCTGTCCATTTGCCGTGTGTGACTGCTACAGGATTCCTCAAACACCGAGACACTGTGTGTTCATTCACGCGCTCTACGACCATGCACGTGAGCGTTTCGGTCTGCGCTGCGGGCCGTCTCTGCTTTGCCGTGTCTCAGCTGTGACGCCGCGGTTTGTCAGCACCAGCCAGAGGAGGCCAAGCCCACGTGGGATGGGAAGCCACACATAACGGGCTGGGAGGACCGCTGGCTCACGGGGTGATTGCCTGGGTGCCAGCGGCCACGGCGGGCCGCTCACTCGTAGCGCGGCAAACCAAACAGCTCGGGCTGGAAATCCTGCAGGGAATCCAGCACCAGCGTGGCCTTGGACGTCAAATGGCGCTGCAGATTTCGGTCTGGAACCATGACCACCTGCATGCCGGCTGCAAGGGCCGCGTCCACGCCGTTGGGAGCGTCTTCAAAGACGAGGCACTGTAGGGTGAGGAAGAAAAACAGGGTTGAGACGGCCTTTATCCTAACCAGGCGCTTAGACTGGGTTTTCAAGGTATTTATTATTGACATGCCCGGTCGGCTGTGTCACCGCGAGGACCGAGACGGAAACGAGGTGCAGGCTTTCCAGTCTGGCACGGTGGGTGAGGCCAGCATGCCCGTTCGCAAGCGTGGTCCTGTGGGGCTTCGCACAGCTGCTACTTTGGAGGGGACAGGTTTCCGTACCGAAATGTGGCTCAGCGGGGCGGGAAAGAGGGAGGCCGGGTGTCAAACTTTGTTTTATTGGCATCCCAGGAAGCTGTTCCTTCAACAGTTGAACATTCAGAGCAGGAGAGTAAATCGTGTGGGCACATGAGACACGCTTTTTAAATGCAAGCGCACTTCATGGCTGGTGGTGTGTCAGGCTGTGCACTTTGGGAACTGAATGGTTACAGTGCTGGCGTGAAAGGCTGAGCCTGTACTGGGCTGAGGCGTGCGACAAAAGTTTCTCGGCTCCAAAGCCGCGTGCCGCCACGTGTGATGTCTCCTTCAGGTCACCGTGCGAACCCACCTCGTCATCGGGGTGACTGCCACCCCATCAGGCACCCACGGTTTTTTTTAATGTTTATTTCTGAGAGACACAGACACAGAGCACGAGTAGGGGAGGGACAGAGAGGGACACACAGAATTGGAAGCAGGCTCCAGGCTCCGAGCCGTCAGCACAGAGCCCGATGCGGGGCTCGAACTCACGAACCGAGATACTGCGACCTGAGGTGAAGTCGGTCATTTAACCGACTGAGCCACCCAGGCGCCTACATTTAAAATTGGGTGTCCGTGCACAGTGCTTATCAGGCAGCTCCTAGACATCCCGTCATGTGACCAGCACCACGGGATGGCTCCCATCAGGAGTCTCTCCAAATGAGACGTCTCACATCCATGCAACGGTCGATCGGCCAGTCATCCTACATCACTGTCTGCACAGGGGAGACACGCATCTAGAAAGTTCCCTGGGGATCTGGAAACAGCTTCATGAATTCTCTCTTGGTAATGTTCTATTCTTGCAGGGGCCAGACTTCTGGAGACAGGGCTCTGGTCACAGCTGCGAGATGCTCTCCTCGTGTCCCCGCTGTGTCCTTTGCTGACTCACAAGTGCCAGCACATGCCAAGGTCACACCTATCCACCCACCCGGCCCGTGGTGTCCTGCCTTCATCATGAGAACCTTGTCCCCAGCGGGTAGTCGCAGCTCACTGCGCTGGTGACCTGGGGGCTCCTGGACATCACTGTCAGTGCCGTGAACTACAAGTTCTGCATCCTCTCATGCCTGTACGTCGGTGGAAAACACACGCCCACACTCCCTCACGGACACACATGTACACACTCATATGCTCACAGAAACTCGCAGAGGCATATATACGCACACTCATCTACACCGTCACAGCACTCAGATATGCAAACCCACGCTCACAGAGATGCATGCATGCATGCACACTCAAACTCGCAAACACACACGTGCACACGCAGGTACTTGCACACACAGAAACCCACAAATACACATGCACACTCACCAACACTCATGCATGCACACGCGCACGCGCACACACACACACACGCACTCCTACGGTCTTTCCTGTTGCACTGTTCCGTAGCAAGTATGCTTTTCTACCCCGCTCCTTCTCTTCCAGCTGGGCTGAGATCTCCTCGGCCTCCTCCCCCAGGGGCAGAAGCCAGGGCTGAATGAGCTCCTGGGCATCAGAATGACCCCCCGACTTCAGCAGGGGGCCACCTTCAGGGACTAAGCTGGTTTACCCCGGAGACGGGGCTTTGAGCAGTAGAAACCAGACACACTGGACAAACAGGACACTTAGCTCCTCTGCCTTCCTTCCGAGAACTTAACAAGGCCTCCGGCTTTTCTTCAAGTTCTCTGCTTCTGCTGTTGAGTCAACGGTCTCCATCAGACGGGAGGCAGGGTGGGCTGACAACGGGCAGGCTTGTCTTTTTAGCTCTCCTCCTCAGACTTCCCACTGGTGACAGTTCTGTCCCTGCCTTTTTACAGTTATGACCTCACTGCATTCTAAATGTCCTCGACTGCTTTACGTGGGGTCAGGGATGGGCACTGAAACGTCCAGCGGCCTCGCGTTTTTCAACTATGCCCTGTGTCCTCCGAGAATTTGGGAGCTTTGTGCAGTCCAGCTGTGAAACGTCGGCTGGAAGAGAGGAAGAGGTTTTGGTGATCCCTTGGGGTAGCCGTGCTTGGCGAAAGTCACAAAAGCAGCGTCCACTCTGCATCTGGGAGGCTCACTGCTGTGGGGAGACCCAGAAACCGCGGCACCTGCCGAACAGGGCTCCACGCCTCTGTCCCCCACCCAGAACGCCATCGAGCGCCCACGCCTGAGAGCTCCTTTGCAGACGCCGCTGTGTGCGTCCCGGGAAATACAAGGAGGGGGCACGAGTGACGAGGAAAGGCGTCCCAGGTGCTCTCAGCACGGCGCAGGGAAAGTTCCTGAGGATCCTCCCTCTCAGCCTGGCGTTCCCTCAGTGGGAGGACACTCGGCAGGAAAGGCGGGCTAGTGCGGGAGCAAGCCGCGTGCGGGGCAGGAGACAGCTCCGTGCCTGCAAGTCAACCAGAGGGGCCGGGGGCACACGGGGGGGCTCGGTCGCTTACCCCCCCCCCCCCCCAGCTCTTCATTTCAGCTCAGGTCAGGATGTCACGGTTCATGAGATTGAGCCTGCAATGGCCTTTGTCCTGACACTGTGGAGCCTGCTTAGGGCTCGCTCTCTCTCTCTCTCTCTCTCTCTCTGCCCCACCCCTGCTCATGCTCTCTCTCAAAGTAAATAAATATACCTAAAAGTTTTTTTAAAAAAATCAGAGCGGCCATGCGGGACAGGTTAACAGACAGGTCAACATGACCGGCTTCACCGCCAGCCACGTGTGGGCCCGGATTGTTGCAATGCCATCATTCCTGGACTTGTACGTTTTCCTGTTTCTTCGCAGAGGCAGAACTATAAAGCACAAGCACCACTATATTTCGAAGCACTTAGAAAAGCGTCTCAAAAGCTTTTTGTGTCCCTTGTACTGCCTGTGTCTTGACTCCTAAGATCTCATGTATTTCCATGGACGCGTGGGAGGAAAGAGCCCAGCGTGTAAACACCTAGGCATTTTATGAATACTCATACTATAGGCCTTTTATGAATACTCATACTATATTCAGAAATAAATCTCTGAAATTTCCCTGAAGTGACTCTATTCATCATAACTCGAAGAACGTAAAAGCATCGAAAGATGTATGCTGAAACTAAACAAAACCAGAAACGCAAAGCTCAGATCCTGCTCAAATAAAAGCAGGAAGAATGTTTTTTATTCAAATACACAAACGCCTCCGTGTGGTTTCTACCTGTCCCACCCAGCTCACTGAAAGTTTCACTCCACCGACCTTTACCTCTTTCTTTCTTTTAAGTCTTTCTGGGTTCCGTGAGCCCCGACCTACCCCTTCCCACCCTGCGCTGACTCATTACGCTGCGCCGTAAACTCACTCACACCCACCTGTAAAACGTGAATTGTGTTACCTGCACTTAGCTGCATGCGGGAAGGAGGGCTGGGGCACCAGAGACCTTTGAACCTGTTCTGCCGTGTTCTCTTTCTCTCCCACAAAATTCACATGGACATCTGTGTGGGTATGTGTGTTTTAGTGCATGTGAATTCACGTAGCGATTTTTTGTAGCACAGCACAAGAGGTGGGATCTCCAGAACATGCTCCCATGACTTCAAGGAAGCTTCCGGGCAGCAGTAATATCCTTCTCTCACCTGTGGGGACAGGACCAGGACTGCACCTGGCTGTGACGGGGTGGGGTTGGAGGACAGGCACCTGCTCGGGGTGCCGTGGCAAACAGGGAGCATCTATCTGATGAACAACCTGCTAAATTAGGGGAGATGTGGACGTGTCCCTGCCCAGGACGTAAATGAACAAAGGGACCAAAGAGTGTCCAAGCTAGAGGACAGCGGGTGACCCAGCCCGGTCCTTGTCACCGGGAAGGTATCAGAGCCACGGGAAGTTCACATGTAAGCTAAAGGTCAAACGGGTATGCACGTGACAGAATTGAGGAAGAGTCCCAGCCTCCATAATCCAACATTCTTTCCACTTTACAAGCTGAAGCCTAAAATGTATCTGAATTCCATCTGCGGAAGAGGAGACGAGCTTAATTAAACTATAGCCTGAAGGGTTTAATTTAGAAAGAATGACATTTCCAACTATCTGGGAGGTGAGTCATTTTGGGGGCTGACCACCCAGAGGGGGAGATGTGTAAGCTGAGCAGCACCCTGTCAGGGGACATCTGTGTGTGTCTTCACCCAGCCTGGTCACCGGAACCAGCGGGGGCGTCACAAGGCCCTTGCCCTTTATTCTTTCAAAGAGAAGCATCAGATAACCAAGACTGGCCGTTTTGTAAAGAACGAGTTGGGCGGAACCGACTCTGTGTGTCTGACGTCGCCTCACCAGCTCAGGTCAGCGGAGCCAGGGAAAGGGTGGCAATGGCCCCAGAGGGACGGGACCTCCTCACTTGGTGGGCGGGGTCAGTCTTCAACCCTGCACCTGTGCTCCCTCAGGACACAAGTGTCCAGACCAGCTGGAGATGTCGTTTGGTGACTAAAGCTGTCTGTTTGGCAATTACCGGGGTCCCTTTGAGGCTGCACGCTGCTCTGCAACTAGCGAACTTCCCACATGTGACTACATCGTCTCTGGGGAACAGAGTGTCTCCCTTTGTTGGTGAACCAACGTCTGATACCAAGTCACTTCAGGTTCACTTCTAAGACTCTCAGAGACAATCCGGGATCGTCTGTGTGCACATTTTAAGTACTCCCATGGGCGCGTCCATGGTCATTCACCATTTAAAAGCCAGGCATGATCTGAATCTAATCCCTAAAGGCAATGTTCCACTAAACTGCTATTTTTATGTTGAAACTTCCACTGTATGACTTTTTGTAGATTTTATTCTGTACGTTAATTTTGTAACAACGAGCTCAGTTCTTACATCGTGAGACACTGAAACTTGAAGAAGGCCTTAAACTTTATTTGTGATGTGTTCTCAGTCAGCGGGGCTCCCAGCTAAGGTTTGCTTTATTTACCTCCATGTTCTTTGTCAGACAGTGAATTAGTATAAATAAGTACCACAGGATTGTGATGATGGATATGTATACACTTCATTAGATGTTTACTTAAATAATAAACCTCTACATAATATTAAAATGATGGACATTCGCATGTATTTTGTTATTAATTAGTACTTTTGTTTATATTATTTGTCTGTCCATCCATCTGCCTATCTTTCATCCAACCATGCATTCATTACTATCTTATTGTATCCATCCTTCCAACCACCAGCTGTCTGTCGACTATCTATCCATCATCCATCTATCTACTTAACTACCTATCCTATCTATCTATCTATCTATCTATCTATCTATCTATCTATCTATCTATCTATCTATCCATCTGTCCACCCATGCACCTACCCATCTATCTTGTGTGTCTATCTATCTGTCTATCTACCAATCATCTTACCCATCCATCCATCCGTATATCTATCAACCATCCATCACCCATCAGCTGTCTATCCATCATCTATCCATCATCCATCTATCTACTTAACTACCTATCCTATCTATCTATCTATCTATCTATCTATCTATCTATCTATCTATCCATCTGTCCACCCATGCACCTACCCATCTATCTTGTCTATCTGTCTATCTACCTATCTTATCCACCCATCCATCCATCCCTATGTCTATCAACCATCCATCATCCATCAGCTGTCTATCCATCATCTATCCATCATCCATCTATCTACTTAACTACCTATCTATCTATCTATGTATCATCTATCCATCTGTCCACCCATGCACCTACCCATCTATCTTGTCTATCTATCTACCTATCTTATCCACCCATCCATCCATCCCTATGTCTATCAACCATCCATCATCCATCAGCTGTCTATCCATCATCTATCCATCATCCATCTATCTACTTAACTACTTATTCTATCTATCTATCTATCTATCTATCTATCTATCTATCTATCTATCAATCATCTATCAATCTGTCCACCCATGCACCTACCCATCTATCTTGTCTGTCTATCTATCTGTCTATCTATCATCTATCCATCTGTCCACCCATGCACCTACCTATCTATCTTGTCTGTCTATCTGTCTATCTATCATCTATCCATCCATCCATCCCTATATCTATCAACCATCCATCATCCATCAGCTGTCTATCCATCATCTATCCATCATCCATCTATCTACTTAACTACCTATCCTATCTATCTATCTATCTATCTATCTATCTATCTATCTATCCATCTGTCCACCCATGCACCTACCCATCTATCTTGTCTGTCTATCTACTTATCATCTTACCCATCCATCCATCCGTATATCTATCAACCATCCATCATCCATCAGCTGTCTATCCATCATCTATCCATCATCCATCTATCTACTTAACTACCTATCCTATCTATCTATCTATCTATCTATCTATCTATCTATCTATCTATCTATCCATCTGCCCACCCATGCACCTACCCATCTATCTTGTCTATCTACTTATCATCTTACCCATCCATCCATCGTATATCTATCAACCATCCATCATCCATCAGCTGTCTATCCATCATCTATCCATCATCCATCTATCTACTTAACTACCTATCATGTCTATCAATCATCCATCCCTCTCTCTCTCCCTCTCTGTCTGTCTGTCTCTCTCTCTACCTATCTACCTACCTACCCAAACAGCCATACCCCTCCCTGTAGGTGAAGCAGATTCTAGCTCTGGTGTGGTCCCTAGGAAACAGTGTCTGACTCAGATACATCTCACAAGTACTTTGACAAATACCTTGCATACTATCTTCTTCAATTAATTTTGGTCTGGAAATCAAAGAACAAAACCAGTACTCGCATAAACATTTCCGTAGCCAAATCCTCTAGAGTCGTAAGGTACGTACATGAATGGACACCACCACTACATGGACTCCTTCACCTTTTGAGAAACCTTTAAAGAAATGTAGGCTGTAGTAACGTGGTGGTCACAGGTACGTGTGGGAGGCTTCCTGAGAAATTCTCTCTCCTCTTATTCAGGAAAAGTACGTTGTAAGGCACTCAGGGTCCATTTTAGAGCGTACGCATGCAAATTAACTGTTGAGCAAAGGACTCTGAAATAGCTCAGAAACCTTTGTGTGATGTTCTTTTAATAACACAGATTCTGTGTCCACCAAATTTGTCAGGGACCACTGAAAAGTCCAGCAAAGCTCTCAAAGGGAGTTTTAACGTTGATAAAAGAAGTCTTAGTAGTTTCTAGACCATCAACAGAATCCTCTTTTTCCGTTTCCTACTTTATGCATAATACAAATAAATGTGCAAAATCGCTCCGGTATTACTCGCCCCTTTGCACGATACTCAGGATACACAGGGGTCATCTGGGCCATTGTTGGTTTCACACGTTAAAAGCTAACCTCTTTGGACATCAGCCTCCTGAAGACGATGCATCGACATAACGAGTATGCCTAAACATGTTGTACGTGGGCTTAGCTGACCTCCACCAAATTCACGGTGAACACTAATTCCCAGTTCATGACTGTGTTTGGAGACAGGGGGTTTAGGGGGGTTTTAAGGTTAAATGGGCCGTGGGGGCCCTAATCAGACAGGATTGGTGTGCTCATAAGAAGAGGAAGAGACATTGCTCTGCTCCCCACTCCCACGCTCAGAGGAAAAGGCACGTGAGGACGAAGAATCCTGGAGGATTCTTACAGAAGCTTCTTAGAGAAGCAGGAAACCAAGTGTGGTTCTGTGATTACGCCTACAACTGTCGACCCCGTTAGCTCCCTGATCTTGAAGTCCCAGCCGCCAGAACTGGAAGAGACCACAAATGCCGTTGCTCAAGCCACCCAGTGTGTGGGGTTTGCTCGGGCAGTCCAAGCTGGCTGTCACAACACGGAGGAAGTACGTTGTGTTTCATTAGGAAAGAGAGTGAGTGAAAAGGTAAGGAGCCCTGGGATGCCCACCCTCCCTCCCCTGCCAGCTCAGGTGTGGGCTCCACCGAGCGTCCAGCACAAAAGGAGCCACAGGGCCACACGGTTAGGTCACCAGAGAGCTGACCTGTCCCGTCCTTCCTTGTTCCTTAGAGAAGAGAATGCAAATGTCGTCTCAATGCTGGCACACGGAGTAGGCAGTGCTGGGCACAGCCCAGAGGATGCTGTGGAGAAGGCGTCCCAGCCCCGAAGTCGGGTGGGGAACAGAGGGGTTCTGGCTCCATACAGGTCAGGAGAAACTCTCCGGAGTATAAAAGGCAAGCCCCACCTCTCCAAGGCTCTTCCTGGGGTCTGCAAATGGCATGTGGGGGAGTATTTCTTGCTAAGATTCCGAGGGGACCCAAATCCTGTTGACAGCTGTAGGCGTAATCACAGAACCACACTTGGGTGTTCTGCTTCTCTAAGACCGGGCAGAGGACACTCAGCACCTGACACAGGCCTCCTGCCTCTGCCCGAGGCACTTGTAGGAGAACCCCTGGACCTTCCACGGGGTTTACCTTGCAAGTTTTGACCTTTTCAGCTTCTGAAGCAGTCTCTCCCCTGTAGTAACAGGTGGCAGTTAGGAGCTCAGACTCTCGCTCAGCCACACGTCGCCCAGACTGAATTAGCAGTCGAATGCGCTAGAACCAGTCCTGTGAGTGCGACACCAGCCTTCTCCTGACCAGAACCTCAGGACCTGGGGGCGAGCACTAGTGGGTCAGCAACAGGACCCTAGAGGAATGAGGTATCTGAACCCCTAGACAACCATCGAGAACCAGCAAAGAAGGAGCCGTGGGAGAAAGCCCAAGCCCAAGGGGCTCGGAGTTGCTGTATTCCTGATGCCAATGTGATTTCGACACATCCTTTTCAAAAATTTTTTTTTAACGTTTATTTATTTTTGAGAGAGAAAGAGAAAAAGAGACGGAGAGACAGAGCACAAGCAGGGAGAGGCAGAGAGAGACGGAGACACAGAATCCGAAGCAGGCTCCAGGCTCGGAGCTGTCAGCACAGAGCCTGAAGCGGGCCTCGAACTCACAGACCGTGAAATCACGACCTGAGCTGAAGTCAGACGCTTAATCGACTGAGCCACCCACGATACCCCTAACACACCCGCATAGTCCCATCTGCATTGTATAAGTGGGAAAACTGAAATGAAGCATAGACACGGCGGAGGGCAGGATGGCCCCCAAAGGTGTCCATGCCTAACTGACGGGAACCTGGGACTGTGGCCCCTCAAATGGCAAAGGGGATCTGCACACAGGATTCAGGTTCTGGACCTAAAGATAGGGCGGGTGTCCTGGGTGGAATGGGTGGGTCTGGTCTAACCAGGTGTTCCCTAAAAAGCAGGACACTTTCTCTGGCTGGAATCACAGAGATGCTGCGGACGCAGAGATTTCAAGTGTCAGAGGGTTCGATGCAGCCTCCTTGTAGGCTCTGACATGTGGGAGCCACCTGCAAGGACCAGATAAGGCCTGCAGGAGGTGAGGGCAGAGCCCCGTGGACAGGCAGCAGGGGAAAGGAGACCATGGTCCTGCCCTGAGGGGAAAAGGATTGTGCGTGCTCCCTGATAAGCGTGGGGCCACATCCTTCCTGGCTCCATATCTGGGTCCTGGGAGAGGGCGCCGAGCAATGCCGTGTCCAGAGTTGCGAGCGATGACCCCAAAGACTACAGGCGACTAGTCCTAGGTCAAGCCTCACAAGTCACAGGGAAGGCTTTGCAAGTATACTTAGCTATGCGAAGACGTGTTCACCTAATCAGATAAATCACATATTCCTCCCCCAAGTATCAAGGAACACTATATGCTAATTAGGTGACAGCTTACACAAAGGAACCTGGCGAGAAATTCCCATCCCAATGGGCAATCTGGTTTATTTGGGCAACATTCACCACCGCCTTCCTTGTGCCCTCACCTGGGGGACGATGCTCTGTTGTCGAAAACGAGGAGGGATTGCACATTCAACCCACTGATGGACAAGATACGTGATGGGGCTGCAGATGTCCAGAAGCAGGAGAGTGTTCCAGAATAACTAGTCCAAGGCCCCCTGCACCCCCCAGCACTGGGATCCTCTCATGGATAGTTTGCACAAAGCTGTTGCCACGTCTGGTCTTAAGCAGGTGGACAGCTGTCCTTGTTGGCCTGGGATGGGGTTCCCAGGGCACAGGGATTCAGAGGTAAAAATGCCACAGCCCTCAGCCAACTCAAGATGACCTACTCCCCTAGGATTAAACACACAAAGTGATGGGGACACATCCTAGTTTGCACAGCCTTAAAAGAAAAAGAAACAGGGGTGCCTGAGGTGCTCAGTCAGTTAAGTGTCTGACTTTAGCCCAGGTCATGATCTCACAGTTTGTGAGTTCGAGCCCCACGTCGGGCTCTGTGCTGACAGCTCAGAGCCTGCAGCCTGCTTCGGATTCTGTGTCTTACTCTCAGTGTTTGTCCCCTGCTCACACTCTATCTCTATGTCTCAAAAATAAACATTAAAAAAAAAACAACAACAAAAAATCACCGTTGAATTTGTTAAAGGCCATCCTTGGAAACTGTTAGGGATTACTCACTCACTATTTATTTAACCCAGATTGTAACGAATCCAGTGTTTCTCAACCATGTCGTTTATTATCGCAAAGGAGCCTCGCAGAGATTTCTCCCTCCGTGACGTGCTAACGCAAAGAAGGCGAACATGGAATCCAGCAGGGACCAGAGAGGGACAGAGTGGCCAGGCTGACTGGTTTCCCCTTCACGCCGCAGTGGGGGAGGCGTGTGGGACAGGACAGGGAGTCAGAGCACTATCACAGTAGTGAGAAACACTGGAAAGGCAGGGGTTTAAGGAGGAATCTGTAGGACCACGATGGCTGTCATTGTTCCAGCACTACTTCTGAGTTCTGGAAGTGATGGGTGCCCTCCCCGTCCACACTGCTGCTCACGTCTGTAAGTGACTACTGCCCTCCCCGTCCACACTGCTGCTCACGTCTGTAAGTGACTACTGCCCTCCCCGTCCACACTGCTGCTCACGTCTGGAAGTGACGGGTGCCCTCCCCGTCCACACTGCTGCTCACGACTAGAAGTGACTACTGCCTTCCCCATCCACACTACTGCTCATGCCTGGAAGTGACGGGTGCCCTCCCCGTCCACACTGCTGCTGATGTCTGGTAAGAATTACTTCTCTGCATGACTGCTTAGTTCGTTTTTCAGAAATGCCAGGTACAATGCCGTCCTTTCAAACATCTGATCTCGTGTCCAATTTTCCCTAGGAGCGAGGTGGCTTTATGCAGACAGGTTAGCCTCCAAGTGGTGTTATGGCTAATGAGAGCTATCATTCTCGGAAATTGCTGATACGTGAAGATCCCACAGCCTCACGCACAATCACACACAGAACGGAGGGACCCGCTAGGCAGCTGTGGTGGCACAACCACGTGATAGGTCTCAATTGGGAAGGAGCCCCTCCAGTAATGTCGCAAATCACGGGAACAAAAGTCGCTCCGGGCATACCACTTTGTGGTTTACGCTGGGTTTGACATATGCGTCTGCGTGCGTGAATCTAAACACCGAGAAAAAAATCAGCTGCTTAGCGATGTGTTTCCCGGGAGTGACCTGCAACAACACTGCACAGAAACATCACATGTACACGGAGCGCGGAGCTCCTGCTGCGTGCACGGTCTCTCTAATTGCGAGGGACAATGGTGCTGCCACGACTTTTGTTTATTCAGTTCAGCCGATCGGACGGTGCCGGGCCAACACCAAGAGCAATTACTAACAATAGTTGACTCTGAAACGGAGACGAACACCCAGTCACTCGATCGCGGCAGACGTGTGCGTGGGACACAACGTGGTATTCGCCGTCCAGGGAGATTACATCTCTCTGTCGTCCCATGAATCACACTGAATACCAGGTAATGAGGGTTGCGAATCCTGCGTGGTGCTGTGAGAGAAGTATTCTACACCCGTTTGGTAATGACAACCGCAAAAATCTACGAATGGCTGCCTCACTCAGTCCAAAGTGAAGACAGAAACGCGCTCCTGTTTTTATTGAGAGGCACTCCCACTGGGGGCAATGCCGTAGAAGGTCTGGAAAGAGGAGCGGGGCATGTGTGAGGTCCTTAGCATTGAGGACGTCACGGATGGGATGTCTGGACTCTATCTGCAGGACAGTGGGGCCACGTGGGTGGAAAGGGGCTGGGAAGACGTGGGAGGGAAACAGGAGGTCCCATAAGGAGACGTGCTGGTGGGCTGGAGGGCAGGCAGACCCGAAGGTGAGACAGAGAAGGCAAACATGTGGCTACGTGGGATCACAGTGCCTGATGTGGTGGTGTCAGAAGGCCATGGGGTGGTGGCCCGGGATGAAGACAGGATGAGGTCCGGGATGACGTCCAGACACAGGACTATTGCCAAGTGAGGAGACCACAGGAGCTCAGCAAGCAGAGGGCAGGGAGGGCGGCCAGCAAGATGCTGAGCGTTCAGCGGAGGGAGGAAGGAAGTGAGTGACAACGAGGCGGCCGGCAAAGGAAACCAGGGACCCTGTGAGGGTCAGGAAAGTGCAGAACATGGTGCGGTGACTACAGTTACGTGGAACTGAGGACAAGTGAGTGTCAACGGCAGCGGGAAGACGCTTTTTCTGAATTCTCCTTATCTTTCTAAAAGCACAGGCTCCCTAAAGAATTCGACCCTCATCCATGGCCCCCCTGGGAGTTTTACAACCAGGGAAAGTTGACTCTTGCTGCTGAAGAGAAGTGAGCACAGGTCAGCACCTGGATAAGAAATCGCCTAAACATTATGACATTGCCACAAAGCTACCACATCTTCTCCCCGTTCCAAGGGCCCATTTATTTTTCCCGAGACTCATTTGTCCTCCTGAAAGCGTCCCTCTGTCTCCCTCGAACCCCTATTAAGATGGTATAGAAGCCCTAGATTTTAGCTGCCTCCTTGAATCACATTTTTCTCTGAACTGCTGCCTCCATATGTGAATAAAAATCCGTCCTGTCTCTTACTAATGTCTCTTGTCAGTTTAATGTACAGGCACCCCGCACAGAACCTAAGGGAGTATAGGAAAAATGTTTCCTCCCCGACAGTGGAATTTGGAAAAGCAAGCAAGCTCCTCCGTGGAAACTCAGTAGGGGCACCAAGCACACATAGGTTCAGTGCAACAGAAGAAATAAAAGGATAGTAGCTGTGAATATTCGAGATAGTTGACTTTTTTTTTTTTTTTTTTTTTGAATGAAATAAGGGAGGGCCTGGTAAACCATGTTGCAGGAGGCATTAAATGATACTGACACCATTGTATGTGTGCTGAGTGGTTGTGGGTGACAGGAGGAGGCAGTGGTCTTGAGGCCGGGCCAGGGATGTTGGAGGCGGGCAGGTCCCGAAGGCCCCTGGAGGTGGCCGACGATGGCACAGAGACTCTTCTCACCCCCAGAAGGGGCTCCAGCACGGCTATGCCTCTCCCAGAGGGGCCGGGAGTGGAGACTGACTAAGGAACATCCTATCACCCAAAAGACAGAGCGTGTGGCAGAGCTCAACTGGCCACCAAATCAATTTTAAATTTGATGCCAAAAGCATACGCTTGCTTCCCATCGTTTCGGGAGGTAAGTAAGTTTTTCACGCAGCAACATCCTGACAGCCCACGCCTCTCTGAAGACTTTGGGGATGAAGACCACATACAGTAAAATGAGAGAGAGAGAGAGAGAGAGAGAGAGAGAGAGAGAGAGAGAGAGATTCTTACCGTTTAGGTGTATGAACGCTTAATGTGCAGAACCTTCTCGAAAACAAAACAAAATTAAAAAGGAATAAAAAAGGGGCACCCGGCTGGCTCAGTTGGTGAAGCACCCAACTCCGGCTCAGGTCACGATCTTGCGGTCTGTGGGTTCGGGCCCCGTGTCAGGCTCTGTGCTGACAGCTCAGAGCCTGCAGCCTGCAGTGTGCATCAGATTCTGTGTCTCCCTCTCTCTCCCTGCCCTTGCACTGCTCATGCTCTGTCTCTCTCTCTCCAAAATGAAATAAAACATTTTTAAAAATTTTTAAAAAGAATTACAAAAAAAACCCCCTGAAATTCAGCTTTTAACATAAACAAGACAACTAAAATGTGCAAAGTACTGACTGGTCTGCTTCTTGGAATCGATCTTAGGATTCACGTGAAATAAATGTCAAGCCCAGAAGTGACGTGTAAATGATGCTGTCGTTTTTATTTTGCCCCACAGACGTGCATCTTAGCAGCTAGGGCTAGAAAGTCGAATGGAGAGCTCCCACACGCAGAGGGCCTGGGGGCGACTCCCAGCTTGTCCCTCAACCTGCCTGGTGGTGTGGAGCCTGCAGATGGCCGAGCGCTGTGGACGCCGGGGCAGATGACCTCACATCACAGGGTCTCTGAGAGTACCCAGCACGCACCCGATGAGTACTCATTAGAGTGTTGACGATGGGACACAGGGACTTTTTGGGGAAGGCACCACCTTGGCTAATTTTTAGCACAAAAGAATAACTCATACATAACTCAGAAATAATCGTTTGAGAACTTGTGTAACGTCAGCTCTGCTAGGCATATTCTCCTGGTAAAACGGTAACTAATGCTTTAACCTAATTTCCTCCTTTTACGCTGCTTGTTTTTCACTCCTTTCTATCCCTACCACTGTAGCTAATTAATTTGATGACACCCACAGCATAAAACGTTCCCGACTGCAACCGTGAATCTCTCTGGGGACTTAACAGTCATACGAAATGCCCCTGAACTTGGCAGGCTCACTAGACTTCTGCACCCACGCTGCATCAAAGAGAAAGGAGCCGGACGCGTTCTAAGAACCTTCTCATATTTCAATAACCCTCTTTGCAAGTGCTTCCTGCACGAGAAGAAAAAGCCAAGTACAGAGTCTCCTCAACCAGGAGACTGATCAAATCTTGCTTTAGATTTACCATATGCACAACACCTGACGAAAAACCCGGAAAGCCTTGACTATATATATTTGCCTAAGAAACAGGACCAGAAAGGTTTTGTTTCTGCAAGACAGAGCTGTGCATAAACAAGTGTGGATTAGTAACCAGGGTGATGCCTAGAACACTTTATGAAATAAATTACTGTAAAGACAGGCAAGTGCTCATTTTCCTTTGACAAGTTTAAAATCAATATTGTCGACGGGAAGGACACGGGGATGCACGGACAACACGGGAGCTGTGGGGCTGAGTGTTCAGTCGCAGCTGGGTGTTCCCTCCGCAAGTGGCCTCAAGCAAAGGGGTATGTGAGGGCCAGCGAGTGTCTTCTTATAAACTGGGTCCGCACACACGTGAAAACACACAGATATCGTGTTTCAACGGACACCATGCCTGGTGGAAAAAGGACAGCTCTCCTGGGAAGAAGGTACCTGGACGCCCAGATACAAGAAGCACATGCAAAAGGTCCACCCCGAACCTGTCCCGCGGCCCTGGAATGGGGCTCAGGGGCGGGGCGCTCGTGGGTTCGTCCCTTGTCATACAACTGCTATTGAGTTAGCTTCACGGATGAGACTGAAATCAGCCCAGATCCGTGTATCCTTGCGAATACGGTACCCAAATCACTCAGTGATCCTTTATGTCTGTGATGTTACAAAAAACCTATTTTGGTCTCCATCCCTGGGTGCTGGCACAGAGCTCCCCAAACGTTTGGAATTTCTTGAGCATCTGGGGCATCTTTTGTTTTTGTAATAAGCCCGTTTCAACCATACCGGGGTTTCTGCTGATCAAGTGACTACCTGGGTCCTTAGATGTGCCTGGGATGAGGGCAGGCTTCCAGAAAGACCAAGGTGCAGTTGGAGGAAAGGGAGCTTTTAGATCTGGCCCCAACCGCCAGGGGCAAGGATTTAATCACCAATGGCCAATGATTTAACCAATGATACCTGAGGCATGAAACCCATAGCAAGTCCCCTAAAACATGGGGTTCTTAGAGCTTCTGAGTTGAGGACCAGTCTGAGGTGCTGAGACAGGTGCCACTGGAGAGGGCGCACAGTCAGCTCTGAGGCCACCCCCTCTCCCTGTCGTTCTGGAATCTGCAAGGGCGCACAGTCAGCCCTGAGCCCTCCTCCTCTCAGACCCTCTCCCTGTGGTTCTGGAATCTGCAAGGGCGCACAGTCAGCCCTGAGCCCTCCTCCTCTCAGACCCTCTCCCGGTGGTTCTGGAATCTGCAAGGGTGCACAGTCAGCCCTGAGCCCTCCTCCTCTCAGACCCTCTCCCTGTGGTTTTGGAATCTGCAAGGGCGCACAGTCAGACCTGAGCCCGCCCCCTCCCAGACCCTCTCCCGGTCGTTCTGGAATCTGCAAGGGCGCACAGTCAGCCCTGAGCCCTCCTCCTCTCAGACCCTCTCCCGGTGGTTCTGGAATCTGCAAGGGTGCACAGTCAGCCCTGAGCCCTCCTCCTCTCAGACCCTCTCCCTGTGGTTCTGGAATCTGCAAGGGCACACAGTTAGACCTGAGCCCGCCCTCTCTCAGACCCTCTCCTGGTCATTCTGGAATCTGCAAGGGCGCACAGTCAGACCTGAGCCCGCCCCCTCTAAAGAGCATCTCCCTCTTCCTCTGGAATCCGCGTAAGCCCCCACGGGGGCTAAGCTGTCCATCCTAACAGTAACAGTGCAAAGAGAAGTGAAGCAAAGCTGAACAAACACGACCCACTGGTTCTGCAGTCGGTTCTGATCTTCCAACATTTTGCTCGGTCTGCACTGTGGACCCCGCGTACCAAAGCGGTCCACACAGGGTGGACACAGGGCACTGGAGCTCACACTCCACCAGTGCCCCCTTCCCGTAGAGAAAGAGAAGCCTGGAAACTCTGTGATAAAACCGAAGGTCACTACGAGCACAAACTCTGCAGTAACAAAACATCCCTTGAGAAGCATGTGGGGAGAACGGTGAGTTTTGAGGGTTCACATTTGCCTTGCAATCAGCATGTGGCTTGAAGTCCGCTCGCTGCAAATACGGACCTCGTCGAGCCTCATCGTCACACGGCCCCTTGGCTGCACCGTGCCCGTCTTGCAGCGAGCGTTACGGCGAACGTAAGGGCTCAAAGACAGCGTGCGCGAGTCCCAGACCACTGGCCTGGTGGAGGCGGGGGGCAGACGCTCCCCCACAACCTGTAGTGCTATTCCCGCGCCCCTCTGCCCCGGCCCCTCCCCCGCCCTTCTCTCCGAGCACAAGGGCGTCCCCGCGTGGCCGCCCGACAGTGACCACAAGGCGCCAGAGTAGCGGCCAGAGCCCGCCTGGGCGACCCCCGTTTCTCCCCTCTGCGGGGCTTACCTGGTGGGTGGGCGGAGCAGGGGAAAACCTCTTGGCACAGACTAGAAATATGTCGGGATGTGGCTTCCCGTTGCTCACTTCGGGGTCATCCCCCAACACGATGTGGTCAAACAAGCCGAAGAAGGCCTGGTGTCTGCCGGTCTTCAGGTCAAACGATGCGCGGCTGGAGCTGGTGGCCACGGCCAGGGGCACGCCGTGCCGGCGCAGATGGCGAATCAGTCTCTCCACCCCTGGGGAGGAGGGCGGAAAGCCGTGAGAGAGGTGGCGGACACCGGGGCCAGAAGGCGCCCTGCGGACCCTGGGTTAGCTCCGCGACCTCGAGTCCCCCGCCGCCTCTTCTCGGGAGGGAGCTCACGTGACACCGACCGGACGGGGCGGGTGCTTAGAGGCCCTGAGCACACCTCCTCAACACAAAACTCAAGCACGGTTCAGGGCTTCCCGATAGCATTTCCCAGAGTAACACAGGCAACTTTAGCGGAAACAAACTCTGCTTCCGCTTTTGTGGAACCGTGGAAAGCAGGCGGGGTGAGCCCAGGGAGGTGTCCCTGCTTGGCGGCCCAGGTTCCGTTTCCTCTCCTTTCCTTTCGCGATAAACTGGCAATGGTTGCGCTGCTCGCGTGTTCTGCGAAAAGCCCCTATTCCACTGAAAGCAATTCAATCTCTGCTCACACTGCTGGCGACGGGAAAGCAGGAAGGGCCTTGGAGCACAGGTCCCGCGCAAAGGCGGGAGCCGGTGGGAAGCTGCAGCAGCAGCCGGTGAGGAGCAGCGCAGACACCAGACTGTGCTTAACGCGGCTGAGCAAGACCAGCAGCGCGGCACGTGAAAGCACGATTCGCCACGCTAACTGCGAGGAGGACCGGGGTCGCGGAGGGAGATGCCACCGCGGACAGACATGGGACGCGGAGGGAGACGCAACTGCGCACAGACGTGAGGGGTTGCGGAGGGAGACGTCTCTGCGCACAAACACGTGGCAGGGGGTCACGGAGGGAGATAGCGCTGCGCACAGACATGGGGGACGCATACAGTGATGCTGGAGGGCACAGATACGTGGCAGGGGTCGCGGAGGGAGATTGCGCTGCGCACAGCCACGGAGGACGCATATGGCAATGCCACAGGGCACAAACACGTGGCAGGGGTCGCGGAGGGACAGGCCGCTGGGCACAGACACGGGGGACGCATACGGTGATGCCGCAGCGCACAGACACGTGGCAGGGGTCGCGGAGGGAGATGTCGCTGCACACATACACACACGGGGCGGGGGTCGTGGACGGAGACGCCACTGCGCACAGACACAGGGCAAGGGACGCGGAGGGAGATGTCGCTGCGCACAGACACGGGACAGGGGACGCGTAGGGTAATACCACTGGACACAGACATGGGGAAGGGAACGCGCACGGTAACACCGCTGAGCACACATACAGGGAACATGTAGGGCCATATCGCCGTGCCCACAGCCAGTGGACAAAGGGCGCATATCAGAAACCTGTCAACCACAACAGTACCTTTCCGCCTTAAACCCATTTTGATTATGACAGTAACGTCTAAATCCACACACAGCACTAATCACCCACAATGATTTTTATTTCATTGTCTTTTACCTTAATGTTTGTTTATTTTGAGGGAGCGCGCAAGTAGGGGAGGGGCAGAGAGACAGGGAGAGAGAGAGTCCCACGCAGGCTCCGTGTCGTCAGTGCTGAGTCCGACATGGAGCTTGAACCCACAGCCCAGGAGATCATGACCTGAGCCAAAATCAAGAGCCGGACACTTAACCCAAGGAGCCACCCGAGCACCCCTAACGTAATATTTTTAAATTGTGTAATCATTACTATTTCGGTAACTGCATGAGGCCATGTTCCTACTTTCTTAGTCGCAACAGAAAAGATAGACATGGTTATTGTGTTCAAACACCTAAAACTGTTCACAAAAGCAACAAATAATGTCAAGTGCCTGACCCTTAAGAGAAACAGTTCTGAGATGTTCAAAGGAAGGTGTGGGTCTTAACTCTGTGCGAGGACAATGTTAAAACTTTTTGAAAAAGAAAGCAAAATCCAGCACTCCACTGGATGTGACATTCATAATGTCTGACATCCAATCGAGATGGTACCATGCCTTGTAACGCCTGGGTGGCTCAGTCAGTTGAGCATCAGACTGCAGCTCAGGTCATGATCTTGCAGTTCATGAGTTCGAGACCCACATCAGGCTGGCTACTATCAGCCTGTCAGTGCAGAGCCCACTTCAGATCCTATGTCCCCCTCTCTCTGCCCCTCCCCTGCTTGTGTTCTCCCCCCCCCCCAAAAAAAAAAAAAGTTACCATGCCCATACAAAAGCACACAAACACAGTGTATGGCCAGGAACAAAAAGCAATGAATAGAAATGGACAGAGAAATGGCTGAGATGAAGGAATTAGCAGATCATGACCTTATAGAAGGTGTATACACATTATACATATGCCCAAGTTAGAACGGAAAAAAATAACACAAAAACAAAAGTGATATGCAGTTACATGCTATCTGCAGAAAACTTACTTTAATTATATTCAGACAGGTTAAAAAAAATGGATTAAAAACCACGCATTATGTAACTACTAATCAAAAGATTGGGTAGCTACATTAATAGCAAACAAGTGCACTTTAGAACAGTGAATGACGGTTCTCAGAGATAACTAGGGACATGTCATAATGACAAGTAGGTCAATTCATCAACAAGACATAATTCCAAATGTATATGCATCAAATAACAGAGCTTCAAAACACATAAGGCAAAAACTAATAGAACTGAATGGAGAAACAAACTCAAGTTTCAAATTCCTCTGTCAGTAACTGATGGAACAAATAGAAAGTAAGGATACAGCAGACTTCAAAAACATTATCAAGCAAACTTAACTGAATTGACATTTACATGACGCATCACCCAAGACAGCGGAATACAAATTATTTTCAAGGACATGTGGAACACTCAACAAGACAGAACATGAATCCATGAGCTATAAAAAATTCTAAAACATTTTAAAATGATTGAAATCAAACAAAATATGTTCTCTGACCATGAAAGAATTAAAATAGGCATTGATAACTGAAAGGTATATGGAAAATAAAAAAAACGGATATTAAGTAACACATTTCTATGTAAGACATGAGTCAAAGATGAAGTCAAAAAGGGAAATTAGACAATATTTTGTAGAGAACAAAAAGATAGCATGTTAAAATTCTGCAGATGTGGCTAAAACAGTGTTTAGAAAAAAACTTATGGCACTAAATGTTTGTCTTACAGAAGAAGATGGTCTCAAATCAGTCCTCTAAAAAACTGGAAGAATGAAGACCAATGATTAAAGCTTTTACCCCAAGAAAGTGACGGAAAGGGCAAAGTCAAGTTAAAGCAAAAAAAAAAAAAAAAAAAAAAAAAAAGAGAGAGAGGGAGGCAATCAATGAAACAGCATAAAAGAGAATACAGATAGATAATCCCATAAACCAAAAGCTGCATCTTAAAAAACTTCAATGTAATTGGCCGATTGTTAGCCAAACTAATCAAGTAAAAAGAAGGAAGATCCAAATTTACCAGTTCCAGTAATCAGAGGACATCATCACAGATCCTTAAAGTCATTAAAAGTCTTAACAACTACTATTACGAGCAACTTTGTGCCAACGCATTTAATAACTTAGATGAAATAGAAAGATTCTTTGAAAGATAAAAAGGTCACTCAAGAAGCCAGTAATAACCTGAACAGCCCAATTCATAGTAGAGAATTCATAGTTAAAAACCTTCCTGTATCTAGGATTGAATGGCCTCGTTGGTGAACTTACCAAACACTTGAGAAAGAAGTAATACCAATTCTGAACAAACTTTTCAGAAAATAGGAGGGAACAGGTCCCAACTCATGTCATGAGACCAAATACTTCTCTGATACCAGAACGGACAATAGCGAGACAAGAAAAACACACATCCATACATCTCATGTTATAACACCTTCACACTTAAAAACGGTTTCAACCAGTGTTCAAGTCTTTTTTAGAGTCAGTGTCTACGCAGTTAGAATACATTAGTTGAAAGTATAAAGATGCCTAAACACTCACCCAGTTTGTAACAACTACTGATTAATATCATGGATTAAATCTATTAGCTAAATTTCAATTAAAAACATTTACTTAACTGATGGATGGCACAAAAGAATGCTCATGATAAAAACATGGCCAATTACAAAACTATGGATATAGTAATTGAAGGTGAGTATTGTTAATCTTAAAAATAAAACTGCCAGGGGCGCCTGGGTGGCTCAGTCATGATCTTGCCGCGCTTGAGTTCAAGCCCCACGTCGGGCTCTGTGCTGACAGCTCGGAGCCTGGAGCCTGCCCCAGATTCTGTGTCTCCCTCTCTCTCTGCCCCTCCCCTGCTCGAACTCTGTCTCTCTCTCAAAAATAAATAAACATTAAAAAAATTTTTTTTTTAAATGAGCCACAGCACACTGAGCTCCTTGAAAGTGGCTGAGAAGAGGGTGAAGGGAAGAGACCACAGCCCTCCGGGTGGGACATCACACAAACATGTGTCCTCCTCCTGTTCAATGTTGTCACCTCTCAAACAGCAATGACGTGCTCTCCCTGTGCAGCTGCTGTACAGGCGTGCACACGGGGAGTCACGCACGTAAAACCAGTGGGGTGACAACTTGACAAGCCTTACAGGAAGTCCCCAAATAAATGCTGGCTACTGTCATCATCATCACCATCACCTAAAGTCTGGGACACAGTCACTAAGAAAGAAAGAAATTCAAATCTCTCTGGGTGTATAATTGGCTGACTCCTTAAAAAAACTTTTGTACCCTTTAACCACTGGATGCCAAGTTTCTCTTATTCAGTCACTGCCCCCAAGAAGTCAAAGACTAAAAATGTAAATGGAGTTCTGTCCTGCAGAGAAGCTGGTTAGTTAAGTATATAAATGAAATCCAGCTAACAGCTTCTGGCCCATGGTGTGCTTAAGTCGGTTTAAGGGAAAGGCAGAAAGACAGATAACTATTGCTGCGAAGAATCAGCTCTCAAAGGATTAATCTACACAGGAAGAAGTAAGAAATGTGAATTATCAGCAGTCTTGATAGGAAGGACGCTTCCCTAAAACTTCATCCTAAAGACCCAAGATCGATGAGAGAAAACACGGATGCTGCCATTAAAATGGATTTGGAAAAGGAAAAATGTAGAAAAGATTGAGAGCTGACACGAGCTCTTTAAAGAATTTCTCTGGAATTCACTGAGATATATCCACGGACACCCTACTACCAGCTCTGGCCTCGGGCGAAGCACTTTACGCTAAACACAAACACCTCCAGTGAGAAGTTAACCACGTGGGGGAGACGAGACTCTACAAAAATGTGCACGCCGTTAGGAACTGTGGAGTGGGCACTAAGTCTAGATTTGTCTAGAAGGACACCTAGGAAGATGATGGCATGTGCCACTGGGGCCAGGCCATATGGTCTGTTGATGAACGCCAGGTAGCTACCCATAAGCAAAGCAGACCCCAACCCTGTCCTGGGAACAGGGACACGGTGCAGGATTGTGCCCAGCCTAGACCTTCCACACATGTATTCTGTTGACAAGGCATGGCCCCTGCTCACCTCGACCCGCCCACGTGTAAAGGGCTCTCCCAGAAGGTGGCTTTCACAATCGCCTGGAAGGCAAGCAGGCTAACACCTTGATGTTACAGATTAAAGGCCTGGGATTGAGTATAGTGGCTTGACTGCTGCTCCCCAAAAAGATACGTCCAAGTCTTAACCCCAGCGCCCGTGACCTTATTTGAAAACAAACGATCTTCGCAGAGATGATGAAGGATGTTGAGAATAAGATCATCCCGGATACATCCAGTAGCTGCTGTTTTAGTCTGTTTGGGCTGCAACAACACGAGCCCAGACTGGGTGGTTATAAACACACATTTATTTCTCAGACTTTCAGAGGCTGGGCGTCAGGACAGAGGAAGAAGCTAGACTGACTCCACAGCTGGTGAGGCCTTCTTGGTCCACAGACAATCAGCTTGTCACTGTGTCTTCACAAGGTAGAAGGAGTGAGGTAGCTTTATGGGTCTCTTTTATAAAGGCACTAATCCCACTGGTGAGGGCTCCACCCTCCCGACCTGACCACTTTGTGACAGCCCTACCTTCTAATACCTATATACTGGGGGACTGAGGAATGCAATCTATGAATTTTGTAGGGGGCACAAACATTCAGATCATAGCAACTGTGTCCCCATAAGAGAGGAGGAGAGACAGGGACAAGGCTGTGTGTAGACACATGGAGGGATTGGAGGGACGCAGCCACAAGGCCATCAATGCCTGGAGTCCCCAGAAACAAGGAAGGATCCTCCCCTAAGCCTCAGGAGAGCGTATGGTCCCGCGAAGACCTGATTCTGGATTTCTCACAGTCTCCCGCGCTGTGGGAACACAAATTTCTGTTGTTGGAGGCCACCAGGTTGATGGTCATTTTCTACAGTACCTGCAGGAAGCTAATACACGGACCCAGGGTGGCACAGGCAGTGTAGGAGGCCAGAAACTGGGGACCTGACCCTGAGAAGAGGCGAAATTCACAATCGTGAAAGCGAAAAAATGTGCAGGCGGGGATACTCCAGAAATTGTTACCGGTCGGTCAAGCAGAAAGCCCAAGGAAAGAAAACACACAAAGGAACACAGAGCTTCCCAGTTGCTGTCTATTTCAGTAGCAGAGGCCCCTCCTCTAGCCACCGACTCCAAAGAGGTAGCAAGAGGCAGCCCCCTCCCCGCCCCCCGCGCCTCTAGGGGTCAACCCCTCCCCCCCTCCAGGGGTCAACAGCAGGGAGGCGTGGAAGGTCCCCGGAGATGGTGGGGCAGTAGTTGTCCACAGGGGTCTCTGACACCTGTCCTCACTCCCAGGAGACATTCGGCACTGCCTGGACTCTAACCTGATTTTTCTAGTCCAAGCCTCGTGATGAACACCCACAGGCTGTGTGTTCACAGCCCCAGGGGGAGACAAACCAGTAGTGACTCACACTGTGTGCACAGCCCTCCCACGGGTGGATTCTAACTCCTTCTGTCCTAAGTATGGGGACGGTGATGGAGATGACCGCACCTTCTGCCCTCGTGCCAGGATGCAGGATTTGAGGGACAGGCCGCTTTTGGGTGATGACAATTCCGGGAAGGGCTCTCCTTCCAAGTGATGCTTCACTCTGAACACAGCGCAGGAGCCTGGAATTTCCATCGGCCCCATGCCATATTTGGGCGCACCTGACACCGATGGCCTCACCTACTGCCCGGTGCAAGGCGCCAGTTCCCGAGTGGGGGCACTTTTGCTCGCACCGCTGCTGAGGGGCCTTTGGTCACGGAGACGGGTGTTTGGTTGTCACAACTGAGGAAGGAAGTCCTACCGGCACCCGGTGGGCGGAGACCGGGACGCCGGTCAACGTGGAACAGTGCACGGGACTCCCACCTCTGGACACACGCCCAGAGGTCAGCACCACTGAGGCCGAGGAGCCCTGCCTTAGCAGGAGAGGCGGTGTCTTGCAAAGTCCAGCTTCTGGGGGGAAGCAGGGCTCTTCCTATGTGTCCAGCATCACAGCAGGCCCGCGGGTCCGGTGAGCAGCGAGAGCCAAAGGAGCCGTGTTCCGCTGGCCCAGAGTTCACGGCCCAGAGAGGGATCCGCACGCCAGCAAAGAACAGGGTGATGACGACAGCATGTCATGTCCGCTTCATCCGCTTTTCCGTAACTGCACCGTCATCCAAGGTCACGCTCCCCGGTCTCAATCCCAGCTTCCCGGCTCCTGCAGGGCCTATGTCCCGTCTGAGAGCTGGCTCACGTAGGAAATGGGATGGCATTGGGTATCTTCACAACTCAGTTCCAGGCAAGATAAAGTCACTGTGTTGCAGTGAATGGAGGCCCCCCCGCTGACTTCCCATGTTAAAGCCCAACCCCCCAACGGGGTGATGCTGGAGACAGAGCCTTTGGGAGGCAACTGGGGTTCTATGAGGCCATGAGGTAGATAGAGGCCCCAATGGCGTGGGTGGCCTCATAAGAAGCACAAGCGACACCGCACCAGAACGGGACCAGGCGAGCAGCCAGACCATGCACTTGCCACCCCCGGTGAGAAACTTTGATACGGGAGCCTGAGCTAAGACACAAAGGTAGAAACACCAGACGCTGGCTGGGCCCTCAAGTGTTGGAAGTTGCTGGAGAACAATAGCGTCCTTCCTTGAGTCAGCTGGCCAGGGCAGGTCAGTTCTGTCCGTTGTATGGCTCGGATGCGCATTCCCAGGTGACCCAAAGCAACAGGGCTCCCCCGCATCACATTTACAACCCTGTCACCCCACAATAAAGCCCACCAGCCGACGAGGCCTACATAGAGGACTCCCAGTCAGAGCTGTGGGGCGTACCGAGCTGAAGAGTGTCCTCCCCCAAAGTCATGTCTCCCTGGCACCTCAGAATGTGACCTTATTTGGAAACAGGGTGTTTGCAGGTGTAACTGATTAAGGGTTTGGGGTGAAGTCATCTTGGATTTACAGGGTGAGCCGTAGGGCCACTGACGGGCATCCTTATAAGACACAGAAACGTGGGGAAGAAGGCCACGGGAAGAGGGAGGCAGACACGGGAGGGGCGGGGCCACAAGCCCAGGGGCGCCTGGGGCCCCAGAAGCAGGAAGAGGCAGGAGGGACCCTCCACCAGTGCCAGCCCAGGTACGTGTCAGGTGGACACAATCAGCAGCAGCAAGCCTTTACCTTGGTGCCTTGCAGTGTCGGGGACTGCAATTTTGTCAGGAGGTGACTCAGGACCCTAGGGAAGAATGTTCCAGCTCCTCCTGGTCGTTGAGGGGAAGGGGCCTCAGAGGGCAGATGTTCTGCTGCTCGCCAGTGTTCTCCGTGCCCCCCGCCCGCCACGTGCTTCATCATTCCCCAGCTGAAGCCTCTCTGCTTTCATAGACACACAGCCGCGTGTTCTGCCCAGGGCAGGGGAGGACGGCACTCTGGACGCACAAAATGGGACAGCAGGTCCAGGGGTCCAGCTACCTTGCACCCAGGATTTCAACGCACCCTGCGGTGCTTTGTGCCCTGTGTTTTATTCCACCCACCGTGAAATGTGCATCCAGCCTGCTGCCTATTTTTAAACGGGAAAAGAGTCAAAAGAAGAATGTTCTGGGACATGTGACAAGGGTTGGAGATTCCAATGTTGGTGTCCACTCAGAAATCTTTGTGGGAGCACAGCCACGCCCGTTCACAACCCTGCTGGCCGTGGCTGCTTTCGGCTCAAAAGGCAGAGCTGAGGAGTGGAGACAAACAGCGCGTGTGGTCTGCAAAGCCAAAAATGCAGACACAGTTTGCCGACCTCTGCTAGACAGCAAACAGGTCAGATGCACGCACGAGAGGAACAAACGGTTGAGACGAAAGACAAGTAAGAGATAAATTTCGTAGTGAAGGAAGTCAGCCAGGCACTGGGATCTGGGTCCCCTGCCTCACACAGGGATGCTACCTGGAGGTATCGGGATTCTTCAAGGGGCCTCACCAGGGAGTTACCATTCTAGAAAATGAATCCACAATTTCAAGGCCTTCTTCCGTCATGCATTTAGCTATTTGCTAATTATGCTCAAATTACTGGAGCATTATCAGAGCAAAATGTCAAAACAGTGTGGAGAGTTTAAATATTGATAGTATCTACGTATTTTATACGCTGTAAAATAAAATGTGGTATCGAATAGGAAAATATTTACCATACAGGTATAGTAATGTTTATAAATAACTAACATTCAATTCCTGTACTATGCAGTTAAATGTCGCTACGGATACTGGACCATTTACCGCACAGAGAATATTTTGTGAATCAGAGATCCAATATTTCAATGCAACCAGAAAGGGGCAGAACTTTTAAATCTGCAAAACATTTGCTTCATCGTATGAAATTTAGTCTGCAGAAATACCTCATGGGCAAAAATTGTGTATATTAAAATTAAATCACTCTGCTGTACTGACAAGCTTAAAATCTCCATATTAAACTGCCGTTTGCATAGGCTGTGCACAGACCAAGAAAATAAGTTGATTAAAGTTCATACAACCCAGAGGGTATCTGAGTTGGAAGTTGCACATTCTTTTCTGAAACGTGGGGCATTCAGAAAATGTAAGTCAGGTAATAACCGACATTTTGATCACATGCACTCTCCTGCATCTACACCATCAACTCACAAGGCCACACTGCGTTTCGATACTGGAAGGTCTCTGTTCCAGAGATCTCGCCCTCTGCCCTTGCGGCCAGCCCCAAGCCCCACCGGGCCTCGACACAGTCTTCTCTTCCGGCCCATGCGACAAACACTGCTGTTGGTAACTTCTAGGTCACCTGGAAAACTCAGAATCACCGATCTGTGCTTCCGAAACAGAGTAAAGGACACTGTTCTGTGTTGCATAAGGGACAATGGCAGAGCAAAGCGGGCCAAGTGTGAGTTCGATGTGAAAACCAAACGGCACAGGGCGGTCGGTCGTTAAGCGTCTTAGGGGACTCTGTTAGAAAGACTTTATCCTCAGGAGACCCTTCCGCACAGAAGCGATGACAGGGATCTTCATAGAGACTCTTCGACACGTGTGGTCACAGCCGTGAGCGGTGAATGGAGGACACAGGAAAACGTGTGGTGGCAAGCTGTTCTCCTGTGCGTATTTTACCACCTGACTGGAGGTCCTTTGGGCCTCTAGCTTTCCACGGATTCCACAGGCTTCCCCAGAAAGATCGCGGAAAGACTGGGACACTCTTTTATCTTTATTTTTTTAAGTTTATGATTTCTTCTGAGAGAGGGTAGCAACAAGGGATGGGCAGAGAGAGAGAGGGAGAAGAGAATCACGAGCAGTCTCCATCCATGCTGTCCGCACAGAGCCATACATGGGGCTCAAACTCACAGACCGTGATCACGACCTGAGCTGAAATCAAGAGTAAGATGCTGAACCGACTGAGCCACCGAGGCGCCCCTGGGTCACTCTTTTTGAAAAAGCATACTGAACGTGGATGTTTTCTTACATTTGTTTTAATACTGGAAGAAACTGACCCACTACCGGGCACCCTTCAACAACACGGGGGTGGAGATGCTGAGCCTCACACCGTTAAAAACGCACGCTTGGGGCGCCTGGGTGGCGCAGTCGGTTAAGCGTCCGACTTCAGCCAGGTCACGATCTCGCGGTCCGGGAGTTCGAGCCCCGCGTCGGGCTCTGGGCTGATGGCTCGGAGCCTGGAGCCCGTTTCCGATTCTGTGTCTCCCTCTCTCTCTGCCCCTCCCCCGTTCATGCTGTGTCTCTGTCTGTCTCAAAAATAAATAAAAACGTTGAAAAAAGAAAAAAAAAAAAACGCACGCTTAACTTTGACTCTCCCTGAAATTAACTACAAAGAGTCGATCAACACATGGTTTGTATGTGATAGATATTACAATGCTGTATTCGTACAATAAAGTAGGCTAGAGAAAAGCCAACGTGATTAAGAAAATAATGAAGATCACATTTACAGTGCCATACTGTACTTACAGAAAGAAACCTGGCTCTAAGTGGAGCTGTGCTGTTCACGGGACAACCGCATGTCAAAACATTGAAGATTCTGGGGAAAAATCTCATTCTGTGCCTTTGTTTACTTAGTGTAAGTTGCTTGAAGTGTTAACTCTATTTACTAGAAGACACGTTTAAGGTTGCTGCTTCTGATTTGTCATAACAATATCAATATACAAAAGAACTATTTAAATAGCCTTTCCTTATAGCCCAAGAGAAAAAAAAATAACAGAACAAATGCTGACACCTCACGGAATCCTCATCTCTATTACTGACCTGAATAAGATAAAACTCTAACTTCACTTACACAAGGAAGGGCTGAGAACATGATAAAACCAAATCTAAAATAGTGCATTTAGTTCACTCAAGACGCACCGCCATAACTGATGGTCTCGATCACACTCGTGTGGCGACGACCCGAGTCCAGAGGCAAGGAGCTCCCTGTTCACTTTACATCTCTGAACCTGTGGCTCAGCCCCACTCACACATCACAAGATCCGCACACGGCCCACGTCACAGAATCAGTGAGCCTGTGGCTCACCCCCACTCATACGACACAAGATTCCCACGGTCCACATCACAGAATCTCTGAACCTGTGGCTCAGCCCCCTGATTCGACACAAGATTCAAATGTAAAATTGTTGCTGTTCTAGTCTGTGTTCGGAGGAATCGCTGAGTGAGGGAAAAATGAAGTGATTTGCCGTGTCCCTGGGTCTAGTCTGCTGGAGACACACAGAGAAAGGCACCGGGTATGGAAGGTGATGCGGGGACCAGTCACTGACAGGTGCCCCCTTGAACGAGTGAGTCGGGAAAGAAGTGCCCAGTGGTGCCATGTTCGAGATTCATCTGAACGCGCCCATGACGCGGAGACTCTCTGCGACATTTACATCAACGTCTACTGTAGTATACGGTTACCGCTGCTTTCTACCTCATCTGTCCAGGAATTTCTGTCTCCACGAAGGGTCTGACTCCACGTGCCTCCTATGACTGGGTGCATATTTGTCCATTTGTGACGGGCTCATTTCATTCAGCGTCCCGCCCTCAAGGCTCACCCATGTGGTCACAGCTGCCACACGTCCTGCCTTTTTTAAGAGTGAATGCTAGGGGCGCCTGGGTGGCTCACTCGGTTAAGTGTCTGACTTCAGCTCAGGTCATGATCTCACAGTCCGTGAGTTCGAGCCCCGGCGTCGGGCTCTGCACTGACAGCTCAGAGCCTGGAGCCTGCTTCGGATTGTATCTCCCTCTCTCTCTGCCCCTCCCATGCTCATGTTCTCTCTCTGCCTCAAAATAAATAATAACATTAAAAAAAATGAAAAAAAAAAAAGAGTGAATGCTATATACATCACTATACATAGATCCCTGTATAAACAACACATCCCTTATCCAATCAACGGACACTTGGTTTGCTTCTACCTTTTACTGCTAAGAAGAGCTGTTTTCAATCTTTAAGCAAGAAATATAATCTTTTATATTGTCAAGAAACATTGGAAAACAATCATCAAGGCCCAGTGGAAATATTCTGCCTGTTGTGTGCCGTGTTTCTGAAACAAAAACCATAAAACGATAATGCCTCCCATTCCGTGCGTCTGTCCATGGCATCCCCATGGGTCCGGTCTGCTATAATGGAGCTGTGGAAGTAGGGGCAAACCAGTCGGCCTTGTGGACCTGGCCGCTCATCGGTACGACGCCTCCCACCACCCACACCCGACTTTGCACCTGTGTGGAGAGCATGGGCTCCTAACACGGCCTGAACGTTTCCATGCAACCTCAAAGCTCTTGACCCATGCTGCAGGCACCCCCTCCCCCCAGGAGATTTCTTTTATCCATTATGTTATCCTTCCTCACACTGGAAAATCCATGGAAAAACAACCAACACGTGTAAAAACAGAACCTGTACGGCTTTACAATTTGAGAAAAACATTGACATCCACAGGCATGTAATATCTAGGATCTCCGAATAAAAAAGACATGGATCTCATTTTGCTCAATTTAGAATACCTCCTTTACAATTCAGGAAATAATAATGAACGCAATTAGCAGTGTCTGAACATCGAAATGTTAAATCCCAAAGAAGGAGTTATGTCTGTATACAACATCAAATAAGCTGATATTTTTTAAAAAGGCGGGGGGCGGGGTGTGCGGATAAGAACATGAAACGTTTGCTACTTGTACCTGAGCAGCAAATAGTCCGATTGTAGGGGTGGTCCCCAACCCCTGCCAAGCATACATTTCCGTGGATATGTGCCTAATTATATTTCTTACACAGAAAGGCAGCACCGGATAAGGTGGATGGATTATCATGGTTGTTAGCTTGTGATTTTCCTGTCACTTGAAACGTATATCCTTTAATTGTGCAATGCTCAACGAATGCACTGAGCCTAGTGAAAACTCACGGACTCCCAGCTTACCGTGGAAAGCTGGTCTGGCAGTGGAGAATCAGCTAAGCGCCCGCCAACTCAAGCTGCTGCCGGAAGCGTAGACTTTGAAGGCCAAAGCCCTGACAGGTAGGACTTCTCTACATGGCTTGTGCACAAGTGAAGGAGGACAGAGCACCACAGGGCGTCACCTTCTTGCTGCACTGCACGACAGCCGGCTACCTCGATGTGAGGCCACGGCCACGACATCGGGGAGCACAGGGCCATGGTCGGGAGCTCCATGTGCCGGACTCCGTGCCAGGGTGGAACACCAACCTCCACAGTCTTTGGGCAAGTAACTTCAATCCTGCGGGCCCCGACGCCACTGCGTGTGAAATGCAGACGGTACAGGGGCCCGGACGCTGACACGCACCCACAGCTGAGCAAACACGGAGGCCCTGACACTGGCCTGTCCTCGAGGCTCAGCGGTGGATACCACTGTAATCGAGGCTGACCAGGAGGAGGGGCTCGGCCACCAACCAGCCGCGACCCACACAGCTTACATCGGGACACGACAGAGGGAGCGTGTTCTGGGGCTTCCCAGGCTCTTGTCCGAGGGAGACACACAGACCCTGTATATGCTCTTTATGAATTATCATATTCCTTTAAGGTGGATGTGAGTGAGTGTGAGTGTGTTGTGTGTGTGTGTGTGTGTGTCTACGCACAAACAAAAAGGCATCCTAAGGCCTGGAAGGACACACCCTAATAGGTAACTAAGGACTAAGGAATGGTCATCACCATGGAGTAGGAGTTAAGGGGCTTCTAATTTCTACCCTTTTGTATTATATGAAGCAAGTGTAATTTTTATAATTACAAAAAAAAAAACATTAAAAGGCATGACATTCTGATTGTGGCTTGTTATGGTGAAGGGACAGGTTCCTACTTCTGCCTGTCTTCTTATTCACAGAGTGGTAAGTTTCGTACGTGCACAACTATCCTGGGAGTGTCCGTCTGTTCTCACATGCTGTCTGCTGGAGTAACCCAAGAGTCTTGTCACCTGTGCATCATGGGACGCTGTCATCCTGCATGGCACTGTGGTCCACTCAGACCTTCTGAGTCCATCGTAGGTCAAGTCTTTCCACCCCGGTCCTGCTCCAGCACACCTCTCCCCTGCCCTCTTCATCATGTCCCATAAACGCAGAAGAACTCCTTTTACCCGCCCCCCCCCCCCCCAGCGTGGTTTCACTTCGGCAAAACTCCCAGTGGTTCCCCACTCTCAGAAGCAGCAAACACATGAGCAATTAAGGGGCCAAGGACCCGAAGTAACTGAGGGGAAAGCTGTGCCTATTTAGGGCCATGCCCTCCCCCCTCACCCACCCATATCTTCTATGGTCTCCTCAGTCGACCTCAAGTTCAAGGGCCTGCCACAAAGCTGCCACTGCTTCAAGAATAATCTGCCTTGGGGCGCCTGGGTGGCTCAGTCGGTCAAGCGTCCGACTTCGGCTCAGGTCACGATGTCGCGGTCCGTGAGTTCGAGCCCCGCGTCGGGCTCTATGCTAACAGCTCAGAGCCTGGAGCCTGTTTCAGATTCTGTGTCTCCCTCTCTCTCTGGCCCTCCCCCGTTCATGCTCTGTCTCTCTCTGTCTCAAAAATATAATAAACGTTAAAAAAAAAAATTAAAAAAAAAAAAGGATAACCTGCCTTATTTTCGTCCATACCCATCCTGAATTTCCTCTTGATGTGAAATTGTATGCTACCATGGGTTTTCTCTTGCATGGATCCGCACGTCCCCTAAATTGACTGCATACCCCAGGGGGAAGGAGAACTTTCCTTTACGTCCCTGAGCACTCACACAGTACTACGTGCCTTTGAGGGTTAAGCGAAGAAAAAGGAAACGTATAGGAGGATGGGAAGAGACAGTGCCTTGTGGCCCAGCTCGATGGTGGAAAGCATGTGCAGAAAAGGAGGGAGGCTGTGGACAGGCCTGCTAACAGCCTCGGGCGACTGAGGGTGTGGGGAAAACACACAAGGACGGAAAAGAGGAAAACAAAAGTAGTAAGGGACATAAAGACACAGGAGGAGACAGCCTGGCGGACAAGGAGGAAGGACTTGTGCCGACACGGAACGAGGACCCACACAGTGATCAGGTGTGCCCGCATCATGGCTCAGGTGCGTTTCTCTGTGATGCTGAGCAGAGACGGAGACGAGCCGGTCTAAATTCTCGGCCCTAGAGAGGACCGGCTGCTTCTGCGGGGACGTCCTCACAGGTGATCCCCAGTCTACATGCTGGAACGGTACTCCACGGTGGAAATGCTTTCCCTCAGGGACCTGAGTCCCCGGAACATGTGAGGAACCCACCGGGAGACCAGGGACCGACACCCACCCCGCTCCCAAACACACACCCACCTCAGAGGACACACCTGCTGGCTCCCCCTCCCTCAGCCACCTCTCCCTGGGAAGGAGCCCTGGGTACCACACCACTGTTGCCTGGCCAGTGGACCAGGCTTCTACCTCATCATTCTGCTCTGTCCCTCTGGGCGATGTCCTAAGGAACAAGGAGGAAAGAGATGTAATGCCAGCAGCTCAGTGCAGTGGGGGCAGAAGGCCCAGAGGAGCAGGGGGCCGGCACTTTCGAGGAGCCCATGTGCGAGGGAGCATTGTGGGCTGACCACGGTGCCTGCATACGGCCCTGTCATATTCCCCTCGTCTGGCCCAGAGGCCATGCCCTGGACTTTACTTGGGAAATCTCAGAGCTGGTGAAAGATCAGGACAACAGGAAGACCTTCTGGAGGATTCCATACCATAACAGGTGCCTGCTTTCCGTTACAGGTCTTCTCAGCCAAGTTTCGCTTGCTAAATTGTGCCAAAATATTTCACGGATCTAGAAGATTCCATGCATGAAGGAATTTGCTGAAAACAGAATGGAAGGAACCAACAACCCACAGAAAACATAGATGAACCACGTACGTATTTATTTCTTAAATTTTTTACAATTTAAAAGAGCTCTTTTGTCATAAAAAAATGAAGCCCCTGACTAACCGATGGTTTACATTTATTTCACTCACTATTAAGTCATTTAGAAAACGCCTACAAAAAGCCTACAAAACTTACTGCTCAAAAGTATTTCCTGCTGGGGACATTCATGGCCCATCTCTTCCGGGAGAGAGACTTCCTCTCAAATTGAACATTGGAGTCTGCTGATGCAAGAAAGATTCAGGTCCATTCTGCCTGTGTGTTCAAGACACAGGATTTAGCCACATCCTCTACGTAGCTGGGTGGGCACAGGGAAAGACGCACCCCACATCACAATGAGGGGCTGGTTACCCTGGTGATGGGCACAGGGAAAGATACACCCCTGCATCACAATTAGGGGCTGCTGTCCCTGGTGACTGGCCACAGTACACATACCACTGCATCATAATCAGGGGAAGTTTCCCTTGGTGATGGACCCAGGCAAGGACACGCCCCTGCAACACCACTGTGGGTTACTGGCTCAGGTGATGGGCTCCAACGAAGATGTGCCCTGGGATCAAAATCAGGAGCAACGGCCCCAGTGATGGGCCCAGGTGAAGATGTGTGCCCTTTGATTATAATCAGCAACTGTCCCAGGTAATGGGACCCGAAAAAGATGTGCCTTTGGATCATAATCAAGACGTATGGCCCAGGTGACAGGTCCAGGTGAAGATGTGTCCTTAGATTATAAACAGGAATTACCACCCTTGGTGAGGGGCCTGACAAAGATGTACCATTGTAATATAATGGGGAGATGTTGCCCCAGTTGATGGGACCAGGCAAAGATGTGCCCTTGGACTAAAATCAGGACATACTGCCCCAGATGAAGTGACCAGGAAAACATGTGCCTTTGGATCATATTCAGGAGATAGTGCCCCTGCTCATGGTCCCAGGCAAGATGGGCCCTTGTATTGTTTCAGTAGCTATGGCCCCTGGTGATGAGTCCAGGCAAAGATATCCCTTTGGACTATAAAAAGGAGCTACTAGTCCCCACGAGATGGGCCAGGAGAAGATGTGCCCTTGGATTATAATCGGGAGTGACAGCCCCTGGTGTTGTGTCTAGACGGAGATGTGCCCTCAGATTATAATCAGGAGCTGCTACTGCCCAGAGATGGGCCAGAAGAGGATGTGCCCTTGGATTATATAAAGGAGCTACTAGGCCCCACCAGATGGGCCAGGAGATGTGTCCTTGGATTATAATCGAGAGCAACAGCGCCTGGTGATGTGTCCAGGCGGAGATGTGCCCTTGGATTATAATCAGAAGCTACTACTGACGAGAGATGGGCCAGAAGAAGATGTGCCCTTGGATCATAATCGGGAGCTACAGCCCCTGGTGACGTGTCCAGACGGAGATGTGCCCTTGGATTTTAATCAGAAGCTACTACTGACCAGAGATGGGCCAGAAGAAGATGTGCCCTTGGATTATAATCGGGAGTGACAGCCCCTGGTGATGTGTCCAGACGGAGAGGTGCCCTCGGATTATAGTCAGGAGCTACTATTGCCCAGAAAATGGGCCAGAAGAAGAATAGCCCTTGGATTATAATCAGGAGCGACAGCCCCCGGTGATGTGTCTAGACGGAGACGTGCCCATGGATTATAATCAGCAGCTACTACTGCCCAGAAGATGGGCCAGAATATGTGCCCTTGGATTGTATAACGGAACTACTAGTCCCCACAAGATGGTCGAGAAGAAGATTGGCCCTAGGATTATAATCCGGAGCAACAGCCCCTGGTGATGTGTCTAGACGGAGATGTGCCCTTGGATTATAATCAGGAGCAACAGCCCCTGGTGATGTGTCTAGACGGAGATGTGCCCTTGGATTATAATCAGGAGCTACTACTGCCCAGACATGGGCGAGAAGAAGATGTGCACTTGGATTGTATAAAGGAGCTACTGATCCCCACAAGATGGTCGAGGAGAAGATGTGCCCTTGGATTATAATCGAGAGCAACAGCCCCTGGTGATATGTCTAGATGGAGATGTGCCCTCAGATTATAATCAGGAGCTGTTACTGCCCAGAGGTGGGCCAGAAGAAGATGTGCCCTTGGATTATAGTCAGGAGCTACTAGTCCCCACCAGATGGGCCAGGACAAGATGTGCCCTTGGATTATAATCGGGAGCGACAGCCGCTGGTGATGTGTCTAGACGGAGATGTGCCCTTGGACTATAATCAGGAGCTACTACTGCCCAGGAGATGTGCCCTTGGAGTATAATCGGGAGCAACAGCCCCCGGTGATGTGTCCAGACAGAGATGTGCCCTTGGATTATAATCAGAAGCTACTACTGCCCAGAGATGGGCCAGAAGAAGATGTGCCCTTGCAGTATAATCAGGAGCGACAGCCCCTGGTGATGTGTCTAGATGGAGATGTGCACTTGGATTATAATCAGCTACTGCCCCAGGTGATGGGCCAATGTGAAGATGTGCCCCTGGATTATCACAGGAATTACCACCCCTGGAGGTGGGTCTAGTGGAAGATGTGCCCTTGGATTACAATCAGGACCTACCACCCCTGGTGATGGGTCCAGGGGAAGACGTGCCCTTGGATTATAATCAGCCACAGCCCCTGGTGATGGGTCCAGGTAAAGTTGTGCCCTTGGACTATAATCAGCCACGGCCCCTCGTTATGGGCCCAGGAAGGACAGGCCCTGCATCATATCAGGATCGGTTTCCTATGCTCTGGGCCCAGGGGGACACACCCCTGCATCGTAATCATAGGCTGCTTCCCCTGGCCATCTGCCATCCATTCCTCCAATTTAACTTGCTAAATACCTGCGTGGGTTGCAGCTCTCACCTTGAAAGCATGAAAAAATGAACGCTGGTGAATTCATAATACACCCTCTCGACATGCAGTCTTCTTCTCTAAGAAGCTCAAGGTGACTCCCACAACCCAAAATACCCTACCAGAAAGTATGTTCAGAAAGAGAAGAGATAAAAGTCATCCAGGGCTATGTGACCAGCCACAGTTTAATAATGGGAACAAAGCAGTGAGGGAACAGAATGAATGCTGGGCTCTAGAAAAGGATGGTGGCCACTTTTTCTGAAAATAGTCACATTACCCACGGCAGCTTCCAGGAGATCAGGTTTCCAGTGCATTCCAGCTTTGGCTCAGGTAAAGGGCTGACGGGTGGGATGCAGGATGGAGAGAAGATGGGGGTGACGTAGAACCTGCCCTACTTGATTATTATTTTTGTGATTGGCACATTACAGAACAGAAACCCTACAGAGACGTGTGTTTCCAGATCAGGAGGTTTTCACAGAGGCTCTTCCTTCTTTCTACAGTCAGCAACATTTCTTCCTTCCCGCTTTTCTTCCCCTTCAGAATCAGAGTGATTTTTAACTGTGGTGTTGCACCCTAAGCCTGTCAGATTGTGAAGGTGGCATGTGGACCGCAGTCCCTGCTGTGACCCAGCATCCCAGTGTGCTGGGAGGTTTCTCTTATTGGTGTCATCTTGGCCTTTTCTTTATTGTCGGGAGTCTGCTCATGCTTAGCCCACCTCTCAGTCGGTGTGTGGTGTGGAAATGATCCCAAGATTACAAAGGTGCACTCTGGAATCACTGATATAAATACATACTCTCATCGGACAGGCTAAAGATCAGGGAAGTATACACGAAAGATCCTATATCGGAAAAGTAAGATTCGCAAAATCAGGAAATAGGTCCTTCTTAGCATTCTGGCCAAACTACCATGCTAGCTGATGAAGATATCCTATCTCCTGGGTATTGCAGTAGAACATACCTCAAGTATGTCTAAGAATATAGGACAAAAATACAAGAAAGAAAAGCCCTTGAAAGGTTTGGGTGGATAAGAAAGAAAAAAGCTATTTGTGTGCTTATACATGACGGTGCTTGGTGTGTTAAACAATGAAAACTAATCCAGGTCAAAAATTAACTGTTCAGACAAATATTTAGCTAGATTAACTTAAAAAAAAAACAAAAAAACAAAACAAACAAAAAAAAAAAACAACCAGAGAAGGCTCAAACAACTAAAATCAGAAATGAAAACAGGAGACATTAAAACCAGTGCCACGGGGCGGGGAGGGGGGGAAGGGGGTAGGTTTTAAAACAATAATATAAAAAAGCGTATGCCAACAAATTGGGTAACCTAGAAAAAAATGGATAAACTGCTGGAAACAGAGACCCTATCAAGGTCAAATCAAGAAAGAGAAAGCCTGATCAGATATAAAACTAGTAAGAATATTCGTTCGGGAATCAGAAACCTCCCAACAAGGAAAGAACCATCACTGGTGAAGTCTACCAAACAATTAAGGAGAAATTAACACCAATACTCCTCAAACTCCTCCAAAAACTGGAAGAGGAGGATACATACGCTCATTCTATGAGACCAACATTACCCTCACAGGAAAACCAGGCAAACACACTACAAGAAAATTACATACTGATATCTGTAATGAATACTGATGCAGAAATACTCAACAAAATACCAGCAAACTGATTTCAGCAGCATATTAAAAGGATTATACACTATGACCAAGTGGAGCTTATTCCTGGAGTATAAGGGGGTTCAACACACAAAAATCGATGTGATACACCATATTGGCAAAATGAAGGACAAAAGCCATATAAATTGGTATGGAAAATGCATCTGACAAAACTCAATACCTTTCCATCATCATATAAACAACTCAAACTGGGAAAAAGAAAACTAGGTACAATAAAACTAAAACTACCTCAACATAACAAAGACCTTATAAGAAAGCTCACAGCTAACATCATACTTAATTAAAAAAAGGTTGAAAGCTCTTCCTCTGAGATCAGGAACAAGATAATGATGCCTTCTCTTGTCACTTCTATGCATAGTACTAGAAGTCCTAGCCAGAGCAATTAGGCAAGAAAAAGAAACAAGAGGCATCCAAATTGTAAAGGAAAAAGCAAGTTATCTTTGTTCACAGATGGCATGATCTTCTTTGTAAAAAAAACCTAAAGATTCCAAACACACACACAAAACTGTTAGAGCTAATAAACACATTCAACAACATGACAGGAGACAAAAGTCAACATGCAAAAATCAGTTGCATTTCTATACAGTCACTGTGAACAATCTGAAATTCAAAACAATTCCCTTTATAATACATCAAAAAAGAATACATTTTTTAAGACAGTGAAAGACTTGTACACTGAAACTATAAATCACTGCTGAAAAAAAGTAAAGACACAAATAATATGACAAACATCCCATGTCATGAAGTAGAAAATCTGATATTGTTAAAATGTCCACACTACCCAAAGCAATATGCAGATTCTAAGCAATCAATACCAAAATCCTACTAACATTTTTTGCATAAATACAGAAATCCATCCTAAAATTTACCTAGACTCTCAAGGACTCTGAATAGCCATAAAAATACTGAAAAGGAAAGGACGCCTGGGTGACTCAGTCAGTTGTGTTGGACTTTGGCTCAGGTCATGATGTCGGGTTCACGAGTTCGAGCCCCGCATCAGGCTGTGTGCTGACAGCTGGGAGCCTGGAACCTGCTTTGGATTCTGTGTTTCCGTCTCTCTCTGCCCCTCCCTACCCTGCTCGTGCTCTGTCTCTCTCTCTCTCTCTCAACAATAAATTGTTTTTAAAAAAATTAAAATTAGGGGAGCCTGGGTGGCTCGGTCGGTTAAGCTTCCGACTTTGGCTCAGATCATGACCTCACGGTACGTGAGTTCGAGCCCCGCGTCGGGCTCTGTGCTGACAGCTCGGAGCCTGGAGCCTGTTCCGGATTCTGTGTCTCCCTCTCTCTCTGCCCCTCCCGTGTTCATGCTCTGCCTCTTTCTGTCTCAAAAATAAATAAACGTTAAAAAAAAATAAATACATAATTAAAAATTAAAAAATTAAAATTAAAAAAAATACTGAAAAGGAAAAATAAAAGTTGGAGGTTTTGCACTTCTTGATTTGAAAACATAAAGTTCTAACAGTCGAAGCAGTGTGGTAGCGCCATACAGACCAACGGAACAGAACAGAAAGCACAGAAATAAACCCTCACACATAGGACTGAGTGATCTTCAACAAGATGCATTCATTAGGGAAATGGCGGTCTCTTCAACAAATTTCCACCAAATCGGGAATACGGGCTATCCACATGCAAAAGAATGAAGTCACACCCTTATCTTACATACAAAGATCAACTCAAAATTAAAGACCTAAGTAGAAAATTCTTAGAAGAAAACATGGCAAACGTTTATGACGTTGGATTTTGTAATGATGTCTTGGATAGGACACCAAAAGCACAGGCAGTGAGAGCAAACATGGCAAACTGGAACTGCATCAGTCTTAAAAAATTCTGCACATCCGGGGCACCTGGGTGGCTCAGTCGGTTAAGCATCTAACTTCGGCTCAGGTCATGGTTTCATGGTCTGTGGGCTCGAGACCCATGTGGGGCTCTGTGCTGACAGCTCGGAGCCTGGAGCCTGCTTCGGATTCTGTGTCTCCCCCTCTCTGCCGCTCCTCTGCTCGCACCCTGTCTCTCTCTTTCTCTCTCTCTCAAAAATAAACAAACATTAAAAGGGATTTTTTAATTCTGCACATCAAAGGACACAATCAAGATGGGGAAAAGCACCACCCAGGAAACAGGAAACGTAAGAATTTGCAAAGCATGTATCTGATAAGCGGTTTATCCAGAACACATAGAGGACTCCTACAATGTAACAACAACCCAACGTGAACCCTGTTTTAAAAACGAGCACAGGACTAAACCAACATTTCTCCACGGAAGACACGAAAGCAGCCAAAGCCTATGAGCTGATGCCCTGCATCCGTCATCCTCAGAGACATGCAAATCAAAAGGACAGTGACTCGATACCTCTCATTTCTTCGGGTGGCTACAAACAACAGCAAGCAAGACCCACAGAAAACAACACGTGTTGGTGAAAATGCAACAGTTGTGGACAGTCGGAGGGAGGACAGCATGGTACAGCCACTCAGGAAAACAGTCTGGCGGTTCCTCAGGAGACTGACCACGGAACTGCCATATAATCTGCCAATCCCACTTCTGGCTATAGAACCACAAAAACCGAAATCACGGTCTCAGAGAGACAGGTGTACCCCAATGTGCACAGCAGCATTATTTGCAATAGCCACGGAGAGAAAACAACTCAAATGAGTGTCACCAGATGCGTGGATAAACACACACACACACACAAAAAGGCTGGGGGCGCTGGGGGGAGCGGAAATCCTGTCACATGCTGCAACTTGAAAAAATGGTGAGGACGTCATGCCAAGTTCGAAAAGCCAGTCAGGAAAGGACAAACCCTGTGTGTGTCCTCCTACATGAGGTACCTAGAATACACACAGACACAAGGCACAGAGACAGACAGAACATAGAATCATGGTTCCAGGGGTGGACGGAGGGCCGAATGGGGACTTCGTGGTTCATGGGGACACAGATTCTGTTCTACAAGATGAAGAAGTTTTAGACATGGCTGCTGGGGACCGTGGCCCAACAGTGTGAACCTACTTAACACCCCCAGACTGGACACTTACAGACGGATGACATGTAACTTTTATCCTGGGTGTCTCTTACCAGGATTAATACGAATGAACTGCCTGGATGTGTTTCATCATTAAGGCTCGTCAGGGTAACTCACTGTGCAAAGTTACAGACGGTGCGTATGACAGAGCTTGTACCCACGCCTGAGGGTCAGATATATGTGTCATCCAAGCAAAGCCCACGTGGTTACTATGTGACACATCACTAGGATTAGCACAGCCTTACAGGAAATTCTCTAGTTCCAGGGAATAGTCAATTTGCACTTTTGGATATATGTATAAATACTTAAAAAAAAAAAAAAAAGCCACGCATTCCATCGATACAATTTTAAACCCAAAATTACTGCAGTAACTACAATTTTTTTTTTCTGCCCTCATATCAGGTCTTCCAAAGATGGAGTGTTCACCTTTCTTTCTGGAAGACTCTTAAAAGAGCACTCCATTTTTAAGCATCTTTCAGCCCTGTAATCTAGAACATTCTTGACCTTCTCACTTTGAGCAAGAAACAGCAGGCAATTCAGTTTTGATCGATCCTTAGCTAACAAGCCCCAAGGGAGAAAAGTTATCTTTGCTTTCAAAGGAAAACAAGTAAAGAAAGGGGTGAAGGGCATAGAAACAGACATGTTGAAAATGAATTATGCCTTTAACTTAAAAAAAAAAAAAACTTAAGCTTCTTGGGCGAGATTTAGCTGGTTTAGCATTAATTTGCTAAAGTTTAAATATTCACTGAAACAATCCTGTACCTGGTTTTGAACAGGAAAAGGCAAGGCTACCTACTAAACTCTGAAGCAATCCTGTCTTGAATATAATCTTAGATAACATTGAAATACGGGTGCCTGGGTGTCTCAGTCAGTTAGGTGTCTGACTTTGGCTCAGGTCATGATCTCACGGTTTGTGGGTTTGAGCCCCACGTCGGGCTCTGTGCTGACAGCTCAGAGCCTGGAGCCTGCTTTGGACTCTGTGTCTCCCTCTCTATACCCTCCCCCGCTCACACTCTGTCTCTCTCTCTCTCTCAAAAATAAATAAGCATTAAAAAAATTATTTAAAAAAAAGGTACAGGGGTGCCTGGGTGGCTCAGTGGGTTGAGCGTCTGACTTCAGCTCAGGTCATGATCTCGCGGTCGGTGAGTTCGAGCCCCGCGTCGGGCTCTGTGCTGACAGCTCAGAGCCTGGAGCCTGCTTTGGATCCTGTGTCTCCCTGAGCTTCCCCTGCTTCCGTGCTGTCTCTCTCCCTCAAAAATAAATAAATATTAAAAAAAAAAAAAAAAAGAAACAAATACTGTTCAAACATTTTTGAACCTCAAGAAGGGAATGTATGTTATTTTTAAAAGCCCCTAAAAAGACAAGATGGAATCGTAGCACGTGATTGAGCAAACTCTGTCCGGACGACCTGTGAGCCTCAAACAAGAAGAGCTGTTTCTGAGAAGGTCTGGGGACAGAAGTCGTCACTACCCAAGGCCTGCACTGGCCGCCATCTGTGACTTACAACGACACTGCGAACGCGCACACATGTAACCCCGTAGCTGGGAGGGGGCGGTACCTGGCATCAGGGCGGCCGTGGAGAACACCTCTTTCAACTTCGTCTGGCTTTCCTCCAGCAGCTCCTCTTTGGTCATCGGGAGCTGCAGGACGTCTATTATGATCTGTGCCGCCTCTGATGCCTTCTTCCCCATAACAAGGGACTTGACGTCCCAACTGTATTTCTTTCCGTAGCGATCACATATTTCTTGGAACACCACCGAATACAGCCGTTCGGTATCTGCAGGAACAAAGACACGGCAATGCTTAGGGTGCGTGCTGCGTGAACACGGACTCTATCAGATAAGCATGTGGGGTGCAGCGTAGGCCAGCAACGTGGAGTGATACGGCAGTGCTGAACACCGCACAGATCATGCCGCGGGAGCAACGGCCTGGCTGCCTGCTGTCTGTTTGCTGGAGCGTCTTTGCAGCCGTGATCTGGAAAGTGACAACACGGGTACGGAAGTAAGCCCTCGTTGTGGTTAAATGGTCTCCGACATAAACGTGTGTGTATATGAGCCGAAATGTGCACATGGGGTGGTGACATCTGTGTGCTATCACGTGACACCATCCCTGGGACTGAAGCTACCTCTAGAGGGCAGAACATGAGGGTTGTGTGAACGGCCCTCTGCAGCGGGGGGGGGGGGGGGGGGGCGGCACGTCCACTGTCCCTGGGTCTGTCCTCACTGCAGGGGCGCCTGGCCATGGGGGCCACTGAGAAGCTCCCGCATGAGAACGGAATAGCCTGTACAGGCCCATGTTTCCCCTCCGTTCTCACACTGCACGTCTCAGCGCTTCTGACGCCTGCTGTGTGCGTGGGTGTGGAGGGGGTCTTTCCCACAGCACACAAGTCCGTGACACGAGCCGGGATCCCACAGTTCAACTCAATTCGGACAGCGTATACAGAGGCAGGTCCCACCGGTAACGGGCAGTCCCAAAGTGCAAGGACACAGCAGCTCACACCAGTCCGACTGGCTGTCACCAAAAATGTTAACAAGTGTTGGTGAAGATGTGGAGAAAACAGAACCCTCGTGCACCGTTGGTGGGAATGCAAACTGGTGCAGCCAGTGTGGAAAACAGTATGGAGGTTCTTAAAAAAGAACAGGATGTCTACACAGTCCAGCAATCGCACTTGTGAGTATTAATCTGAAAAAATAAATACGCTAGTTCAAAACAACATCTGTACCCCTGTGTTCACTGCACCATTATTTACAACAGCCAAGATACAGAAGCAGCCTAAGTGCCCATCTGTACCTGAATGGGTAGAGATGTGGCATACATAACAAAATACTTCCTGGCCATCAAAAAGGAGGAGGAGGAGGAGGAGGAGGAGGAGGAGGAGGAGGAGGAGGAGGAGAAAGAGAAGAAAACCAAGAAGAGGGGTGCCTGGGTGGCTCAGTCGGTGAAGCGGCCGACTTCAGCTCAGATCGTGATCTCACTGTTCGTGGGTTCAAGCCCCGTGTCGGGCTCTGTGCTGACAGCTCAGAGCCTGGAGCCTGTTTCAGATTCTGTTTCCCTCTCTCTCTCTGCCCCTCCCCTGCTCACACTCTTGTCTCTCTCTCTCTCTCAAAAATAAACACTAAAAAATTAACCAAAAAAAAGAAGAAATGTTGCCATTTGCGAAAACATGGACAGACTGCATGGTGTTATGCAAAGTCAGACAAAGACAGATCTTATAGAATTTCCTTTATATGTGGAATTTCAGAAAGAGAAGAGAAAACAAAGGAAACAGACTCTTAAATACAGAGAACAGAGGGGCGCCTGGATGGGTCAGTCCGTTAAGGGTCTGCCTGCTGATTTCAGCTCAGGTCATGATCTCACAGTTCGTGGGATCGAGCCCTGTGTCAGGCACTGTGCCCACAGCGCAGAGCCTGCTTGGGATTCTCTCTCTCTGTCTCTGCCTGACTGTGCCCTGCTCTCTGTGTCTCTCTCTCTCCAAATAAATAAATATTTACAAAAGTTTAAATACAGAGAACTGGTGGTCACCAGAGGGGAGGTGGGTGGAGTGAAACAGATGAAGCAGGTTCAGAGGTAGAAAGTTCAGTTATGAGATAGACAAGTGGTCCCACATGGGGAATACAGTCAAACATCGTGTAATAACTGCATGGTGATAGATGGAAACCGCACCTATCGTGGGGATCATTTTCTAATAGATAAAAATATACAATCACTATGATGTACACGTGAAACTAACAGGACAGACGTTGTGCCTTCAACCGAAACTAACAGGACACTGTGTATTCCCCGAAACTAACAGCACATAGTGTACTGGTTGTATTTAAAAGAGAAGGGGCTCAGTCCCACAAGCCTGTCCCCAACCCCGACCTCAACGCCAATCCCAAGTCTCTGTGGTCACCTGGTCCCATGACCCCCTCTTGGGTTCCACTGATTTGCTCCCAGAGCTCAGGAAAACAGTTTACTTACTGCTCCCTGGCGTATTGTAAAAGGATATGACAAAGGACACATAGGAACATCCACAAGGAACACACGTGTAGGGCCAGGTGTGCAGGGAAGGGCGTGGAGTTCCCCCCGTCCTCCAGTGTGCCATTCTCCTGGCCCCTTGACATGCTCAACAGTCGAGAACCTCTCAGGACATGCGTACTCGGGATTGCGGTGAAGCCTTCACGAGGGACGCATGACGTATCAACTCCTCTGCCAGCCCTGGTCCCCTGACTACACAATGGGGATGCAATCAAAGCTCCGAGGTTGCCAGCGTGGCTTGGACTTTCTGCTGACCAGCCTCCCATGCAGGAGCCCACCCAGGATTGTCTCCATAGAGCAGAAGATGCTCCTGTCACCCAGGGAACAACAAGGAATGTAGGCGCTATGTGAGGAAGCAGGCTCAGAGACCAAACACTAGAAACAAAGATGCTCCAGGGGCACCTGGGTGGCCCAGTAGGTTGGGCGTCCGACTTCGGCTCAGGTCATGATCTCACGGTTCATGGAGTTCAAGCCCCACATCGGGCTCTGTGCTGACAGCGCGGAGCCTGGAGCCTGCTTCCGATTCTGTCTCCTCTCTCTGCCCCTCCCCTGCTCGTGCTCTGTCTCTCCAAAATAAATAAACATTTTAAAAAATTTAAAGAACAAAGATACGCCTAGTGATCTTATTAGTTAGGACGTTTCGGGGGCTTTAGAAACCCAGTGCCTGTACCTGGGAGCAGAGAGCAGTACACATATTTCCCATTATTTCATGATGCTGTATCATGTCGTGGTGAAAGGCCACTCCGGGAATTGGATCCTGGGTGCGGAGTTTTTACCAGTGAAGCCTCAGACAACTGAGTTAGCATCCCGGGGCCTCTTGAGGTTAACAAGCGTTGAATTGTATGACTGGTAATAATTATAGTGTTACCGCTAACACGTACCATATTGTAAATTAGACACAGCATGATAAATGGTACTTGCTCCCTTTATACTTATCTACGTTTATGTCCTTACACGTTGAATAATTGCATAGTGTTAATAGTAGTGATACTAGGGGCGCCCGGGTGGCTCAGACGGTTGAGCGTCAGGCTTCGGCCCAGGTCATGATCTCGTGGTTCATGAGTTCCAGCCCTGCATCAGGCTCTGTGCGGACAGCTCGGGTCTGGAACCTGCTTTGGATTCTGTGTCTCCCTCTCTCGCTGCCCTTCCCCCACTCCAGCTCTGTCTCTCTCTCAAAAACACACAAACACTTAAAAAAAAAAAAACCCAACGCTATCTGCGTCTCAGGGAGGGCTCCTTAATGCTGGAGCGTCATCCCTGTGTCCAGTGTGGACCCGGGTAGAAAGGTCAGGTAACGCCTCCGCGGCCTGCCGGAACACAGCATTTCTGGTGCACGGTGGCCCCTGCGATCTCGTGAACGTCTGGCAAAGGCCAGCACCGGAGAAGCAGGGACGCCACAGGCGGCTGCGTGCGTTTTGGAGACGCTGAGCCCAGGTGCCCAGAGGAAAGCAGAGTTTGCAGGGAGGCCTACACAGCACATCGTCGTCTGCTTGGGAGCCAGCATCTGCAAACCTAGCACCCGCGGCGGTGACGAAAATGGGGAGAGGGAGAGGTCTGTGCGTGGCCGTGCTGGAACGCAGGACTCAATACACACATCTAGACCTAGGTATGTTCACACGCGTGTGCACATACGCGCGCCCAGCCGTACACACGTCTTGACGTACGTACCTTCGCGCGCGTGTTCACGTACGCGCGCCCAGCTGTACACACGTCTAGACGTACGTACGTTCGTGCGCGTGTTCACGTACAAGCACCCAGCCGTGCACACGTCTAGACGTACATACGTTCGCACACGTGCTCACGTACATGCACAGCCGTACACACATCTAGACTTACGTACGTTCGCACGCGTGTTCACACACACGTACGCACGCCCAGCCGTACACACGTCGAGACGTACGTACGTTCACGCACGTGTTCACGTATACGTACGTGCGCACAGCCGTACACACGTCTATCCAGACGGACGTTCGCGCGCGTTTACGCACACGTACGCACGGCCCGCAGTACACACGAGACGTACGTACGTTCGCGTGCGTCTTCATACACACGTACACGCGCCCAGCCGTACACACATCGAGATGTACGTACATTCACGCGCGTGTTCACGCACACGTACGCGCGCACAGCCGTACCCACATCGAACCGTACGTACGTTCGCACGCGTGTTCACGTACACGTACGCGCGCCCAGCCGTACGTACGTTCGCGCGCGTGTTCACACACGCGCCCAGCCGTACACACATCTAGACGTATGTACGTTCGCACGCGTGTTCACGCACACTTACACGCACACATTCGTGTTCAAACGCGAGGCTGCGCAGGAGGGAAGAAGGGGCAGAAGCCGGGCAGAAAGATGCGGGTCCTGCTCGGGGCGCCTGGGTAAAGCAAGTAGATGACGATCAAGAGGAAAGCGCGGAGGAAATAATAATCCCCAAGCCAGAAACGACACGGTGGCCTCCGAAAACGCTTTCAGCAGTGTGCACTTAAAGCCGCGTGTCAGAGCTTTTAACTCACAAGACGCCGAGCTGCGGGATTACCTATCTGTAGGGGGCTGTGCAAACCACTCTTGTTCACAGTTTCGACAAAATCATCCCAAAGTCCGGGTGAATAAGCGAGGCTCTAAACAAGTCATTAGAGTCCTCACGTCCGAGCATGCCTTCGCCGGCTCATGACACCATGCTACCAAGCAAAGGGACAGTGTTCTGAAAGGGGAAAGAAATCCCTAAAAGGAGCATAAAAATTTTAGCAGCAGGGAAAGTGTCAGGTGCGTGAGCTCTGCTGTGCACAAGCGAGCCCGGGGCCAACGCGTTCAACTCGCGCGTCTGTTACTTTTCGGGAGAACAGCACCGTAACGCGTTACAGCCGCAGAAGTTGCTGCCCAACTGAGGAGTGTCGGAAAAGCATGCTTTGCAAAGCACAAACCGCCCTGTCTGCGCAAGACAGAGCCCAGAGCCCGGGCACCACCGCCGGGCACTGGCTGCAGGTGAGGCCATCAGCTGAGCGGTAACGGGTGGGCTTCAGACCGGAGACCGGAACCCGGCAAACCGGGGCGCGGTGGCCAGAAGGCGGGTGTCATCGCGGACAGCGGGCCGCCCTCCCGGGGACACATTCAAGCCTGAATTCACAGAGCTGCGGCTGAAGGCGTGTCTACACCTCACGTGCAGCAAGGCTGGCGTGGAGACCCTGCTGGCCTGCACGGGGGTCTCTGACACCAAGGTTCTGCGCTGGTAACGTGGTCACTGTCATCTTTCCATCCCTGAGAATGTATTTACATGTTTGCCGACTCGATCCCTGGCTCCCAGAGGACGGTGACGCTTTGCATTTTACCCCATAAAGAGGTAAGCGGTAAGGGTGTCTCTCCACGTCTCCGACGCAGGGAGCTGCACCCCAGCCTGCAAACAAGCACCTAATTCCAGTTTTAGAAGAACTTGCACTGCTTCATAGCAAAACACCTTAACCCATGTGTCACGGACGAGCATGCTGAGCCCTGATTTCTCCGCCCATCCCCCTTGTCGTTTCCAGCCCAGAGCTGGAATGAAGTATTGGGAGAAATTGCGGACATCAGCAATCTCAAAGTTGAGCAGTAAAGTCCCAGCCCGGCCACATGTTAGCTGCCAGTCCCGGGATGGGTTTCTTAGCCTTCCAGACTTGTAGTGTCTTCCCCAGGGAGCGGTGGCACACTGCCAGGGCTGGCCTGCGGGGCTGGGTGTGACATGACTCCCGCTGTGGGAGGTCCCTGGGTTTCAGACCCCGCCCTGCACTTCACAAGTCACTGAAATCTTCAAACAGGTGCTCAGCCCTCGGCTGGGCCTTGGGTTACCGACCTGTAGAATGGGGATGGTAAGGGGGATGGTTGCGTCACTCAAGTACAATAGTCCATGCTGAGCTGTGAGTGCAGGGGCTGGCTGGGCAAACTCCAGCATCATCATCTGGGGTGGGGGTGGGGGTGGGGGACACCTGCCTGGCACCTGCGTGTCTGAGTTCCGAGACCACAAGAGCTGCTTTCTCTGCACGGCCAGACCTCTTTAATGTGAGAAGCCACACTGCCTCCTGCGAAATATTTTACATAACAACAAAACACCAAACCACTAAGTATCTGCAGTGCACTCACAAGAGGGTGACACCTTCCTGCAGGCATATGGAGCCAGCTTCATACACTTGTTAAGTACCTGCCCGGCTGGGTACACAAACATGAGCCCTCACTTACAATCCCTTCATCCATACGCTTCTGCAATGAAAAGTCTGCATTTAGCAGCAAAACCTGACCTGGACTGGCACAAGGGGTGGGGGGACTGTTTATTATTTATCACAGTGCAAATATTCACACACTTCTCTATAGAAACACCTGTGGGTTTGCTCACGGGTCCTGCCCCAGACACTGCCGTACTGAGAGCGTGTATCTCACGGAACATGTGATTGTAATGCTTTTTAACACCGGTAACTTAAAAACCGAGATACGACTGGCTCCACGAGTTTCGGCAAAGGGATTCTGACCCACGTCGATTACTGCTTGCCAGGCAGTCATACCTTGCATACCCTGAACACTACAACAAAGCCACATAATGCTTTTTCCAGACTTCGTGTGTCTCCAGAGTCGTCATACTTTGATGATTTCCAATCACAAAAAGGGGGCAGGGGGTGATCAACAGCCAGCGATTTGTGTGATATGACAGATAGGTGGGTGTCCTGAAGATACGAATACCTTTTCAGATGGGAGAGCCCAGCCTCACTGAAGACGAAACTGTCCCAGCCCAGAAGACGGGAGGACTGAGAACTGCAGAGGTGTTTCTGAATGCAGAGGACGGTACGCATTTTAATGGGGGCACAGCTTTAATGAGAAATACTGAGCGTACGATGCTATTTGATGTTAAGTGGACGTGTCCTTTTTCTAAGCTGTTTTGATAGCATGTTGGAGGTGATGGAGGTGATCTGTAGTTGATGACCAGATATTATGGAGAGTCAGAAATTGGGGGTGGGCCCTGCAGGGTGAGTTTTAGAAGGCACCCCCGGGGAAGTTGCGACTGTGCTAGAGTGGAAACCCCCAGAGCTGACGTACTGTTTTTACTGAAGCCCTGTGCTTTACAAAGCCGCTGATTTTAAAAACGGCTCACCTTTGAGGCGACTGGTTGGCTCAGTCAGTCAAGCATCCGACTTTTAGCTCAGGTCATGATCTCACGATTCTTGAGTTCGAGCCCCGTGGAGGGCTCAGAGGCTGGAGCCTGCTTTGCTCTCTCTGCCCCTCCCGTGCTCACGCTTTGTCTCTCTTTCTCTCTCAAAAAATAAACATTAAAAAAAAAATTTTTTAATGGAATGCCTTTAAGAAAAGCTTAACTTCAATAATGACATATATAGACTTACTAGTAGAAATTAAGGGGAAAAAATCAGCTATGACCTTAATCCTAACGTTTACATTTCCCCTCTACAGTATACTATTACTACTTAAACCTTCCTTTCTTTTCCTATTCCTCTGACAACAGATGATGTCTATGCTAATATGTTTTTAGTGAAAGCAAGAGTTTTTAAGTAAGAAGCAAATGAATATGCCCCATTCTTTCCAAAGTCAACAGCAGCAAATGAGTCCAATTAATTAGAGTTGTCGGTTAATCGGAGTAAATTGGGCACCAGCAGAGGGGAGAGGAGACGGCCAGGGGACCGTGCACAGCACGGTTTCACAGGGCAAGGGCGCACCTCCTTTGAAAGGACATCTAACAAGCTACTGTTTCTTTTGAAGAATAAAAATATGGGCAGCTTAGTGGAAGATACTCTACTGAAACAAGGAGTTAAGTGGCTCATTTTTCTCCTAACTGGCAGCCAAGAAAACAGTGTCTAGCACTGGGACCAGCAAACATGAAGCCACAGTTGTTGCTGGTGGCCCTGTTTGGGGAACAGCTACTCTGATGCTCGCATCTGGCACACGCATGCCCTAGGGCGGGACCTGGTTCCCCCGAGCGAAAGCGTCGGCAGCCCCATGAAGGTCATCGCTGCATAAGAGGAGTCCTTTTCCACAAGTGGACTACTGGGTCAGTGGCACAGCTATCTGAAACCCTGAGCTCTCAACGTCATGGCCTGGAAACACAGTGATTCACAGGGCACAGCAGCTGAGTTATCTGAGAGCGCTGGATGCGGTATCTCGCTTGCCTTGGGCTTTTCTTGACTTCTTAAGGCAGCCGAGCTTGCCTAATCATTCCTAGAACCCTAAAGGCAAAAGCTGTGCCGTGAGGCCAGTGCAGGCAGCAGGTGCTAAGGGCAATTCTTTATGCTGCTGGCACAGGGCACCCGGCCCACGTCCTGCCCACCCTGCTGTCATGGGGCTCCAATGGGCTCCGGGCACGCTGCTGCTGGCCCAGCTTGGTCTCAGTCAATCCACTGGCCAGACCAGCCGCCGTGGAGAGCCATGGCCCACGCAAGCCATGTCCTTGCACGGGCCAGCATCTGCTGAGAGCAGCGGTCGCCCTAGGCGTAGTAGGAAGGCACTGTCACCTGGAGGGCGACCAAGAAAGTGTGAAAACACCACTCTCACGGACTTGGCTAGGGAAGGAAGAGGCACTCCTGCAGTTTCAAAGTCCTGAATGACAAAGGGAAGTGTGGAAGCCAATGAAGACCCTTGGATGAGAACGAGCAGGGGTGGCTCACTCAGAGCTGGGCACAGGGAAGCTGCAGGGGGGAGGAGGCAGAGCAAGGGGTCTATGCAGAAGCAGGGCAGGCTACGTGACGGGTCTGGGGACACATCTGGCCTTTGGGGTTGGTCCTGTGCTGAAAGCTGGCGGTCAGTGAGGACGGAGCGGTGGGGACCTGTGACTGCCACAGAGGGCGTGCTCTGGCTCCCAGGAAAGCTGCCGGGGACGCCGAGGGCCGGGGCTCTGCTGTCACATTCGTCCTGGGCAGTGTCGGCACCCTGCTGTCCTATGTGTAAGGTGGCAGTTAGCTGCCTGCTATTTCATTCTTGCTCAGTATCCCCCAGGCTGCTGTCGTCTGCTCCTGGACTGTCACCCATGATGGAAAAGGAAGAACAGGCAACCGCGAGGGGGCAGGTGTCTCCACCTTAAGGCCACGAGATGCCCACGTGGAAAGCCACCTGGTGAGCTGCGAAGGGGTGGGAGCCGTGCCGGCTGGCCCCAGACATTCAAGTCCCATTAAAGGAAACAGTCACCAAGCCAGTCAAAAATCGGGGACCACGGGCCCTACGTGGCTGCCGACAGCCTGCCCTCACATGTCGTCCTGGATACCCGGCAATCAACAAGCAAACCTCTACCACGTTCCCGGGCAGGCGGTGGGGCCACACGCACTGCCTAGTGCTGTTCACCTCGCTCCCTAGAGCACCTCTTCACACAGGAACTCCTCTCAGCCCTGCGTTAGTCGCGGCCCTTCGGAGGGAAATACCCCACCGTCTGCATAGCAACAAGGAGGGAAACACCCCCACCGTGTGCACAGCAACAAGGAGGGAAATACCCCACGGTCTGCACAGCAACAAGGACCCTGGACGAGGGTGAGGAAGCGTTCACGAGGGACTGCGACAGTCAGGACACAAGGTGGCGTAAAGACGTGCGGCACTGACGTGGGCTTGCACACACACGGATTCACGTCTGAGCCTCTGCCCAGTAACCCCATTCACACATGCGCTCTTATCCTGCTGTGCACTGTGGGGATGGACCTTTGTGGGAAACGCTCCAGCACAGGACGCTGGGTCCAAACAAAAGCCAGGGGTAGGAAAGGCGCCTAAAAGTCCAAAGGGAAAAAAAAAAGAAAAGAAACTTTGTAAAAATCCGCTGCAGTGGAGGGGGGGCACCTGGGTGGCTCCGTCAGTTAAGCATCTGACTCTTGGTTTCGCTCAGGTCAGGATCTCACGGTTCGTGAGTTCCAGCACATCGGGCTCTGCGCAGATGTCACTGAGCTTGCTTGTGATTTTCTCTCTCCGTCCCTCCCGATTCTCTCTCTTTCAAAATTAATAAATAAGCTTAAAAAAAGAAATCTAGTGCAGCACAAAGCACAGACAGAAACAATGTTCTTTCAGGATTCCCACAAATCTTTACAGAAATCTTCCATTAAAAAACAGCAGGTTACAAACCAAAATAAGCTACAAAACTACCTTGTTTCATATTTAGTTGTAGTGTTGGCTTGTTTTGCTTAATTATGTGTGACCCAAAAATATTACTTGCTCACTGCTCCTCGTGGCCCCCCAGCTATTATTTTCATTTATGCTTTGCATACTGTGGAGAAAAAAAGAAAAAACAAAACTGTAATGATATACAGGAGAACCCAAAGCAACGTAAAATTGTTTTTTTTTTTTCCTCCAAATTAAAAGTAAGCCAAAGTCTCCAATGACTGAGTACAGAGGTCCTTCTGGACCAAATATTTATAAATTGGAAACATCTTTTATTATAAAAATACATATGACATGCAACACTCAACAGAATCATACATGCACAATCTTAAGAACCAGACATCGATCTTCGGAATACAGAAAGGGCATATGCTTGAAATGCAATCGATTTGATTAAGCAAATATTTATTGGGCACCTACTATGTGATAGGACCTCAGAAAAACGTGATAATTGAGGCCAAGACAATCCCTGCTATAAGTGAAATAAATCTGTGATGAGAACCAAACGGCTCATTAATGCCTGTTGAACAAAGGAGCAGTCAAACACCCGCAAAGGTAGGGGAAACTTTGCAAAAAGAATGAGAAAATGCCAGTATATGAATCCCAGTATTTGTCAAGACCTACTGAAATACTGCCCTCAGCTAACGGCAATGACCTGGTAGCCAAGAAAGGTCGTCTGAGAGCAGCAAGCAGAGGTTAGCACCGGGCCTGCTAGCAGTATGGGCAGGAGGGAAATCGAGAGCCCAGCAGGAACGGAAGTACGGTGATCTGTTCGCCAGCCAAGACTGCAGGTTCCTACGGGCAGAGGGCACTTAGACACTCCCTCCCGCGTCCACCAACGCGCCCATGCTTTCTACAGATGGGAGAGGCTTGCATAGTCTCTGTGGCAGCTAGTTAACCTTTTTACAAACGAGCCTGCGCGTAAAAGGTAGTGCTTCCTTGTGTTTAGGGATGTAAAAGAGAGAAATGAATAATTAACAAGCATGAAATTAGGAGTCGTGGTAATTTTTGCTTCATTTTGGAAGCTTGCTTGCTCTAGCAGGCTTAGAGAAAAGTACTTAAGAGTGTTTGACGTATCGCTTCCTGTGGCTGTAAGCTATCAGTTTTGAACCGTAAAGGAGTAATAATAACTGTGATTGCTTAAAATAAAGACCAGTAATGATCATTTGTGTGATCCCCTGTGAAGTAAAAACCTTTGATTAGCATTTGGCATGAATCACTGGCATTATCGATTATTCCACTTAGTGTGTATGGGGATTGCTCGAAGGATTTTTTTGTCCCCTGGTAATCCATACTCAATTTCTAAAACTCATTTAAGGGGCGCCTGGGTGGCTCAGTCAGTTGAGCGTCCACCTTCAGCTCAGATCATGATCTCACACTCCGTGAGTTCGAGCGCCGCATCGGGCTCCGTGCTGACAGCTCAGAGCCTGGAACCCGGTTCGGATTCCGTGTCGGTATGTCTCTGCCCCTCCCCCGCTCACACTCTGTCTGTCTCTCAAAAATAAATAAGAAAAATATATAAAAATTATACAAGGACAGTGGGGCGCCTGGGTGGCTCATTCGGTTAAGCGTCCGACTTTGGCTCAGGTCATGATCTCACGGTTTGTGAGTTCGAGCCCCACGTCAGGGTCTGTGCTGACAGCTCAGAGCCTGGAGCCTGCTTCGGACTCTGTGTCTCCCTCTGTCTCTGCCCCTCTCCTGCTCATATTCTGTCTTTCTCTCAAAAATAAATAAACATTAAAAAAAATTCTTTTTTTAAAATATAAATACATACATACATACATACATACATACATAAATAAATAAATAAAACTCATTTAAAACATGAGCTGGTTCAGAAAATGTTGCTGGATCGCTCATCTACGTATGGAAGTATACCTGTATAATGGTGGAAAAATGAACACGGGTACTAGGATCATAGATCTAAATACAAAACCAAGACTATATAACTTGTACAAGAAAGCCTAGAAGGGCATGTTTGGAATCATAGGTTATACGAGGTTTCCACACAGAGAACACAAAATGCACACACACGACTTGTAGCTAGGAACCGAACTTTACAACTTTTCTGGCACAAGGAACCGAACTTTACAACTTTTCTTGCACAAGGAGCCGAACTTTACAACTTCTCTGGCACAAGGAACCGAACTTTACAACTCAATGATGAGCCAAAAAACCTGCAGTAGATAGAATAGCAATCCCCCAAAAATGTCTACAACGTTGTCCCCAGAACCTGTGAATAGCTCACCTCACAGGCAAAAGGAAGTGTGACCACGTTATGTGCCCTGAGATGGGGAGCTGGTCCTTGATTATGCAGCAGGCGCCAGGTCACCAGAGGGTGTTTATAAGGGGAGGCAGGCGGGTCAGAGTCAGGGAAGGAGGGGTGAGCACAGAACCAGAAGCTGGGAGCGAGGGAGAGTCACAGGGCAAGGCATGCGGGAGGCCTCTACATTCTCCTCCAGAGAGCCCTGAAGGAGCAGAGCCTGTGAACACCCTGCCAAGACTAATGTTGCACGTCTGGCCTGCAGAAGGGAATGACAACAATTCTGTGTTGTCTCAAGCCAGCAGCCATTAAGTCATTTGTGGTAATTTGTTATAGCACCCTTAGCAAGCTAAGACACAACCCAGTATAGAAACAGCTTTGCTGAACAGTGGGGCGGTTTCTGAAAGAGTTAAGTCTCCACCTAAGGAGTAGGAGTGGAAAGGAAAATACAACCCCTGGGTGCCTGCAACCACATGAATGGGTTTTAGGTCAATTATACCCGATGAAGGAAGTCAGACAGGTAATGACACACTGCAACTGGTCCAACCGGGGCCCCTGGGTAGCTCAGTCAGTGAAGCGTCCCAAGTCGTCAATTAGCATCAGGTCACGATCTCACGGTTGGGGACATCCAGCCCTGCGTGAGGCTCTGCACTGGCCATGCACCCTACTTGGAACTCTCTCCTTCTCAACTCTCTGCCCGTCCCCCACTCATGCTCTCTTTCCCTGTCTCAAAATGAATAAACTTAAAGAACAAAAAAAGCTGATCTAACTGTACCTTTATTATTTTTTTATGTTTATTCATTTTTGAGAGCGAGAGACAGAGCATGAACCGGGGAGGGGCAGAGAGAGAGGGAGACACAGAATCCAAAGCAGGCTCCGGGCCCTGAGCTGTCAGCCCAGAGCCCGACGCGGGGCTCAAACCCACAGACCTCGAGCTGAAGTCGGACGCCTACCGACTGAGCCACCCAGGCGCCCCTAACGCAACACTTTAAACTACCCGTGAAGGCCAATGTGACAAAAGTGTCTTGGAACTTGACTTTCCTTTGTAAAATGCCACCTCTGTGCTGTTGCGGAGAAAGTTTTCCGCGTGCATCCAAATCGCACGGTCAAGTCCTGAAAATGCAGGCAGGCTCCAGGAGTGGAGAATCTGCAGCACTGCCGAGAAGAGTATTTCACCCATTTGGAAGATCGCCCAACACTACACGGCGCTTGCCCTGTGCTTCGGAACTGCCCTGCAAGTGCGGCCGGGGCAGGACGAGCCACATGAATTCAGGTTTCCCTTGAGGAGAACAGACGGACAGCCAGTGCTGGCAGAACAAGGCCACAAAGGGTTCGTGGAGCACAGCGTTCCTCCTGCTGGGGAACAGAGAGGTCCCTGGGGTCGGCCCATGGCCGACAGGATAAGAATGTGGACGCAACAGGGGACACAGAGATGGTTCTCAGCCAACCAAACACATAGTTGTCTTTTAGAAACCATGACGTGTGTGGCCAAGGAGGAAAGACTTTTAGCAGTCTTGCCTAGCAGTCTTGCCTCGTCCCTTTGGCCTGGGAAGAAACGCCCTTTGCCAGGATTTCAGGAGGGCAACGAGCTTGCCCTAGGCAAGTCCCAGGTGTCCCTAGGCACCCGCCAGATCAAGGACAGGGGTCCCCAGGTGGCCAGCGGGTGCAGCCAAGCAACCTTCCGGCGGCGTGATGATCACACAGGAGACGCGATGCCCCCCTTTCTGAAGAAGGGTCAAACACAGACCAATAGGAGAGTTTACTCCCCGCCCCCAGGCCTCCCCTTGTCACTGTGCTCCCCGAGCCTCTGGCATTTCGTCCTGCTCTTTCTCCTGCCCTTGGACAGGTGCCAAAGGTCATGGGGAAGGCTGGGTGTTGGTGACGGTGGGGTCTGGAATCAGAGGCAACAGACATACGCAGTGGGTCCCGAGAAACACAGCAAGGCGGCGAAGGCCAGAGACAGAGAGGCAGAAGGCAGACAGGGCGGCACGATGCGAGCCCTGAGAAACCGCAGGATTACAGACAAATATTTCCTAAAATAGGGGGAAATTCAGGGAAGGAACTGTGGAAGGTGGCAGTCACAATGAAGTGCCTTCCAAGTTACAAATCTCCCAAACACAGCCTTGGACTCACTCTACAAGGTGTCAATGCGTATCTGATGCCTGATGGTACATTACTGATACGTAAATGCTACTGGGCCAGCTGACCATCAAGAAAAGGAAACGTGTACGTGAATCTGAATAAAATAAATAAAAATAAGGAAACAAGACTCAGTGTCCAGGACTTATTCCAGGGCAGCGAGCCCGCATATGCACCATCCAGCATTGACACGCAGCCCTGTATGCAATCCCGTGAGCTCCCGTTTTAACACACGGCCTCCGCACATTCCCTTGTCCCGTGTCAGTTCCGGGCACTGGGACTCAAGCAGTGGCTCTCCAGGAGACCCACCCACACCGGCATCGGCATTATCTGGGCCCTCACAGGAAATGCAAATTCTTGGATCCACCCAGACCCACAGAGCCAGAGAGCCCGGGGCCCACGCTATTTGGGTTTTAACGAGCCCTGTGCAAGAGTTGTGATGCCTGCACAAGTGTTAGAACCTCGGGGCTGAAGTGTCATCAGCATTCACGGTCATGACACAACAGAGAATGTGTGGCTACGACAATAATTAGTAAGACAGGGTCAATAATTGGTGGCATTTCCCGTGGGGTGAGTGGCACTGGAATCTGTGACAGCCGTCCGTGGTATGGACTAGGGGCACGGCATACCCAGCTCTCAGATGGGCACACTGATGCCAGGGCACAGCACCCCGACCATACAGGATGCAGAGAACGGGTCACCCGGTGTCGCCCCTCACTGGGGCTCCTGGGTGCTCCTCGGGACACCTGTTTGTCCCCGCAACAGCCGATGGCTTCCAGCACCCAGATACTCACGTGGGCTGCAAAGTTTCATCCCCTTCCTTAAGCCCAGACGTCCTCCCTGTGCAAACCCAGGCTCGGACTTTCACATTTGCCGTTTTGCTCTCTCTTGTTGGAAAGACTGATCTAGAAGCCTGGAGCAGTGACGCTTTGGTGTGTTATTCCCTGCAACTGGAGTTATCCAGCTGAGGGAATTAAGTGAAGGTATTTCCAGACTCGGGACGGTCAGCCAAGGGCTCCCCAAGAAGTGAGTTCTCCCAAAGATTTCCCTTAAGACCTGGAGCAGAGCTCCCCTCATTTGGGCACGGAGGGGGCCATGAGCATACGGAGTCCTCCAGGGACGTTAAGCTCTGCCTTTCCCACAGGGAGTCTGAGGCCCACGCAGGCCGTGCACGCACCGCCTGGGCATCTGGACACAAGGGCCAGGCTGCCCAATGACACAAGCCCATTCTGCCGTGACGCACAGGCAGGGAGAACAGTAGGATGGCGACGGGGAGGGGAGATGTCATCAGCCGCAGCTTGTGCAGTGTGCAAAGCAGTCTTTCGGAGCATGGGCGTCCTGGGGGTAAGCAGAGTGGAAGCAGCCAGAAGCTGTGCCCGTGGAGGAGGCGGAATGCATACGGGGACTGTCACACCTGGGGGACCACAGAGACGTGCATCTGCACGCTGGGGCTGCCGCGTCCTACAGGTGTCGCCTTGTCAAAGTAAAAAGCCTGCCGAAGGGTCAGCTTCCTCACGGGTGCCGTAGGGAGAATGCTCCCTGTGACCTCAGGTTGTTTGAGGATGAAATGTGGCAGGTAGGAATTGTCCAGAAGAGAGCACGTGCTCAACACAGAGTGCTTTTTGAAAGCTCAACTGGGGAAATGAAGCCACAGGCACTTGTCCTAATATGTGCTCAAGACGATGCGTGTGAAAATACAGAACGGTCACTGATGAAGACACAAGTGAAGGAACAGGACCAGAGCATCCTTGAAGGGGCCTTCGCTGGCCCCCAGCTTCCCGAGCTCCCCTCCTGAGCGCCAGGCGTCCCTGGGCACCGGAGACCCTGTATCACAGAGCCTGGGGGGTCGTCGCGGCACACACACATCATCTTGGACAAGAGCGGGCTCCAGGATGCTTGGAATTATGGGGAAGGTGGGCTGGCAGGGATAACTGGAAAGCAGAGAGAGGGCCCATGGCTCCCAGGGGTGACGACCTGCTCCATCCGTGACACGGTGAGGCTCCTCCCACACAAAGCACCCACAGGTAGGGGGGCCGGTGGAGGCGGGTGTAGGGGAGGGTCCAGGCTGCCATCACGACGATGGGACGTGTCCCACTACCCACTAGGAGGGTGTTGTCTCTGCTGTGCTGCGTAAAGGTTCATCCCACAGCCGTGTGATGGCAGTGAGGGGGGCAAGGAGCCCGCATTGCGTGTGTAAATTCAACACAGCTACACCATCTTTAAGTGGAGGCATCTGAAGGACGGCCAGTCATCAGTCCCGCAAATTAAAATGTTTTTACATTCATTCGTACCTACAAGAAGCTGATACACGTAATGAAGAGGGGGTCCAGAAGGATGTTGCGTAACATCGATATAAGCTCTATGTGCACATATTTTCTCTCTCCTTTTTCCTTTTGTTTCAACGTTCATTTATTTATTTTGAGACAGAGAGACAGATGGGCAGAGACATAGGGAGCTCACGCACAAGGGAGGGGCAGAGAGAGAGAGGGAGACAGAGAATCCCAAGCAGGCTGCATGCCATGAGCACCGAGCCTGACATGGGGCTCGGACTCACGAACTGTGAGATGGTGACCTGAGCTGAAATCAAGAGTCGGACACTTACCAAACCACTGACCCATTCAAGTGCCCGGGTTCTCTTTTTAAAAGCATACTTTCAGCAGATTGCACAGAGAAAACAGGCTTTTCACACCAGTTTTTCCCTAGTCCCAGACAGCGATGGCTGCTCCCTGTTGTACGTGTGTTCGTCTCATGTGTCCCAAGTGGAGTCCCTGAGGCGGAATCGGAATCTCAGGGTATGCACGTGGCGACGAGAGCCCGCTGTTCCCTGAAGCGGGCACTGCTGTGTTACGGGACGGCAGAGGGGTCGGCCCCAGATTGTGAATGAGAGCCCCAAGCACCACTGAGTGACAGGATGCAGGACTCGGGGACACAGCCGCGCCTCTGTGCTTGGGGTGAAGTAGAAACACTGCACACGCAGCATGTCTGGACTCTGCTCGCCCACTCGCACACGCAGGACGTCTAACGTAACAGAAGTTTTCTCAGACTGTGTAATGCCCCCTGACCGTGCAGCCCGGGGAAACTCAACCACGGTCTCCAAAAAGACTTCTCCCCACGTCAAACTGATACCCTTGCTAGCACGATTAGGTATCTATGTCCCTTCTCCATCAACACTATTTTCAGCTACACCCCAAGAAAAGATCTAACTTGAAGGTGGCCTACAACCCAAAATGACAGATAACTTGCTTTTTGTTTTGCAAACTATTATCAAGTAAGGTTTGGAAATACTTAAACATGCAATACTTTTTCTACCTGAATGTTTGCATTTTGGCTCGTTATGCAATGGCCAACTCAAAAATTTCTTTGGCAATGTTAGTAGATTATGCTGAAATTATGCTCAATAGGGATGCTCCAACACTTTTTTATATTCCTTCAAGCAATGGTTCACAAATGTGGGGGAGGGGAGTGAGATTTTACCCATGGGGGTACATAAAAGACAAGATCAATGTGTTTCTGTCTGTAAATCTTTTTTAAAAATCCGATTTAAAAGACAGTTACACTAAGCAATGATTATAAATCTCTATTTATGTGCACATAATGTTGAACGATGAAATTCTCATGACAGCAACAGCACGAAGGAGGGGGGAGAGGATGGAGCCATGTAGGAGCAAAGTTTTGGCATAAGTTTTAAGCTAAGCTGGCATTAGTGCAAACTAGGTGGCGACACATTAAGATGTTAACTGTAATTGGGGCACCTGGGTGGCTCAGTGGTAGAGCGTCTGACTTCGGCTCAGGTCATGATCTCACAGTCCATGGGTTCGAGCCCCGTGTCGGGCTCTGTGCTGACAGGTCAGTGCCTGGAGCCTGCTTCGGATTCTGGGTCTCATTCTATTTCTGCCCCTTCCTCTCTCACACTCTATGTAACTCTCTCTCAAAAGTAAATAAACACTAAAAAAATTAAAAAAAAAAAAAAAGATGCTAACTGTAATCTTCAGAGCAACCACTAAGAAAATAACTAAGAACGTATATAATACATAATAAAAGAAACAAGGGGAGAATTAAAACGGCAGAGTGCTTGCTTCGGCAGCACATACACTAAAACTGGACGATACAGAGAAGACTAGCATGGCCCCTGAGCACGGATGACAGGCAAATTCGGAAAGTGTTCCATACTTTTCTCATAAGAGCCATTTATGGAAAGCCCACACCTAGTATCATCCTCAATGGGGAAAAACCTGAGAGCTTTCCCCCTAGGGTCAGGAACACAACAGGGATGTCCACTCTCACCGCTGTTGTTTAAGATAGTGTTGGAAGTTCTAGCATCAGCAATCAGACAACAAAAGGAAAGCAAAGGCATCAAAATTGGCCAAGAAAAAGTCAAACTTTCAGTTTTCGCATAGGACATGATACTCTATACGGAAAACTCAAAAGACTCCACCAAAAGACTGCTAGAACTGATCCATGAATTCAGCAAAGCCTCAGGGTACAAAATCAATGTACAGAAATTGGTTGCATTTCCCTATACCAATAATGAAGCAACAGAAAGAGAAATCAAGAAATTGATCCCGTTTACAATTGCACCAAGAACCATCAAATACCTAGGAATAAACCTAACCAAAATGGAAAAACCTGTATGCTGAAAACTTATGAAGGAGAAAGCTTATGAAAGAAATTAAAGAAGACACAAACAAATGGAAAAACATTCCATGCCATGGATTGGAAGAATAAATATTGTTAAAATGTCAATATAAGTGTCAATATTACCCAAAGCAATCTACACATTCAGTGCAATCCCAATCAAAACTGCACTGGCATTCTTCTCAAAGCTAGAACAAGCAATCCTAAAATTTCTATGGAACCACAAAAGACCCCGAATAGCAAAAGTAATATTTAAGAAGAAAACCAAAACAGAGGCATCGCAATCCCAGACTTTAGCTTCTACTACAAACCTGTAATCATCAACACAGTATGGTAATGGCACAAAACAGACACACAGAACAATGGAATAGAGACCCCAGAATTGAACCCACAAATGTATGGCCAACTAATCTTTGACAAAGCAGGAAAGAATATCCAATGGAAAAAAGACAGTCTCTTTAACAAATGGTGCTGGGAGAACTGGACAGCAACATGCAGAAGATTGAAACGAGACCACTTTCTCACACCATTCACAAAAATAAACTCAAAATGGATGAAAGACCTAAACGTGAGACAGGAAACCATTAAAATCCTCGAGGAGAAAACAGGCAAAAACCTCTTTGATCTTGGCCGCAGCAACTTCTTACTCAACATGTCTCCGGAGGCAAGGGAAACAAAAGCAAAAATGAACTACTGGGACCTCATCAAACTAAAGACTTTCTGCACAGCGAAGGAATCAGCAAAACTAAAAGACAACCGACAGAATGGAAGATCTCTGCAAACGACATAGCAGATAAAGGGTTAGTATCCAAAATCTACAAAGAACTTATCAAACTCAACACCCAAAAAACAAATAATCCAGTGAAGAAATGGGCAGAAGACATGAATAGACACTCTCCAAAGAAGATATCCAGATGGCCAACAGGCACATGAAAAGATGCTCAATGTCACTCCTCATTAGGGAAATACAAATCAAAACCACACTGAGATACCACCTCATGCCAGTCAGAGTGGCCAAAATGAACAAATCAGGAGACTATAGATGCTGGAGAGGATGTGGAGAAACGGGAACCCTCTTGTACTGTTGGTGGGAATGCAAACTGGTGCAGCCGCTCTGGAAAACAGTGTGGAGGTTCCTCAAAAAATTAAAAATAGATCTACCCTATGACCCCGCAATAGCACTGCTAGGAATTTACCCAAGGGATACAGGAGTACTGATGTATAGGGGCACTTGTGCCCCAATGTTCATAGCAGCACTTTCAACAGCCAAATTATGGAAAGAGCCTAAATGTCCATCAACTGACGAATGGATAAACATGATGTGGTTTATATATACAATGGAATACCACTTAGCAATGAGAAAGAACGAAATCTGGCCATTTGTAGCAACATGGATAGAACTGGAGGGTATTATGCTGAGTGAAATAAGTGAGTCAGAAAATGATGGATACCTTATGTTTTCACTCATATGTGGATCTTGAGAAACTTAACAGAAGAGCATGGGGGAAAAGAAAGGAAAAAAAATAGTTACAAACAGAGAGGGAAGGAGGCAAAGCATAAGAGACTCTTAAATACAGAGAACAAACTGAGGGTCGATGAGGGATGGGAGGGAGGGGAGGTGGGTGACGAGCAATGAGGAGGGCACTTGTTGGGATGAGCACTGGGTGTTGTATGTAAGCAATGGACCATGGGAATCTACCCCCAAAATCAACACCACACTCTACCCATTGTATGTTAGTCAATTTGACAATGAATTATATTTTTAAGAAAATAGTACACTAGAAAGTATCTAGTTAATATGAAAGAAGGCAGTATAACTTCTCCGTGAAGAAATAAAGGAACAAAATAAGACGTACACAAAACAATATGCCATACAAAAATCCTGTGTTATCAGGAGTGGCATTTCATGTAAATGATCAAAACCCCCAATTAAAAGCTAAACCATGCCAGAATGGATTTTAAAACAAGAAGACCATGCTCCAACTATAACGTGTCTACAAGACACAGTTTACGTCCAGAGAAGCACAGGATTTCAAGGAGGTTTGAAAAGACAGGCAAGGTGCACAGCAACCAAAAGAGAAGCAGATTGGCTGCATCACACAACAGAGATTCAAGACAAATGCCTGTAGCGGTTACAAAGCCAAGAAATCTAACAGAAGCATTTTATAAAGAGGTCATTCCGCATTCTAATGATGCGACAATTATAAACACGTATGAACTCCACAACAGAGCCCCAATTACATAAAAGAGAAACTGATAAAACTGTTGGGAGAAATAGATAATTCAACAATAGCAGTTGGAGATTTGGATATGACACTTTTAATAAGGGGCAGAACTAGATTAAAAGCAGCAAGGATAGAGGGGACTAGACTTAACACCGTGAACTACGTAAACACCGCCAACCAGCTGGACTTAGGAGACATCTGCGGAACGTTCCCCCCGGCCGAAGAAAACACACCTTCTCCAGGGAAGACGGTACGCTAGGCCAAGGTGCCGTAAACTGACAAACGCTTGCAATCATACAAAATACTTCCCCAATCTACAGTGTGATGAAAATAGAAGCTGGTAATAGAAAATCTACTGGGGAAATCGGCAAGAACACGTGGAAAGTACACAACGTGCCTGTATATTCAAAGGCCAAAGAGGAAACTATAAGGGAAACTCACAGATCCTGTGGGGCGAATGAAAATGAAAACACGACACCCCCAAATCTTCGGGGAGCAGGCAGTGCTGGGAGGGAAGTGGGGGGCCCCAAACGCCCGTATTACCAAACAATGGTCAGAGACGTGGAGCGTGTGGATAGGCTGAAGACGAGCAAGAGGCTGTGAGCCCCGGAATGAGGCCGCCCGCATGTGGCTGCAGAAGGCAAGGGAATCCCAAGCCTCCAGAAAGGAACGCATCTCCAGAAAGGACACCAAGAGTTCAGCCCGCGAGACAGATACGGGATTTCTGACCTGCACAATGTCGCTGTTGTAAGACGTCTGTGTTGTCTTATTAACTGGTGACTCCGGCAACAGAAAAGTAACACAATAAGAAACGTTCTCGGCCACCTGTTTTTCCTTTTTTTCACTGGACTTCTGGTCCTTTCTATCACTGGACTTCTTGAGACAGTGAGTCTCAAGCAGACCAAACACCCAGCGTAAGAAAGAACAAAATTTTCTGAACATGTCGTTCACGAGGACCTTAACAGCCGGAGGTCAAAGGCAGCTACAGACGGTTCATGGCACTACGTGTGACACTTCCCTGAGGCTGGCCACCAGCTGTTAAAGAACACCGTGGCCTTGGCCTTTCTTAGTGCTACATCACAATCGCAGACGCACAAATCTCATTAATCGCTGGGTTCTTCTTTCCCATGTCCCACTGGCACGTGTCACGAACATCAATAATTTAAGTCCTTCTTGAATTTTAGGGGACAGACAACCACCGCGTTCTAGATGGATGTGTCTTTCTTGTATTGCAGATGTGTAAACTCTGCTAAGAACTAGCTTCCGAAGGCCCCAGGCTTTATGGTTTAATGATGAATCCATATGTTTTTATGCCTTTTGAATAAATGAAAACCAGCAGATGTCCTCCACAAAATGCAAGGCTGAAAGACGTTCTTTCCCCGCTGAAAGAACAGCTTCCATTCTCTTCGGGATCTACCTTTCAGTAGCCTGCCCTGCCCCTCCTCGCCTTCTGTCCTTATCACTGGTATGAAGGAAGCCCCCGCAGAGGGCCTGCTGGGATACAACACCAGCAGTGTAAGCATTAGTAGGGAGACGACGCCAGAAACAGTTTTAATTTAGGGCGAGGCAAAGCATCGTGACATCTAGGAATCACACTGCGGTGAACTCAGCGCCGATCACTATAAAGTGCTCCTCCTTTAAAGACACAAAATGCATCACGTCCAGGCATATTCCTTTGGCTGTCAGGGCGTGCTTTTTGTTTAAGCAGTTTTTGGGGGGGGGGGGGGGGGTGGAGGAATGTCACAAAACTCAACTGTGGAAAGAGGACCCAAGGAAGACTGGAGAAACTTCCGTGGTGTTCCCACTGGCACAGCCAGTACATCCCAGAGCATTCCGTCTTTACATCCCAGCTCTGTGTATCCCAGAGCATTCCGTCCCCAGGGCGAAGACTGTCGAACCTTGGTGCAGACTGCTGGATCCCTTCAGGGTATCAAAAATTCTAAACTCCTGGGTGGACTGGTCTGCCATACCAAAGGAACACAGACCGGGAGGCTTAACAGACCTTTCCCACTCCCAATACTGCAGGCTGTGAGCCTGAGATCCACGCAGGGCCGAGGCTGGTTCCCCCTTGAGGCCTGTCTCCTTGGCGTGTAAACCGTCTTCTCCCGCGTCCTCACGTGGCCATCCCTCTGTGTGTGCCCGTGTCCTAATTCCCCCTGGTTTTTTATTTATTATTAATTTTTGAGAAAGACAGCAAGCAGGGGAGTGACACACACACACACACACACACACACACACACACACACACACAGAGAGAGAGAGAGAGAGAGAGAGAGAGAGAGAGAGAGAGAGAATCTCCAGCAGGGTCCGTGCTATCAGCACAGAGCCAACGTGGGGCTTGAACTCACAAAACCGTGAGATCGTGACCTGAGCCAAATCAAGAGTCAGAGGCTTAACTGAGTGAGCCACGCAGGCACCCCCTAATCTCTTCTTCTTACAAGGACACCAGCCCTATGGGATCAGGGCCTGCCCTAGTGACCTCATTTTACCTTAGTCACCTCTTTAAAGACCCCACTTCCACACACAGCCCCATTCTGAGGGCCTGGGAGTGAAGGGTTTCAACTGGTGAATTTTGGGGAGTCCCAGTCCGGCCCATGGAGTTCTAATAAATCTTTATCTATTTGGTATTTCTTTCTGTCAAGGGCATACCCAACCAACCACTTAAGGTCTCCTTACACATCTTATTTTTCAAAATGAGGAGGGACTAGGAGAGTAATCAACAAATAATCAAGATCCTTTTTATTTTATTTTTTATTTTTATTTTAATTCCAGTGTAGTTTTTTTTTTAATTTTTTTTAATCTTTATTTATTTCTGAGACAGAGAGAGACAGAGCATGAATGGGAGAGGGGCAGAGAGAGAGGGAGACACAGGACACAGAATCCAAAGCAGGCTCCGGGCTCTGAGCTGTCAGCACAAAGCCCGACACAGGGCTCAACCCACGAACTGTGAGATCATGACCTGAGGAGCCGAAGTCGGACGCTCAACCGACTGAGCCACCCAGGCACCCCCAATCAAGATCCTTTTATTTAAAAGAATATGCTCACATGACCTAAGTTGGTTTACAAATCTCAGATTTTACTGAACTGTACTCAGGGTTTCTGCAAAGAACCACGAGCAGCAAGGTGTGGGTCCCTCCATCCATGGAGAGTACACCACCGACACTCAAAAGCAGTGATGGGGGAGCAGTCTTGATCAAAGGGTACGGGGTTGGTGTCCTGACGTCCAGCGGCAAAGGGGCAACTAATGACACCTCCTCTCTGTGAACACGTAGAGGGTCCATGGACACAGAGTTAAGGCCAGCCACATGCTCATTTTCTGAGGCATGTCAGTCTATGGCCTTATAAGATGTTACTCTAAGTCAGACCCAGTACATGAAAGATATCGCCTTCAATCAGACGCCATTTTCATAGCCCTCCCTAGGACTTGCTTAAAGCTGGGACCTATAATCAGAATGGAGAATTCTTGTCGAGTTCAAAGAGTATTGGATTTAAGTGGAAAGACATTTACGTGTGTTAAAAAATGCAAAATTTAATCAGCTGGGTGGGAAAAGTATCTGGTAGAGGACGGATTTTCCCTAAGGGACAGGTAGCTCATTCGGTGCCCAAGATATTCAGTGATGTTTAAGGGAAGGAAGACCACCAAATAAACTCTTGTGTGCTATTTAATACTTTGTGACTTAGAGTCTTTAATTGAATTTGGCCCATTGGGGCCACAGTGCCATAAATAAACTTTTAAACGCTCACTGAAATTACTAATCTTCACTCACACGTTAAGATGATGTTAACTGACTTCTCCTGGAACAGTGAAGTGAACTTCAGATTCATCGTTCTTAATCAACTTCATTTATGAGGGGAAAGTGATCGTTGGCTATTCAAAAAGGTTCCATTGGCTAAATCGGACAAGAGAAGTAGTGAACGAGGACATAAAACCTAGTGGCTTTATAAATATGGTTTAATGACCATAAAGGTGTTTAAGTTGATGACAGAAATTGTAAATAGAACCAGAGGCTGTTATGGCCTCTTAGCGGTGATGGTGTAAGCCTAATACATTTGTACACAGAGTAGGCAGAAATTAAATGTTTTGAACTGCTAACGTTAACAGTTGGTATATTTTTAAAACCAAGGTGTAGAGTAGTCAAGTCTGATACACAGGAAGTGGGCCAGAGAGAGAGAGAGAGAGAGAGAGAGAGAGAGAGAATCAGAGACTGAGAAAGGGTTGGGGAGAAAGGGTTGGGGAGAAAGGGTTCTGCCCTAAGGCAGAAATCAGCTCCTGGCAATGTCAGCTGATTCCAGAATGGAGTTCGCCACATTCAGGAAAAGGTGAGCGGGGACATTTGGAACTAAGAAATACACAGGGTGTATCAGGAGGGTTTCCTCCATATGAATGTGGGTACCCACTTTCTACTGATAACCTTCCCACCGAGGGAAATATGTTCCCATTACCCAAGTAACACACACCCAGGCTATATTAGGCCCTGCATTTACAGGCTAGTAGTGTTGATGCAAACGAGGGGTGCCATGGACAGGATCCAGACAGCTGTCCGACCCAAGAGCGAGGCCCAAGGTGATTATTCTGTGAGTAATCAATAATTCATATCTTAGATTCTAAGTTCCCAGCACAAGCCGTCATGATCTCTTTTCTGTACCTGGCAAGTACGTATTAAATATAATTGCACTTAAATGCAGCTGGACTCTGAGCTCCCGCAGGTGAAGTGACACGGTGAGTGTGGTTCTTATGTGGGAAGACAGGACAGAGTCCTTGGCCTTCGGCGGTTGGCAGCCACTGCTTTGGACATAATTAGAGAAGGCGAGTATATAGCAGAGAGGTGCCAGGAGGTCATTAGTTACAGCCCAACGTTTCATTAACAACAGTTAACAACCCTGGAACATCTCAGGGCACACGCCCACGGATATCCCAGGTTCTGTGCCACTTTCTGTTCTCTTACTGGCTGCGCTGTATTGAGAATGCGGGCTGGAGAGAAGCGAGGGGTCCCCTCCCACCGTTTCCTCTCGTCCACGCTCGTCCCCGCCACGCAGGTATACACGGCGGCTATCCACACCACCAGCTACATACTGACTGGGGTTTCTCTGCCGACACACACACACCGCGTCTGGGCACTGTTCTACGTGCTCAGACCCCAACAGTCCACGGAACTGACCTGGCTCCGAACCCCGGTGGACCACATGGTCTAGGAGCCAGGGTTTTGCCCACGGCGCCCTCGGAGCACCGTAAGCAGGCCGCCTGCCCCCAAATACCCACGCGAAGGGACAGACTGGAAGCAAAACCCGCCAGCAAAGATCGCCTGTCGGCAAAGGGCTACTTCCTCACTCTCATCCGGGAGCAGCCTGTAATTGTACTTCGGGGTAGATGCCCTTCCTTGTTCGAGGACTCAGACCCTTTCAAAGCGAATGACAAGCGAATGACAGCGCTTGGCGTGCTCACACATCCACACGGACAGGACCCAAATGGCAGGCTTTGGCACAGGGCTCAGGAGGAGGAATCAGAGGGCCCAAGGGAAGCCCAGAAATGATGAAGGATCCCCACCCGCTCCCCGTAGCAGGTAACACACTGTCCTCCTGGCCCCAAATCAATTTCTTTCTTTGCTATTTCCATGCAAAAGTAAACGAAGCAAATCAAGACGCATAGCAGAACGCGATGGGTGTAGGTCCATTTGGCTGAGTTCCCAGATCCTTCCTTCCTAGACCTACCATCCAGGTCTGTGAGTATGTGCATCACACGGGGGCAGGGGGACGTCCACATGCAAATGTGAAATGTCTTCCGGGTACCAGCACAGTTCAAAGATGGGCCTAGACGGATGGCCATTTCTTGTGGTTCTCTCGGCAGGGTGATGCCTGCCGTAGGCATCTATGGGACTCCCACCCCCGCCCCAACCATGACATCAACGTAAATGTGGCCAGACTTTCAGGCGACTGAAAGTCAACATGTATCCGTGCCTAGAACAGAACTGCTCACTTTTCCAAAGCCTTGTGTCTGCGGTGCTTGGGGACGAGCCCGTGCAATTCTGCCACGGCAGGAGGGAATCCCGGCCACATCTGTCTGCCTCGGTCCCTGCAAACTGTGTCATGAACTAAACTGCCCCTGAACCAGGCTTCTCCTCTTCCTTCCACACCAGCCCTCTGTGTCCTTGTAATGGGCTGCGTGGAGAGTCTCAAACAGATGCATCCACGTCCTGCCTTCCTGGACCCTGTGAATGGGACCTTATTTGGAGAAAGGGTCTTTGCACATGTGATTAAGTCAAAAATCTCAAGATGACATCATCCTGTATTATCTGGGTGTGTCATAAACCCAATGACAGGTGTCCCTTTAGGAAGGAAATGAGAGGCCACATAAGGAGGGAGGCAGAGGTGGGAGGGATGTGGCCCCAAAGCCAGGACTGCGAGAGCCACCAGAAGCTAGGATGGGCGGGACACAGCCCCCGCTACAACCTTGGAGGGAGCACGGCCCCGGCCACACCTGTCTACTTCCGGCCTCCAGAACTGGGAGAGACACGTCAAAGCCACCGGTCTGTGGTGGCGTGGGACAGGGGTCCCGAGACACAAACGCGGTCCTGGTGTCATTCACGGGGACAGCCGGAACAGCCTGCTGGCCGTCTCCACAGAGGGCAGGCCTTAGTCATCTGCATCACCATGTACAGCTTGCCGCAGCACCCTCTGCTCCAGGAAGCCCTCAGGAAGACGGCTCTGTCCTGGGAGCACTTTCCTAGCTCTGTTCCCATCACTCAGCGAGGAACCTCTTCTCCGGTCACACACAGGCCCTTTTGCCAAAGCCCTGCCCTTTTCCATGTGCGCACAGCGTCCTCCCGGCCTAGGGCACGCTCAGCCTGGGCCGCCCTCCACCGAACGTCTTCCTGCGGCTCGGCCACAGAGCGCAGGACCCATCTTCTCTGGGAGGCACCCTGGACTGCTGGCGCATGTCCCGCTCCCGGCTCCCAAGGAAACTGGGTCAGCTGAGCAGATAAATGACACGGCGGTAGCATGGACAACATCTGCCTTCCTGCAGCACATACGCCACCGCACCCCAGACCGTGTCCCCAGAAGCACAGGGGCGGTGAGGTGGGGAGATATCCATGCCCTGCGCCAGTCTCTCTAGCCAGCATTGGCTGGGCAGCTTAGCCAAGCCCGTGGGACCCGTGAACTGAATGAACGCCCTGACCATCTGTCTCCTCGAGCTCTGTGGATCCATCCGATCAGACTTTTCTCCAATCCCTCCTCCACTTAGAACTCTATCCCCAAACAAACCCTCGACAGTGGAAAGTCCCACCCCCACCCCCACCCCAACCCCCAGCCATGTGGATGGACCCAGCTAAGGGCTGGCAGCTTTCAGTCACCTGAACTGGCTTGGACGGCTGGCTTCCTGTATTGTCCAAATGACCCAGTGGGCGACTGTAAATGCCTTTATCAGGCTGCTGCCTTTCGGGCAAGGTCACCACAACTGGTTGAACCAGACTGCAGCAGAGATACGCTGCTGTACCTTCAGGAAGGGACGAGCTCGTCAGGCTGGGACTGGCAGACCCACAAATGACTTACATGTTTGTGTTCTGAGCACGTACCCAAGCGCAAACCTGCAGGGCACAGAACAGGGCACCAGACACAGAACAGGTAGAGCTGACGGTCATGGTTCCCTGCACGAATGCTCTTTCTCTCGGAAGGGGAGTAGGGACCAGTTTGTGGCCACATTTCTCAAAGACATGTATGAACGTTCTAGGTGAAAACTGCTGGTGAGCTCTGTGCTCCCACCAGCACCTTCTTCATCCACTCATTTGCCCCAGGATCCCTGCCCTGTCACCCACGGGAAGAGCACAGTTCCGGAACCACCACTGGTATCAGTGGCGGTCACGGAAGTGCTCTGGATGAATCACTGCCTCGTTCTCTGCTCCGTCCTCTGCAGAAAGGGGAGTGACAGCAGTTAAGTGCGGGCCACCAGCTTGCAGACCTAACTCAGGCACACCGCAGCTCACAAGAGCGCTGAGCACACGGTAAAGGCTCACGAGAGACACCGTGGCTGTGCGAGGAAACCACTGAGAGCCTAAAGAAAGGCACTGGTGGTCAGGAGGGCGTAGAAATGGCTCTGAAGGATTTAGGACTAAGTAAGCACTTGCATGCCTCGGGGCTGGGGCCGAGGGTGAGGAAGAGAAGGTTGGAAGGGACGTCTGAGTGTATGACGTGCATGGCTCAAGGGGACGCTGCAGAAGACCAGGTCGGACAGAGAATTCTGGGCTCCACACTGGGCTAGACACAGTGTGCCAGTGGGGCAGGGCTGACCGATGGTCACTGGGATGAACGCAAGAGAGACCAGAGGGCAGTCCACGGGGGTCAGAGAGTCCTTAAAGCGAGAGCATTCGCTGCAGCCTGGGCTCACGGGCCATCGCCAAGAGAGAGGCGTGCAAGGCGAGTGCTTATGCCCTGTCAGCGTCACTAAACTACAGAAGCCCACCCCTGTTGCTTCCCCAGAATATTTGACGTTGATCAGGAGTCTGGCCCGGCTACCTTGCAGAATGACCTTGCAGTTTGTATTTGTCTGGTTGTATTCACGTAGCATCCCCTTACTTGCTCTTTGACCTTCCCAAACGAGAAAGCGCTCATAGACCCCCAACTGGTGACCACCCAACTGTGAGACAGGTGAGCTGTTCTGGCCGTTAAGGACAGCACATCCTCTACCATGGCACTCGGGCCCTGTCCGGGCACCATCATGGCCCCCACACTGAGTCCAATGGTCTTGGCTTCCATTGGTGACTCCTGTCCAAACCATTCACGGTGGGGACCGTGAAATGCTGATTTCCCTAATTCAACCATGCTTTCCATATTTATTGACTGCATTCTTCAAAAGAGCTGTCTTCCTCCCCACCTCCTCTGTCTTGAGAGGATTATGACATTTCCTTTTTTTTTTTAGAGTATTACAATCTATTTTTTTTTTTTTATCGTTTATTTATTATTGAGAGACAGAGCATGAGCATGGGAGGGGCAGAGAGAGGAGGAGACACAGGATGCGAAGCAGGCTCCAGGCTCTGAGCTGTCAGCACAGAGCCCGACGCGGGGCTCGAACTCACAGACCGCGAGATCATGACCCAAGCTGAAGCCGGACGCTTCACCAACTGAGCCGCCCAGGCGCTCCTAGAGTGTTACGATCTATCGTAGTCATTACTCTCTGGATTTCGTGTCATGCTGCATTTTGCCACTGGGACCCCTCCCTGCATTCTGGCTTAAGACTCATGAATCCTGCTTTGTGGGCTGGAGAAGGGACGTAAACTGTGCAGAACGCACAACTATATCCGCACAGACCCGCCTCTGTAGGAAGTACTAAGTTAACGCTTCCAAAGTGCACAAAGTGCAGCAACTGTATTTGCTGTCCCATCACTCTTGGGTTTCCAAGGAGTCTGAATGCACAGGTCTGAATGCACTTAGATGAAATCCCCTGAAGCCACTCAAGAGATCACGGCACGTGGTCCGGAAGAGGTGGAAATAAACGCACTACAGTTGACAGGCTGCAGACACAGCCCCCCAAGCACACCTATCCTCAGTTCCCGCAAGCGCCCTCTTTTCCGAGTGTGTGCCAACGTGGCCTCGGCGTCCCCTGTAACCACACCGGCCCAGCTTTCTGCCTGATGGTTCCGGTCTTGGAGACACAGAGACACCATGACCACCACCTACACCTGGGCTCTCAGGCTTGAGACCTCCCACCAAAACATCCCGTGTGGCACCAAGGAGGACAAGAGTGAGTTCCACACGTCTTACGAAGACGAGGCTTCTCACGACCAGGGACCAGGGCAACAGAACTGACCACGTGCATCTTCTCCCCAGAAAAGCAACAGGAGCTCTGCGTGTGCTTGCCACAAATGGCTGAGTGCAGCTGACCGCTAAGCATAATTTGTAGGTCATGGGAAACAGAGGGGCAGGTAAGGAGACAGCAGGCACAGACAACCAGACAAACCCAGAACGTAGAACATTGCATAACGTAACCGGCCTTCCCAAAGTCACTATCATGGGGGAAAACAAAGGATGCGATTGGAGGAAGGGGTGAAGCTTTCTGATTTACAGCAGGATAAAGGCACATAAAACTACCATGTGGAACCCAGCTTGGAAAACACTAGAGTATTCTCAGCTGGACCATCGTCCCCTCTATGTTCTAATACAATCATTACGGAGAAGTCTTTTTTTTTTTTTTTTTCCTAAACACAAACTGTCTGCTTGATAAAAATACTCTGTCCTGCTTCAGAAAACATGTTTATCGCTCTCGTATTTCTTCCCCTGGTCTGGTAATGTCCGTTTTTCTTCTTCGCTCCTTCCTGCCCTTGACATACATTCTCCAGGTGACTTCAGCTGAAAGTACTTTCTGTCTCTACCACGCCCTTGCCATGCTTAGTAGCCAGTTACGCACAGAGTCCACTCACCACGTTTTCTGTCCCATCGGGACACTGAGACTAAGAGTAGGGGCTTGCTTGAATGCCACACAGCACCTGGCGCCAGACAAGGATGGGAATGTGAGCAGACAAGGATGAGTGGACGCACGGGTCCGGAATGCACGGATGCACCGCGGGGAGTGCTGAGATTAAGTACAACTAAATAAAAGGGACGATTCAGCTCCTCAGTGAACTACCTACATTTGACACCCCTGGGTACCACGTGTGCTTCCTGTTCGCAGGGCAGACATACAACATTCCCAGGTGACAGGCAGCTGGTGACGGCTTCATGGACCATGCTGGTCTAGGGAGGAGAGATGCGCAAAGTTCTCATCAAAGACACCCCGCTTTTCCTACAGATAAGGGGGGAGGGCGGGATCTCAGGACATGAAAGGGAGGGAAGCCTGATGCTTATTTTGACTCTTGCCCCCAACGTCTCACAGAAGCTCACATGTGCAAACCACGATTTTGCTCTTGTTCTGATTTCGGGTACAGACAGGACAGTCTGCGGCCGCTTGCACAAGGTTTGGTTGGCTCCTGTGTCTCTCCCTGACCACCCACGTGATGTGTGAGATTTTCCAGTACAGCATCACTGATCACAAAGGGGCGTATGCCATGACCTCGCTCCTAGACCTAGCAGGAAAGCAGAATCAAAGGCCGCCCACCGCCCAACCCAGGACCACCAGCAATGCCAACGAAACCGCCCTGCAGGCAGGGGTGTGAGGATGCGACCACCCTCCGCCCGCACAGGGGCCCTCTCCGCACAGACACTCTGCCCGCTGAGACTTAGCTACTGACTACAGACGTCATGGGGAGTTCTGGGTGTGAGGGAGCCAGGGCACAGGGAAGGTGATGTACCTACCCGAAGCTCAGAACTTTGGGTAGAACAGCTGTCCACCTCTACAGAGCTGGCAGGGGGCGGGGAAAAGCTTCTTAAGACAGGACGTGGTACGATTAGTATGTTTTCAACAGAACTCTCCATCCACGTCCTGAGGGCAACTTTAACCAGAGACATCTGCACCAAACAGCCAAGATTGCCCCCACCTATTTTAACACAATTACGTGAAAGTTCTCACAAATCAAATGCTCTAATTACTAGTCACAGGTACTCATGCAGACTTGACGTAGGAAACTCATTTTTAAATGCAATCCACTGTGGTAGGAGACTTTTGTATTTTCCAGTTACAGGCTGTGTCTCAATGCTTTTTCAAACGCCTCCTCCCTAGGTGTGGCCAGGCGTCTTTGTAATGAGTGCTTTGAGGACACTTCTTGGGGGCATCATTTCCCTTGCTGTTTTACACGGCATTAAAAAACCAGGGACCCTGACTGGTACGTTAATCACGGGAATTTAAAAAGAAAAGAATCAGAGTGAAGGGCAAATCATCAGAAAGACAAAAGGGGCCAAAATATCGCCCAACACATTGCTTTTCCAGAAGAAAGGAGGAAAAGAGCAGAAACGGCTTTGTGACAAAGTGCGAGTGCTGTCCTCCCTCGATGATGAGAGTCTGTGAAGCCGCAAACACACACAGTGCGGGGCTGAGCGATGCAGGAGAAGAAGGCAAGGACAGGGCAGGGCCCAGCCGCACTCACAGGGATTGGCTGAATGTTTCCGTCCTACTGCCCGCTGGACAAAAGTCTGTTATCAGCAGGATTCTGCAACCTGGATCTCAATCCCTTCTCAGTTATTCTAGAAAGAGGAGCAGCTGTGGTGGGCGACCGACGACCACCTCTAAGCACAAATTTTAGGTGGACGTGTTTGACCACTAACACCAGGCACAAACTTGGGGAGGACGCAGTTCAGATCTACTAGAAAGTGTCACCGATGGGGACAGTTTAGCAGCATCGGCCCATACTTGGTTTGCTTTGTTAGCAGTGGCCAGTTTTCTCCAACATGGTCTAGAGTCCACTCTTCCCAAAGGGTCCTTCCCCAGACCCCCAGCAGCATCTTATTCCAAAGTGAGAAACGCAGAGTCTGCGCTGCCTTGGGCGTGGGCTCTCCTCAGCTGCAAGGCCTTGGGCGTGGGCTCTCCTCAGCTGCAAGGCCTTGGACTGCCCTCCGAACTTCAGCTGACTTCTCTGCAAGGACGGAAGGAACCCAAGTCTCACCTACCAAGGAGAGCTAAAGCCTGAGCACGTGCGGTCAGCTCCCAGGGGAGCAGGGCAGAAAGAACGTGAATGTACCAGAGCACGGCTGCCCCCACACCCAGCACAAGACCCCAGGGCACACAGCCAAGGTCGGGGGTTCCAAAATGTAGAGCATGCTATGCGATGATTATCTCCAGCCAACGGGGATGCGTGTGCGTAGGGAGGCATCTTGACAATGCTTTGTTCGGCCCTACCTTCCTGAGGAAGTGTCACAACCCCAGTAGGGTCCAGATGATAGGGCACCACTGAGAAAAGAAGCTCCGGTGTCCACTTAAAAAAAATCTCATACGTGTTACGCAGGTCCGTTGGTCATGTGTGTTTTAGCGTTGCTGTGGGACATTTTATGCAGGTCCTATTTCTACGAGCACTGCTCTGCACAGCAAATTTCCTGTTTGCTAAAAACGACAGGCTTCCCCCCCGCCCCCCACTTTGGTCCTAATTTCAGTTTTTTACGAACCGGATAATCTTCCCCATCCAGAAGGCGAGACACTATTGAATACCTGTCATCTTCCTTCGAAATCTTGTCGTGGTTGATAAACAATTTCAGTCCCTTCTCCTCTTTCTCTAAATGGCATCTGAGAGACAAAATTATTACCTAGATCATAGTTGATTATTACCTTGTGTCAACAAAAACAGAATCCAAAAGTGTCGTTTCTATTGCAAAGGACAACAGTGTCATCCATTTCAAACGTCCGAAATAGTACCTGGGTGTGGTCAACCTTTCCACAAAAATTTCTATTTACTTCCTCATTCTCCTCTGATTAAACAAGCCTCCCCGCAGATATCAGCATTGCCTCCTGAAACTAATTGTTTTGAACCGTATTTCCCTGAGCACAGCAGTACAGGAGGCTAGGCTGACAAACGGAACTTGCAGGGGAAAATGCATTCACCGTGCTAACAAACCTACCGCAAAAGGACTGGTTACAAATGGACAGCACAGTGTGCTGCAAACAGCAGACACACTGAATGAACTACACCAGCATAACTGACCAGACTGCACGAGACAGAGCAGTACATTTTGGAAAGCAGTGTCTTATACGAGACATTTTGTAAAAAGAACGGAACGAGTGAATTTCTGAGGAAGTTCTGCAAAGCCTTACTACCTCAAAGCAGAGCGAAACCTGAAAGAAGGGGCAGACACTAAGAGGGAAAAAAACCCAAAAAGGGCCATGTCTTATCTTCCCAAAGGACACTAATCCTTGCTTCTCTGACCAGTTCAAAGGCTTGGATGACAGTTGCAAAGGGCAAACCATTTCGCTTGGTGTAACTGGCAAGTGGAGACCCCTGCTCGTAACTGCTCCTGCAGGTCCCGTGACAGAAGCCACATTCCTGGCTTCAGGGAGCAGCTATGTTTGCATCGGGAGTCGGAGGTAAGCATGCAGCTCATTTAGAAATTTAATAAATTACATTTTAACGAGACCTCTCAGTTTGCATTAATACTCATGAGACTCCCAGAACAGTTCTTTGGGCCTTTCATTAGAGGATAAGGAATTTATTTGACAACTTAACTTCTTGACCACCTGAGCAGGAAAAGTCCTGTCTACCAATGATACTTATGAATCCCAGAAGGTTTCTGAAATGGAGTCATTTCAGATTTAGGAGCTACATGCACTGTTCTCTGCAATTGATGACCTCTATGGGGATTTACTTATTTATTTATTTTATACATTTACGGGAATTAATCTGGTTTCAAAGTGCCTGTTTCTATTCTGTGGCTTAAAAAAAAAAAAAAAAATCAGTCTTATTACTACTGAATCACCTAGCAATAGGACCAGTGCAGAGGGCGAGGAGGGGTGCGGGGGGGGAAAGGACGTCATACTCACCGTTTAAGATGAACACATCATTTATATTTAGAATCAGATCGATCTGGAATCATTCCTCAGCTTTGTTCCTTATCCACTGTGTGACCTTGGGCAAGTGACTTAACCTCTCTGAGTTGTATTGTTTATTAGTGAATGCACATATCCTCCTCTACAGGGTTCTAGGCTACGAGCCCCTTAATGTATGCACACCTCCACCAGGTCAGCAGCCCATGTAAATTATGCAGGCATTTTTACAGTTCTGTGAGGGCTTCTGGAGGCTATGAGGTCAGAACACAGTAACTTAATACTGTTACGCAACAGGATGTGGAGGCTTTGGGTAGCCCTCAGGACAGTTCCCTCCGCATTTACGCACTGGGTGTTTGTCTTCTCTGAATTCTACCTGAACTTTTCACGGCAGGTGAACTTCCTGATGAGCATGGATTTCTCAGTCGAACCCCAGAGAGAGCACGTTGTAGAAAGATTGATAATCCCTGTGCTTTATCCAACTTTCAGGCCCTTGGGCTCAAAAGCACGGTGGGGTGGAGTTCTTGCACAGCCAAGCCCCTCCCCAAGTGATGCCGGAGCCGCAGGTCACTCCGGGCAGCCTGGCCACTTAAGAGGACTCGTCCACCTCCGCAGTCCGGCCATTTGAGGCTGGATAATGTGTCGTGGCGTGGGGCGCTCCGGTGCACCGCGGGAGCCCCAACAGCACGCCCGGCCTCTAGCCCCCCCACCCCGGATTCCAGCAACATCCCCCTCTACCTAGGTGCCCCCCAACGCCTCCAGACGTTCCGGTTTGAGGACCCCTGCCCGGTGGGATGCTACAAGCAAGGTGCGTGCACCTCGGCGCCCACGCCGACGGCCCCCGGGAGCAGGCCGGCAGGGACCCACCAGGCTGATGCGCACGTGGGGAAACTGAGGCAGGGCGGCGCTCCCGGCAAGCACAGCGGGAAGGACCCTTCACTCCCGCGCGGTGGTCTCCGAGCGCCGCCCCCACGCGCGCTGCCCCCCCCCCGCACACGCACTCCGTCCCCACGCGCGGCGCGGCCACCGGAAGTAGTGCCCCGGGCGGCGTCGACACTTCAGCCCCGCGCGCGGCCGGCCTGACATGGCCCCGGCGCTCCCGCCGCCGCTGCCCGCCTGGGGGTCCCAGACTCGGCCCCGCCGCCGCCCTCAGGCCTGAAAGCCTGCGCCCCCTCTACTCCCACCGCCCGCGTCCTCCCCGGACAGCCCTCGCGGGTGGCGGCCGCAGGCTACCCACCAAGAAGGAGACCGTCCATGTCAAAGAGCAGGTGGGTGACGGGCCGCGGCGGGGGCACGGAAGCCGCCATTGTGCCGGCGTCACGGCCAGGTAGGGGCGGAGAGAGGTGCGCGCGCCCGCCGCCCCGCGCCCGCGCGCCCCAGGCCTCCGCGCGAGCCCGGAGCCGCTCTGCGCACGCGCGCCCCGAGCCTCCGGGCCCTGAGCCGCTTCCGTGCACGCGCGCGCCGAGCCACCCTGCACGTCCCGAGCCGCACTGCGCACGCGCGCCTCTGGCGGTCTCTGGCGAGTCATCGAGTGCGCGCTCCGAGCCGCGCACGCGCGCTTCCGTCTCTCCTCTGTGTCGCGCGCGCGTCTAAGAGGGTCACCCAGTCTCTGCCGAGGAGCCGGGATGCGGCACGGGCGGGCACGAGTTTGGCCGCATGCACCCCCGCAAACGGGGCAGCGCAGCGACGACCTGCCGATGTGGGGGCAGATGCAGGACGAGATTGGAAAGGGCGGGAGGACGGAGGGAGAGCCTCGAAGGACGGTCCCTGGGGCAGTTGCGGGGAGGGCCGTAGAGGTGCTCAGGCGGGCATCACCGCGAGCCACCCGGTAAACGTGGAGCCAGATGGCCTGGTTATGTAGCTGTCCGAGCCCTGATTGGTCGTCCCGGGACCCTCGCAGATTTCCCCTTTCTGTTTCGCGCGCCAGCCGCCCCTTGGGCCCCGCCTGGCGCATGCGCAGGCCAGTGGGTCTGTCGGGTCTGCGGTCCCCCTGGCTTCATCACCGGCAGAGCATCCCCAGCTGGTGCGTCCTCCCAAAATCAGCCGAAAACGATCAGATAGGAAACGGAGGAAGCAAAATTAGGGATGTGCCTTGCCGCCTTCGCCTGCTCATGCTTCACCTGCCTTTGTGGCTCTGAGGTTTTTTGTTTTTCTAAACCTTTTGCATTCTTTCTGAATGCAACCTGGAAATTTTTTTTTTTCTTTTTGGCCACTCTCAAAGATACCTTTATGTGTCCGTTTCTGTTTAGTGTTGGTGGCGTTGCATATGCATATTTAAGCATAAGGATAGGGCCTCTTTAAGGAAGCCAAAGTTAGAAAGTTCCAGAGACTGTAAGACCTTAAGGATGTATTTCTGGTGAAGTTCCAAAGGTCCGGTGTGACTTGCGTGGATTGGGTAAGCGGAGCAAGATGATAGACAAGGAGTCTCTGTACCTCGCTTTCCTTGGGCATGAAAGATGGATGTTTAAGGAGACACGCGGGTCAAGCAATCCCTTAGTACTAGCAAATAGTATATATTCAGTTAATTCGTGTCTTTTAGAGCTGTTGCTGTGACAGGTTATGATTTCTTTTTGAGGACAGAGAAGGCAGTTCAGTTAGTGAGGGGACTGTGCTCAGCTGCTGTAACAAAGAGGCTGGGTGGCCTGAACACCACACATATGTTGCTTACAGTTCTGGAAGCCAGGGGTTGGAGAACAAACAGCCAACAGGGGTCAATGCCTTCGGAGACGTTGAGGACAGGATTGTTCCGGGCCTCTCCTTGGCTTGTACATGGTCTTCTTGTGTCTTTATATCATCTCTCTGGGGGTCTGTTTCTGTGTCCAAATTTCCCCTTTGTGTGACGACTGCAGCTATAAGGGACTACCTATCCTAATGACCACGTTTTAATTTGATTATCTATGTAAAGACTCTGCCTTCGAATAAGATGATCTTCTGAGCCTCCTAGGGGTTAGGACTCCAACATTGTATGTGTAATATATAGACACACGTGTATACGTCACTGCAGCTGCAGAGGGACAGGGGGTCGTGTGGACTTCTCTCCACAGATGTAAAAATGTGATTCAAATGATTTTTTCTTTGAATTTTATATATCTCTTGGATATGACGGAAGATATCCCTTCATTTACAAAAACAAAAGAAAAAAAAAAACCCAGAAACAGATCCCAAGAACCGCCGTGTTTGTGACAAGCTAGATTGGGGGGGAAAAAAATGAAAACAGGTTCACACCTGAAGTGGTTTCTATGCATGTAACTAAATGCACTTTGATGCTTCTTTTCCTAACAAAGATAGAAACAGAGCTTCTGGGAAGAGAGAGAGGATGAATTTCCTTTCACAAATTACAATTTATGTTTGCAAAATTGTGTTTTCCCCGTGGGATGATGTCTTACTTTTCCCGACAAGTTTAAAATGCGGCAGACGATCCAATCAGCTGTAGTGCGGTGGCGTCCAAAACACATCCACAAGTGATCGTACAGATTGAAAATCAGGATCCTCTCCCACACAATGAACATGCATGCTAAAGCAAAAACGATAGATATGTCTCAGCTTATCTCAGCTTCCTCGTCTTGCTGTCTTGCTTTTTCTGTCCGTGTGTTTGCTCTCTGTGTCATATCTGGAAAGGCGCTTGTCGTCCAAGTCCCGTTTGGAAACCCACCGAGCCCTGTGGTTCACCCTGGGCGGCTCTCGTTTCCTTCCCTGGCTCTGACCCGGTCCCGGGGAGCCTGAGGCTGGTGGATGGTGCCCTTTCTGCAGGTTGCCTGTGCGGGGCCCTGCAGCAGCTGGGGGGGGGGCAGGGCTGGGTCTCAAAGAGATGTGTGGAGGGAAGCCTTGAGGGACACTGGAGGTCCCTGTTGGCAGCACTAGCAAGCCTGGGGAGAGTTTGGAGAGCCCAAGGCGCGCTCTCCCACTGCAAGGTTCCTTGCACGGCTTAACATTCCTTTAGCTGGAGAACTGGCCTGGGAGTGGCTTCAGACATAACGATGGAGCAGTGAAGGGCATATATCAAAGTACGCGTATCTTTTCACATATGCGTGCGCAAACATATACTTTTGTACTTTATTATATGTTGTGTGTGCTTTATATTCTTTATGGATTGGTACGCATCTGTGCGTCAAGTCTGTTAAGTTATATGTAGTTTTTTGTATTCAGTAAGATCAAACTGTAAACAGCACACGGTAAGAAAAACTTAAGCACCCAAGACCTCCCGAGTGAGTCCTAAGGGTAGTGGACTGTCTCTGTCAGAGATTTATAAATTCTTGGTGGACATTGCAGATGGGAGACCCTTCCTAAGAGGATGCTAGTCTGTTCTGGCCGCTGGAACAAAGTGTCACAGACGGGGGTGCTTAGACAGCAGACATTTGTCCCTCACAGTTCTGGAGGCCCAAAATCAAGATCAGGATGCTGAAGGATTCGGTTCCTGCTGACAGCCTGCTTCTTGGTTCATAGGTGGCTGTTTTGTCTCTCTGTCCTCATGTGGGTGGGGGTGGGGGCTCTGGTGCCTATTCTTATAAGCTCAGTAATCCCATCATGGGGGGGCTCCATCATGATCTCATCAAAAGCTGGTTAATAATTATATTAATATGTCACACGTGTATGTTGTGAAGTCTAGACATTACTGCATGTGTTTTATACATGGTATATATTTAGTAAATTAAAAAAAAATTTTTTAATTTATTTTTGAGAGAGATAGAGCACGAGTGGGGGAGGAGCAGAGAGAGAGAGGGAGACACAGAATCTGAAGCAGGCTCCAGGCTCTGAGGTGTCAGGACAGAGCCCGATGTGGGGCTCGAACTTGTGATCTGTCAGATCATGACCTGAGCCAAAGTCTGACTCTTAAGCGACTGAGCCACCCAGGCGCCCCTATATTACTTTAGTAAATTAGCAGAACCCAAGAGGGGGTCCTGGGAACCTCGAATCTATACCAGCTCCATCAGAGGCTCTGGTGACAACCTCTCCTTGCTAGGGCCATCTAATTTGATGGTAGCAGGAACAGCGTTGGAGACTTCCCTGTGACTTCCCCTGTGAGACCCGACGCTGACTCCAGGTATGTGTGTCAGCATTGGGTTTAACTGCAGGACACCCACCTGGTGTTACATTTGTGCGAAAACCCACAAATAGGCATTGGTGTCAGAATTGTGCTCTCCAGTGTCTTCCCTCCAAGTACCGCCCCACTGGAGATTCAGGCTTCATCCTATGAATTTTGGGGGGGAGGAACCCCCAACACCCAGTCCATCGTAGAGTGTTACCATTTCCTTTGCCATCCAGTTATATTCAGGTTTGATAACTCACGCCCTTCGTTACTTGGCTGGGGACAGATGACTGAACGCGCTGGTTTATGGCTGTAACGATCACCTAGACATGCCTCCGAAGACTGGAAGGCAGCCCTGTGTAGACCTCCATACCGCAGTGTGCACGCGGGTTTGTTTTCCCTCCGAGGTGGGCGTGACCCAGATAACACAGCAAGGGAAGGCTCATGCATGTTCGAGGAGACTTTAAGGTGGCTTCCCGGGCCCTCGCGTGTGCATAGAGATGCAGTGAAGTAAAGTGCAGGAACCGCTCGCCTGCATACCCCTGGTCCGGCATCGTCCCCTCCCCACCCCCCCCCCCCCCCCCCCCCCGTGCTCTGTTGATATTTGGGGCAGGGAAAGTTGACGTGGGCCGAATCATGATTTCCAAAAGTCACGGGGTCAAGTCCCAGCCCCCAGCACCTCAGAATGCGGCCGAATTCAGAGACAGAACCACTCGCCTGCATACCTGGGCTTCTAGCCCGTGGTACTTAGTGATGGCAGACGTAGCAGATGGGCGCAATCCTTCTGTGTGGTGGGGGCCGTCCTGTGCGCCGTAGGTTTTTAACAGCATCCCTAGTCTCCCAGTAGATGCCAGCAACACCTCCCAGTACTTGTGTCTGTCCGTCTGTGTCTGTCTGTCTACCTATCCATGAAGCCGTCCCTCCAGCCGCACATCGATCCACGCATGCACACACACATATGCGTGCACACAGCCTGGCGTCCCGTTCTGGAGTCCAGCCGCGTAGGGAAGCAGGAGGGCAGGTTCCGATGTTCAGAAGTTCTGGCCCGTACATGCAGTACCTTTCAGCCTAGGTAGACTCCCGTCGACTGCAGGAACTCACGACCCCGTGGGAAGAGCTCGCTGACCGGGGATTCGAGAGGGAGAACGCGGAGAACCCGCTCCCTGTACCGCTAAGAAATCTCACGAGTTCATTCTTAGAACAAAAACATGTGGCTGGCCTGGGAGTTGGGAACTGGGGGCCCCTCGCGGGGGAGGCCTTGGGTTTGCTTCTCTCCCTGCTCCCCTGGTTTCTGCATAAGCCAGGCAGCCCTGGACTGAGGCTTGAGCTCCGTGAATGGCTGACCTAGCCGCTCATGGCGTCTTTCCTCTGGGATGTGGTTGGTTGGTTTGTGGAGAGGGCCGAGACTGTTGACCTTCTTGGCCCTCAGAGTACAGTGGCAAGGACTCACCTCCGCGAGAGAAGCCAAGCTTCCTCCCGGCACCGGAAGACAACTGAGGTGGCCCACGGCACAGCAGTGTCAGCCTCACGTGGGGTCTGGCCACCAATGCAGAACCGGAGGCCCCACCCAGACCTACTGAATCAGCCGGGTGGCCGAGGCCACTGACCCCCACCTGGGGTATGTGGGGCACTGCACTGTGGTATGGGAGTTCCACCTGGTATGAGGATCTCTGGTGGCGATTATTTTTATGTGAAAGTGTAGGAAACATGCCAGAGCTTGTTAGGGTCTGTTATCTGCGTGGACGCTGGTGGGTGAGCCCCACGGTGGGTGGTCACGTATCCCGGTCAGCTTTCCCAGTGTCTTGGGAGACGACAAGTGGGTGGGATCCGTGCCTTTGACTTATTTTACTTGAATTCAGGTTAAGGCAATGTGTGTTTTAGGGTTAAATGCATTCACGGGTTATTTATTTCATTTATTTAAATGTCTGTTTACCTTGAGAGACAGAGCATGCAGATGAGCAGGGGAGGGGCACAGAGAGAGAAGGAGGATTGCAAGCAGGCTCTGCGTTGTCAGCACAGAGCCCAACGTGGGGCTTGACCCCATGAACCACAAGATCATGACCTGAGCCGAAATCAAGACTTGCATTCTTAACTGACTGAGCCCCCAAGGCGCCCCTATTTGTTTCACTTTTAAACCGACCCTCACAAAATGGAAAAAGGGCTTAAAGAAATTTCTATCAGGGAAGTGAAATGCCAGTCCATGTTAATGACAAGGAAACGTAACTTCCAGCATGAACTTCAGAGCACTCACGAATGAGAAAAAACACACATCGCATTGGTACATAAGTCGATGTCACTCATCTAAAACGGTATGTATACGGGGCGCCTGGGTGGCTCAGTCCGTTCAGCATCTGACTTCGACTCAGGTCACGATCTCACGGTTCGTGCATTCGAGCCTCACGTCAGGCTCTGTGCTGACAGCTCAGGCTGACAGCCTGCTTCAGATTTTGTGTCTTCCTCTCTCTCTGCTCCTCTCCCGCTTGCTCGGTCTCTCTCAAAAATAAATAAAAACATTAAAAAAATAAAATAAGATCAAATTGTATCTTACAGAGAGGATGAATGCTCAAACATTGGGGAGATTGAAGTGCGTGGTCAAACCCTAGCCTGTTTTTCTCTCTGCCTGGGTGACTGGACATGACCATGGACATCTGAGGGAGGGGCCTGAGGTTCATTGTGCCCCCCTGATAGGAGCCTCGTTCACCACTGGGATCCATGGCACTACACAAGGTCTCCTGCCCTCCCCCTCTCCCTCTTACCTTCCATCTCGTTTTCTTTTGTTTTGTTTTGTTTTGAGAGAGAATGCGTGCACACAGATGCACCACACGCACAGTTGCACAAGTGGGGGAGGGTCGGGGAGTTAGAGGGACAGAGAATCCCAAGCAGGCTCTGTGCTGACGGCAGACGGCCCCATATGGGGCTCGAACTCATGAATCCTGAGATTGTGCCCTGAGCTGAATTCAGATGCTTCACAAACTGATCCCCCCGGGCTCCCCCTCATTTTAAATTCTCTCCCTCTTGATGTTTGCCTCTGACTTTATCCTGTGGCAGGGGGCCCTCCCTTCAGGACAGGTTAGGGGTAGGTGTGCCCATGGTGGATGTGCCTGATGATGCTAGAGCAGACACCATTAACTCATTTATGTATAAGAATGATTAACCACTTTCCCAGTGAGGTTGTTGAGATGGTTTATAAAGTAGCGAGCATGTCCCAGTCGCTGGGGAGGCCTGGTGGCTTTTACTACACATGTTATGAAACAGCAAGCCAATTTTAACCGCGAACACCCAATGATTCTTTAATGTGGACCCTGAGCACCTGTCTTGTGTAAACATCGCTGAACACTGAGTGGGGCCCCATGCATCTTGTATAAACTGCCACAGAGGATCAAAGCCTTCCCGACCAGCCAGCAGTGTTATCAGAGGAGCTGGATGCAAGGTGTGTGCTCTCACAGGTGAGGCTGAGGACAGAGTCTGTCCTTGGGGAGGAGATTCAGCACGGGGAGGGGGGGGGGGGCCCGGGCACCCCTCCTGTGATCTGGGGGGAAGAGACAGAAGGAAGCAAGATGCCAGCATCCCCAGGCGGCTCAGTCAGTTAAGTGTCAGGTCAGACTCTTTGTTTTGGCTCAGGTCGTGATTGTCAGGTTCCGTGGGTTCAAGCCTCGCATCTGGCTCTGCGCTGGCAGCTCGGAGCCTGCTTGGGATTCTCTGTCTCCTCTCTCTGCCCCTCCTCCACTTGCAGTGTCTCTCTCTCAAAATAAATGGATAAACTTAAAAAAAAGATAATCTTTTAAGAAAAGTAAAAAAGAAACACCGTATATATATTTTTTTCTTCCCTTGTGCAGTTTATTTTTTTTTAATTTTTTTTTAACGTTTATTTATTTTTGAGACAGAGAGAGACACAGCATGAACGGGGGGAGGGTCAGAGAGAGAGGGAGACACAGAATCTGAAACGGGCTCCAGGCTCTGAGCGGTCAGCACAGAGCCCGACGCGGGGCTCGAACTCCTGGATCGCGAGATCATGACCTGAGCCGAAGTCGGATGCTTAACCGACTGAGCCACCCAGGCACCCCTTCCCTTGTGCAGTTTAGATGCAAATCCACAAGGGCAGTGCTGGGGAGGAAGAATTTTACTCTGCCCTTCGTAGATTCTTCCAGCTGGTCTGAGAGTTAAATTGACATGAGACCTATTAACAGGAGAAAATCAAATTTAATTTCGTAGGTACAGGAACACCACATACGTGAGGGGTTCCAGGTCAGAAAGGCAAAACGAGGTATCTATGCCATCCTGAGCTAAGGCGTGGGATGGTGTCCTCAAAGGAGAAGGCAAATCATGGTGCAGTAAGAACATGTTCAGTAATTAGATGTTTGCCCTGCCACACAGATGGGCACTCAGATAAAATTCATCTCTGATAACAACTCTAATTCTGAGAAAGAGCCCTAGTTTAGATCCTTGTAGGTGGTTATGGGAGGGGTGAAAGCTGCTCTTGAGCCTGCGAGGTCTTGTCCCTCTCCAGCTCTAAACAGTCCCTGTGCCAAGCTGACCCACTCTGGGGAGGCTTGCTCGGAACCCCTTCAGCAGCATCAGCAGTGCCTGACTGTGACCTTAGTAAAGTAGCAGCTCTTACCCTAGTCAGCCCCAGAGAAGCAGGTGTCCCCCTTTGCCAAGCTCCACCCTGCTCCTGGACAAACTGCAGCGAAGCAGATGGCAGGTGGGAGCAGACAGCTGGCTGCTCTGCCTCCTCCTCTCCCTCCCCAAGCAGACAGGAGCCTGGAGGCGCCTGGGCGGCTCGGTTGGTTGAGCACCTGACTTCGGCTCAGGTCATGATCTCACGGTTCGGTTCATGAGTTCAAGCCATGCATGGAGCTCTCTGCTGTCAACACGGAGCCTACTTCGGATCTTCTGTCCCCGTCTCTCTGCCCCCGTCTCTCTGCCCTGCCCCTACCCTGCTCTTACTCGCTCTATCTCAAAAATAAACATTAATTTTTTTTTTTTTAAAAGAAGACAGGAGCCAGGAATGGGCATGTGCCAAACCATCCTTGCCAAATCCGTCAGTCACATGTTGTCTAGAAGGACTGTTCCTGGGGTCAGTGGTGGTCTTTTCACTTTTTTTTTTTTTAACACAGTATTTCCCAAACACGTCACACACGCACTGTTGAAAAAGGAAGTAATACGTGTTAACTTCCATTAGGTTGGGTCCATCCCAGCACACTTTTAGAAATGCCAGGCTGCTGTTATGATTACAGTCCAGGAAGACTACAAAATCCTAACCACAGCTGTCCTGAAGCAATCTTTTAGTATGAGTTTGGGATCTGAGCACGTCAATGGGACACCCAACACGTTGAGATAGCAGAATAAATCTACATAGTAAAACTGTACAGAATGACAATCTTAAGTACCTCCCAGAATGAAGATTCTAACAATCTTTTTTTTTTTAATTTTTTTTTCAACGTTTATTTATTTTTTTTGGGACAGAGAGAGACAGAGCATGAACGGGGGAGGGGCAGAGAGAGAGGGAGACACAGAATCGGAAACAGGCTCCAGGCTCTGAGCCATCAGCCCAGAGCCTGATGCGGGGCTCGAACTCACGGGCCGCGAGATCGTGACCTGGCTGAAGTCGGACGCTTAACCGACTGCGCCACCCAGGCGCCCCAAGATTCTAACAATCTTAAGAGCAATGGGATGTGTGTGTCTACAGACACACATATTTATGGTACGTACATAAATAATCTAGTGTGTGTGTGTGTGTGTGTGTGTGTGAGTTTTTTTAAAAGTAATCTCTGTGCCCACCATGGGGCTTGAACTCATGGCCCCAAGATGAAGAGTTGCATGCTCTCTTGACTGAGCCAGCCAGTTGTGTGTGTGTGTGTGTGTGTGTGTGTGTGTGTTTTATTTTGAGACAGAGACAGAGACAGAGAGCGAGCAGGGGAGGAGCAGAGAGAGAGAGAGAGAGAGAGAGAGAGAGAGAGATTCCCAAGCAGCCTCCATGCTGTCAGCTCAGAGCCCAATGCGGGGCTGGGATTCACAAACCATGAGATCATGACCTGAGCCGAAACCAAGAGTCAGACGTTTAACCAGGTGAGCCATCCAGACACCCCTTAAGAAACTGGAGGAAAGATGTATATAATTTAAATATGTTTAGCTTCCATATACGCAGATGCGTATAAGTAATATATGCATTTATGGTTTTTAGAAACTGATGAATAAAATTCATTACATAGCATTTTAAACAGACTTGATTTACACATACACATGCATTGAGTATGTAAATAGATATGTGTGTGGCTTTCAGAAACTTAAGAGGAAAGTTTTTTTGTATATAATGTGTATGTATGTATACGTAAAATAGCACAGACTTGAGAGTGGTATAATATTTTACAATATTTTGTTCTTTTGTGGCCACACTTCAAATGAATATGTATGTTGGCTGCCACTGTATTTCACATGTAAGGAGTAACACTTAAAAAGAATGTATTTCTGGGGCGCCTGGGTGGCTCAGTCAGTTAAGCATCCGACTTTGTCTCAGGTCATGATCTCATGGTTCATGAGTTCGAGCCCCACATCGGGGTCTGTGCTGACAGCTGGGAGCCTGGAGCCTGCTTCGGATTCTGTGTCGCCCTCTCTCTCTGCTCCTCCCCCCTTTGCTGTCTCCATCCCTCAAATAATGAATAAACGTTCAAAAAAAAAAAACATTTAAAAGGATGTATTTCAGCTCTGTTTCCCAGGGCCATTTCCACTACTCTGCATGAACCTTAGAGGCAATCAGTTCCTGTGAGTCCTTCCTCCTGGAGTAGACCACAATGCCATTGTAGGGAAGGTGACATCCAGGACTTAGCTTGGGGTTTAATGATAAAGCTTCAAACCCTGGAATGCGTTCTGCCAAAGAGAAGGTCACGATTAGTGCACAGGGCTAGTCACCACTGAGAAGTACATGGTAATGGGATACCATAAGTTACCAAAAGCGCCTCCTGGAAACAACCCAGAAATTCCCATCTTCCTCCATTGGTCAGCCCCTGTCCATGTTACACATTCTGTAGGGGGCTTTCCTACGTGATTTTTGTGATGCCCGGTAACGTTCATGGTAATCACAAGGAGGGTCTCAAGATGAGGGGTGGTTTAGCGTTTCTGGGCTTTTTGCAGGTGGTGGGGGTGCCTTGCTGCAGAATAGCTGAGCTCACCCCAAATGAACGCAGAGCTAAACGTGCTGAACGCTATGTCACCATAGATAATACAATAGGAAAACTGAACGGTGGATTCTGGGGCCCCAAGGCCTCTCCTCCCCATATGGCTAAGAGGAGAACCCTTCCGTGAACACCATGTTGCCTGTCCCAGTGGCCCGATTTGCATGGAGATACTTCTTCCTTGATTCAGGGCCCTCATGACTGAGCTTTGGTCTTTATGTTCAGTCCTGGAGAATGAGTCTTTGCTTGCTGATGCCTGAGTGACTGCGTCGTGCCCTAGTTCTGTGGGAGTCGAGAATTTTCCAGCAATGGTCTCTCCACTGGGCTGTTCCTCTCTAGAGAGCCGAGTGAGGCGGCATACCCGGTTTTGGCTGAGGGTTCCTCTGTGATACCTCTGACGGGCAGACCAGTCAGAGCTGGGCCGTTGTCCCTAGTCAGTAACCTTGCCTGGAACATATTCTTCCTGCTGTGCGGAAAAGAGGGCTGGTGCTCAGAGAGGCTGAGTGTTTTCCTGAGGTCACACAGCTATCCGGTGCCAGAGTCAGAACTGAATTCATATCCCCTCATTCTGAGGGGATATTTATTGTAGTGCTGTACTACGTTGAGAGCATCGGTCGAGGGGCAAAGAAGTAAAGTGTCAGGGGAATCTTCGATGGAGGTAGCCATAGTCGGGCCCTGTGGGATCTGGGCCCTGTAGCAGGGAAGGAGAAAGACATGTGAGAGGTTTGCAGATGGCTTGCTCTTTGGGACTTCTGCTTGGGAGGACCTCTTTCGAGGAGGACGAGGAGGGGGCTCCTATAGAAGCAGGCACCACTACCCCTGTCTCAGGAGTTGTGGATGGACAGGAATCGGCTGGGTGGCTCCCAAGAACCAGTGAAGATGCCCTTCAGAGGGAGGGTCCGTCTCCAGTCTGCCACCTGCAGCCATGTCTCAAATAGGACCCTTGAGAAGGGACCTTTCTGTCCCTGTGGCCCCACCTTGCCCTGCACACTCCAAGCCACGGGACTGTGGCAGCAGCTGGGGCGGGTGGCTGGGTCATAAATGAGAAAGCCAGCAGCCACCCTCCAGGACCACCAAGACCATGCTTTTGCTGGCGGCGGGGGGGGGGGACTCATGTGGGAATTAAACCTGTAGAGTTTCAGCATTGCCCTAGACATTTCTTGGTGAGCTTTAAAGCATTCAGCGATTGGAAGCATCCCGGGGTGTGCTGGAGTTTTGACCACTAGCTCATATGAAACCTCTATCCCATGTGCAAGTTTTATGGAGTCCCCAGGAGACCAGACATCACCCCGTGACGGTATGCCGGTCATGCTTATTCACAATAAGATATTGTTTCAGATTTCCGTGCGGTATCATCTTGGGTTACCGTTAAGAATGGAAACTATGTTAGCACCTGCTGCATTATGTATTCATTCAGTGGGTGCCTACCAGGAGCCAGAGGCACACAAAATAATTACAAATGGGCAATGTTTTATTTGTAGCAGTGGGATAATGAGCACAACCACTCAGAGTTCGGCTTTACCTTTTTTCTTCTTGTACACAAAACACGGTGAATGATGTGAGGGGAGAAGGCAATCCTGGACGCTGTTTTTCCTGAGGTTTGGTTTCCCCCAAGATATGGGAGATGAGAGTCCCTGCCCCTTTCATCAGTGCTGAGGGCACACCTACCTGCTCGCCACCCATGAAGCCTGCCGCCGTCCTTGCTCAGCGCCCAAGCCTTGGTGTTGGCGACGGGCATGAATTCCTCGGGGCCCCGTGTGCCGTGTAGGCGGCCGGAACTCACCTAACAGACAGGCTTGGAGGGCCTGTGTGCATCAGGATGTGCACAGAGCATTCAAAACATCACCGTCGCCCGCGTCCCCAGGTCTTACTGCTGGAAGAACATGTCGGCACTTGTCCGCCCCCCTCCCGTAGCTCTGTTTCCTTGTCCCGCACTGACACATGAGGAATGCTGGCTGAACGTCTGGGGTTTCATCCCCCCCCCCCCCCCACGCACCTGCCAGCCGGTCAGTAAAGGTTGCAGGGAAGAAGCATTCAGACCCGATACGCGTTCTGAACGAAGTGATACCTAGCACGTGAATACTCAGCTGGGGTCAGGAAGGGCAGTGTCCCTCTGATTTATATGTGAAACACGCGGGGTGGGAGGGAAGACAAGTGGAGAGATACGTGCAGTTAAATAACTTTTCTATGATCGATTCGCCAATCACCCTGCGATGAGTGTCTGGCCGTACCTGGGCTGTCTCGTGATTATTCACAGCCCGGGAGCTCTGGGCTGGGTCCTGTCCAGCATGGCTCCTTCAAAAGCTGTGTGAGGTCCTTGGACGAAAGGTACAGTGTCAGAGTCTCCTGGAGAGAGAGCACCCTGTGCAGAAGCCTCGGAACAACCGGTGAGTTGGATTGCTTTTTGCTTTTGGTTTTGTTTTGGATCTTCTGTGCGAATAATGAAAGTTGGTACACTCCTACCTGTTGTGTGACAGTTTTTAAAAAAACCTGTAGGACCGCCTGGGACGCTCAGTCAGTTCAGCGTCTGACTCTTGATTTCGGCTCAGGTCACGGTCTTGAGGTTCATGAGGTCGAGACCCTCATTGGACTCCATGTTTACAGTGCAGAGCCTGCTTGCTATTCTCTGTCTCCTTCTCTCTCTGCTCCTCCCCACTCCTCCCTCCCTCTCTCTCTCTCTCTCTCTCTCTGCCCCTCTTCCACTCACACCCACTCTCGCCACCACAAAATAAAATTAAAAAAAAAAAAAACCTGTAGAACCACCTACAAGAATTCATCTGTTTTCATTTTCATCTGCCCTGAAACAGGGAGGTCTTTAGGGAGAAGAAACTGATGGCCAAATAGTCTTTCTTTCTTTCTGGATTAAAGTGGTGGTTTGAAAACACACGCTTGATCAAAAGAATAATGGAGAGCCCAGAGGCAAGAAACCCAAGAGGAAATGAGCAAATAAAGAGGTGCATTTTGTGCTGTGCTTAAGTCAGAAGAGGAATTGAATTAACCTTGTATATCAAAATATTAGGACCCGTGCTTCTGGGTTAGATAGAATGTGTGTAAATACGATGTGTGTGCCATGAAGCACATGCCGTGAAATATTGGTACTCGTGTAAGCTTGCAACTCATTGCTTTCCTAAAGAGTAAATTTGAGGCATAATCAAGAGCGGTTCTGCTCTTGTTTTAAGCTTTTTTAAATTTTGACATATTTATCTTTCATTTTAAGTGTACGGATACAAAATAATCTCTCATGAGCCCCTTGCATTGGTGTTTGGGGAAAAAAAAAAAAAAAGGCAGAACACAGCTGATCCCAATTAGTAGATCCATTGCTTAACAGGCTGCATTGGTCTTGCTTTGGGTGGGGGCTTCATTACCCCAGTGTTGGACATTATGTCCAGCTGTGTAGACTGTCTTTGCAAAGGAGGAGGGTTAAGCAACGAATGGCATGTGGCTGAGAAATCGACCACTCTTTATTCTGAAGATTGGTATCAGTTACGGGAGATAAGCATCCGGAACAACGTGACCTTTGCAATGCCTGCCACACGTAATCTACCCATCGTGGGTCAACAAAAATGCGTGATTTCCTTTTTTTCCCCAAAGAGGGGTGCTAGGACTTGCACGTAATATCTTTCGGATAAACCTTCCATGCCGTTCTCTGAGTGAATGATCCTAGTTAATTACGACGTTCACTACTTGCTTACTTCTTATGCAGGTAGCCACATTTGTCACATATATGTTGATTTCATCCTCTAAGTTAACCCTTGCAGGTTGAATTTGAGGGCCGATGAGAAGACTTGTCACTGGAGATGACGTCACTAAAAATGGTGAAATGCTTGTCAAAAGATTATTCCATTCTACAGTTATTTACGATAGGCACTTTTTGTCTCTACAAATGCATGATAGCACCTGACAGACTATCCCTATGAATTGGTGTCTACAGTGACACTAATATTTACCAAGTGAGAAATTGCCCCATTTTCATTTATACTGAGATTAAACATAACAACGGATGATATCAGGATCCAGAAATGTAAATGCTTTCGGTGCATTAAAAAAAAAAAAAACGCTCCTTCTATTTACATTTAAAACTAAAGAATAAATGTCAGGCATTGCTTAAAAGGCTCATTGAAATATGGGGCACTTGGGTGGCTCTGTTGGTTGGGTGTCCGACTTCAGCTCAGGTCATGATCTCATGATTTGTGGGTTCAAGCCCCGCGTCGGGCTCTGTGCTGACAGCTCGGAGCCTGGAGCCTGCTTCCAATTCTGTGTCTCCCTCTCTCTCTGCCCCTCCTCAGCTCACACTCTGTCTCTTTCAAAAATAAATAAATGCTAAAAAATATATATATTTAAAAAAAAAGCTGATTGAAATAAACATTAAAAGTTTCTGGGAAAAACTCTAAAAACTCTTCTCCGGAACACTCTCTATCTCTATTGTTTTGTTTGTATCTTGTCCTCATTAAAATTCCTACCTTGTTTGGAAATTAACCCTGTAAAACTTGGCCGCTGAGTCAACAGTCCCTTACCTAGCACCCTTGGGATTCAGGTAATGAAATATGTTGCAATCGTGAAACACAAGTCCAGTCTTACCTGGAGGGTTGTCCACGTGGGAAAACACTCTGTGTAAATACTGCGGGTGCCAATGTCAATAATAATTAAGTGCTTATTACGAGGAGGAAGTGCAGGCCAGAGAGTCACTTTGGGCTCACTGTAGCACCTTTGACTTTCCACTCCGGCAGAAAGCACGGAGGTGAGACGGGGGGGTCCAGGGTCCTGTGTTCCTCTTAGTGGCTCCAGGACTGGGGGATGTCTCGTCCAGAGACAGACGCAGGACTGGGATGTCCCCTTTTGCAAGTAATGTGTCCACCCCGGGGTTTCTCGGTTGCAGCCCTGGAAGGTTCATTGCCGTAGGGACTGACCTGTCTTTGCAGGATGTTTACTCTCTACCCATCAGCATCCTGTTCAGCGTGGACAGGTTTTCTCAGCGCCTGGTGTCTTGACTCCTTTCCAAGTGCCCCTGCCACCTTACAGATACACAGCTCTTTGTCCATAACCAACAAGAACAAAGACAAAAGGATGGGAAGCCAGGCTCTTGGGGAAACTTATTTTTGGCAGTTCTGCACCAACGGACGCAGAACCAATGTAAAGTTGAACAGCTTTTATCCCATGGAATGCTGCAAGACTGTTCATATGTGTGTCTGCAGGTTGCCATCCAGAACTTCGGTCAGGCTGTGTTACGTAACACACGATATACTCACCATCATGCTGTCTTGTGTGTGTATATGCATTATGTATTGTATTAACCACTTTGCAATATGTATGCATAACCAGTCATTATGTTGTACGCCTTAGACTTAGATATGGTATGGCAATTATAGCTCAGTAAATCTAGAATATGTCTTTAACAATCAAAACTGGAATGCAGATGTCTGTATGTGCCAAAGTTTTACTGAGATACAACTGACATACAACATCCTGGGAGTTTAAGCTGGACGATGTGGTGATTTGTTATTCGACATATCAAATATATTTCCAATGTGATAGTTAAAAAAAAATTTTTTTTATCATGTGTTTGTTTTTGAGAGACAGAGTGTGAGTGGGGGAGGCACTGAGAGAGAGAGGGAGACACAGAATCGGAAGCAGGCTCCAGGCTCTGAGCTGTCAGCACGGAGCCCGACGCGGGGCTTGAACTCACGAACCGTGAGATCGTGACCTGAGCTGAAGTCGGCCGCTTAACTGACTGAGCCACCCAGGCGCCCCCCAATGTGGTATTTTATATGTCAAATATATACCCAATGTGATGTTTGATATATCAAACATATGTCGACATATCACATACTTGATATTTTATATATTGCACAGTGATCAGTGCAATAAGTTTTGTTAACATCCGTCACCTCACACAGTTGCAGATTTTTCTTTCTTCCCATTATGAAGTGGTATCATACAACGAGTGTTCTAGAGAAAACAGCAGTGTCCGTTATGAGGGTCAGAGACGGTCCTGGGGACAGCTTAACTTGGAAGCAGTCTGCATACTTTCAATCATTTGTTTTGATTTTTTAAAAAATTACCTTCTAAAACTCCCCCCCAAAAATTTGAATTCTGAAATACTAACTTGGCCCCAAAGCTTGTGTTTCGAGACAGTATACCTGTGCTTGTCATTGCAAACAGGGAAGAGTTCATGTTGAGCCCGTTGTGACTTTGAACCATCAGATGATGGTTGTACCAGGTGGGTTTTCCCATTTACGGTATCAGACTATGTTCCCATATCCCCTCAGAGGCACCTTCTACCAATAAAAACCTCACGATTTTTCTAAGTTCTGCAAACTTTGAGACAAGGGGAGAATAGTCAGAAACCTCCATTCAGCCAGAGAAGTAGGGCAGAATTTCTGTGTCTTTTGGCCACTGTCCCTGATGAGAAGCAGCTTCTGACCCCTCCTCCCCAGCCCATGCACCTGGGAGGCAAAGAACACTTATTCAAATCTACTGGGGGTCACAATGGCCCAACCTGGGATCCTAAACCAAACAGCATGTCTTGACTTTGGAAAGGCCACCTGTTTGATTCCATTAAGAACAAATACCAGGGCATTTGTGGCTCAGTCGATTAAGCGTCTGACTCTTGATCCCAGGGTCATAGAATTGAGCCCCATGTTGGCTCAGCATGGAGCCTGCCTGGGATATTCTCTCTCTCTCTGTCTCTGTCTCTGTCTCCCCCTCCCTCTCTCCTTTCCTCTGCCCCTCTCCCCCACTCACACACTCTTTCTCTCTCTAAAATGAAAAAAAAAATGTATTAAAAAAGAAGTATTGGGGAGCCTGGGTGGCTCAGTGGGTTAAGCATCTGACTCTCGGTTTCGGCTCAGGTCGTGATCTCACAGTTTGTGAGTTCAAGCCCCTCATCAGGCTCTGCACTGACAGCACAGAGCCTGCTTGGGATTCTCTCTCTCACTCCCTCTGTCCCTCTCTCCGCCCCCCCCCCCCCCCATGCCGCAAAATAGCTAAACTTAAAACAGAATTAGCAGAACGGAGCTTTGACTTAAGCAGACTTCTCCACCTCAACAGGACTCATAGTTTGGGGCAGATCCTTCTCTGTTGCCATGCATGGTCTTGTGCATCATCAGATGTTCATTCGCATCCCTGGCCTCTACCCAGTGGATGCCAGGAGCGCAGCCCTCAAGCTGTGATGACCAGAAGTGTCTCCAGACATTGCCAAGTGTCCCCTGGAAGGGAAAGGTACCCCTAGTTGACAAGCAGTGGTTTGCCTGATGCTATACTGTGCGATGAGCCCTATTTTACAGATGGGAAAAACAAACCCGTGCTCTACAGATGGCGTCGCGGTCAAGAGCTTTTGTGTCCCACCGTATTGTCACATACCACACGTGTGGCTCATCCAGAGAGCTGTCAGAAGCCTTCTAGGCTGAATCTAATAAGTCACATGTTATTGAGAAGCTGAGTCACGATAGTCAGCAACGTGAACTGATTTCTAGGGGTTTCTACTTGCAGTCAGCCCCAGTGACGAATTCGTGAATCGAGAAGGTTACAGTGGTAGCTGTCTAGAGCTGGGCGGATGGCTCAGGAGCTTTTTGGCTGTCAGTGACAAACCCAGTGCCTCATGGCCCATAAATAAACCTCAGCTTTGGTATCTCTTTTAATGTTTTTATTTTTTATTGAGTTGACATTCATATAGCACACAAATAACCATCGTAAAGGGTGCAATTTGTGCATTCAGCCACTGCCTCTCTAGTTCTAGAACTTTCTAAATCATTCCTCCAAAACCCTCATTCCCCTTCTCCTTGGCCCTTGGTAACCACAAACGTCCTTTCTGTCTCTGTGTATTTGCTTATTGAGGACATTTCCTTTAAATGGAGTCATACGCTATGTGGCCTTTTGCGGCTGGATTCTTCCCCTCAGCATCGTATTTTCAAGGTTCATCCATATAGTAGCAGGTGTCAGAACTTCATTCCATTTAATGGCTGAATCATATTCTATTTTATGGACAGAAAGGGAGTTTCTAGTTGCATGTGTGGGAAGGTCACAGAATCAAAGGAGAAGCTTCAGAATCCAGGACTGGCTGCCTTAAACACAAGCTGAAATTCTTTGTAAGGCTGATGGACGTGATCTCTACGGGTTTGTGCCTTCTGATGGAGGCAAACCCCACTGTATTGAAAATAGTTGCTTTTGGGGGCGTCCAGGTGGCTCAGTCTGTTAAGTGTCTGACTTCAGCTCAGGTCATGATCTCATGGCTTGTGGGTTCGAGCCCCGCGTCGGGCTCTGTGCTGACAGCTCAGAGCCTGGAGCCTGCTTCGGATTCTGTGTCTCCCTCTCTCTCTGCCCCTCCCCTGCTTGCGCTCTGTCTCTCTCAAAAATAAATAAGCATTTAAAAAAAATTTAAAAGATAAAATAGTTGCTTTTGCATCCTGGTTAAATTCTGTGGTGTTAGGAGAATTTTATGTGTAATTGGGGCTGGGTACCGTGGCTGTTATCCTTGGCTGCATTCCAAATTACCACAACTGTAAGGGCTCACAATGCCACCCGTAGATTATCTCACAGTATCTGTAGCTCAGGTGTCTGGACATGGCTTACCTGGGGACTCCGCTCGGAGTCTTACAAAGCTACATCGAAGTGTTGGCCACAGTTGTGTTCTCATCTAGAAGAGAGAGGGATCCCCTTCCAAGCTCATTCAAGGTGTGAGCAAATCTTGTAGTTCTTTGTGTTTGTGGGACTGCGGCCCTTAGTCCCCAGGAACTGCCCCTCCCTATTGGCATTTCACACCGTGACTGTTTCATCGAGACCTGCAGGAGAGCATCTCTTTTGTTAGGAATCTGTTTTCCAGTGCTCACCTGATTAGGCCAGGCCCACCCCTGATAGCGCCCCTTTCGATAAGCACCAAGTCAACTGACTGGGGACCTCAAACACACATGCAGTGTCCGTTTACTTTTGCCATATCCTGTTGGTTAGGACATCACAGGTACCCTCACTTTCAAGAAGAGAGGATCACACAAAGCAGTGAGTACCAGGGGCTGAAAGCTGGGGAGGCTCTCTTAGAATTCTTCCTGAAAAGGTGCCTTTTTGTGGGCGGAGCTGGGGGCCTAAATACGGTGTAGAACATACGTTGCGTCCCAGGAACCAAATGACCCAGTCCCCTGCATTCATTTGGAGGAACTGACGTCTGTGCCAAGGTTGTTAGTGTTGGTGCGAATTAGATCGTTGTAGCATCGTTTATTTCCATTTGACGGTAATGAAAGCACGGGGGACCCGATACGTAGCTGAGTGGTTCGTGGTGTGCAGCCAGAACCCCCTAGTATTCATGGCAGTGCTATCCTTATCTTGCTCGAGAACGTATCTGGGGGCTGGTGATGCCTCTAAAAACATGCAGTGATCAGGGAAGTGTCGCCCAGCAGGCTTGACGAGGTCTGTGTGGACTGCCTCGCCTTTCTGTGCGTGCAGGGGACCCCACAGACATCTGCCAGCCAGCACCCTCGGTGTGGGGCTCGCCCTGGAGCCTGCGGGCCATGCAGTGGGCGGGCTCACTCACCGATTGGGAATAGTTGTATGCTAGCACCCTGCTTCTTGTCCCTCCTTCTGCCCTTGCCCCGAACGTCTGCTGGGATAGAGGCTCGCGTCCCCACGCCACACCTGGGGGTTGTGGTCCCCACCAGCCATGGCCCAGAGCCTGCTTGCATTCACACTAGGGGCTGGGCGCTTGGGAATGTCTCAATTTCAGGACATCACATCACACGATCAGACTTGATAACACAGGCCTGTTTGTTTTAAATAAACTTCTGCTTCGATGCCTCTGTAACACTTTTCCATCGGGGTGAACTTCACACAAAGTACAATTAACCCCTGTAAAGAGGGCAACTCAGAGACATTTCGTGCATTCAACCCTTGCCGCTCTAGTCCTAGAACTTTCTACATTGTTCCTCCCACACCCTCACGCCCCCTCCCCTCAGCCCTCGGGAACCACAAATGTCCTTTCTGTGTCTGTGCGTGTACTTGTCTGGACATTTCCTGTAAGTGCATTCACAGGCTGTGTGAGTGGCTTTCTCGCATGGGGCGTGATGCGTTCACGGTTTGCCTGTGTGACAGCACACGTCAGTCTTTCGTCCCACTGTATGGCTGAATCCTGTTCTAGTTTATGGATACGTTGGATGCTGTTTGTCTGTGGACATATGGAAGGACACGTGGGCCGCTTCCACCTTTAAGCTGTTGTGAATACTACAGTTTTCCACGCGGATGTACAAGGGACACACGGGTGTATAGGTAGCTGTTCGCGACCCTGCTGTGCACGGGGCACGCGGGTGTATAGGTAGCTGTTCGCGACCCTGCTGTGCACGGGGCACGCGGGTGTATAGGTAGCTGTTCGCGACCCTGCTGTGCACGGGGCACGCGGGTGTATAGGTAGCTGTTGGAGACCCTGCTGTGCACGGGGCACGCGGGTGTATAGGTAGCTGTTGGAGACCCTGCTGTGCACGGGGCACGCGGGTGTATAGGTTACTGTTCGAGACCCTGCAGCCAGCTCCTCTGGGTGCATCCTCATACACGGCATTGCTGTGTCGTCTGGCATGTCCATTCGACTCTTTGAGCACCTCCTGTGCTGGTTTGCACTGTGTGTTTCAAAAGCCGTTCGGTCTTGAGGCCCTCGTCTTTGAGGGTTTCGTCTGAGCAGCCCTGAGAGGCAGAATTACAGCATCTCCTGTCCGAACTTGTGTTGAGGAGACGTGCGTTCAGCTGTGGAAGAGCATTGGCAAAACCTTGGCATATATGATCAGCATTGCTGAGACTTGTTTCTGTCTGCCCTGCAGCTTATTAGGAAAGGCAGGAGCCAAGGTGTAAATAAATGGGACAGGAAGGCCCAGCAACCAGTTGGTCACTGATGGGCAGTTTCTCATGGTTCCAAGGTCGTGAGATGGCACCCTCGGGCAGGCCCAGGGCCCAGGCGTCCCATCCCCATCCATCCTGACGTGGCCCCAGCTGGGCACACTACCTTTTGGTGGCTCGCCTCCCAGCCTTGAAAATCCACGGGGCCGGCATGGGGTCCCTGCATGCACGGGGTCTCCTGGGATGCCTTCCCCTCCTGCCTGTTCCCCAAGCCGGGTCAGCTGCCTTTCTGTTGGCGCCTGGCTTCTTGCATCGCTCTTCTGCTGCTCCCCCTGCAGTGTGTCACCTCTGCCTTGGTCTGGGGACAGAGCTACAGGTTCTGACTTCCAGAGGACAGACCCAGGGGACCATCAGCTTATGGTCTTCAAGCCCCAGCTGTATCGGGGCCGTCATGCTGGGGTTTACTGTTCTATTTTAGACCTCACCTCTGACGCCCGTTTCCTCACCCTCAATACAATCGCATCCAGCTGACAAATTACGAGATTAGGGACTTTATTAGACATAATAGCATAGAAGTGGCTGAGTGACTAATTACAAATTAGTGCTCCTGGCCACTGCCCAGCCATCAACTAGGAAACGAAACATCTCATGGTAAGGTACGCAGAGTCCATGTGGTACGTCCTTCCGTGTGTGATGGCATCCATCGCAGGGACCGATAACGGTGATCCTGGGGGCCTTCTGTGAAGGCGTACAGAAATTCTGTTCATTCCCACGTGCCTTCAAACACGCCCGCCACTAAGGTTTGTCAAACGGAAATGGTTTTCCTGTGATTTTAAGTCATGCGCCTCACATTTGTTTGCATCTTTTAGACTGAATGAACCTTGTGCATAAAATTATACTTGGAGAACAATTAATTTCGTCGTGGCTCAAATGGGAACCTAAGGTGGGGGGGGGGCAAACATCATCTTGACCTGTGATAACTAGGTATTAGGGATATTTGGAATCATTGAAGTGGCCTTTTTTATATTTTCGACCAACATAAGTGTTACTCGGTGATCTCCTTTGAATCCTACGGAGAGTTGGTCTATTCATAGAAGCACTTGTGTTTTAATAAGACTTTTAGGGTTCCCTTTCTTTAACCAAACCTATAGCCTCCTCATGTGGAGATACTGTCCCGAGAGAGTTCTCCCTAACAAAACTGATTATATTCGCACAACTCATGCAGGAACCACGTCTGGTTATCCACAAGGAGACACGGTGGTGCTATTTCCTGGCATGTTTCAAGGACAGAAACTCGTGAATGGAATTTCTCTCAATGCAGATAAAATCCAAAGCTGATGGGTCATTTCTGTGTCAGAATCTGAGTCTCTCTCTCTCTCTCTGCCCCTCTCTCACTTGCATTTGCATTCTCAAAAACAAACATTAAAAAAATTATAAAGAAACTAACCTTGGGGTGTCTGAGTGGCTCAGTTAAGCATCCAATTTCAGCTCAGGTCATGATCTCACGGTTTGTAGGTTCAAGCCCCTCATCAGGCTCTTTGCTGACAGCTCAGAGCCTGGATCCTGCTTCAGATTCTGTGTCTCCCTCTCTCTCTCTGCCCTTCCTCCGTTCACACTCTGTCTTCTCTCTCTCAAAAATAAAAAGACATTAAAAGTTTTTTTTAAAAAAAACTAAAGGAGTTTAATGTTCTAAGTGAATTTTTACAATCCACTCTATTCTTATTTTTCTTGAAATAGTTGGTGAATTACGTGTTCACAGTGTGGAGGCACATTTTCCATGCCATTTAATTCACCCACTTGTACGATTCAGTGGTTTTTATCAGGTTACCAAGCCGTGGGACCTCCTTAAGTCAGTTTTAGAACAGGCTCATCACCCCAGTGAGACCCTTCATGCCTAGTTCCTAATCCCCATTCCTATCCCCTGCCTGAGCAGGTTTTTAAGAAGTCACGTTTTTTTCTATGTTTCATCCCATTTCTTTGAACCCAGGGCGTATGAATATGGCCCTCGGGGCTGTTGACAGTCGTGCACTTACATCATTCCGCTGCATGACCCTATTATCATTGTCCTAGAAAGACCCAGAACTGAATCGCTGAGGCATGAGGAAATGAATCCTGTGCATGCTGTATGTGCTATATATCTCCGTGACCCCGCTTGGAATGCTCGCCTTGGTCTTCCTTGACACGAAATCACGTAAGCCCTCTTCTGCCGTTTTTGCTGTTTTCTCCTCCTCCTCCTACCTGCTTATTTCCTGAGGAAATGCCTGTGGCCTTCTTTCCTACACTCGGGCCCTTAGGACTGATTTCCCCTTAAGCAGGCCAGCTCACCTGTCAATGAGACTGCCGTAATTTGTACGTCTATGACCGCTATCATTTGAAAAATGGATCATTATTTCAAGGGACACATCTAATAAGAAGGGTAAGGAAAATACAGTGCATATGCGTGCATCACACGGTTGTCAGTTGAACCCAAAACCTGGAATCTGGATATGAGAGCATGCTGGAGAGATTACTTGGGTTAAGAGTTTTCAAGAGCAGCAATCCAAAGTGATGTAATTTGGGAGTAGACGACAGGCCCCCAGGCCTGGTGCGGACAATAACTAGTGAGGTCTTACCCACAGATAAGATGGGCACAGATGCCTGGTCTATTGGTAATCTGGGACTTCAGCTATTGGACATCTGTTGGGAGTCTTGCCCGACTAAAAGCTTAATATCTTGTAAACTCTTTTCTTTCTGGAAACTTCATCCCGCAGATAAAATGTTGCTCTGAAATTGACTGCGACAAACAAGGAAGAATTGCTTGGTGATGTACAAGTGATCATATCCTTGGGTAGAACAGCCCTCCCTCTTTTAAATGTAATGGTAATAGTAAATGACCAACGTACCTTGGCATGGTTCCTGAGGTTTAGAGTCACTTAGACACAAATATAGATGTCCTTTCCTGGCCAGGGACTCTGAAAATGTAACGGCTCGCGTGTTAGGATATACTCAAACATGAAAGTCCACCATTGCACTCACAAAACCATAAGGGATCCAGAGGATGCGGGAAAGCATACGGAATTGAGGAAACCAGCATGGTGGGAACCCCAGGCTCTGAAAGGGAATATTTGCAAGGTCGGGGAAGAGAGAGAGAATCTTGCCACGAACGGCTTACCTTTCTCCTACAAGGTCAGGAAGACCAAAAATCCAAAACAAACTGATTGGAACACTCTCTTGCTGTCTGGTTCCCAGGTCTCCCTTGACTCAGGTTCCGTGCCCTTGGACGGAACTGCACTCCCTCTGTCGCACCGTCAGAAGCATAGAAACTTACCACGTTTAGATCACAAGTCCTAAAATGAGGATGTTGGCAGAGCTCCGCGTCTAGGGGAGAAGCTGTTGCCTTACGTTTTCCAGAGGGTACCTGCATTCGGAGCCTCGTGTCCCTGCCCCATTTTCTCCACACTGTTCCTTCCCTCCTGGCGTCTCCTTCTCTGACTCTGCCTGACCGCCCCCTTTTTATAAAGACCCCTGTGACTAGATCATTAAATTCTCCTCGTGAAACTAATGTGACACTAGAGTTGACAAACTAAAATTTAGATAAAAACGTGAAACATTAAAAAAAGGAAGAGACCCTTGTGATGACATTGGAGTTGGATCATCTCCCCATCTCGAGATCCTTAACATCATCATGCTTGCACAGTCCCTTTTCATGTAAGGTGACATAGTCACAGGTTCCTGGGGCTAAGAACGTGGCCATCCTTGGGTTCCATTGAGAATAGACTTTGATCAGAGTTTTCTGTGGGCGTATCACTCAGCTGTAAATGTGTTCAGGGGTGCATTAATAACAACTGCCATTGCTTGCTAAAATGAGATTATTATGTAAGTAATGTCCATGTGTCCACTAACGATCAGTGTGCACATGAGCTTTTCCTGCACTAATTTCATACAATAGAGACATTTTTCTCGGGTCAGTGTTCTTGAGCCGACCTCTGTGGATGCAAAGAGAGACAAAGGTTGACTCCAGAGTAAACAGATTCATTCCATTAATGAATACCAAGCACTATGTTTATCAGGATGTTCTTGATGACTGGGCATTAACAAAAACATGAAAAGTGTTGTGCTTGCTTTCTTTCTGTCCCTCTCTCTTTTCCATCCCTCCCTCCTTTATCCATCCTTCCTTCCTTTCCTTCTTTCCTTCTTTCTTTCTTTCCTTCTCTCCTTCTCTACCAGAGCAACTAACTCTATTCCGTGATCTTTCCTTTTGGTGTTTGTTTAACGACTTCTAATGGAGCGTACTTTGGGGGAGTGGGAGCTGTTTTTCTGGAGGCCCAGTGAAGAGAGTTTTGGCTCCTGTGACCTCTCATAATCTTCATGCTCCCGTCACCTGTGGCTGGGGCACCTGAGTCTGTTGGTTTTCCCCTGGCCATTGCCTCTGGTATTATTCTCCTGCATCACGACTGTGTCCTTTCTTTTCTTTGCTGACAGACTTCTCAAGAGTTAGCTGTTTCTGGCAATTGACTTCTGGATTCTTCCCGATTCACTGGCTCTCTGTGGATGGCATAGATGTTCCAAGCAGAGTCTCTGAATTCTAAACCCAGCGGGGAATGAAGCAGGAAAAGTCGGTGTGACCGCTTATTGAAATCATTCCTTGACAAGCATAAGGCCCTGGAGACGAGTCACCCTTTGCTGTCATGACTGACCGGGGCTCAGCGGGTCCTGGGATGAGGCGAGTGGTGTCAGGTGGACAGCAGAGACCTGGGTTGCGGTGCCCTTTCAGCAGCTCCATGGGTGACCCTGGGCAGGCACCCGCGCTTCACAGGCTCCATCGACGTCCTTGGTTTTTAACTCCCAACGTAACTGCAGTTTTAGAGTCAGTCCGAGGGCTTGAGCCACGACGCCCATGTTCTGCAAAGCTCCCAGGCTAAAATCTGAGATCCAGTGTCCTGGGTTTACATCGGACCATAAACCCAGGTGTTAATGTAACGAATGATACTGCACTTTTGGGGACGGTGGGGTTAGGAATCCAGAACGAGGTGATTTATAAAAGTCTTCACATGAGAGAGCTGGCATGCACCATAAATTCCCCCAGCCACCCAAGATTGATAAGTTTACAGTGAAAGCAAGTAATTATGAATCGGCCTCTAAATCACATTTTAACACCCTCACTCAAAAGTTGACAAACTGTCCCCACAAGTCAGACACTACTTACCAGCCTGTTACCAGCAAGCAAAGCCCAGAACCGGTGCTTTTCACGGCTGTCACGTTTGTCGATGCCCTGATTCACCTGTGCCTGTAGAGAAGGGGATGTTTAATGTGCACCGGGGAAGCCCTTCCTCTTGGAGTCAGAAGGCAAGTGTGTCTACCCATCAAAGAATAAGAGACTCTATTCTATGGTAAAGGACACAGAAGTGGTGTTTGGCCATTTGTGTGTTCCAAGTCCTACACATATTAATTCAATGTACGATCACATTTACCATAAAATGTTGAGATTATAAGACGGGCCTTCCCAATGCTGGGTCCTCGGGGTGAAATGGAATCCCATTTGTGGATGCTGTACTCATCGAAACAGCAGTTAATAGGGCGAGGGCAGGCCAAGAAAGGGTAAGGATGAAGAGTCACAGACCGTGGTTTAGGAAGGTAATTGTCCAAGAGGCGTGAACACGAACAACTGAATGATGTGGCCTCAACGAGGACAGGAATCTGCAAAGGTCTGCTGGTGTGCATGGATGCAGGTCTCTGGCCAGAGGCCCATCAGCCCCTGCCACACACCTGCCCATCACCAGAAGACCCCCAGCAGACCCCCTGCAGACCACGAGCTCACGCAGACATCCACTGTCTCAGGCTTATTGAGTTACCCCTGGGCTTTGAAGCCAGCAGAAGTTTCAGGAACCTTGTTGTCAGGGCTGAGATCGTGTCCTATGAGTTGATGCTGGAGGGATGGCCTCTTAAGAAACAATTATCGGGGCGCCTGGGTGGCGCAGTCGGTTGAGCGTCTGACTTCAGCTCAGGTCATGATCTCACGGTTTCTGAGTTCAAGCCCCGCGTCAGGCTCTGGGCTGACAGCTCGGAGCCTGGAGCCTACTTGGGATTCTGTGTCTCCCTCTCTCTCTCTCCCCCTCCCCTGCTCATGCTCTGTCTCTCTCTTTCTCAAAAATGAATAAACTTTAAAAAAAAGAAACAATTATAATTTATTTTGTCATTCCTTCTGTTTTTTAAGGGTCGACTCCACTGTTAATTATAATACTTTCCCCACTTATATCTCATATAAAAGAATGAGCATTAGTATATCCTTTGAAGGTAACTCAAAGGTCTAGACACCGTCAGTAAGGATATGCAGAAGATCATAGATTAAGTAATTGCTAGTGTTTTGCCATATGGGCTTTGTCTGTCCAGCCGGAAAGTTGACGACTGTGTGGGCCTTGCCTTTCATGAGTCAGGTGCCCAGCCGTGCATCTCATAGTGGGGACCAGAAGCTGTCAGGAGCTCGCTGAAAGGAAGCCAGGTAAAACTTCGCACCTGTGCGTCCGGTGTCTGCCAGGATCCATCACATCCCTCCAGTGCTGGGCTTCCCCTGAGTGAGTTCTATCTCTGTGGCCCCACCATGGGATGGCTAGTCCTTCTCATGAGGTAACGCTAACCGGAAGCTGCATCCGGGCCCCCGGTACAGCTTTTGGAACTGTGTATCTGACTAGATAGATACATGGATTCTAGCGTTAGCTCTGAGCTTTGAGCTCTCCGGTCCTTTTACCTGTAACCAAGGGGGAATGTCTTTTGAGAAATACGACCAGTTACTGGTTGGATGTTGGATAGGAAAGTGCTTTGAACAGCAGCGAATGCCTGTAGGTTGTGTGAGCTCCTTGGGGTGGATTCCTGGATGCTGCTTTCAGAAATAGTAGAAATGGGGCCATCTGTGGCAGCCTGCAGACACGAGAGAAGAAGGTGGGTTTGGGGCAGCGCTAGCTTGCCTTGCATTTCCCTGCCTCCCTGGGCTCTGCAACTGAGAGCTAGGGACACCCATCCGTTCTTTTTCCCTCTTCTTTTTTGTTAAAATTCCAGTATAGGTAACACAGTGTTGTAGTAGTTTCACATGTACAATGTAATGATTCAACAGTTCCCTACCTCACCTGGTGCTCATCACAGCAGGTGCCCTCCTTAATCCCCATCACCTATTTCTCCCCTCCCTCCGCCCACCTCCCCTCTGGTGACCATCAGTATGTTCTCTGTACTTAAGAGTCTGTTTCTTGGTTTGTCTTTGTCTTTTTTTTCTGTCTTTATTTGTTTTGTTTCTTAAATTCTACGTGTGAGTGAAATCATACGGTATTTGTCTTTCTCTGACCGACCTACTTCGTTTAGCCTTATGAACTGTCTAGCTCCGTCCATGTCATTGCAAATGGCAAGATTTCATTCTTTTTTACGGCCGACTGATACATGATATATGGCTGTGTGTAGATACCACAACTTCTTTAACCATCCATCTATTGATAGGTACTTGGGTTGCTTCTATAATTTGACTCTTGAAAATAATGCTGCAGTAAACATAAGGGCGGCATGCGTCTTTTCAAATTACTGTTTTTGTATTCCTTGGGTAAATACCCACTAGGGGAATTACTGCATCATAAAATTCTATTTTTAATTTTTGGAGGAGCCCCCACACTGTTTTCCACAGTGACCGTGCCAGTTTTCATTCCTACCGACACTACAGAAAGGTTCTTTTTTCTCCACATCCTCACTGACACTTGTTGGTTTTGTGTTGATTTTAGCCATTCTGAAAAGTGTAAGGTGATATCTCATTTTGCTTTTGATTTGCATTTCCCTGACGACGAGTGATGTTGAGCATCTTTTCATGTGTCTGTTGGCCATCTCTTCACAGAAATGTCTGTTCCAGTCTTCTGCCCATTTTTTTAAAGTTGGATTATTTGTTTATTTGTACGTTAAGTTGTATAAGTTGTTTATAGTTTTTGGATAGTAACCATTGATTGCATATATCATTTGTAAATATCTTCTCTCTTTCAGGAGTTTGTCTTTTAGTTTTGTTGGTTGTTTCCTTTACTGTTTAGAAGTTTATTTTTTTTTTAATTTTTTTTTTCAACGTTTATTTATTTTTGGGACAGAGAGAGACAGAGCATGAACGCGGGAGGGGCAGAGAGAGAGGGAGACACAGAATCGGAAACAGGCTCCAGGCTCTGAGCCATCAGCCCAGAGCCTGACGCGGGGCTCGAACTCACGGACCGCGAGATCGTGACCTGGCTGAAGTCGGACGCTCAACCGACTGCGCCACCCAGGCGCCCCTGTTTAGAAGTTTTTTTGATGTATTCCCAATAGTTTATTTTTGCTTTTGTTTCCCTTGCCTCAGGAGACATAAGTAGAAAAATGTTGGTATGGCCGATGTCAGACAAATTACTGGCAGTGCTTTCTTGTAGGATTTTTATGGTTTCAGGTCTCACATCTAGGTCCTTAATATATTTTGCATTTATTTTTGTGTATGGCTTAAGAATGTGGTCCAGTCTGGGGACACCTGGGTGGCTCAGTCGGTTAAGCATCCAACTTCGGCTCAGGTCATGATCTCATAGTTTGTGGGTTTGAGCCCCACGTTGGGCTCTGTGCTGACAGCTCAGAGTCCAGAGCCTGCTTCAGATTTTGTGTCTCCCTCTCTCTGCTCCTCCCCTACTCGCACTGTGTGTGTGTCTCTCTCTCAAAAATAAACAAACATTTAAAAATTAAAAAAAAAAAAAAAAAGAACGTGGTCCAGTTTGATTCTTTGCGTGTAGTTGTCCAGTTTTCCCAACACCATTTGTTGACGAGACTGTCCTTTTCACATTGCGTATTCTTGCCCCCTTTGTTAAAGATTAATTGACCGTATAATCATGGATTTATTTCTAGGCTCTCTATTCAGCTCTGTTGATCCAAGTGTCTGTTTTTGTGCCGGTACCATACTGTTTTGATTACTACAACTTTGTAGTATATCTTGAAATCTGGGATTGTGATGCCTCCAATTTTGTTTTTCTTTTCCAAGATTGCTGTGGGTATTCACGGTCTTTTGTGATTTCATACAGATTTTAGAATTATTTGTTCTAGTTTTGTGAAACATGCTGTTGGTATTTTCATAGGGATTGCATTAAATCTGTAGATTGCTTTGGGTAGTATAGACATTTTAACAGTATTTGTTCTTCCAGTCCATGAGTGTGGAATATCTTTCTATCTGTTTGTTTCATCTTCCGTTTCTTTCATTAATACTGTATAGTTTTTGGAGTACAAGCCTTTCATCTCCTTGTTTAATTCCTAAGTCTTTTATTATTTTTAGTGCATTTGTAAATGGGATTGTTTTCTTAAGCACCTCGGCTGTTGATTTTTCTGATCAATGACCACTCTTACCTTGCTTTTGCCTGAAGAATTGACACACCTTGGGACCATCAGGCTGAGACTGAAGTCCTCTCTCCCATGGTTTTTGAGGGTTTGCCTAGGATTATAGCTTAGTGGGAATATGGGGCTATTTCATCATATTGTACATGTATTCAGGACTAACGGTCTTATCAGCTCTTGTCTTATGTTGAGTCCCAGGAAATGGTTCTGAGACAAGGTGGGTTTTGGGGGGTGGCGGAGTTCTTAGGATCCACACTTATGAGGATGGTGAGGCAGAGGGGGAAGTTGGGTTGTCATACCCTCGCAACAAGACCTCATCCCGTTTGGGAGGGAGCTCTGGAGCTGGTGTGGCTCTCAGAGTTGTCTCACTTTGCATCAAGGAGGGCACACCTTTAGGACCCAGCCATGGGAATCTCGAGGGATGGGGGATGGCATCGTCTTGGGAAAGGCCACTGTCTCTGGCTGAGAGCAATTCCCAAAGACACATTCAGCTGAGCACCATCAGTTATTGACACAACCAGCAGCTGGTGGGAAGGGTGACCTCTGTCCTCACTTGATGTCAGAGCCCATGCTATGGCATCCGCCAACGCTCTTCTGTTTACCAATTCCTCAACACCATCTTCTCCTTTATGTTCAGAAGATGGTTTTCACTATGGATTTCCAATAGCTTCTTGAAGTCTTTCAGTCAACTTTCTCGGTGTTCACACTTGGCTTTCGGTGTTTACTTGTCTACAGAATCTTCTGCTAGCCTACACAAGCAGGTAGGGTTGTCAGCTCATGCACATTTGCCCAGGGCCGTCTCAGTCTGAACACTGGAACTCCTCAGTCCCGGACAGACTGGGAGGATTGATCAGCCTTTGGCAAAGCAATCAGCCAGATTTCCACAACCTGCCTTTCCGTTTCTTTACCGTCTTCGCATGCCATCTCCTTCTGAGGCTTGGCACAATCAGACTTCTTTAATAACCACACTTCTAGGCTACTGCTGGTGACAAATGCTTTCTCTCCTTCCTCTCACTGCTACTCACAGGGTGTCTTGAGTCTTGTTGATGTTTTCCCAGTGCAGTTAAGCCTGATGTCACCACAGAGCCGCCTGGGACTAGCCAGTATCAGAGGCTGGCAGGTTAACATACCACCTGATGCCTCGAGTCAGTTCACATTGGCTTCTGCTGCCAAATACAGTAAGAAGTTTACAAAAATTTTGTGGCTTCCAGGGCTCGTTGTATCTCAGAATCAAGGGAGAGGGATGGTGGACGTTGATTCCATCCTTAGATTCCTGTTGTGGTTCACAGTCTTATACAACTGAACGGGGAGGGGCAGGAGAGTGATGGATAAATGACCAGGTAAATGACAGTTACGGCGATTGTAGGTAAACAGAGACAGGAAGGGGTAATGAAGCATGCTCATGATTTGTGAAGCCACCAACTCGTCAGCATACAGGTTCACGATAAAACAGCACCCGTAACCTCTTGGTCTTAAATCTTCTTGTTCTGTGACTAGAACTCGGATTATAGTGGTGTCTCAAGAGACTTATGTTCATATAACTTTTCAGAGTAATGGCGGAACCATCACTGGTACATATGTTGTGGCTGTGTATCATTGTTGGAGCAAACTACCTCCCTTATTTTCCTGTCTCTGTGATCATACCCCTTCAGTGATTATTGGACCAGTACCCTACAGTTTCTAAACTTCGACACTTGAGATCATCTCATCCTTTGTGGTGGAGGGCTGGGTGGATGATTCTCTGTGGTAGGGGCTGTATTGCACATTGTAGGATATTTAACAGCATCTCTGGACTCTACCCACTAGATGCTAGTAGAACCCACCCAATCACGAGAACCGGAAATGTCTCCAGATACTGCCTAATGATCCCTGTGGGCTGAAATCACGCCTGGCTAAGAACAACTCCACTGCTGTTTTGAGAAATGTCCTCGGACCATGGGCTTTTAGGTTCTCCTGTGCTGTTTTCCTTCTGCAGGTAGGGTTTCTTGTGGCAATACCACTGTGATAGGCATTGTGACTTAATCTCCTTTGACGTGTTTCTTCTTCTTCATTAGTCACCGAGGATAGCAGGCGCAAAGTATCAAACACGGGTCAAAGGGTTTCCGTGCGGATGTCTCAGCATCTATTTTCTGTAAATAAAAGGGGTGGGCAACCGAGAGGAAAACACCGGCTTGCATCTTCCCTGTTTCGCAAGGGGTGGGGGGTCACCCAGTTGTTCAAATCCATATCCATATGATCTTTGTCTCGCCACATAATGTCATGGAGAGTCGGAGGAAGAGATGGCCCTGCGTGGTGGTTCTGTCATCCCAGCAGTGGGAGGTTAAGGATCAATGTTGACAGCACAGCATCCCATTTCCACAAGAATCCAACATGAAATGCCATGCCGGAAGATGCAGGAAGATTGATTACAGTTTCAAATGCCATCTCGGGGGGGAAAAATAACATTTCTGGGACACTGATTGAACCTGAAAAATTGTTGTTGGAAGCTTAACTTCAGTGAGGCAAGATCTATATGTGTGAAGATCTATAGAATAGTGGTTTTTCTCCAATGTGGTGATCTCTTGTGCATATGACGTATCAAGTGGGATGATACTTCATATTTTACAGCATGAACGATAGACTTATACATTAATTGTTTTAAGGCATATGGTAGTTTTTGTCTAAATGTCCTCAACTCAAAAAAATAAGTATATTCTTCACTAGATTCAAAGTCATCTTCATAGAGTGTAGGATTCTATACCAGAAGTTGAAAAACTTTTCCTACCGAGGGCCCGATAGTGAACATTTTCAGCATCGCAGGCCAGGCAATCTCTTGTGCAGCTACTAAACTCTGTGCTGTAGCACAGAAGCAGCCACAGATTATAAGGAAGCGAATGCATGTGTCTGTGTTCTAATATCCTTTCATTGTGGACTCTGAAATGTCAATTTAATATACTCTTCACATTGTGCAAAACATTCTTTTCTCAACCATTTAAGAATGTGAATAACATTCTTGTTTCGCTATAAAAACAGGTGGGGGACAGTCCTGCGAGCTGCAGTTTGCAATCCAAGTGCTATTTGGAAAATATTTATTGACAGCTTACTACGGCACATGAATGGCCTCTGCTGTCTTGATCCTTAGAGGCTGTGGGACGGACAGATACCAAATAAAAAGAAACCACGTATATAAGTTATTGGAAATAGTGATAAATGCTCTTCAAGGGAAACAAGATACTATGACAGTTAACCATGGAGGGATCTATTTGCTTTGTATTGGTAATCAGGGGGGGCTTCTCTGAGGTGGTGGCTAGTCAGCTGTGACTTGTAGCTAACCAGGGTTTGGGCAGAGAGTGGAAAGAAGAAACGTGCAGGAAGGGAGATCCTCCCGGCAGGAAAGAGCATGTTCCCCTGCAGTTTTTCACCATGTGCTCATTCAGTGTCTGACTCTTCTTCGTCTGAATGAATTCACAGGATGAGCCTGGTGCCCCTCATCCGTGTCTGCTGAGGGCCCCTCACATCAGTGTGCCTGCACATGATGCTGTCAGGAAGCTCAGATCCTTGAGGACAACTACCCAAGACGGTCTTCCGTTGCTGCAGGGTGAGTATAAGAGGTGCCCGCGTACGTCCCTTCCTTCCGAATGGATCACTGCCTGTTCACAAAGTGCTTGCCTCGCCCTGAGCATTGGTAAATCATGCCTGAGTACCTGGTGACTTTAAAATGGTGTTGTGGAGGGTCTGACATGCCGGGCAACAGGAATGTGGAGCCCACCTGGCCCTTTTGTTCAGAAGGGACTTGGGGGCGCCTGGGTGGCTCAGTCGGATGAGCGTCCGACTTCGGCTCAGGTCATGATCTCGCGAGATCTCGCGTGATCTCGCGTGAGTTCGAGCCCCGCGTCGGGCTCTGTGCTGACAGCTCAGAGCCTGGAGCCTGTTTCAGATTCTGTGTCTCCCTCTCTCTCTGACCGTCCCCTGTTCATGCTCTGTGTCTGTCTCAAAAATAAATAAACGCTAAAAAATTAAAAAAAAAAAAAAAGGGACTTTTCCCACGAGAGGTCACATTTGCCAAAGGGCGGCATCCGGGGGTCACACGTGCTTTCTTGGAGAAAAGCGGTACCACCAAAGAGGGCAGTGCGCACTGATAGGAAAATACCCGTGATCGAGGGGAGGGAGGAGGGGGGAAGGAAAGAGCACCTCCCGGAGGGTGCAGCTTGATGACACTCTGCCATGATGATGTCAAGACAGGCACCGCGAGGCAATCAGAGCCCATCACTGTCCCCCGTAGCAGCAGGCTCGGAGAAGTCTGCACGGAGATGCTTTCCAAGAAGATTCGGGTTCACATTGGTGTGGGAAGGCCCCCAAAGATGCAGCTGAGTCGTGGGGTCAGAGGTCCCTGGGGTTCAGATCCCAGCTCTCCGCCCGCTGGCCTCACGTTCTCAGGAAGCTGATTAAGGACTCTGTGCCCAGGTCTCCTCTTGTAAAATGGGGGTGCCAAGGACAGGTTCCTAGGGTGACTGAAGAGTGAAGGATGATGTTTTGGGGGGCACAGCTATGGTGAATACTGGGATGACACTGCCAGCCAAGGTGGGAGGTGTTGCCGACTATGAGTCTGGAGTTCTCTCTTGTCCAGGAAGGGGGTGGATGCAGAATTGAATATGAGAGAGGCTAATGACCTGGAGGAGATAAGAGCCCCAAACGGGTTTCATCTCTGGATTGATTGAGCTCGCAAGATATTAGCAAACGGTCTGGCTGGGGGTGGGGAGGTAGGGTGGGCAAGTGGTGTTTGTGATCAAAGGATATTGGCACCAGAGGGAAAGTAATTTCCTGCAGGTGATACAACAAGTTACTTTAGATCCCAGTCCAATATCTTGCTATCTCACCTCGGGCACTTTTGCCCCGTGGTGGCGGCTTTCTGCCCTAAGCTGTTCTCTAACCCATTTATGTAAGTAGAACCTACTTCCTCACAAGCAGGCCCTGAATAGATCTCCAGAACTCCAGTTTGGACCATTGCATTGCTGATGACAGGCAGATAGTTCTCCATTGGACCGGTTTTGCCCCCGGGGGTGGGAATCCGACACATCTGGAAGCATTCTTGGTGTCGTAACTCTGGAGGAGCTTTGCTGTTGGGATCCGGTGGGTGGAGGTCAGAGGTTCTGCTGACAGCACATAGGACAACACCCCCTCGGACTCAGACCCAGCCCCGAGCATCAGCACTGCAGAACTGGACAATCCCTGTTTGTTCGGTACAGCAAGACACTTCAGCTTCATCTTCTCTTCTTCCTTCGTGGAATATTCAGCGGTCTTTTACTCTGAGGGTTCTGCGGTAGAATAAGAATTAAAGAGAACAAAAAGAGAAAGACGTTTTAGGATTTTTTTTTTTCTCTATTAAATTGAAACCGCACAGCAGACGATTCTCCTACTGCAGGAAACGTCCATGGAGGCTTAAATCCTTGGCTTATATTCGTGCTTAATGCTTAGCAGCTTAACAGAGTTATTTTCTATTGTGATTTCTGTAATTTGTTCCTTAAAAGGCTCGTTTGTTCCTTCTCTCCAGTTCAGACACAGACTTTTCGGGGGTTTTAAAGAATAATTTATTTTCTAAACTTATTGTTAATGCGGGAGCTGGCTTGGAGTTCTGACATAGCTTTCAAAGCCTTAAGCACCTGCTAAGTAGAGTTTTATTTTTATTCCCCTAGAAACCAACTGAATGTTTTGCAGGGAAATACTTTGAGTACTTTTTTTTTTTTTTTTTTTTTTTGGTCATTTTAATCTAGAGGGGACATTGACATTCTTTGGACCCAGCAACAAGAGCTCAGAAAAAATTGACAGACTCAGTAAGCTAATGAAAAGTATGCAGCTGAAAAGGCTCATGATTAATTCATGATAAACTAATATGGCATTCATTATTCTTCCTTAATGTTCTGATGTAAAGTGGGAGTCTTTCAGTGGGGGCTAAAATATCTGTTCCTAAATACCTAATAACAATATCCATTATGTCTTACCAACATAAAGCCATCCTCATGGGGTATTTTAATGTACTTCACAATTTAAATTCAGGGTTCTTGAGTACAGCATATTAAACTTTTCCCCTCTCCCTAAGTGGATTGGTGATAATCAAGAAAATACTTTTATATAAGATATTCCTCAGTTTTCCCCTCCAAAAAAAAAGCTGACTGAAAGTAAAATGAAGTTTGCCTATGAAACTGAAAAAATTTCCTTTTTATGACACATCTTGTTATTTGACAAGAACTTCCAGCAATCTCTTAATTTATTCTGTTTAAATATATACTAGGATGGTAATTTTTTTTAATCCTTTGATGATAAAGAACACATTTTTCAAGGGGATTATAAATCCTTAGGATATTTTGTGGCAGCAAACACCCATGATAACAAGCACATTTTGGGGTCAAGATAATCCCAACCCCCCCAAAATTATGTTGATTGTGTTTCGTGTCTCAGAGATAATGAATGAGGGAAGGTTCATTATCAGACACATTGTGAGAGAACACGAAACAATCTGGAGATTGTACCATTGACCAAGGGATCATGGATAGCGGGGCACTTTGGTGTCACGTTCCTCCTGATAGCGGGCAGCGAGAACACAAAATAACCCGTGTAATGTCCCTACCAAAAGCTTTCAACTGGAATCCGTTCGCAAGGAAACGAGCAGACAAATCCAGAATGTAGCACGTTGTCAAGGACAGTTGACCTGGATTCTTCCAAAATAATCAGTGTCATGGGAAGCACAGAAAGGTCAGGGACAGTTCCAGATTTAAGAAGATGAAGAGGGGCACCTGGCTGGCTCAGTCAGTGAAGCGTCTGACTCTTGATTTCGGCTCAGGTCATGATCTCACAGTTCGGGCGTTCGAGCCCCGTGTCAAGCTCTGTGCTGACAGTGTAGAGCCTGCGTGGGATTCTCTCTCTCTTCCGGTCTCTCTCTCTGCTTCTCCTCCACTCATGGACACAAGCACATGCACTTGCTCTCTGTCTAAATATATAAAGTTTCAAAAAGAAAAATAATAAAAAGGTGAAGAAACACGATGACAGTACCTGAATGTGGAGAGGGTCCTGGACGGGGGAAAAAAGCAGATGGTACAATTATTTGGGGGCTGTCTGGGCGGTGAGTTGATTGAATCAGTGTTAGTCCGCACAGTTGTTCTCATGGTGTTGTGTTTATGGAGGAGGTGTCCTTATTCTGGGACACCCACGCGGAACTTTCTAGAGGGTCAAGAGTTATCCTCTGTGCAGCTTGCTGTGAAACATCATGAGATGAATACAAGTACATCTCTTATCCTTTCTTAATCTTCTGGTGTAGAACAAAAATGTGTGCACATACGTATGTGTGTGTATACATGCACGGGTACACAGAGGCAGAGAGCAAGCAGCTGTGGCAAAATACAGACAGTAAACCTAAGTGAAGTAGGATACGTGCATTCGTGTGCATGCTTTCAACTTCGTGTGTATGCTTTCGACTGTTCTGTGAGTTTGGAAGTTTTCAAAAGTGACTTTGGGGGAAAACAGGTTATGAAGTTTTATTTTCTTTCTCCTGTTGGAGATGTTTTGGTTCTACTGATGGTGTGTTTAAAATTTTGTACAGGACCAGTTTTTTTTTTTTAAGTTTTTTAAAATTTATTTTGAGAGAGAGAGAGAAAACAGAGTGGAAGAGACAGAGGGAGAGAGAGAATCTCAAGCAGGGTCTGAGCTGTCAGCGTGAACCCTGATGCGGGGCTCAAACCCACAAACTGTGAGACCATGACTTGAGCTGAAGTTGGATGCTCAAGTGACTTTGCCACCCAGGTGCCCCAGTGTTTATGTATTTTTGAGACACAGAGACGGAGTGAGAATGGGGGAGGGGCAAAGAGAGAGGGAGACACAGAATCCGTAGCAGGCTCCAGGCTCTGAGCTGTCAGCACGGAGCCCGACATGGGGCTCGAACTCACGGACCTCGAGATCATGACCTGAGCTGAAGTTGGATGCTCACCAGACTGAGCCCCCAGACGCCCCTCTTTGGTAATTCTTGTGCCACCTTGCAAACTTCCTGGGCCCCGCCCCTTTTCCCAGAGACAGGATCCACATGGAGGTTGATCACTACTGCATTCCGTCCCAGAAGTTGGCTCAGGATGTGTATGCATACCAGTCCGCTTTATACCTCCAGTTCTGCCTTTGTGGGTGCATGGTCTGCCGAGGCAGAGTTTAGGCAGGTGCTGAGGGTCTGTGCGTCTTTCGCCAGAGCAGGACGGTCAGAGCCCATCTAGCTCCTTGTTGGTAAGCACAGTCTGGCTTCAGAATTTAGAGCCAAAACTTTATCGTACATTTTTAAAAAGCACATGTCATAATACCTGAGGAATAAAACACTCCAGTTTTAGAAGACATCTACAGACAGTCTCCAGCCAAATACTCAATTTGCAATCATTACATCCATTCTAGTGAAAACACGTCAAACGTGGGACCTCATATGCAGTGCTGAGCGCACCGTTCCCGTTGGAACTGTAAGGGCTCCTCAGGCTGTGACCCAGAACCTTCTCCAAGCCTGGGGGTGTGGTCCAACTTGATTCTACTCACTTCCTGCGAAGCAACACTGACTTTCACATATGTTGGACTGATTTTGTTTAATGTTCATTTATTTTTGAGAGACAGAGCGTGAGCAGAGAGAGAGGGAGACACAGAATCCGAAGCAGGCTCCAGGCTCTGAGCAGTCAGCACACAGCCCCACACAGGGCTGGAACCCACAAACTGTGAGATCATGACCTGAGCCGAAGTCGCACACTCGACTGACTGAGCCACCCAGGCACCCCCACATGTGTTGGACTTTCTTATGGACAGAGATGCTTTGACTCACAACAGTGGTAACTGCTGATTTCTCTTCCTGTGCTGTGTTATAACCGAGGACCTCTGATGCCGAGAAATATGTGATAATTTACATAAATACGACATGGGTCTCGGGTGGCTCCTCCGGTGGCCTCCTGGGTGACTTGGTCGGTTCCACATCAGACTTTGGTTTAGGTCATGATCTCGTGGTTCATGAGTTCGAACCCCACATCGGGCTTTCTGCTGTCAGCACAGAACCTGCTTCAGATCCTCGGTCCCCCCTCTCTCTCTGCGGCTCCCCCTCTACCCCCCCACCTCAAAATAAATAAATACACTTAAAAAAAAAAGACGAGATGGGTCCATCCATGGCCTCAGCTGTGTCTTAGGCACAGTTCCATTAGCATTACCGTCTGGCCACGGGGAATGAGCACAACACCAGGGCCACATGCATTAGTTTGGAGGACGTGACATTTAGACGCAGAATCCTCTGATGCTAATAGGTCAGCAATCTCTGTGCATTGCTTCTGAGGTGACCCTTGTCTGTCCATCCGCACGTCGGGCCGAGCCATCCCCCCTCACACGTGTGTATCACGCCGGCCTCCTGATGGTTTGTGTGCACCATCAGCAGTCAGAGGCGCCTTCTCAACACCTAGACGTGATGCTGCCTCTGACCCTGTTGGAGCTCTCCAGTGGCTCAGGGCGGACAGGGTTCTGGAACGAGGGCTGGGAGGGAGGGTGTCCATGATGGGACTCCTACCGACCTTGCTTTCCCCAGGGATCTGCCCCTTCCACCCGCTTGCTTTCTCTGCGCCCTGCAGACACGTTGCATTATAAAGTGCTCTCGAGTCAGGCGCTTGTTTATTCCTCCTAAGGTCACCCCCCCCCCCCCCCGACCAGCAAACTTCTGGCGGTGGCCCTCTAGCTACGTGATGTGCCCCCTCCCCACTCCAGACACTCGTGCCCCATGTGGAGCAGTAGTCCCTCTCGGATGGGATCAATGGCACAGTCTCGATGCTTTGAGTCCCATCTGTCTCTGCAGACACATCGCAGGGTCTCCGAGGGCAGGAAACCCACGATGCTCCCTGCCGTGTTGTCATGCTGCAGGCTGCCTTGTTGCTGTTTAGGAAATAACTACTTGTTGAATACATGAGTGAAAAAAGATGGTTCTGGGACACCTGGGTGGCTCAGGTGGTCGAGCATCTGACTCTTGATTTTAGCTCAGGTCATCATCTCACGGTTTGTGGGTTCAAGCCCCACGTTGGGCTCTGTGCTGACAGTGCGGAGCCTGCTCGGAATTCTCTCTCTCCCCCTCTCTCTGCCCCTCACCAGCTCACTCGCTCTCGCTCTCGCTCTCTTTCCCTCTCAAATACATAAACTTTTTTAAAAAAGAAAAGAAAAGATCTGATGTCATATCCATTTTAAATTATGTTCCTTGGATTTCAGTCCAATAAGGTTACTTGCAAAAAAAAGCAAAACAAAACAAAAAAAGTCATCACCTTTCCGATACAGTTTGGCCTCTACCTTGCCCCAATGGAGAAAAAAGTCTTTAACTGGGTCTGGGGTGGTTCAAGCTTCCTCTTTGCCAAATATGACAGAGGCTAACACCTGTTAAAGATGATCTCCAACGAACCTAGGCAGGATCCCTTAGAGGAGGGAACGCATGTCACTCCTGGAGGAAGCATGTAGCCTTTTTTCTTGAGGCAAAATTTTAAATTAAGGTCCCTGAATTTTCTGCCATGTTGCACCCCGTGTGCTTTCATTGTGTAGCTGATGACAGTGAGGAAGTGTGGCAGTCACTTCATCTACGCTGCATGTGGGGTGTTCTGTTGTGATGGTCTTCTTTGCCTTTGAAAAGTTCCTGGGGCGCTTGGGTGGTCAGTTGGTTAAATGCTGGACTTTGGCTCAGACCATGATCTCATGGTTTGTGGGTTCAAGCCCCCTGTTGGGTTCTGTGCTCACAGCTCAGAGCCTGGAGCCTGCTTTGGATTCTGTGCCTCCCTTTCTCTCTGTCCCTGCCCCACTTGTGCGTGCTCGCTCTCTCTCTCAAAAATAAATAAACATTAAAAAAATAATAGAAAGCTATTAAACTCTCCACTTTCGGAGTGACTTCTGTAGAAAGTCGACTACAATACAGTTTCAAGTATGAAATACGATATTATTTGAAGTCAGGAAGTAATCCATACCTCAATTTCACATTCTCTGTCATTTGTCCGTATAAAATGTTGAAAGACAGTAATAAAGTGCTTGTAATTAGATTGATTTTATAATGGAGAGGCACAGCCCTCTAATTTTAAAACAGTAATCAGTCGATGACGAGTGGTCTGTGTAATACTATTTCTACCTATACTGTTTCACTTGAGATCTTTTCATTAAATCTGTACTGTACTCCTGTATGACTTTATATCCATAGGTTTAGGAAAATCAACTCTGAGTGGTGCCTGGATGGCTCAGTTGGTTGAACGTCTCACTGTGGATCAGATCACGGTCTCATGGTTCCTGAGTTGGGGCCCCACATCAGGCTTACTGCTGTCAGCACAGAGCCTTCTCAGGATCCTCTGTCCCCCTCTGTCTGCCCCTTCTCTGCTTGTGCTTTCTCTGAAAGATGAATAAACATTAACAAATTAAAACAAGATAAACTCGGAATATGACAGCAGAATGGAAATTTGCCCTCGAATATCATGGTTTCCTAATATCTGTCTTTTGTAACTTCACATGTGCATTCTGTCTTTGAATTCTACCTTTTTATAACCACACGTCAGTCTGTGGGAGTCCTTAGATTTTTGCAATCTGTTTCCAGACTCTGGGGGGATTTGCTGAATGTGTTTAATTATGTAACGTTTCGTACTGGATGAATGGGGAGCCGGTTGGGTTTAGTTGTCTGTCACGTTTATTTATTTCAATATCTAATATTCAGGGTAGGGTTTGATCAGGTGCATGGCTAATGTATACTCCCAAGAGTGGGTCAGATGTCATCTCCTTGATTAGTTATGTTCTTTGTTTTGTAAGACAGGCGTCAAACTAGTTATTCTGAGGGTAGGAAACCTCGTCTGCAGAATAAATTTGCCTCGGAAGGACATTTGGCTTTACTAGAAATGGAAAATTTCCTCCTAAGGTCCTTAGCTTATGACCTTACCATCCAAGTGTAAAGATAAGTGTGTTAAGCATGTTTAATAATGCTGAACATCATAGCGATAACTAAAAGCAATTTTGATTTCCTGTTCAGATTTCCTGTTCACATTTCGAGTATCAGAGAACTTTGTGAACTTCAATTTTCTTTTTCTTTTTTTTTTTTTTTGAATACTAGTGATCTTTCTTTCAAATATTATTCTGGGTCATCTTCATTAGGAGGGTCAAAAACTGTGGATTAGTCTCCAAGGGCTTGTTTTCTTGTTACTAATTTGAAAATATTATTTCAGTAACAGTTTTTTTCTCGTCAGCGTTCTTTCATAACATTGGAAAGCATGTAGGAGCCGTGAGGTAACTCCCTCAAGAGAATTTTTTGCCAGACTTGCAGGAAATGTCCAAGTTGTATGCAGTGAGTCTAGACTCTCAAATCTTGAGTTATCTTATGGCGTGTGTGGTATAGAAAAGCAACATGTTGGCCGTCCATGTCTCACTGCTGTCATTAACAGACTTCCCTTCTTTCTCCTCCTGTCTCTGGATGTTTGTTGGGTCCAACATGGAAAATGGTGGGAAAAGATGGGGAGAGAGAGGAAGGGGGTAAACCTGTTTTTGTTTTGTTTGTTTGTTTTTACGTAATGATGGCAGTGACTCTCCAAGAACGAGAATGGATCCGTAGCGCCCTGGCGAGCGCATTTCCCTGGAGCCGAGTCTGGTAGTGTGAGCTTCCATGGACCCACACCAAGAACAAAAGTTGTAGAAGAGTCTGCAGCCTGTTACCTGCACACACCTGCAGCTCCGCACCTCTTAGCCTCCCATCATCGCAACCACTTTGCTCCTTTTCCCCCCAGCACCCCCGTTTCTGCTGCCGCTCCTTTGTGGTTTCCATGTTCAGAATGTTCTAGAAGGGATGCATTTGCGGTGAAGTGCTCTGAGTCAACAACAAAGATACTCCTAATTTACGTATGTTCTGAACATGGAAACCCAAACCTGTTTTGTCTTCTACTTAGCCTCTCTCTCTCTCTCTCTCTCTCTCTCTCTCTCTCTCTCTCATACACACATACGGAGACATTTTTGGGCAGAGTTAAGGTTCACTGAGTCATTGCTTATAACTGCAGACTGAAGGCATCAGCCTCTTCACGTCCTGGGAAGGATGGATGTCACTTTCCATCCTTGTGTCCATTCTGGATGTGCTGCGGGAGGATGCGTTTTTCTCGGTAGTGATCTACCCGCGAGTTGCTGGTCCTTGTGGCTTGCGGGGGTGTGGGGGTCCCCCGGCTCGAGGGGGCTGTCCTGGAGGTTTGGTGCACTTATCTTGGGACACTGACATGGATGCTGTCCATCCTGCCATATGGGCTGCGGGGCCATAGAACCAGCCATGATAAGAGAGCAGACAAGAGTTTGGAGACTGAACGTGAGGCCTCCAGGCTCCAGGCTTGTGGTGTTCCGTGAAGTCCTGACTGTTGCTTCACAGGTTTCAAACTCACAGTGTCTTTAATATGAAACAGTCACTGTGCCTTTTATCTCTCTCTCTCTCTCTCTCTCTCTCTCCCTCCCTTTCTCTCGTCATTAGACACTTTGGTGGTGGTTTTCTTTCTTCCCAGCAACACATACCCAAAAGATGGTGACAAAGAGAGGTGAAGGTTGCAAAGCTATGCCAGATACAAGCATGTTAGACCTGTGGTTTTAGACCTTCAGCATTTCAGACGCGGTGCTGTTGCAAGCAGAACTTTCTTCCACGAGGGAAAAACTCCAGAGATGCGGAATCTGTGTTAATTCAATTCTCTGCAGTGAGTGTGTATTAAGCATTTACCATGTGCTTGTGTGGAAAGAATAAGCATTTAAAAAGATTTCTCTAAAAAGACAATCTTGCCTGACAAGGGCCAGCTGCACAGCCTTAGAACGTCATGATTTAAAAATCAGAGCTCATCACATTGAGGTTGTCTCAATTAGGGTCTCTTCAGGCTTACTGGAAGCATAGATTCATTGTCTTTTTTACTCCCATTAGTGCAAATTATCATATTTGAGGCGTTTTATAAATTTAATTGTGACATTGTATCCATCGGCACAAAGGCAGTATGATTGAGTTGCACTCTGTGGACTTTTTTTTTTTTTTCTGATTATAAAAATAAGTAGAATGCTTTGATAAACACAAGAATACAATTAAAAATTACCTAAAAACCCCTGCTTGGTCCCACTCCCTCAAAACTGATTATAAATGAAGTTTTACCATTTTTCTCTACAAGTAAATACATGCATAAACCATACGTATCCATGCAGTAATATGAATAGTTGTTTGTTTTGTTTTTTTAATTGTGATCATGCTGCCATGGGGCGCCTGAGTGGCTCAATCAGTTGAGTGTCTGACTCTTGATTTCGGTTCAGGTCACGATCTCACAGTTGGTGAGTTTGAGCCCAGCACCAGGCTCTGTACTGACAGCAGGGAGCCTGCTTGGGATTCTCTCTCTCCCACTCTGTCTCTCTCTCCCCCTCTCCTGCTCGTGCACACTCTCTCTCCACATTAATAAGTAAACATTTTTTTTAAATTTGTGATCATGCTGCCTTTGTTTAATGTCAAGTTCTGCCTTTTCCACCCTAACGTTACACCATAAAGTTTTCCTTCATGACAAAATATTCTCCAAAACTTGAGAATTTTAAGGGCTGCGTAATGTTTTATTGTCACTTGTTTGTCTTCCCCCCATGCTTGTACCTCCACACATTTCCGAGGTTGGTAGGAATGTGTTCCTGAATGGCATGCGTGCCTCCCTCAGTATTTTCATAACAGAAATTTGTAGAAACACAAGTGCTGATTCAGAGAACGTGACGCCGTTGAGATGCTTGATCTCCATTGTCAGCTTTGTTCCCGAAAGCCTGGCTGAGTCTGCATTTCTGCAACCAGTGAGCAAGGGCCCCCATTACGCTTCCTGTTGTCAAGGCACAGTGTCATCACGTCCCAATATTTGCCAAATTGGGAGATCAAAAGGAGCATTTTCCTTGCCTGTTAATTTTAGTTTTTGATTCCTGATGAGATTAGATGGTTTTCGTGTCTCTATTATAGTTGACTTCGTTCGTCATGTGACATTTTTCAGTTAGGGTGATGATGGTTACTCTGTCCCCTCCTGTCTTCCGGCCGCTTTTTTCTCAGCCGATTCCTTATCACATCCTTCTCCATTCTGACGTGATGGGTAATAATGACCTATTTCCTTTGAGCTACTTTGTGGCCACACACACTCTTTTCCACCCTGGATTCTTCTCCCAGACCGTGTCTGGAGCCTGTTTTTGTAGGTAAAGGGAGTGGGCTTAAACTTGCCGGGTGCCCAGTCCTCATGGAAACAGGAAAAAGAAATAAAAGAAATGGGGTTAGAAAAATCACATGAGTGCTGTTGGGTCTCATAAGACAGAGTCTTGAGCAAGTATGTGACCCTGCAGCCTAGTGAAGAAGGGTAAATTTTGTGCTCAGAGACATAGCGCCCATCCAGTTGAATTACATGACAAGTGAAGAGTGGTTTTTGCTGCCTAAGCGCCAACATCCACATTTCACGGTAAAAAAGGGAAGAGATGGGGATTTAATTATTGCAATTATTATTAATCATGTTTGACTTGTTCCCCCAAGGTAAACGTGACACTCGTATCCACTCTCGTTTGGGGACGCCAGTGAAGAGAGCGTAACAACCACAAATGCAGGCAATTGTGTGTGAATGCTCTCTCCCTAGACCAAATAGCGGATCTCAAGTTGCAAACACTCGGCCCAGGACGTGTGCACGGGCTCTGTTCCTGGGCCCCCACACCTGGAGGCTGCCGTGGAACTCCAGGTGGCAAATTGTTTTGCCTTTGGATTCTGCGAGTTTGGGGATTTTGTCTTAGTCGGTGTGGCTGTTGGAACAGCAAAGCCACGCTGCGTCTTATGTTTTCGATGTAACCCGTCCCCCCCTCCGCATGCACTTACGATCTTTCCTCTGCCCTCAGTGCCCTAGGATTCAGTACTCATGGGCTTTTCCCCCAGGTCTGTTTTCAGTCACGGCTCTGGACACACTGTCTTCTGTTCAGTATGCACATTCACATCCCTGACTTCTGAAACTTTGTCTTGTGTTACCGCTTTGGAATTTACACACACCGCCCCTGCATGGTTTTTCTTTCTTTTTTCCTCTGCTTCGATGCCTGCTTATGACATTCTTGTGTCATATTTTCTCTGCTGTTCTCAGCCACCTTGCTCTTTATTCCACTTTCCTTTGAGATGCTCTCCAATTCTTGTACCCGGCTGAATTATTTCATCATCGATCAGGTGCTGTCTTTCCAAAACTTCTGTTTTCTTCTCTAAATGTACTTTTTCCAAAGCACCTTTTGTTTATCTACTGATTGATTGCTGGATGATTGAAAGATTTTGGTTTGGGTGGTTTTGTTTCTGACCTTCATGGTAAGGACTCCTTTCAAATGGATTCTGGTCCTTTGCTCCTGTTTATAGCAAAGAGGGAGGTTCTGCAAAGCTGAGTGGAAGCTGTGCAAATTGTGCCAATGGGAACACTCACTCTGGGTCTCGCCTGTCAGATAGCTGGCCTTTCCGTCCGTGACCTGCAGCTGTTATCTGGGAACGTCGCTTTCTGCAGAGAGGAATCCTGTCTTGCAGACAGTCGGGACCCTCAGGAGAGGCCCCTGGCCGTGTGGACCTCATTTCAGGATGGCGTGCCCCTCTGTGCACACCCTGTTTTCACTCTCTCCTGGTTCCTTTCTCAGCAATCCTTCCCATGTCTGCTTGCCACTCTCCAAAACCAGTCTGTTCTTTCCGACTGCTTATGTCCAACTGGGTTAGTAGACGATTAACATTTCCTTTTTGGATTTTTAAGTGGTATTTAGAGGCCACTGATTACGATACATCCGCATTTTTAAAAACTTAACGTTTAAAATTATATTTAAAAACTTTTAAGTTTTATGCTTAAAATTCTCACTTGCTATCATCCTGTCTGTAGAATAGCAATATCCATATCCCTCTTGGACAGTGAGGAAGTTGAGACCCAGAACGGTTAGGAAATTTCCTGAGAACCACACAGGAGACGTTTTATTGCTGACGCAGTAACCAGTTTACTCTGGCTCCAGAGTTGACGTTTACTAATTTTTGTCTGTGGTGTATGTTGCACCATAGGACACTGCCGAAAGTTATTTTTGACCTATACGAATGGTCGTTTCCACTGCCTGATCCTAATTTTTTGTAAAAAGATCTTGTCCCATTAATCAATAATTAAAGCTTTTCCTTTCCATCACAATGATAATTAGTGACAGTAATAGCATAACCCAGGAGCATTGACTAAAAGGCATTGGTGCCCCTGTGTTGAATAAAATCTACATCCTAAGTTGAAGGAAGAGCTAACCAAAGTTTCGCTGAAAAATTGGGTGGTGAATTTACTGATTATCTGATAGATCACACAGACCCAGTGGTTATCAGGGAAAATCATTTATTCGCTTCGCTTTGGCAAGCAAATTGATACTCTCTTCCTGTCATCCATTTTGAGAGCTTACGAATTTTCTTAAAAATGACACCTGTTCTCTCTTGTAAGGGAAACACATTTTTAAGAGGTGCTGATTGATTTTTCTGCATCACTCAGGACTCCACATTTGTATCAAGAAGACAACAGCTAACACACTGTGCTCATCTGCCCTTAGCACACATGCGTTGTATCCACGCTGTGTTCAAACGTTTGCATGATGTGTGCACAGCACAAGGAGCAAGGCTGTACTGACAAGGGGAGGGGTGCACAATACTGATTATCTTCAACAATTGAGTCAGATTCTCTCTGTAAACTTTCACGCAGAGGAAGGACTGAATTTATAGCTTTGCTATTGCTTGAATTCACAAATAATAGATTTAAGTGTGTTAATTTTTTTAAATGACGTCAGAGGGGCGCCTGGGTGGCTCAGTTGGTTGAACGTCCGACTCTTGATTTTGGCTCAGGTTGTGGTCCCAGGGTCGTGAGTTCGAGCCCCGCATTGGGCTCTATGCTGACAGAAGGGAGCCTGTTTGAGATTCTCTGTCTCTCTGTGTTTCTTTGCCCCTTCCCCCATCTAAAATTTAAAAAATGATAATTAAAAAATTAATTTAAATGATGTCAGAAAAAGGCCTTCTGAAATAGAGGTGAAAACACCAAACCCTAACTGAAGATTTCACCCTATGCCACAGACGTAGTGTTTGACAGGGATATTTAGAACTCAGAGTATTTCAACATTTTATCCCAAATTGGAGCTTTAATGAAAGAAGGATCAGTCTTTAGAAGTGAACTTGCACATAACTGAAGAATTATTCTCTAACTTGCTGGCAAGAATAACTTATGTGATAACTTGGGGCAGGTCCAAGATTGCACATAGCTGTTAAACATCATAAGCTTTGCACAAATCAATGCATGACAAATATTTTCTTTTTTTTTTTTAACGTTTTTTAAATTTATTTTTGAGACTGAGAGAGACAGAGCATGAACAGGGGAGGAGCAGAGAGAGAGGGAGACACAGAATCGGAAACAGGCTCCAGGCTCTGAGCTGTCAGCACAGAGCCTGACGCGGGGGGGCTCGAACTCACAGACCGTGAGATCATGACCTGAGCTGAAGTCGGACGCTTAACCGACCGAGCCACCCAGGCGCCCCATGACAAATATTTTCTAATTTCAACCCCATCCCAGGAGTGGAGTGGATTGTAGGGGGGCACAAAGGGAATGGTCTCCTGGCCTCTCGAAGTTGGTAGAACCACAGGAAGCTGGATGGTGTTGGAACCAACCCAGAGTTTGAAGTGCCCACTCCTGTCATGACTGTAACGCCAGATACTTGCTTCACGGGTGGCGATGGGAGGGCCGAACTTAGAATACAGTGTAAATAGGCATGAACAACATGGGGGTGTTAAGCCATGTCTCTCCATGACGTCGTGAGTTTTCCTCATTCCTCATCCGTTTGTATTTTAAGTGTTTCTCTTTGTTTTCATTGTAGTCATAAAAGCAAGACTTGTTTAATATTTAAAAAATCTAAAATCAGGGAAGCATTGGAAAAAAACACCCTCATCCCATCACTGGTACTAAGCACTGTAATTGTGTGTGTGTATGTGTGTGTGTGTCCTTCCAGAATTTCTTAGGGATGATATACAGAAATCATAACTTACTCTTTGATCTGTTGTATGGTTTCCTTTTTTTTTTTTTTTAATTTTACTTTGAAATAACTATAGATTCAGAGACAGATACAAAGCAGGAGTGCAGAAATATGTCTTGTACCATATGTTCAGGCTGCCCGGTGGTAAAGGACTGTTGATTTTTAGTTTTTTTAAGTTTGTTGTTTGTTTGTGTGTTTGTTTATTTACAGAGAGAAAGAGAGTGGGGGGGAGGGGCAGAGAGATTGGGAGACAGAGAATCCCAAACTCCACACCATCAGCACAGAGCCTGATGTGGGACTCAAACTCACGAGCTGTGGGATCATGACCTGAGCTCAAATCAGGAGTCAGATGCTTAAGCGACTGAGCCACCCAGGCATCCTAGGACTGTTGTTTTCAACAGACACATTTCCTATACTTCTAGCCCTGGAAATTCCTGAGCAGTGAAGATAATTGCTATCTTCACCTCCTGCCCTCCTGCCCCCTCCCTAACTTCCTTTCTTCTTTTCTTCATTTCCTCCCTCCCTCCCTCCTTCCTTATATTCTCCCCTTCTTTTCTGTATTAACTTTCTAGGGCTTCTGTAAGAAATTACTGCAAACCTGGTGGTTTAAGTGTTTATTTTGAGAAACAGAGACAGGACGAGCTGGAGAGGAGCAGAGAGAGAATGAGAGGGAACCTCAAGCAGGCTCCACACTTCCGCGCAGAGCCCAGCTCAGGGCTCAGTCTCATGAACCGTGAAATCCTGATTTGAGCCAAAATCAAGAGCCAGACGCTTAACCAACTGTGCCACCCTGTTGCCCCATCATCTGCCTTTTATAAGAACATTTGTGTTGACATGGGGCCCACCTGGGTAAGCCAGGATCCTCTCCCATTCTCAGGGTCCTTAACCTAAACACACCTGCAAAGTCCCCCTCTTTTGTTTCTTAAAGTAAGATAGTCACAAGTTCTGAGGAGTAGGACGTGGACATCCTTGAGGGTCTTTTTTTTTTTTTTCCAGCCCACCACACCTTTCCTGTGTTCTTTCTGTTCTGAGGTCAGTCCATCCAGACATTGTCTCCTGGGCCTTGATCGGATGCGCAGGGATGTGCTAACCATGGTGGATGGCATTGAACCGTGGTTCCATGCAGAGAAATGGTCCCCTACTTATGGTGGTTCGACTTAGGATCTTTCCACTTCTGATTTGACTACGGTGCTAAAGCAGTCTGTGTTCGGTACAAACTGTACTTGGCATGGTGCATTTGGATCGTTTCCTGGACTAGGGACATGCAGTGCTGTCCTCTCTCGTGAGGCTGGCCAGGGGCAGCTCCCAGTCAGCCCCAGCATCACGGGAGCCAAGAACCAGCACCCTGACACCCATTCCGTCCCCATACAGGCACCTGCTTGTCACTTGTCGTATTCAGTAGATGGCGTGAGGTAGTCAACGCTTTATTATAAAAAAGGCCTCTGTGAGATGATTGTGCCCGATGCCAGGCTAACGCACATGTGTGAGCACATTTACAGTAGGCTCGGCTAAGCTGCGATGTTCTGTAGGTTAGGTGTATTAAATGCATTTTTGACTTTTTGATATTTTCAACTTATGATGGGTTCATTGGGACATAACGCCACCCTAAGTCGAATATCTAAATATTTGGAGATAGGATATAAACCTTTGTACCCATCGTATGTGTTTTCTTTTTTCCATAACAAACAGTGGCTGCAAACGATACCCATATATTATGCCCCAGTCTGTGTGGGTCATGAGTCCAGCCCGGGAATAGATTGTTCCTGTGCTCAGGGAAGTCAGCATGTCACCTGAGGATTGGGATTCTTGTCCAGATGCGATGGGTATTGGCAGAATTCCCTTCCTTGCAGTTGGGGTCTCAGGCCCCAATTTCCTTGTGGGCTGTAGGTCCTGGCCCACTTTTGGCTCCTAGAGGTCACCTGTGATTCGGGGCACGTGGCCCCTGTAGGCAGTTCATGTCATAGTTCTTTATTGCTTCTTCGAGGCCATCTGAAACCATATTTTTCAAGGGATCACCTAATCGGGTCAGGCCCACCCAAGATGATATCCCTTTTGGATGAATTCAGAGTCCACAGACTAGTCTCCTACTACAGGAATGCCATCCATCACATTTACAGGTCCTGTCTGCCCCTCAAGGGAAGGGGGTTACACAGAGCGTGTACAGCTGGGTGGCAGGGGTATTGCTGGCCATCTGACAATTCCTCCTGTCCTGCCCACAGTTTTCTCGCTTCTGTCTGTTGGAACTCCTCCCTCCATAGAAGGTTGTCCTCCTTCTCTTTCTAACCACTCTTTCTGAGGTCCATAGCGTGGGTCTCTTTGTGGCATGCTCCAGCTTCCTGAGCGGCCCCTCATTTGGTGAGATCCCCAGTAGGCACCCAGTTGTCTGCTCGAGGGGGAGGGGGTCAGGGAGAAGGCTGGACTCCTCTTACACCCACTTCATACTGGCTTGTTCGTTCTTGTTTTTTCATCTCAGGGTCGAAGGCATGGTCTCCAAGGCTAAAAGCCAGACTGGGTTTGAATCCAAAGGTCTGCCATGTCCTTCTCCCTCCCATTCGTACTGGGGCCGCCCCCGTGCACATCCAGCAGCCAGAGAGTTGTCTGTGTGTTCCTCTGTCTCTCTGCTTATCCTCGGACCCGTCAGAACCATTCGGTACTCCATAAGAAAAGCAGTACGGGCTGTGATACAGGTGGGCTCGCATAATATCTGGCTCGGTGGAAAATTTGAACCGAGAAGGGCATGTGGTTTTTGTGTCTTCCTGCCCTGGGAGTGTGTTGTTTTACATAGATAACTCATCCAGTGATCCTGAAGATAATCCTTTGGAGATCACCAGAATACTTACTTACGTACACATAAACCACACTTCTTCCCTTTTGATGCAAACAATGGGGAATTGCACCAAATGGTTTTCTTCCTAGCAAGTACTGTGCTTTAATGAATTTGCAGGATACAATTGAAATCAGCATTAAATGTAATGCTTTCTATTTAAATATCCACACTCTTCCCTGCTGTTGGAAATGGTGCAGTCTAACGTGGTTTTAATCACCTACAGGTTTTCTGTGGTTTCCTTTTTACGTGTAAAGATTACATGTCTTTGACGGCAGGGAAGGAACTGTCAGAGCCACCCTCCCGGGCCAGCCGCCTACTTTCTTGTGCATCCCATTGGGATTTTTGCTTCCCCCATCCCATCCCAGCGTGTCTGCTCCAGAGATTGTTACCTCCTTTTGTTGGAGGACTGCATGGGTTCTTTTGGACCTTACGGTGTAAAGGACTTGTCTGTAACCCCACATCACAGAAGATACTGTGGATGAGAATGGAGAGGGCCACATGCAGAACTGAGTGTGGGAAGGTCACTGCTTGGTGTCCAGCCCCTTTGTGTTAGGTGTGGAAATAGGATCCCATCACTGAAACCCAGAACTGACCACAGGACACAGGATGCTGTTCGTGTCTTGGCTTCAGAGGTGGGCATTCAGACACTGGAATGGGCTGGTAGCCCTGGGCAGCCAGACTGAACTCCAGCTTGGATGTCTCATTAAGTGTCTTCCATATTGGTCTTTTAGAGTTCAAGGGATGGCCCATGGCAGAGACCTCCATATCTAGGATAAATCCGAGGAGACGCTTATAAAAGACAAGCGGGCACGTTAAGGTGGCTGAACCAACATTCTGGGCTCACATGCGATTCTACAAGATCACCAGGAGATGGGAACTGAATTCTGGAATATTCCATATCTTTTATCAAGCCCTTGAATTTTTTTTTTCTTTTTAAAAATTTTATTAAGTTTTTAATTTTAATTCCAGACAGGCACTTGTTTTTGTCCATTTCCTGTGGGGGAGTGCAGGCGCAGAAACACTTTGCCTTCTTCCCTTGCTAGGTTCTTTTGGCTGGTCTATTAATGAAATTGGCATAAGACAGATTAACAGGAGAAAAATTTAATTTCATACGTACAGGGATGTGAGGGGCTCCAAGACAGTCAGGCAGCTGAAGCGTCTGTGCTGTCCTAGACTAAGGAGAAGGGGGTCGGGGCCTGGGGCTTCAAACGGGAGGAAGGGAATTCCTGGGAAGACGGGAAGAGCAGGTGTTTGGTGAACACACACAGAGCCCGTAGGGCTCCAAGATGAAACTGGACAGGCTGACTCCCTGCCCAACTCCCCCTCCCCCAGCCTTCCACACTCACCCAGACTTCCACACTCACCCAGACTCTGTCGTTCTCTCTGGTGAGAGCTGTGTTCCCAGACCAGCCCTTCTGTCTAAATTCTCCAAGGCAGCTTAGGGGGAGGTAAGCAGGTCTTTCTGAGCCTTCTGGCCTCTCATTGCCTTCAGCTCAGAACAATGCACCTGCCAAAGAGGTGCATCTTGGGGAGGCTTGTTCTGAACCCCTTCAGGAGAAATTCTGCTGAACGTGACAATAAGCATTTTGTATCCATGCATGGGGTTTCCTCAGAGAGTAATTTTATTCTTTCAAAAACGTTCTTTCGGCATTTCACATCCCTGAGGAGCCCATAAAAAAAAAAAATAACGTAGGCAGCCTCCCGTGGAATTTGGGGGGTGGTCTCCTGCAGCCTGTGCATTTTCTCTGTAATTTTATTGCAAGTTCTCTGTTGCAATCTCTGCTGTGGACACTCATGCCAGACCTGCAACCTGCTCCTCCTACAGATGTATCACTGGTGGACGTGTTTGGAGATGAGCCCATGAGAATGGGAAAAGTCCTCAGAGGATCTTCCCGGGTCATTTCGCCGTCCAAATGAGACATTCTCTGATCTTATTCTCTGTAGACCAATGAGGGGGTGGGGGGAGTCATCTACTGTGGCTGAATGCCGACCCCCCCAAGCTGGGCCAATTTTATCCTGTAGGTGTGGCTTCTGCACTGATTAGCGGTGTGACCCTCACCGAGCACCTCAACCTCTTAGAGCCTGTCTTTCTCCTTTATGGAAGGTGGATAATGGCCAGGCCTCCATTGTGAGGATTAGATGTGGGACTGTCCTGTCTCTCATTTGCACATGGACCATTTTTGAGAGGGAAATGAGGTGTTCATAATGAGGACAACCGCCAAGGCGCTTTGATGTGGGGATAGTGTCTGTAACATACCTGCCATGGTGTCTGCGCCATCCAAGGTCCCCATGCCATCAGAGGGGGCCCATGACATCCAAGGTGCCCACACCATCACAGGGGGTCCATGCCATCCAAGGTGTCTGTGCCATCCAAGGTGTCCACACCATCCAAGATGCCCATGCCATCACAGGGGTCCCATGTCATCCAGCGTGTCCACACCTTCATGAAGTGCCCATGCCATCCAGGGTGCCCACAGCATCACAGGGGGCCCATGCCATCCAAGATGTCCATGCCATCACAGGGGGCCCATGCCATCCAAGTGCCCACACCATCACAGGGGGTCCACGCCATCCAAGGTGTCTGTGCCATCCAAGGTGTCCACACCATCCAAGATGCCCATGAGATCACAGGGGTCCCATGTCATCCAACGTGTCCACACCTTCATGAAGTGCCCATGCTATCCAGGGTGCCCATGCCATCACAGGGGGCCCATGCTGTCCAAGATGTCCATGCCATCACAGGGGGCCCATGCCATCCAAGGTGCCTACACTATCTCAGTGGGTCCACGCCATCCAAGGTGTCTGTGCCATCCAAGGTGTCCACACCATCCAAGATGCCCATGCCATCACAGGGGTCCCATGTCATCCAGCGTGTCCACACCTTCATGAAGTGCCCATGCCATCCAGGGTGCCCACAGCATCACAGGGGGCCCATGCCATCCAAGATGTCCACGCCCTCACAGGGGGCCCATGTCATCCAATGTGTCCACACCTTCATGAAGTGCCCACGCCATCCAGGGTGCCCACGCCATCACAGGGGTCCATGCCATCCAAGGTGTCTGTGCCATCCAAGGTGTCCACACCATCCAAGGGGCCCACGCCATCACAGGGTCCTATGCCATGCAAGGTGCCTGCTCCATGACAGGAGCCATGCCATCCAAGGTGTCCAGACACTCATGAAGTGCCTGTGCCATCCAAGGTGCCCACAGCATCATGGGGGCCCATTCCCTCCAAGGTGCCCATGCCATTGGTAGGTGCCTGTGCCATCGCAAGGTCCTGGCTCTGCTCTCAACTCATCTTTGTCTGTGTCACCGTGGTTTATACACCTGCAGAGGTGCTGTACGTGGTGCACAGCTAGTGCACAGTCAATGCTGTTGACATCCTCCACCTGACAGCATTCACTTTTCCAAGTCACATTATTTTTCACTGATCGCAAGGGATGCCCGTTGCAACATTGGAAACTCAGGCAGATTCATCTATGTCTTTCCTTTCTCAGCCTTTCCATAGAGCCCACCCTCCAAATCTTTCATGAACTCCCGTGGCCTTGTCGGCTCAAGTTGATCGAGGGCAAAAGCTACTGTCTAGAAGGAAGCACTTGATGTCTGTATGCTTTAATGGAAATCGGAGTCTGTGCAATCCTGCTCCCATTTTTTGTCATGTGTTCTCTTGGGCTGTGGAATGAAGACAGCTTACACATCAATGGATAGCGGTGAAGAGAAAAAAAAAGGCTCTGTGGAGGCAGATAAAGCAGGGTTCGGTGCACAGTTTCGCCTCTTGCACTTCCGGGCAAGTGTGGAGAGTCCTGTCACCTCATGGTTCTCTGGAATGGGGGGAGAACATTGCCCTGGATGTCGGTGGCATGGTGACCGTCTGGGGAACTGCTTTCCTCCCTGTTGTCCTCAGAGCCACGTTGCCCCCCCCCCACCCCACCCATTATGTTCTCCTCCTTTCCTTCCATGGAGGAAGCCCCATGGGAACTACATCAGCAGACTATCTTCCGTCTGGCTGTGATGCATTTGACCAAGGAAAGCCAAGACATTGGAAGGGGAGGGAACTCGGGTTGAGGTATTCATCTGAGCCCCTCTTCCTTCCCTGCAGGGTTACCAAGGAAGGGCTGCATTCTGGACTAGGGGTGCCAGCTCTCCTCAAGAGCCCTTGCTTGCTCTGGGTGACCATTCTCTCCCCTTTGAGCATCAGGGTAGTATCATCTTTTGGGACTAACATTGTCCTCCTGGCTTCCCTATTCCTGCCCACACCCCTGTCAATGTTTTAGTAAATCCTCCATAATTCTATTTCGCGGGTATCTTCTCTTTCCTGTTGGGATGTCTCACTGATTCTGGGCTCTCCCTGGTGCCCCCAGGAAAACGGCACCTCATTTGTAGACCACAGAGGCCATCCTTGGTAGACCCTGGAGAGAAACCATTGCTGTAACTTTGAAGCTCACGTGTATAGCAGACATAGTGCAATACGTAGCTCACTGAAGTCAATCAGAGATGCTCACCCCAGTAGCTGAGTAACAGATAGACTTACCTGCCCTACAACATAACCCTTATGTTACTAATGTCTCACGGGATGGGGCAGACACACACCTGCACCACTTTTCGTGAGAATGGTGTTGGTGAACTGGCATCTGGCTTTCTGTAGATGCTAAATAGCCAGGATGCTACACCAACAGCTATGATTCTGGCACCTTTATGACATCTCACAGGACAGGAAGGTTGATTTTATGTAAAGATCAAACTTGAGGGGCACCTGGCTGGCTCAGTCAGTGGAGTGTGCGACTCTTGATCTCGGGGCTGTGAGTTCGAGCCCCATATTGGCTGTAGAGATTACTTAAAAATAAAATAAACTATTTAAAAAATCAAACTTGGAAAAAGGCTCCATCTCTGCCAGTCTAGGAGTCCCCTACACCCAAGACAACCTGGTCTGCATTAGAAAAACACACAGATGCAGACTCAAGAAGGAGAGACTTTTATCGAAAGGCATTATTTCAAGTTGGAAAAACACTCCAGCCATTAGGTTTACACAATTTCAAAGCTTAGGCAAAAAGGGTTTCTCTTTCGTGAGGAGAGGTAAACAAAGCCAGGGGAACCAGGTGTGAGATGTGGGATGAGAGGGTGGACAGACTGGACAGTAGATCCAAGAATGGTTTCCCCTGGGGCAGCCTGTCCTCAGGAGGGGCTGTCTGATGGCTCTGGGTTAGAGCGGGCCAAAGTTTGGGGCCTTCAGGGAAGGAGAGAAGCTGAACCAAAATTTGTCAAGTATTTTATTCTGATTGATAAGTAGGGACAAGCCATTCAGTGAATCATTTGACACAAAGAAAGGGAATTTGGGGAGTCTGTGTCTGACCTTGTCCAACGTTGTCATGGGAGGCATTCAGCAATCTTATGTGAGTCATTCGAGGAAAGGTGGTTCTTTGCAGTCAGCCATTTTCCAAAACGGAGAGGGCAGGGGTATTTCTTAACTATTTCTGACTTGCAAGATCACAGGGCTTGGGTGAAATTCAATGTCATTAATGGCAGCACTTGAACTGACAACCTCTTCTTCCATTCAGTGTGGTTGAGCTTCAAGGGAGAAAATATTCAAGGTATACCCAGAGAGAATGTGTATTTGGGTATATCTCCATCCCATTCAGTGTGGTTGAGCTTCAAGGGAGATAATATTGAAGGGATACACCAAGAGGATGTGTCTCCATCACATTCAGTGTGATTGAGCTTCAAGGGAGAAAATATTGAAGGGATACGCCAAGAGAATGTATACTTGGTCATATCTCCATCGCATTCAGTGTGGTTGAACTTCAAGGGAGAAAATATTCCATGGATTCACCAAGAAAATGTATACTTTGGCATATCTCCATCCCATTCAATGTGGCTGAACTAGAAGGGGGAAATATTCAAGGGATACACAGAGAGAACATACACTTGGGTGTATCTCCATCCCATTCAGTGTGGTTGAGATAGAAAGGAGAAAATATTCCATGGATACACCAAGAGAATGTATACTTGGGTGTATCGCCATCCCATTCAATGTGGCTGAACTAGAAGGGGGAAATATTCAAGGGATACACTGAGAGAACCTACACTTGGGCATATCTCCATCCTGTTCAGTGTGGTTGAGCTTTAAGGGAGAAAATATTCAAGGGCTACACTGAGAGAATGTACACTTGGGCGTATCTCCATCTTATGATCTGTTGGCCAAGCCATTGCAGCAGAGCCAGGCTATGAATTAAAGATGGATTTGAGGGTGATGCCTTGGGGAGCTTGGGCAGGCCGTGTTTCCAAGGAGAAGGTTCCTCCTGCGAATATGCTCACTAAACTCCTACTGGTAAGCAAGCATGGAAGGAGGGTATGTGAATGATGTTCCCATCTCCTTGGCCATCGGCCCATGTTCCTGACAGGCGAGCGGCATCTGGGAGATGCCTTGCAGATAAACATGTCTTCCAGAGAGCGCTCTTGCTGCTTTCCAGCTTGAAGCGGACCAAGCTGGGAAGTGCAAGGCAGCTACCTGCTTCCGCCGGTGTTCTCTTAACACGCATTGTCCTGCACTTGCGTTTAAAATCTTCTGTTGCTTGATAATTTCCATTGATTATAATGATTTTCTGTGATGCTTAGCAAGGGAAGGTTTAGAAGGGGTTGTAAATGGGGCTAATTAGTGAGATGCAAATCGCTTTTATGGCTGTTTCCAAACATTTAAATGACCCATAATTAAATTATGTTGCCAAATTATTTGTTAATTATCATCTTCCTATTGAGTTTATTTCATCAGGAGATCCCGTGCACAGTCTCACGGGCAGAGCAAGGAGTATCCTGCAGATGGATCCCTTGCAGAGAACAAAGAGAATGCCTATTTGGTTGGGTTTCTTTCTCAATGGGCACACGTTCGTGTTGTTATTTCCACTTTGATCTATCTTAGATGATGAGTTTACTTGTGGACTGACAGGATCTCCTGGTTGGGAAGGATGACAGCAGTCACTTTGTTCAAATTCCCTCCTTCTCCACCAACTAATCCCTGCCACAATATCCCCGACAGATGGGGTTTTTCAGTCTCCTCCCAGTCGTGGCTGGGGAGAGATGCCATGTGACAGGCTGATCATTTCGTGGTCTGGCAGCTCCTGTAAGATTGTCTTCCTTGTTTTGGACACTGTCCTGGCTCGGGCCTCAGAGACAACAGCTAAATCTTTTCTGTCTTTTGCATGCAGCTACTCAAGCAAATTTAAAGGCGATTCTTTGTGTGTGTGTGTGTGTGTGTTTGCTGAATGACTTTTGTTTATTTTTTAACACAGTTTATTGTCAAATTGGCTAACACACAGTTATGTTACAGTTAACTACACTTAACGAAAGACATTCGTGGGACTTTGTCCCATTTATGTTTCAACCACCTTGACACACGGAGGGGGTTTTGGAGAAGGTGATGTGACACTCAGTAGTGAATGCTTGGAACTTGTGTCTTCTGTCTTGGTCTGTTTCTGAGATCTTCTCTCCTAGACGAAGAGCCCGGCAAGTTTTGCATTCGTATTGGTTTCTACTTTTGCCTAATCCAATGTGGTGGATGGATAGAGCAGGTAACCAGTCTCCCTCTTGGGTGGGGGAATGAGAAGGAAGAGCTGGGGTCGGGGGACCCCGGCATGGGGAAGGCTGATTCCCTGGCAGAAGGGTGTAGGACTGGGACTGGCCTGGTCGGGAACAAGGGTGTGAGCCTGTACAGACACGCACACACACAGAGCTCTCTTCCAGAGGGTCATGTTGGCTAATCATACCTGTCACACTGGCTCACCTTGCCCTGAGACCCTGCGGTGGCTTTGCTGCAGACTCCCAACCAAGGGTGTCATTTGGACACGTTTTACATGGAATCTTCCTCTGGCTGGGCTTTGGACCTGACAGAATGTTCTGATAAGACTACGCATTTCAGGTGCTCACCATCTTAACTATCTGAGTAATTAAATGAAAAAATAAATGCATGAAAAGCTTCTGCATTCTGCTTACACATCCTGACAGCATTACACATGTATTTGTAGTCACGAAGAAAACAGTAGTGATTAAATGATAGGTTGTGTGTTGGCGGTGGAGGGGTGGCCATGGCCATCCTCCCTGGAAAGATGGTCAGGCTGATTATCATTTTTGTGGAATGTCTTTCACGCGGAGGGGTTAAGCGGCCTGCTGAAGTGTGAGGCTGACAAAAACCGCTGGCCGGCCATGCACTTAGCGGGGATGTCCTAGTTGTTTTGAGTCATCTTCGCCTCGTTCCCTAATCTGGTTGTTAAATCGGTCATGCCTGCCCCCGATTCCTAATAGCTAAAATAATGTTCTTCTTTTTCATCTCCAGTCATTGCCCAGCTGAACGGTTCTCACCCCCGTAAGGAAAGCTTTAGTACCTCGGACAGAGAACAATCCCAGGGGCCTTGTGATGTTACAGCCCTGATGGCAATCAATAGGACGTGAAGAAGCTTTCACTCTCTTTCCAACCCCCCGGCTTTCCCTTCTCCTTCAGACCCTCTGCATGCTCCATTTTCTGTCCTTTCACATTTGCTAACCGTTCTCTGCCATTGCCTGTGATGGAGGTCCAGTCCTTCGTGCTGAACGTTAGAAATTACCACTGGTAGGGTACTCGGGTGTTTTGGCCAGGGGATCCGGGAATATGGAGATATCCCCAAACCCGTGTTGACCCAGCCTCTGTTTCCTCCTGTGAGGTCCCTGAAAAAGACCTCTGTACGGCGGTGACCTCCTTAGGCAGAGGTACACTTTATTATTTGCTCCAGCACTGAACTCCAGTGAATTGTAGCAAGTTAGACTGGGATGTGCCCAGACCTCCTGTCCTGCGTAAGGCAGACAGACAGCATGGCTTCCTCCCATGCGGGAAGGGGGCATGTGACTTTCTGGAGACTCCTTTATGAGGCCATCGGTCCCGTCCCCTCCCCAAAGCCCTGCCTCCGGATAACATCACCTGGTAGGGGGGTTAGGATTTCAACATCTGAATCTCTTCAAGGCGGTGGGGGAGACACAAACAATGACACCGTGACAGCTTCTATTTCTTAGAAAATCCTTCTGTGATTCACCATTGCCAGTAAACAGCTCCCCAAAATCTGGCCGCCCTACCTTCTACCATACCTCATTTTAATGACACTTCCATCCACTGCTCTCCGGTACCAAGAACTCTCCAGCTATGGTGACCCCCGTTGACCAGACAGGACGTTGTGAGATGTTCACATGCCCCAGAGTTTTGAGGACCACTCTGGTTCGTAAAATTCAGTAAAGTTTTACATAAGTGAACACGTGAGCTGAGCCATGGTCACACGTGGGTAACGACAGAGCATTTAGGTGTGGAGGTCAAGGAGAGGTATGCCAGGGCCAAGCAGGACAGTGATTTCTTCCTCCCACACAGTAGTCTGTTGGCGAGCACCTTAACATCACTGCCTGATGCCAACTAAAATGGCAACCAGAGCATCCCACTTGCAAACTCACCCAAACATGTCCCAGGTGGAGATGCGCTAGCCTACAGGTGGTGTGCACTGTCCTGACAAACAATATTACCAGGGATTCCAGTGGCTTCCTTGTTGTGGGAGTCTCTTCATCACAGAGCTTTGAAGGCCCTGAAGAACCCCTGTATGTCCTGTTGGTTGTTTGCATTCGTGAATGAGCTAGACTCTCTTGATAGCGCATCTCCATCCCAACACGCACTTTGTCCTTTGAGACAAAAACACAATTTGCCGCAAAGGTAATCTCTTATGCCGGGGCACCTGGGTGGCTCAGTCGGTTGAGCGTCCTACTTCGGCTGGGGTCATGATCTTGTGGTTCACGGGTTCCAGCCCTGCATCGGGCTCTGTGCTGATAGCTCAGAGTCTGGAGCCTGCTTTGGATTCTGTGTCTCCCTCTCTCTCTGCCTGTCCCCTGCTTTCTCTCTCTCTCTCCTCTCTCTCTCTCTCTTTCAAAAATAAACATTAAAAAAATTTTTAATAAAAATAAATTAAATAAAAAATAAATTTAAAAAGATAACCTCTTATCGTAAAGGCAGTTCACTCATTACAAAATATACATTTCACAAAATGACACTATATCAAAGCTCCATGGCATTAAATATTTTCTGGGGACTATGACAACATAAGTAAATATATGCTTATGATAATTATGAATTATTACGTGCAGGGGGAGAAACTGACAATTCTCTTTCGTCTTAAGCGCAAGCCATTAGACGTGAATATCTACCTATAAGAGATTCAACCATCTAGACTGAAAATAACGAATCATGAGCAATAAAAGTTTCCCTTATAAAATTTGGGATAACAGTGAAATATTAACTTTTATAAGACACTGATATTTGTAGACATTTCCGCATACTAATATAAGGTGATATATATGTGCATGTGAATAATCTCTGAGACAGATATATTTTGTCATACTTTTGGTCATTCTATGTATATATGTGTATTTAGGGTGTGTATACATATCATATATGTGTGTGTATATGTATATAGAGTATAGAGTAAAGTGTATTTTGCTTTTCAGTTACTTAAGAACTGAATGAGAGGAGCACCTGGGTGGCTAAGTCGGTTAAGCATCAACTTCGGCTCAGGTCATGATCTCACAGTTCGTGAATTCGAGCCCCCTGTCGGGCTCTGTGCTGTCAGCTCAGAGCCTGGAGCCTGCTTCGGATTCTGTGTCTCCCTCTCTCTCTGCCCTTCCCCTGCTCACACTCTGTCTCTCTCTCTCTCAAAAATAAAACATTAAAAAAAAAGAACTGAATGAGAAATTATATAATGAATACAAGTGTTCATTTGGGTTGTACTTAAATGAAATGCCTTATATACAGGGGCACAGACAGCAACATACATGTTGTTAGCGTGTGCATGATATAGTCATTTCAAAATATGTAGATGTTCACAAATTTTAACCCTGCAAATGACTGTGAAAAGAAATTCTCTAACTGTGATCAGGAGTCCAGGAGTGAAATTAATGGTGGTTAAGTATTTTCCATATTTTGTGTTTTAAAATCACATAATTACCGTTGGCAGATGAGTGGATAAACGGAATGTGGTCGGTCCCCACAATGGAGTATTATTCAGAAGCAGGAAGGAAATCCCGACACGTCCTACGACGTGGATGAGCCTCAAGGACATTGTGCTGAGTGACATAAGCCAGACACAGAAGGACAGATACTGTCCCGATGTGCTCAGATGCAGTACTTGGACCAGTGAAACTCATGGAGACACAGACTAGCAGGGTGGGGTCCAGGGGCGGGGAGAGGGGAAACGGGGAGTCAGAGTTTAAGAGGACAACGTTTCAGTTTTGAAGCACGAAGAGAGTCACAGAGATAGATAGGGGCGACGGTTGCCCAGCGGTTGTGAATGTACTCAATGCCACTGAGCTGTATGCTTAAAAGTGGCTAAGAGGGTACGTTTTATGTGGCTTTTTACCACAATGAAAAATTAATTAGGGGCACCTGCGTGGCTCAGTCAGTGAAGCATCGGACTGTTGATTTGGGCTCAGGTTATCATCTCACGATTCATGGGATCGAGCCCCACGTTGAGCTCCATGCCAGGCATGGAGCTGAAGATTCTCTCTCTCTCTCCCTCTACCCCTTGCCCCTGCCCTCTGTCTGTCTCAAAATAAATTAATTAAATAAAAATAAAAATTGCATAATTAGTGATGAAATATCAAACAGCCCAGCCCTATATGAAGTAAAATAGAATCCTCCAGCCGCGCCTTGCCCCAGCACCTTTCCTAGGAGGTACATGTTGTCCGGGCCCCTCTCATCACTTTTCCCTATGAATGGATTTGGGGTACAGCACACCTGGGCTGTCACCCGCGTCCCATGAGTCACTTGCTGCATGACGTCACGTGCCAGGCTCAGCCCCGTCATCTGTAAAACGGAAGTCATCACAGAGCCAACCACACTGGTTCTTGGTAGTAGAGAGTGGTCTCTGTACCGTGGGAACCTCAAGGCTCATGAGCTGATACAAACTGAAGGGGGTGAGTTGTTATTATCGCTGTGGCCATTTGTGGGTGTCTCCACCACCCTGATTCTGAAGCCTTGTGCTCTTGGCGTTGCTCTCCCACCTGGGCTGAGCGTGTACATTTTGGTTGCTCTGAACTCCAGGGGAGGGGCTCCCTTCAGCTGGCTTGTCTGGTTGGGTCTCGAGGAGACAACAGGACCATTCCCACCTTTGCCTGAGACATTCCCCATGTCATGGGCTGGCCTGGGATGGGTCTAGTCTCGTGAAAGAGTCTGTTTGGTGCCATAGATCAGCGAGGGCACCTGGGTCTTGGTGTGTGTCAGTGTCAAGGTGAACACTCACCTTTGCCAAGGTACCTAACACACGTTGAGGCAGCCAGACGTTTGCCCACACAGTCAGGGAAACGCTTGTCAGGAACTCAAACATGACGGGGGGTCGAATTCTCTCACTCTGCTTTTCACAGTTCTGGAACATTTTGCTTTGTGTCAGTGCTTTCAGAGTCTGCCCCTCTCCTGTCGCATGGAAGGAAAGTACGCAGTCAGCTCCAGGCAGACTTAAGGAAAAGCCATCAGGTTTGGGGAACATAAACATCACGGGAGCTTAGACGAGGTACGAGCCCTTGTGTTGTACGGCCGGAGGACAGAGGTGTGCGGAGATCGGGCGACCCGGTGGTTGGTGGCTAAGGAGCGTCAGCACCAATTTGCAGGGTGTTGTGCCCAGATTCCTTGCGTGCTGACCTACTCTTCATGTCCCGGAGCATAAGCTGTATGAGCTATAGAGAGAGAAGTGAGCAGGAGGCACCAGGATCTTGCAGGTTTCTGAACTTAGCACTTCGTCAACCCTTCCCAGATTTCAAATGTAAAGGAAGAGGCTCAGCAAGGCTTAATTTTTAAAATACCTTTCTTTATTCATGTTATTAAATCAATGTAACTCATTTAATTGTGCCATGTATAGGTAAGTGTATTGACAAATGCGAAGACCAAAAGACCATGTACTGTGGCATAGTCAGTAAAGATAGCGATGTGGTAAATAAGTGAAACGTGACCATTAATTTTATCTTGTTTTCTTTTTTAAAGACTTTTTTCTACGTTTATTTATTTTTGAGAGAGACAGAGAGACAGAGAGAAAGAGAGAGAGCCAAGCGGGGCAGGGGCAGAGAGAGAGGAAGACACAGAATCCAAAGCAGGCTCCGGGCTCCAAGCTGTCAGCACAGAGCCCGACGCAGGGCTTGAACTCACTAACTGTGAGATCATGACTTGAGCTGAAGTTAGACGCTTAACCGACTGAGCCACCCAGCCGCCCCTGAATATTTATTTTAGAAAAATTTCAAGCAGTTTATTATTTCTTGTTCAAGCATAGTTTGCATACAATATTACATTAGAAAAATCACAATTTATATTTAAATCTATAGAAATGCCTGTTTTCTTTAACACATATTCAGATAGGTTTTTTTCTGTCTTGATGTCAGATGACTTATGATTTTAAAACAGGACATCTATTTAGATAACACTTTGTCGATGAGATATATTGGTTAAGAAATTTTTATTATACATAGTTTGAATGGAATAAAACTGCATTTGTTCTAAAAAAAAATATGGTTTCTAAGTGTAGGGTTTTCTCTATTTTCAATATGCCTTTTTCTCCATTGAGCAAATAGATCAGGAACATTTTTGTTGCCATGGTAAAGCTTCTGTTATGTAAGTGCATTGTTAATTTTTCTTTAATGAACAAATATAATGTAATTACACCTCCAGTCACGAAGGTGTTCTGAGTTCGATCTCTTCTCCATAATGATTCTGTTTTAGGAATAGATACTTCCCCACAAAAGTTTTTTGTTTTTTTGCCAAATTAAGATTGTTCAGAAAAATAATTTAATTTTTTAAGGAGGGAAATTATGCAGTTTTTCAGAAATTAATGTGCATTGTTCATAGTTGGCAGCAGAGCACTTTCTTTTATTTTTAAAGTACTTTTATCAACCACGTTTTAATAGTTTGAAACGTCTTCATAAACACCTTTTTCTAGTTCATGTTTGTGGGGAACAAATAAGTTGTGGTTACTTCAGACAGTAATGATTTAGATGCAGTGAGATTCTAAATGGCTACTAACAGACTTAAATTTCCTAACAATTTTAATTGGGCTCGATGATAGGTCTCACCCGTGTCCTAACTATATCTACTGCAGGCACATTTTGGAGGTATAATTAATGACATAATGTCACGTTGAGCTAACCAAACCCACTCTGTGAGTCAGGAATTCATTCTCTATAGATATTAATAATTATTAAAGGGCATTCATCCTATTGGGTTTAATTCCAATAAAAAAAAGTCTACACCTGAATTAACAAGCATCTCAGCACAATTTTGCACAGAAAGTTGGAACAAATTTTTCCCAAGGAGGATTCATATGTACAATGGATCCTGACTGTGGTCAGATACTGGTTTGCAGCTGATTCATAACCTTAAGCCCTGGATAATTTTTGTCTTCATTCTTCTCTGCAAAGCCCATTGCTACAGTATCTTTCCCGAGAGCAAGCTTGAAGTCTCATTGACCTCTCTCTCTCTCTCTGTCTCCCTCCCTCCCTGTCTCTCTTTCTCTCTCTCTCTCTCTCTGACATGTCATCTCCGGTTAATTACATAGTGGTAGTAATAGTATCCCCAATCAGTCCTGTTCTCTCCCGCCTGCCCCCACCTCATCTGGGTACCAACATCTCTATGGAGTCCTGCCCACTGTGCTTACATTTCCTCCAGCCTCTGCCAGATCCAGGCACCACAAAGCAACAGGTTGATGGGAGAATGCAAATCAGACACACCCATCACCCCCTGATTCAGTTCGTCACCACCTGTTCGCCGTGTCCTCTGTGGGCTAACAGTGCCGTCCATTTCTGACCCCTGCCGTTCCTCCAGACTTTTCCCCAGCTCACAGTGTGAGTTTTGCACAGAAAAACAAAGAACCGAAAAATGGCACGTGGCTATGGGAACGCTGTGCATTCAGCCGTGTGCGCAACAAACACCATAGAAAGAACACAGAAAGAAACTGATCCCCTGAGCGGTTCCCTGAATACTTTATGTATTTTCCTTCTGTACATTTAGAATAAAAGTAAAAACACAGCAAACCAAAATTCTAAAAAAAATGAGTTTTGATTTTTGTGTACGATGAAGTCAGGGTAGGCCAAAGAACTTCTCTCAGCAGCTGGATTTTTTTGGTGAAATGTTACTTAAGACTCACAAGGGGCCTGGATTTTGCTTCATTTCATCTCTCTGTCAACCATGTTCCTCTGGGCTACCAGAAGTACATTTTTCATTCCTGGTATTTTCAACTTTCAGTCGTAAAACAAAAATTCATTTTTCACATGGTTGGTGAGCTAGGCAATGTATCTTTAAATTACTTACATAAATTCTGACCAGTCATTACTAATGAAGTGTGTTCTGGAAATAAGTTAAGCGTGGCCTGTGAGCCCCCGCCACAGAGAGCCTTTCTCAGGCCGTCGTTAGCACAACTAAACCTTCACGTCTAAAGCTCTTGTACCCTGTGTGAGTTTTCTGCTTCCGTGCAACTGATGACGGCAAACGTCAGCAGCTCAAAGCACATGGTTTGTTATCTCCAGAGGTTCAGTGGGTGGGGAATCTGGCCCAGCTTAGCTGGTCCCTGGGTGGCCACCGAGGTACCGGCCAGGAACGGTGTGTCATCCGAAGGATCCGTGCCCAAGCTCGCTCAGGTGGTTGTGGGCAGATTCTGTTTCTTGCAGCCTGTTGGCATGAGGGCCTCAGGTCCTTGCTGCCCATTGGCTGGAGGCCGCCATCACTCCCTCGTCATGGAGGGGCATCTGTCCGGTTATGCAATCTCACTTCCTTCAAGTCCAGCAGGAGGAGGAGTCTGCTAGCCACACAGAGGTCATGGGGTTTTGCAACCTCATCACAGACGTCACGTGCCTTTGTTTTCCACATTCTGTTCATTACAAGCAAGTCTGGAGGTCCGGCCCCGCCCAAGGGGATGGGATTATCCAAGATGGGAGTCAGTAGCAGGAGGGCGTCACTGGGGTCACCTCTTTGTTTCACACTCTGTCCCCATCCTTACTATCATCTACGCAAAGCTGTAATAATAGTGCTGTGATGACTGCCCCCAACGACTACTGGCTGCTACTGATGAGTCCCTTATGGATTCACGGCACTCAGCATAAAATTTTATCCTCTTGAGGGCACGTACAAGGTAGTGTTATGTTCATCTCCATTTAACACAAAGTGCTGACAAAGAGGCTGAATTCACGGCCCAGGTTTGGCCGCCACCCGGCAGGGGGCCAGGATCGAAACCTCACCTCACCTGCAGAAGCCACCTGCAGAAGGCCACCCTTGAGGGTGCTGTGCTTGGGGGTCCCCCCGATGTGGCCGGCCAGAGCCCTACCGGGTGATTCTGAGGCTCCTTCCCCTGTGAAACCAGCCCAACCTGAGGCCGTCACGATATCTTCTATCCAGTTTTCACCCCATGGGTGTGTTGAATTGGAACGGATTTGGTTGAATTGCCAGTGAATTGCTTTTAGTTGTAAAGGTATGGATGCATGAAAGTCTTCCTAAACAACCAGTGGTGTTTGTCTCAGGCTTTATCATTTTGGAGACCTTTTATTTCTCTTTCTTTTTCGTTTCCTCAGGGGAAGGCAAGGCGATGTTCTCCCCAGCCCCAGCTTCATTGGGGCATGATTGACAAAATTGTATATATCTGAAGTGGAAGGGTGATGATTTCATATACGTATGTGTTGTGAAACGATTATCACGATTAAGTTAATTAACACACTGCCCACCTCACATATTCACCATTTTCTGGTGTGTGGTGACAACGTTTACAATCTGCCATCTACATGCTTTGCAAGCAAGGATACTGTTATTAACTGTGCTCACCATGCTGTCCGTTAGGTCCCCACAGTGTGTTCATCATGTAATAGAAAGCATGTAGCCTTGCACCAACATCACCCCGTGTGTGTGCCCCTAGTCAGCATTCTCTTCTGCCTCTGAGAGTTAAGATTCCACCTATAAGGGAGCTCAGTCCGTGTTTGTCTTTCTCTGTCTGGTGTGATATCTCCTGGTGCATCCCTGTGGTAGCAAATGGAACTGTTTTCTTCTTTTTATGACCGAGTAATAGTCCATTGACTCTGTGTGTGTGTGTGTGTGTGTGTGACTGAGCAATAGTCCATTGATTGTGTGTGTGTGACTAATAGTCCATTGACTCTGTGTGTGTGTGTATGTGTGTGACTGAGTAATAGCCCATTGACTGTGTGTGCGTGTGTGTGTGTGACTAATAGTCTATTGATTCTGTGTGTGTGTGTGTGTGTACGTGTGACTGAGTAATAATCCATTGACTCTGTGTGTGTGTATGTGTGTGTGTGACTGAGTAATAGCCCATTGACTGTGTGTGTGTGTGTGTGTGTGTGTGACTGAGCAATAGTCTGTTGACTGTGTGTGTGACTAATAGTCCATTGACTGTGTGTGTGTGTGTGTGTGTGTGTATCTGTGTGACTAATCGTCCATTGACTGTGTGTGTGTGTGTGCGCATGTGACTAATAGTCCATTGACTGTGTGTGTGTATGTGTGTGTGTGACTAATAGCCCATTGTGTGTGTGTGTGTGTGTGATTGAGTAATAGTCTATTGACTGTGTGTGTGTGTGTGACTGAGTAATAGTCCATTGACTGTGTGTGTGTGTGACTGAGTAATAGTCCATTGACTGTGTGTGTGTGTGACTGAGTAATAGTCTATTGACTGTGTGTGTGTGTGTGTGTGCATGTGACTGAGTAATAGTCCATTGACTCTGTGTGTGTATGTGTGTGTGTGACTGAGTAATAGCCCATTGACTGTGTGTGTGTGTGTGTGTGTGAGACTAATAGTCTGTTGACTGTGTGTGTGACTAATAGTCCATTGACTGTGTGTGTGTGTATGTGTGTGACTAATAGTCCATTGACTGTGTGTGTGTATGTGTGTGTGCGCGTGTGACTAATAGTCCATTGACTGTGTGTGTGTGTACGTGTGACTAATAGTCCATTGACTCTGTGTGTGTGTATGTGTGTGTGTGACTAATAGCTCATTGTGTGTGTGTGTGTGACTGAGTAATAGTCCATTGACTGTGTGTGTTTGTGTGTATGTGAGTAATAGTCCATTGACTCTGTGTGTGTGTGTGTGTGTGTGACTAATAGTCCATTGACTCTGTGTGTGTGTGTATGTGTGTGACTGAGTAATAGCCCATTGACTGTGCGTGTGTGTGTGTGTGACTAATAGTCTATTGATTCTGTGTGTGTGTGTGTGTGTGTGTGACTGAGTAATAGTCCATTGACTGTGTGTGTGTGTGACTAATAGTCCATTGACTGTGTGTGTGTGTGACTAATAGTCCATTGACTGTGTGTGTGTGTGTGTGTGTGTATACGTGACTGAGTAATAGTCCATTGACTGTGTGTGTGTGTGTGTGTGTGTGTGTGTACGTGTGACTGAGTAATAGTCCATTGACTCTGTGTGTGTATGTGTGTGTGTGACTGAGTAATAGTCCATTGACTGTGTGTGTGTGTGTGTGTGACTAATAGTCCATTGACTCTGTGTGTGTGTGTGTGTGTGTGTGTGTGTGTGTGACTAATAGCCCATTGACTCTGTGTGTGTGTGTGTGACTGAGTAATAGTCCATTGACTGTGTGTGTGTGTGCACGTGCGTGCGTGCCGCATCTTCTCTGTCCCTGTGTTGACAGATGTTTGGGTAGGTCCTGTGTCTTGGCCATTGTGAATAACGTGATGAACTCAGGAACGCATGTACCTCTGAGATCCCGTTTGCAGGGCAGCCCTTTATTTGCACCACGTTGGCTGAGTCCCCGTGGCAGACACGGGACGTCAGGGAACAGTGGATGAGACTGAGGCACGGGCAGCTCATGTTTCATGCCCAAGACCTTGTTGCTGGTGGCCCGAGCGGGGACAAGGCCCCTGACCCACAGTCCTTCACTCACCCCCCCCTACTTCCTAACAAGCAGGCAGTAAAAGCCACCAGAGAGAGAATCGAGGGCAGCATTAGGGGTGGGAGAGTGGCTGCTGTATGAGCCATGGCTCCCTGCTTGCTTGTCTCTAGAGGAAGAGGGTAGTGGAGAACAGAGCTGGCTTTGAAGAGAAGGGAAGGTGCTTGAGAGGGAGAGAGACATAAGAGGGGAGAGCGGAAGTGCGTCAGGAGGGAGAGGAAGGAGGTGTTCCTCCAGGTCAGCGGTGGGGGCCAGTCATGGCCGCGGAGCATTATCTGTAAGCACTGCTGGTACACGGGTAGGTGCAGAGGAGAAATCCGTGGTCACTCAGATGGGCCGCGGCTTCCGAATCCTTCTGTAGACACCGAGCTGCACAGCTAGGAGAGCACACGACGTGCGTGCAGATGATTTGACAGATGCTGGGAGGGGTGCCAGGTGGGCATCCATCGGTCCCTCTCCGCTGGGGCCTGTGTTGCTGCTGGTAGAGAGGGGGCGAGGCGGCGAGGCTGGGGTGCAGTTGAGCATCGTCCAGTGACCCATGAGCCCCACAGCAAGGGTGCCAGTGACGTCAGGGCTGGGAAACCCTGTTCACAATAATCAATCATCGTTTATTTACCCAATAAATAATTAATCCTGATGAAATACAGTTAAAATAATAATGATAACGAGCACGTGCTCCTGTGTTCTTCATGTAGGTGAGCTCACGAAGGCGTAGGCAGAGGGCTTACAGTGCACACATGCACACACAAAAGTGCGGTTCCGGATAAGAAGTTGTGTGTATTTACTGTCCAGGTTAAGGGAAGCACGAAAACACCCAGTAGTTAGAAGCACACAAGCACGGTGTCGTGGTTCTCTTGCCTTCTCTGGTGGGAAGGCCCCACGTTGCTTTGTTGTGGGGACGGGAGGTTAGGGGACATGCTCGTTTATCCGTCACTGGTGTTAGTTTTGCATTTCCAAGGGGTTGCATCCACTTAGGGACCCCTGATGTGCGAGCCCAGGGCATTTCCTAGGCACTACTAATGGGTGTCTTCATAATCTTGAGAAGCTTCACTGTGTGTTGGTGCTCATAGCGACAGACGGATGCTCCTTTTCAAATCCTTCTATCACCCATTGAACCTTCCAACCACGTACCATGCAGTGTAGTCTCCTTCTTAACCTGTGTTTCGGTGGCATTTGGAGTGAGGCATTTTTAATTCAACAGAAAAAACGTCGGTGCTATGTGTCACACGGTTTTCTTGGATGCTCGCTCACCCAGCCGCTGCCCTCCTAGTGCCCACAGCGCAGCGAGGAAAGAGGACGTCCAGTTTCATAGCCACCCAAGTTGCTGTGCAGTGTTGCCGAGTCACAAATGCTGTGTAACGTCGGGGAGTACGTTCAGAGCGGAGAGGTTAAGAAGGACATGAATGTTGACCGTGGTCAGGGACTGGGGTGTATCTCCTGCACACCTCCCTGCCGCCCACCAGGCCTGTCGAACAACATGCCCGGGACAGCACCTGCCAGTGCTCTGGCTCTCACTTGGTGGGGACTCAGGGTCGGGGCTGCAAAGGCAGTAGATGACGGGGACCAGAGGAGCGACGGAGGCAGAGAACAAAATGAACTGGGAAGCCGCGTCCTCCGGTAGAGGAGAGAATCTGATTCCCAGGGCCAGGCTTCTGGTTCCAGCTGCGAGGTTGAATGGGCACAGAGACCCTGGTCTAGGAGGCGAGGAGACGGTGATGGGAGATGGCGAAGTGTGACCTATTACCCAGCACCTCGAGCTGCCCCAGGCTATAAACCTTGTGCTCCTTGAGTTTTGAAACATTGAGCCAACCTTCCCTTTAAAAACAAACAAACAAAAAAGCGAATTTTAGAAAGGACAGGACGTTGACAGTTGGGTCTTAATGAAGTGCCCGTCTATCCAGAGGTCACACAGAGAACTTTTAGCTAATTACAGAGCTCGCATGCCAAAAAAAGATGGCGGGTGGTTGTGTTTTCCTTCTTCCAAGCAGAGCCTATGTGTCGGCGAAAAGTAGTAGAGTAGAGATGAGAGGTCACAGGGTGCCTGGGTGCCTCAGTTGGTGGAGCATCCGACTCTTGGTTTCCATTGAGGTCACGATCTCGCAGTTTGTAGGTTCGAGCCCCATGTCGGGCTCTGAGCTGATCCTGCAGAGCCTGCTTGGAATTCTCTCTCTGCCCCTCTCCCCGTCACGCGCTCTCTGTCTCTCACAAAATAAATAAACTTAAATAAAAAAAAAAAAAAAAGAAATGAGAGGTCATTACTATCCTTGGAGACAGAAATGTTTGTTTTGGAAGCAAACACCCTGGAAAGAGGATAAAGTGCTTTGCTCACTGGAGTCTGTGTTCCTGCAGCACAAATGGTCTGGGGCTTCAGATTGGGAGAAGGTCCCAGAAAAGGAGGTGGTCCATTGCGTGCTGGCGTCCCTCACTTCTGTCTTTGTCGTTGCCCTTTGCAGGAGGATGAGGATTCGCCTGGTCCTGCTGTCATTCCTGAGTGTGGCCCAGAGCCATGCAGCCACAAGGCCCAACCTGGTCCTCCTGCTGGCTGACGACCTTGGCATTGGAGATCTTGGGTGCTATGGAAACAAGACCCTCAGGTGCGATGACGTGCTTGTCGTGCGAAAGCCTGGCCCTGCTTGTAGGCAGTGGTCCCCAGTGATGTGAACACAGTCACAGAGCGTGCAGACCACCCCTTCAGGGCACACTCGTTCATGTGTGACTTCTCGTGGGTGCAGGCAGATACTGGAGTCGGGAAGGTGGGCGGGACTTGATGTGTTCGAACATGGGTAGTGAGTTGCATCAACCCAGAGAGACCACTAGAAAGACACTCCTAATGACTGTCTGACCCAATGATACTGTCCTGCTTCCACACGTCCTCCGTCTCTTCTTCCCATTGGCTCACCATTTTATTTTATTTTCTCTGTCTGGTACCTGGCTTTGTGACAGTGGGTGGCCCCCCTGCCCCCATCCCTCCTTCTTTTGCCTCCACAGTTACCACCCTGGCCGGGACAGGTGGCCCAGAGGCATGTGGCAGGTTGGATGACTCCAGAACCTTCCAAGGATCAGGGGTCATGGTGATGCTAGAAGGACAGTGGGGACCAGAATCAGGGACAGATGAGGGCATTTCATTTCTCAGCCTCCTGCATAACACTAGGTTCATGTAAGATGTATTCTAAGGGCCCTTTGGTTTAAAAAAGGAAGCTGGTCCTTGAGTAATGGAATATGGGCATCAAGACGGCATTCTTTCTTTATAACGATGAGAAAACAATCACATAAACTGGTCCTGAGCTTCCTCTTACTTAGCAATGATCAGTTCAAACCGAATCACACAAGGTGGGGAAAGAGATCGTGTGCTTTTATAGAATCTTCTCATGAGATCTATCAATAGTGACTCTGTGAAGCTTGGGGATGGACGCGCTGGTAAGTGCCACGGGACACTGATTTACTTTCTTGCCATCACTCTGCCTCGTCATCGTCTCTTCTACATGACAACGCAGCAGGAAGGGGTGTTTCATTGTGATGTGTCACATCAAACAGAAATTGGCTATACGTTTTTCTTTTCAGGAGAAACCATTGTGCAAGGCTTAACCAGACGTGTCTCAGTTCCACACTGAACCTTTGCATCGGATGCTGCTTGCTCTACGTTTTGTTTTGCTTTTAATGTTTAGGTATTTTTGAGACAGAGAAACCCAAGCAGGCTGCGCACTGTCAGCACAGAGCCCGATGTGGGGCTTGAACCAAGAAACAATAAGTTGATGACCTGAGCCAAAATCAGGAGTGGGATACTTAACTGACTGAGCTAAGTGACTGAGACACCCAGGTGCCCCTCTGTCATTCAACTTTTATTTTACTTATTTATTTTTTAATAATTTTGTTTAAGTTTATTTATTTTTGAGATTGAAGAGAGAATCCCAAGCAGGGTCTGTGCTGTCTGCCCAGAGTGCAACACAGAGCTCAGACTCACAAACCGTGAGATCATGACCTGAGCCAAAACCAACAGTCAGAAGCTTAACTGACTGAGCCACCCAGGCTTGTTGTTTTAAACTGTGAGCTTACCTGTGATATTTGTTAGAGTTTTAAACACATGGGCAAGGATGAGATTTCAATTGACCACATAAGTTTTCCACCCACCGTTCACCTCATTTTGTAAAAAATGGCGTAGATCTTACTTTTTGACACTTGCCGTACATCTCTTTTTAGTAATTTACTTTTTCTTATTCATGTCTATTCATTTTAAAAATTTTATTTATTATTTTTAATATTCTGTGTATTCCTCAGTATACATATGGCTCAGTCGGTGAAGCATCTGACTCTTGATTTCGGCTCAGGTCGTGATCTCACGGTTCGTAAGATCAGGCCCCACATCAGGCCCTGTGCACTGACCACATAGAGCCTGCCTGGGATTCTCTCTCTCTCCCTCTCTTTCTGCCCCTCCCCCCCTCAAGATAAATAAACATTAAAACAATGTATGTATTCCTGAAGTTCACTGAGAGAACAGACAACCGTTCCTCTTCAGCTGTCTTAATTTTAAAAAATTACAGGGGCGCCTGGGTGGCTCAGTCGGTTAAGCGTCCGACTTCGGCTCAGGTCATGATCTCACAGTCTGTGGGTTCAGGCCCTGTGTCGGGCTCTGTGCCGACAGCTCAGAGCCTGGAGCCTGCTTCCGATTCTGTGTCTCCCTCTCTCTCTGACCCTCCCCCGTTCATTCTCTGTCTCTCTCTGTCTCAAAAATAAACATTAAAAAAATTAAAAAAAAAATTACAATCAAGCTTTAAGGTTTTGTTTCTACCAAATCTCAAAAGGAAGAAAAAAAGCATCAGTCTAGGGATGGGGAGGTTTAAGTCAGATACACAGATTCAGTCCTTCTAAATCTTCTAAATCTCTGAAGGCAGAAAAGCACAGGGAAGAAGTTGACTGTCAAATGCACACACGAAATTCATGAGCGGGGGAGCACGTTGATGGTAGCACTGCGAGGAGACGACTGTCCCCTTGACACTGTGCACCACCGAGGGCTACTCTGTGTGGGCACCGGGCTGTGGGCCATGATGAGCAAGATGTGTGTTACCACCATGGTGCAGGCGCGGAGCGCAGTGAGCCGAGCTGTCCGTTTATGGTGAGCAAGCTGCTGTGATAGGATCTGTGTCCCACACACACATCAAGACCCCCCAGGGACAAGCTTGGTCATAGGAAGCTCAGGAGAATCCCATGTGTGCCAGGACCTGCAGGACAGAAGGTGGGCTGGCAGAGAGGGTGTGGCCTCATTCCCAGCGGATGATGAGGGGTGAGAGCTCAGCGTGGTTCCAGAACAGAAGGCCTAGCATGTGCACAACAACTGTGATGGGATTGGCCGGTCTGTTCCCAGAGCAGAAGCACTGGGATGGTTTGTCTTGCATCATGCATCCTCCTAGGTGTTTCCCTGGATGATGGGGAGGTGACGCACTGTGAAAAGCCACAGTGGAGCTGCATGTGTCAAGGTCATCGTGAATGACACGAGTCTTCTGTTCTAGGACTCCCAATATTGACCGGTTGGCTGAAGGGGGCGTGAAGCTCACACAGCACCTGGCGGCATCACCCCTGTGCACCCCGAGTAGGGCAGCCTTCATGACAGGCCGCTACCCCATCCGATCAGGTAACCTGTGGGCTCTGTGGCCATGGCTGCTGGCCTCCTAAGGGCATCCCCAGACTCCTGTTTCAGTGCTCATCTCTCCTGCTTCAGGAATGGCATCTGAGTTCCTCGTGGGTGTGTATCTCTTCTCGGCCTCATCTGGAGGACTTCCCACCAGCGAGATTACGTTTGCCAAGCTTCTCAAGGGTCAAGGCTATTCAACAGCTCTCATAGGTATGGGCAGCTGTGGAGTGGGAGTCGAGGGCCTGGGACAGGACATAGTGACTGCCTTCTTACGGATGACATCACGCATACAGTTTGCGCAACTTCAGATAGGGAACAAATGATCTCCATTTCAATTAAAATGCAATACACCTATCTGAGCTATTTGAATGTAAGGATACGGTCAGTGTGTGTGTGTGTGTGTGTGTGTGTGTGTGGATGGATGGATAGGTAGATAAATTAGATAGATAGATAGATAGATAGATAGATAGATAGATAGATAGATAATGATGGATGGACTGATGAATGTATGGATAAATGGAAAGGTGGATGACATAGGTGACAGAGGTAAGGATGGATAGATCAACAGATGAAGTAGATGATGGATGGGTAGATGAATGGATGAATTGTGGATGAATGGATGAATGATGGGGGGATGAATGAGTGATGGATATAGGGATGGATGATGGATGATGGCTATATGGATAATGGGTAGATGATGGATGGATGGATGAATGATGGATGGATGGATGAATGATGGATGGATGGATGAATGATGGATGGATGGATGGATGAATGATGGATGGATGGGTGGATGGATGGGTGATGGATGGATGGATATTGGGTTGATGGATGGGTGCATGATGGATGGATGATGGAAGGATGGATGGGTACATAGAAGATGGTTAGATGGATGGATGTTGAATGGATGGGTAACTGGTGGATGGACGGATGAATGATGGATGGATGAATGGATGGATGATGAGTAGATGGATGATGGTTAACGATGGATGATAAATTAATGAACGGATGGGTGGATGGATAGGTGATGGATGGACAGATGAGATACAGAGATGGAACAGATGATAGATGATAGATTGATAAATAATTATAAATAGCCATACAGCATACGAAACTACATACACACACTATGCTGTTGAGTATTTTAATTTTATATATTAGTGCTAAAATTATGTTAGACTTTGTCTCACTTGACATTGATTGTATTCAGTTGATAGGAGTGATACATTCCTCCTTTTTTAGTTAATACGCTTAAGTCTATGTGGGTCATCAGATGAATCCTAAAATATTTCATAGAAGCAAAATGACCATTGTCTTTTCTCCTACCTCTTGTCATTAAACCATCATGTTTTTCTTCTGTGAGACACTCAACCCATTTAGTGGTACAATTAACATTTTATAAGAAATGTTCATAGATGTTTAAAATAATTGCTGAGTTATGAGTGTGATTTGCTCATGCTTGAGGTGCAGCTTTTTGAGAAACGATTCATTTTCACTTTTAATATTCAAGGGACAAAACCAAATTGGTCCCACAACTTTAATTGTAAGGAACTGTCTTTAAAGGCATTGTGTTTTTCTGTGTATTTTTGTCACCTGCCTGTTAAATATGCTAGGTATTTTTCTTTTGTTTTCTTTTGTTATTTTCGACACTAAATTAGTTCTTGTTTTCTGATAAAGTGAGTAGTGAATACCCTGTTGTTTGTGGAGAAGGAAGTGAAAAACCAAGGGGGTTCTACAGAATAGTAGGCGTTTGGCTAATAAACGTGCAGAGCGATCCCGCTTTTCACCAGGTGGGAATCAGACGCTAACGTTCAAGTTAGGGTGTTCATTGGGTCTAAACCTATCACCCGCTTCCTTCTCAGGGAAGTGGCACCTTGGGACGAACTGTCACAACAAAAGCGACTTTTGTCACCACCCGTTGAGCCACGGCTTTGATTATTTCCATGGGATCCCTGTGACCAACCTAAGGGACTGCAAGCCCGGAGAAGGCAGTGTGTTCACCAGGGGTATCAGGCTGCTGGTGTTCATCCCTCTTCAGATCATAGCGGTCACTCTTCTCACCATGGTGGTGCTCAAGTACCTGGGGCTGGTCCGTGTGCCCCCTCTGGTCTTCTTCGGTCTTCTCTGCCTGGCCGCCATGATACTGGGCCTTCTGGTGTGCTTCCTGCATTACTTCCGGCCCCTGAACTGCTTCCTGATGAGGAACCACGAGATCACCCAGCAGCCTCTATCCTACGACAACCTCATGCAGAGGCTGGTGGCGGATGCGGCCCAGTTCGTTCGACGGTCGGTATCACCTTTTGTCCTGATGTTGCTGCCTGCGAAGCATAGCATTTGGTTGTTTCCTTACAGGTTGGAAAAATGGCGTGGTCTTGCCAGCCACGTTTCCCCTTCCATGCAGAGCAGATTTGTCCAGCCAGCCTCTCGGGAGGAAGGATGCAGAGAACGGACTGACACGTGATAGGAAGCGTAGTGGCGTGGGCTCTCGCTGGAACAGCTCTGCCGATATCCCTCACATCTTGTGCTTCTGTACCATGCCAGAAAGGTCTCCCACATGACCAAAGGGGCTTTAAGTATCACCACGGTCATTACTCTTCAAGCGAGCATTGTAAGCACAGTCATTACTCTTCAAGCGAGCATTGTAAGTGTAGATGTCCTTGCGACACAAAGGACACGAGGAGATCCCCCATGCAAGTTTCCGAGCAAAACCACTGTGTGAGGAGAAAGGGGGAAGCTGACGATCTCGTTTAGGTCCGTGAGGACCCCTTTCACGCGTAGTGTTGAGGGTTGCAGTCAGCAAGGGCAGTCACCAACCAGAGAAGGGTTGGTGGCATTCCTGAGTAGGAACTATATCACGAACACCTACTGTCAAAAACAGAACCATTCTGTTCCATTTGTCACCTTAGAGAAAAGTGGATATTTCTTTTTTTCTTTTTGAAGTTTATTTATTTTGAGAGAGAGGGACAGAGAGGGGAAAGGGCAGAAACAGAGGGAGGGAGAGGGAATTGCAAGCAGGCTCCAGTCCATGAGTGCAGAGCGAGATGCAGAGCTTGAACTCATGAACTATGAGGTCATGACCTGAGCTGAAATTAGGAGTCAGGTGCCACCCAGGTGCCCTGAGAAGAGTGGAAATTTCATCTGAAAATCACACATTGGGTCTGGGCAGTCACTGGCCGCGTGCATGCTGGGAGCGTGAGTTGTTCCGGCACCAAAGGCTGCAGAGACCGGGTTTCAGCTCAACGGCAGGAGGAAGGATGTAATGTGGGTCTGGACGTAAGATTTTAAGCTGGCAGTCATGCTCTTAAGTGTCTGTCGTAATCACTTGCGTATAGAGGTGCCATTGGGTTATCGGTGCCTACGTAGGTTTGTTGGCCCGCACAGCCAGAATAATGGCTGCTCAGACTGTTACAAGAACCGAGGCTGCTGTTAAAACTGAAGGTTGTCCGTCTTTTCTCTTGAGGTTGCTACTGAGCCGTGCTGAGGAACATCTCCTTTTAACAAGCTCCCTGAGAGAGTCTAAAACACATGTCTCCTAGGACACTCGGAAACGTACTAGAGTGTCGATGGGGACTTTAGGGACAAAAGCTGCAATTATTGTTTTGCCCCCCCAGACTTTTCTAGAAGGGGATACTGACTTGTGATCTAATGCAGAAGTTTTAGAACTTTATAAGGTATACATGTTATGTTGTCATCCAGTAAGATATACATAGATTGTTAATTGAAACAAGTCTCTTGAAACGATTCTTTTTTTTTTTTTAGCAGCATGATTGCTTCTGATACTTTGCATCTTACTCTTTTTTTTTTTTTTTTTTTTAGTTTTTTAACATTTATTCATTTTTGACAGACAGAGAGCAAGAGCGAGGGAGGGGCAGAGAGAGAAGGAGACACAGAATCCAAACCAGGTCCAGGCTCTGAGCTGACAGTACAGACCCCGAGGCGGGGCTTGAACTCACAAACAGTGACATCATGACCTGAGCTGAAGTCAGATGCTTAACCGACTGAACCAGCCAGGCGCTCCACTTTGCATCTTATTCTGTTGTGTGTGTGTGTGTGTGTGTGTGTGTGTGTGTGTGTGTGTGTTTGGTAATGTTTTCTTTCTTTTTGAGAGAGAAAGTACGAGTGGGGGAGGGGCACAGAGAGAGGGGGACAGAGGATACAAAGTAGGCTCTGCACTGACAGCAGTGACTCCCCATGTGGGTCTCGAACTCAGGAACTGTGAGATCATGACCTCAGCCAAAGTCAAAGACTCAACCAATTGACCACCTAGGTGCCCCTGTAGTGTGTTATTTTTTTTAATTTTTTTTTTAACGTTTATTCACTTTTGAGAGAGAGAGGGACAGAGTGTGAGTGGGGGAGGGGCAGAGAGAGGGAGAGACACAGAATCCGAAGCAGGCTCCAGGCTCCAAGCTGTCGGCACAGAGCCCGACACGGGGCTCGAACTCACGGACCGCGAGATCATGACCTGAGCCGAAGTTGGACGCTTAACCGACTGAGCCACCCAGGTGTCCCTGTTGTGTATTATTTTTTAAGAACTGGCTGTGACACTAAATTAGCGTCATAAGTCAACAGTGGGCCACAGTTCGCGTGGTTGAAAAAGCTCTTACCACGTGGGTTAACCTCGCTGTGTTTTCTAAGCAAGGGAGCAGCCATCCCGGACTCAGACAGCGCTCCCTGGGATTGCAGACCTGTCCACTCATGCCAGAACACAGCAGTCTGCTGTCTGCCAAATTTGCTCTAACAGCTGAACACTCGCCCATCCGTCTGCATCCACTAGCAATCTCTCAGAAACAGGAGACATGAATAATACGGTGGCCCCTGCAGAATCACAGGGGTCAGGGATCAGACTCGGCTTCTAGATGAATCACTTCTTTTCAACATGTGGTATTTTGACAGCAGTGGAGGAATCTATAGAGAGTGTGAATCTTCATATGATTACAAGGCATTTTAATGGGTCCCTCTGCATGTGGCTTTGGGAGGGAACCGAGAGCAATTTGATCCTAAGGGTATTGAAGCCTGTGTCGTTCATGTGGATGAGATGCAGGCATCTGCAATTTTCTGGCAGAACTAGAGACTTAAGACGTTCGAGCAACACCGCGGTTCAAAGTTGGGGTTATTGAGTTATTACAGAAGGGTTTATTCTTCGAAATAGATGGTTCCAGAGGAAATGCCTGTTGCTCACGTTGGTGTAGCACATGCAGTCAGTATTAGTGAAAATACTGCATTTGTTTCCCAAAAAGCTTTTGCCATGACGTTGCCTGAACACACAAAGATTGAAAACATCTAGGTGAACCCATCCTTGGGTACAGTTGTCCTCAGACTGTGTCACATGTGATACCTGATTCACTGCGGGTGACGGCCACACATCTTGAAAGATCTGCATTAATGTGTCACCAAAGAATCATAGCAACATTTGTACAAAAAAAAAAAAAGATTGTTTTAAGGAGGTGAAGACCTCATTTATATGTGTTGTATCATTGGCCAGCATATCCTGAATAATTTAAGAAGGTCTTACCACCTTTGTGTGAGAAATGGATTCAGACTCGGCAGGAGCAGGACGATGACCAAAGCAATGGCAATGTTTCTGAAATTTATTCAAATGCGTTTCAGTTCAGAATTTCCCAGTGGAAAATGGCGCCTTCTCGTGATAGGTTAGCATAAAAGACAATGTGGGGGGTATGCAGTTCACGTTCAATTCGTATGTCAATAATAGTGATAAAAATGGCTTAAACTGATATTTCTAAAATTTATTTATTTATGTATTTATTTATTTATTTTTACATTTTTATTCATTTTTTTTTTTTTTTTGCAAGAGAAAGCTAGAGCAGGGGAGGGACAGAGAGAGAGGGAGACACAGAATCCAAAGCAGGCTCTTGGCTCTGAGCTGTCAGCACAGAACCTGATGCGGGGCTCGAACTCCCTGACTGTGAGATCACCTACTAAGCCACCCAGGCGCCCCTTTTATTTCTAAAATTTATATTCGTTCTCTAAGCCTTTTCGCTGGAATGATTTTATACTGAAGATACGGACTTGAGGTGTAGAGCTGCGGATGACAGGGGCATGAGATCTTCTGAAGCACATTTGCTACAGACAGGTCACCAGTGCTTACTTCTAACATTGAGGAGACTGGTGGTTGGGAATGCTGAACCACAACATGGTCCGTGGGGCCTCATCCTAATTTACTCCCAGGGATAAAATTTGTCTTGGGGAGATGTTTTTGTTGGAAGGCTAGATGATTGGTTCACCACACCATATGTTAGAAGCTGTATAGTAATTCAAGAGGCGGCTCATCCTGAACCCACTCGAATTAGCAAGACTCCTTGTTGCTCTTAGAGGCAGGAATGAGCTGTAGATTTCTTGGAGATTGCCAGCCTTCCCCTGTGTGCTGAGTGAAGGATCCTACAGCCATCCAGCTTCCTCCCTTAGGCATTACTGTCTTCAGGGCTCTGTAAATCAGAGCCAGCTTGGGTGCAAGGTGCAAACGGGGCATGTTCAAGTGTCAGCGACTTCTGCTCAGTGGTCCTTTCCTGCCAGGCCCTGGGGATACACACATCACGTCTTTCATGCTGCAAAACAGCCATATGAGATGGGAGAAAAGATGTCTTCTTGTGGGGGCATTTGAGGCCCCACATTTGGAGTGAATTACCAAAGCCCTATGACTAATAGCTACACACTAGATCCAAAACCACAGCTAAGTGCCCATGAAGCCTCCTCTCTCTTTCGGAGTGGACCATTTAGATGCCTCTGCTCTGCTCTGCCAGGGACTCTGCTAACTTGGTGATTAGATTTGAGTACAGGGGAGGTGGAAGGAGACCGGGGAATCTTACAGATGTCTCAGCAGACCTTCTACAAACGGAAGAGTCCAGGTGTCACCCCTCAAAGGAGATGCATCCTGGTAATTCTTCCAGGAGCTCTGAGGTCCTCACAGTCATTACCATGGTGATGGAGAAGTGTTTGCATATTCTGAAAAGAAAACAGAGGCTGCATAATAACAGGTGAATTTAGTGAGTTAATTTTATTCACAAAGTAGTGTTTTGTTCATTTAAGTCAAGGCTACATTTAAAAAGGTTAATGCCACTGGGTAGAATGAGATCCACGTTTCGTAGCGTCCTCGACAGAGCGAGGGGAACCTGGGTCATTGTGTGGTGTCAGGGGCCAGATATGTTGGCCTCTTGTCTCCCTAAATTCATGGAAAACACCGCTTCGTTGCTAGGGAAAACATTACAATTGAAAGAAACTTCTCTTTGTTTTTCTCTGCGAATATTCACATGTTCAGGCTGAAGAGGGCATTTCTAAGAGGCACGGTGACTTTACACGCACCCACATAATTTCTATAGTTTATGGTATCCAGCGATTGGATTCAAAAATTCATATGAAATTGACCCTGAGAATTCTGTTCTCCAGGCTCCCGTGTTCAGTGCATATTGAACGTATTCAACATGTACTCAATATGTATTGAACATATTTAGTGTAGGTGTGTGTGTGTGCTAAGAGGCTGTCATTGGAAGTGAAATAAATGCTAATAATTTTCAGTTGAGCTTAAGAAGGGATATCTCTTGTATTTTTAGCGTTGAGTCTACTAGAAAGCAAATGCAAACTTTGGCAAAGATCTAGAGTTCCTTTATTTATTTATTTATTTATTTATTTATTTATTTATTTATTTATTTATTTTTAAATTTACATCCAAGTTAGTTGGCAGGTAGTACAATAATGATTTCAGGAGTAGAATCCAGTGATTCATCCCCTACATATAACACCCAGTGCTCCTCATAACAAGTGCCCTCCTTAATGTGCCCCTTGCCCATTTAGCCCATCCCCCCACCCACAATCCCTCTAGCAACCTTCTGTTTGCTCTCTGTATTTAAAAGTCTCTTATGTTTTGTACCCCTCCCTGTTTTTACATTATTTTTGCTTCCCTTCCCTTATGTTCATCGGTTTTGTATCTTGAATTCCTCATATGAGTGAAGTCATATGATGTCTTTCCCTGACTGACTCATTTCGCTTAGCATAATACCCTCCAGTTCCATCCACGTAGTTGCAAATGGCAAGATTTCATTCTTTTTGATTGCCAAGTAATACTCCATTGTATATATAGACCACATCTTCTTTATCCATTCATCCATCGATGGACATTTGGGCTTTTTCCACACTTTTGCTATTGTCAGTAGCACTGCTATAAATATTGGGGTGCATGTGCCCCTTCGAAACAGCATACCTGTATCCCTTGGATAAATACCTGGTAGTGAAATTGCTGGGTCATAGGGTAGTTCTATTTTTAATTTTTTGAGGAACCTCCATACTGTTTTCCAGAATAGCTGCACCAGTTTGCATTCACACCAACAGTGCAAAAGGGTTTCTCCGCATCCTCGCCAACACCTATTGTTGCCTGACTTGTTAATGTTAGCCATTCTGACAGGTGTGAGGTGGTATCTCCTTGTGGTTTTGATTTGTATTTCCCTGACGATGAGGGATGTTGAGCATCTTTTCATGTGTGTGTTAGTCATGTGGAAGTGTTCTTTGGAAAAGTGTCTATTCATGTGTTTTGCCCATTTCTTCACTGGATTATTTGTTTCTCGGGTGTTGAGTTTCATAAGTTCTTTACAGATTTAGGATACGAACCCTTCATCTGATACATCATTTACAAACATCTTCTCCCATTCCATCAGTTGCCTTTTAGTTTTGTTGATTGTTTTCCTTTGACATGCAGAAGCCTTTTGTCTTGATGAGGTCCCTAGAGTTCTGTTTTTAATCTCTGATTTCCCAGAGTGGCAAGATCTCATTTTTGTGACTTCAACAAATACTGATTTGCAAAGGGAAGCGACCATGACATCAGAATGTTGGAAAAGCATGAGTAAGCAGAGGAGGTAACTTTGCCACACAGAGAGTATGTGCTTACTGGAGGGTCACGGGGAAGTGCTCCCTCTACCATTTTCCATGGTATTCAGTTTTACAGGAAATAGAGACTTCTTTCTGCAAACATTGTTGTCATCACAATGCTGTAAAACCTGGAACTGGCTGATAAATGTATCATCGGAAGACCTGACCTTTTATCCTGTTCCACTGCCTTTGATATTTGGCACAGTCAAAATCTTGAAATGCATTTACAGGGTCCCTTCGACCTAGCCTTTGACATTTCCAGCCAGACTGTGGTATAAGTGGCCATGATGAATAGCTGCGATTTGGCACAAAGCATCTTCTGAAGAAAGAGATTGTGGGATGACTTTATTAGTTTAAATAAGAGTTTAAGCCAGAAAGGAATGGGGGTGATATCGATTTTAATTCACGGGGAGAAAAGTACATCAGATTAACGATTAAGGGCAACACAAAGGGACACATATGTGTTCAACAGGAGAAAGGTTAAGTAATTAAAGAATGGTCTTGCTCAGTAAGGATAGATGCCCCTTGATTGGTTTCTACCTTGCATGAGCCAACAGGACGTGGGTTTAGGAATGCAGGGGGTTTGGGCTCTTAGTATGAGTGTCCATCCCAGGCTGAGCAAGCCACAAGCCAAATACAGTTACAGGCAGCTCCTTGCTTTTTGCTCTAGTGTGTCTAGATCCACAGCATTCCTAACTGAAGGGGGCGTGTGGATAAAGCACTCTCAGACCTTCCTCCTTTCATCAAACACACACATCTCTTTTATGCCCTGGGATTATGACCTAAACTGGAATCAGCAAGCGCGGCCTTTGGGACGTCAGGCATTGAAGCACGGGTTCCCAGGGGTCCAGGCTGGTGAGGAAATTAGCAATGGGTGGTCCAGGTCTGGAGGCCCAAGGGAACTGGCTTTGGTTCAGCTCCTTCCCAGTGGTGGCCTGCTGTCCCTCAGAAATGCAGGCTGGTGCTGCTGACTTGTCTCTTGTTCCAGAGAGGAGGTCCTGGGTGGTTCAGTTGACTGGGTATCCAACTCTTGATTTCGGCTCAGCTCATGATTTCACGGTTCCGAGAGTTCAAGCCCCACATCAGGCTCCGTGCTGACAGCATGGAGCATGCTTCAGATCCTCTGTCCCCTTCTCTCTTTGCACCTCCCTGCTTGCTCTCCGTCTGTCAAAAACAAATAAACATTTATCTTAAAAAAGAGAAAGGATAAATGCCTATTTGTGAGAGGGAACTATTTGAGGGGGAGTTTTTTTATGGGAAACTTCTCAGTGTTTTAATGTTAGCTTGTTTTTTTTTAGCACTCAGAACCACTGTTGAATGAATGAATTGCTGTACTCTCTGTGCCTTAGAATAGACCCCCATTTTACTCACTTCCCGGGGTCCTCTTTTTGTGTCCTTCATGGGCTTCTCTCCCTGTCCCTAGGCTGGGGGCGAACCTGCACAATAGATGATCTGTCTTCTATTGTCCATCAGGATCATAACAGTTATTCCTAGCAGGCACATTTACTGTGATGGGGTGAATATACTCTCCTGTTCTCTTTCTCTCCCCTTGGAGGGCCCATCCAAGGAGGCTCTCTCTGCCACCATTTTAGGTACTCTCCTAGTAACTGAAAAGAAATGCGATCGATTTTCCAAAGGCACTTTGGAGAAACCATGTCCTTCCTTGGGGTCTCATTTCCTATTACAACAATTACAGATGTTTTTATTTCCTGTTACCTAAAATGCAGGGAAACAATCTTTTTATTTTGTTTCTGCATAACCTCAGTGTCTTGCAGTTACCTCACCCCTAAAAATAAAATCTTTCTTTGGGTTAGGAGAATGAATGCATGGACACCAGGGAATTTTCAACCAGAAGCAGCAAAGAATCTTTCCTGTACCTGTTGTAGGGTAGGGCGTGTGGGTGACCTCAGGTACATGCATTCAGGTCACAGTGGGCTTGGAGAGTCACAGCTGGTGATGAGTGGGTTCAGAGTCCGGTAGCCTCCGTTGGTGACCCATCTAATGTAACGTGAGAGCCACAGACAAGTCTCCGTGTGCGGAATTCTTACACAGAGAGCCCAGCGTGAAGGTCAGCAGATGAGGCCAGTGTGGGCAGGCTGGAAGGATGTGGGTGAAGACTGAAACCAGGCAGGTTTTTTTTAGGTCTGTTACATAGACTGGCTTTCAGACCTGGGTGTCCATTTCGTCTCCCTGCGTTTTCGAGGGAAGAAGGTGGCTTTCCTAGTTTTCTCGTCTTTGTTTTTGTTTTCCAGAGCCATCTCTATTTTTCTGTGGCTCCAAAAGTGACACGTGCTACTCTAAAAAATTGAAGCAGTGTAAAAATGGGTAATGTCAAATGTTGACATTGTTGCTGGTCTTTGCTCCTTCACACTAAGTTCTCGCTTTCCCCAGCCCAAGGTGCAGCAAAGTCTGTGTGTTAGTGGTATCTCTCTGGGTTTCTTTCCATACATGTCAGTTTTTATTTTTAAAATTATTATGATTTAGGGCTACCTGGCTGGCTCAGTTGGTAGAGCATGTGACTCTTGACCTCGGAGTTGGGAGTTCAAGCCCCACAATGCATGTAGAGATTATTTAAAAATAAAATCTTTAATTTTTTTAATGTTTAATTTTTGAGAGAGAGAGAATGAGCAGGGGAGGGGCAGAGAGAGAGGGAGACACAGAACCTGATGCGGGGCTCAAACCCATGAACCGTGAGATCATGACCTGAGCCAAACTCGGATGCTTCACCAACTGAGCCACCCAGCCACCCCTAAAAATAAAATCTTTTAAAAAATTATTCCTATTTGTTGAATGAATAAATTTGGGGGCTCCGTGTAATCACACTGGTGCTTTTAGCTCATCTGGGTAGCAAATACCCAGGACAGGTGCCTGCCATCATCTAGTGTCCTGTCTGTGAGTATACACCGGGAGAGTGCTGACATACACGTGTTTGTGGAAAGCATTTGCACGCAGCGTCACGTTGCATGAACCTTTGGAACCTGCCTCTCTCCAGGAGCAAGTTATTGACCCTGCCAAGTTGAGATTGGTTTCTGGCGGCAGGATCTGAGAAAGCCTACCTTTATAGTTTCAGTCCCGAGTACCATGTCCGCCAAATGTTCATCCGGTCGATGTGGTGTTGTGTGTGGAGGGAACAGAGGAATCGCTGGGTGTGTACATCTGTGTCTTGTACACAGCGGCGGCACTGACCTCTGGCTGGGTGACTGGTGATGCCATTTGCTGCCTCGTGCCTGCTGAAATCACAGCATCCGAGGGCTCTCAGAAGGAATCAACACATATTCCTGTGTGCTTCCCAGTTATGCCCGACACTGGCTCATGCTGGGACTTTGGTTGAATAAGAACGGTCAAGCCCTTGGATGAGGAATATGCTGTTCCAGACCTTCATGGCAGACAGAAAAAAACAAAAACAAACAAAAAGAAAACAACAACAACTTGAGAAAAAAGAAAACCAAATGCCTTCTCCGTCTCCTTGCCTATGTTTTCACCCTGTATTTATAGGACATCAGTCTTTGCATTCTCAGATTGAAATGATTGCAGGCTACTGGGAAGGCACAGAGCTGCCTGCTGTATTTTTACAAACACAGCGAAAGCATGTAGCGGCGGAAAGTTCTCTATCTTTTCACGCGGCGTGCAAGACCGTGGCAATACATTTTCAGAAGTGTGTACTGAAGTACGGAAGGTAATAAAACAGGACCTAAGCTGTTATTGACGAGTCTCCCTCCCAGCAACTTGATGGAGTGTCACGGAGGCTTCTAGGTCGTAGACCCAGGTATCCTCGATGACTCTGACCTCCTCTCTGTCAAAGGCTGTTGCTCAGCGAGAATTGCTACCCCAGAGAGGAGGCTGTGAGTCACACTGCAGGGTGTGTGCACGGAAGCCATGGATTTGCGTGTGCCTAGCTCATGTCCCATGAACCGTCCAGTGTCCCTGTAGTCCCACACGGTAAATCTTCATGCCATAGGCTGTCACAAGCCCCGGTCCACTTGACATTTCCCAGCGTTGCATCTAATACCTGATCCCGTGCTTTGGCACCCAGCATCATGGCTGGTGTCCGTGATGTCCTGTCCGCTCAGTGAAAAACCACCTTGCAGAGACGTGATAGAAGACAGACTCGTGTAACTCTGTGCACTCTTATCATACACGCACGGATGACCTTCTCCCCTTCTGCGGAGGGTCCTCCTATGTCCCAGGAACAGAAGTCACTGTCCACGGCTCAGGTTCATCTCCACAGTGGTGCACACCCTCTCCCCCCGACGGCTCTTACTACCCTCATCATGAGCACCGTGTGTCTGGGGTTCCCTGATTTGCTTGTTGGGACAACGTTATCACGTACTGTTTTTGTTTTCGGCTCACATTTCAAAATGCCTCCATGTTGGGATCCTGCCAGTCTCTCTTCTTCATCAGCGGTCTTTCTTCTTCATCCATCGATCCATCCATCCATCTATTTATTTATTTCTCTGAAACTGTTGGGCACGTGACACCTCTGCATTCTCAGCAAATTCTGTCAAGCACATCCCATATCTCCAGCTCTGACCACATATGTGCTCGGAAGATGGCGTTTTTAAGCTGTCTGTTTTCCTTAACGTTAAGCCCCAAAATAAGCAGGACAGCACAGGACGGTGGAACTGGATCCGTACACGATGCACCTGCCTATTTAGGGACAAGTGTAAAGGGTGTAATTCCAGGTTGGTTGGGGGGAATCTAACCCAATTTTTAGGGTCCCCACCTGCCTCTTGGGAAGGGGGGTGCAGCATGTCCAAGTCTGAGTAAACTTCTCCCAAAAGCACCAGGATGGGGGCCTCACTGGCTGCCCTGTAGGGCAGAGGTCCATGACCTGTCATGGCTTAGCATCTTCCAGGGTATCTACCCCTACAAGTGGCCAGAGCGATGCCGTGCTAGACGTGCTCACATGCAGGTCAGCTTGGGGATGCCTCCCGTGCATCCATCTGAACGTTAATGGATCTTTCCTTTCTGAGAAATAACAGGAAGTTACGGGAGACTAGATGTTGTGCGTTCGGATCCTCACGGTAATTCCACTTTTGGGGAGAAGTGGCACAGACCATATACAGGCTTTTTGCTCATCTGCTGGCTGGTGTTTTTGTTTCTGTTTGGCTTAGCCGTGAAATAATAACTGGCTCAGTTTGATCTGGTTTCTGAGAATAGAAGGGACCCAGCTCACTCAGTATGCAATGCTTTATGCTTATTTTCTCCTTCAAAAGGCAAAGGAATGTCAGTGCAAGGAGCAACCTTAAAAGTCAAGTGTGACAAGCACAGGATCTGAGGAGTGACCCATGAGGCACTGCATGGGCAGGAGGAACCTGAGCTATATGCACATGAGGAAATAAAAATGCATTTGGCAGAGTGTGCATTCGTTTCCTTATCAGAGGTAGACTCATTAGTGTTGCGATACCCTGTTCTAAATTTGAGATGTTTTTCGTTATCGTGGCAACTTAACATACTAAATAAATATGTAAAGGCATATTGATGTCATTGATTTCATTAAACAGATTATTTTTTGAGAGCTTTTGGTGACTGGCAAAGATGGTGAACAGAAGTGACAGTCACTTCAAGGTGATCAGAGGCTTCTGACATAATTTATATGTTATGACGTATATACCTATACCAACAGGTGCATATTTGTATGTGTATATATTTATACATATACTAATAATATATATAGGTGTATATGTGTGTGTATGTATATACACAGCTATACTAATATATGAGTTTATATCTGTGTGTGTATATATATATATACACTAATATACACATGTATGTGTATATGTATATATATATACACACATCATACTAATATATATTTGTGTGGATGTATACACGCACCTATACTAATAATATACATATGGGTTTGTGTGTGTGTATATACACCTATACTAATATACATATAGGTGTATATGACTACATATATATATATATATACTATCTATGCTAATAGTATATGTATAGGTGTGTATGTGTACATATATATACACACACGGCTATACTAATAATAGATATATAGACTTGTGTAGGTATATATATAAATGTATGTGTAGATATATAGGTTTGTGTGTGTGTGTGTGTATATATATACGTATATATATATATATATACACACATATACAGCTATACTAATATATGTATAGGTGTATATGTGTATGTGTATATGAATATATACACATACGCATACACATATGTATATATTCATATACACATACACCTGTACTAATAATATATGTATAAGTTTGTGTACACATCTATATGAATAATATATGTGTAGTTGTGTATATGTGTATATATAATATACACATATACACACATACAGCTATACTAACATATATACATATATACATACATGTATATATAGGTTTCTGTATATGTGTATGTGTGTATATATACACCTATACTAATATATGTATAAGTTTGTATGTGTATACCTATACTAATAATATATGTATAGTTGTATATGTGTGCGTGTATGTGTATATATATATATGTATATATATACATATGTATGTGTGTATATATATATACACATACACAGCTATATTAATATACACACACACATATATATATAGCTTTGTGTGTATATATATATAACATATACAACTATACTAATATGTGTGTAGGTGTATATGAGCACATATATATACTACCTATACTAATAATATATGCATATATATCCATAGGTGTATATATGTACATATATGTATACACACACACCCCTATACTAATAATATATGTATAGGTTTTTGTGTGTGTGTGTGTATATACATAGATATATGTATATACACTAATATATGTATAGGTGTATGAGTACATATATATATTCTACTTATACTAATAACGTGTGCATAGGTGTATATATGTACATATATATACACACACATTTACTAATAATATATGTATAGGTTTGTGTGTGTGTGTATATACACCTATACTAATAATATATGTACAGGTATATATGAGTATATGTATATACTATCTATAGTAATAATATACGCACACACATACTTATGTAATAACATATATAGGTGTATATGTGTATGTGTATATACCTATATATATATACCCACAGCTGTACTAATAATGTATATATAGTTTGTGTGTGTGTGTATATGTATGTATACTAATAATATATGCATAACTGTATATGTATACATATATATACACACCTATACTGATACATGTGTAGGTATATATGCATACATACACGTAAACACACCTCCTAATAATATATATAGGTGAATAGTATCTGTGTGTGTATACGTATAGGCATACATATAAAAACAGGTATGCATGTATTGCATATGTAGGCATGTATACCACATAGGTATATATGATCGTACCTGCTCTAGACCGACCACCTGGCACACAAACCATGTGGCACTGCTGGATCCCTGCAGTGCTGGAAGTCCTGGGTGGACCCGAGGAAGCCAGGAGGGCTAGTGCAGGCTTTGATTGGCTAACACAGGGTTAGTGAACTTACACTACTCACCAACCGCTGTGCTGGTGCCTGCAGCACACGAAAGTCCGTGGCATGCCACCGCTTGTGGTCTCGTGGGGGAAGGAAAGCACGTAGGGGATTCTTGGTTTGTGCACCAGCTGCTCTAGTACAAGTTGCATTCGGCACCCATCTATTCCTTCATCTACTCCATTTGTGCCCCAACAGCCTTCTAAAGGGCACTTGTTCAGTAGTCCCTTTTAGCTGGAAAGGAATTTCTGACGCTTTCCTGGATGAAGGTAGAATTTCAACCGATTACATAAAACCAAAATGAGGCAACTGAGGGCGTTTCTCGGAGGCAGAAAGACACCTACCAACGCTCCAGTCCATTTCCTCCACAGCGTGGAAGGAGGTGAAGGAGATGTAAACAGGAGGTGGCGTGACTTCTTGACCCCTCTCAGCAGACCCGCACGGGGACCCCCAAGACCTGTCCACACTCACCAGCCTTGTGGCATTTGTCCCAAGGGCCAAACATCGACAGTGACTTACAAGTCTCGGGCAGCTGTATGTTCTCACCGATTGTACAGAGTAGGTTGTTCTTGAGGGGCTCAGTCAGTTAAGCAGCCGACTTTGGCTCAGGTCATCATCTCACGGTCTGTGGGTTCAAGCCCCGAGTTGGGCTCTATGCTGACAGCTCAGAGCCTGGAGCCTGCTTTGGATTCTGCGTCTCCCTCTCTCTCTGCTCCTCCCCTGCTCATTTTCTCTCTCCCTCCCTCCCTCTGTCTCTCTCTCTCTCTCTCTCAAAAATAAACACACACACACACACACACACAAAAAAAAAGAAAAGAAAAGAAGAGAATTGCTTTCACAGTAACTTGAGACTCTTGATCGGTTTGGGCCAGTTCCTAGAATGTTCCATATAATTTCCAAAACTTTAGTGTTGACAATGGAGTGTTCATTCCAGGAGACCTGTTCTATAGTGGAAGGTGAGCAATATGGCGGAATCCAGAGTTGAATTGGCATTAGACAGGGAATGCCTCAAGGACATAGCACTTCCTTCCACTGATCTGCACAGGGTAACCATCAGTCTCTTCACAGGCACGCCGTGGAGACTTCTGCTTCTTTGAGTAAAACGTACAATATTAGGGGCGCCGGGGTGGCCCAGTCAGTTAGGCATCTGACTTCAGCTCAGGTCATGATGTCATGGTTGGTGGGATCAAGCCCTGCATGGGGCTCCGAGCTGGTGATGCAGAGCCTGCTTGGGGTTCTCTCTCTCTCCCTCTCTCTCTGCCCCTTCTCTGCTCTCTATCTCGAAAATTAATAAATACACTTTAAAAAAATGTTTGAAAGTGTAAAATATTAGACATCATCTTGTGGTGCTTTCCGACTTTTCACATAGCATCATAGAGTACTAGTTTGATCCTTACCAGCATGTGGCAGATGTTCTTACGTTGCTCTGAACCTTCTCCTCTCGCAGGAATGCTGAGAAGCCATTCCTGCTGGTCCTGTCGTACCTTCACGTGCACACGGCCCTGTTCTCTTCCAAGGACTTTGCCGGAAAAAGCAAACACGGAGCTTACGGGGACGCCGTGGAGGAAATGGACTGGAGCGTTGGTAGGTGTCTTTCTGCCTTCTTTGCTGTGAGTTTCCACCCTGATGCCTTTATACAGCAAATGTTTTTTTTTCTTTCTTTCTTTCTTTCTTTCTTTCTTTCTTTCTTTCTTTCTTTCTTTCTTTCTTTTAATCAAACGAAGGTAATGAAACACTGATTCTGAGATGTAACAAGTGTCTTTGGCCCCAAGTGCATGAATGTGGCTCATCGCCAGGGAAGAGCTGGGTGTGTGGGCCAGCGAGCAGAGGTTAATGGAGAAAAAGAACCAAAGTTTTAACCTTTCTCTTGACTGTTCCTGTGAACAATCAAATGTGAGCAACACCTCGTCTGCAGCGCAGTTAGATGAGTGCTGGATTTGGGGATGGAGTGGACCGCGGCCGCCTACAGCCTTGGCTGGCGGCTTGGGGTGGCAGCTACAGGGTCTCCTGGGGATCCTGTCCTCTTGGCTGCATAGTCCACTGGTTTCCTTTTTAGGGCCCATATTCCTCTCGCCGCCTCTCTGAGGATGCAAACGTTGCCTTGTTGTTTCTGTCCCTTCTCCTTCTTCTTAAGTTACTCGATTCCTGAGAAACCTACCATTTTTTCTAGAGGTGCTGGCAAGACTTACTTGAAACAATATATCGTCCACGTCTACAGGAGATGGTCATGAGCCTGCTTTCTTTCATTTTCTCTGGTACAGCTGAGCAATCTCGGGTCTGTTCTCTAGTGTCTAGGGGAAGCAAAGGAATGGAAAAGCAGTGGGCCCTGAACGCGTCACTCAGATCCTGTCTTTTCTGGTGACATTGTCTTTTGTGTTGACATTGCACAATCCTTACGGACAAAATCGGACAAAATTGTCCAAATGTCACCAGTCAGCAGGTTGCTTAGGGTTTTCATGTGTTTGTTTTCTTTTCCTTTTTTCGCCCTCTCTCATTCTTCCTCCTCTTCTTTTTTTGCACTGAATTGGTAGTTTTTAACTTTTTCAACTAGATCTTTTGGAAATACTGTAACATGGCCACAGAGTGGTTTTTGGGTGTTTTTTTTTGGTTGATTTGTTTTAGGCAGCAAATTGAATGTGATGATGGTTGCCTACTGTGGTGATTACAAGAACAGTTTTGTTTTGTTAAATCTTGGTGCGCTGTCTTAAGAACCCAGAGGACTGGACCCTTATTCTAGCTTCCAGCTCTGTGTTTACTGTCTCTGTGAACTTGGGAAACATCTTGAATCTCTAGGCTTCATGGCTATCATCTTAACATGAAGAATTCAGACGAGGCAGGTCCTCACTGTGTGTCTTCTCTGCGGATCTGTGAGTCTGCAAACTAACAGAAAGGGGGACGTATGATAATTACCGGGATACTGGAAACCAAAACATTCCCCGTCACAAGACGTGTGAGACAAATCCATGCAGTGGGCCTTTTCCATACGCCAGAACAAGCCTGCCTCTTTTCTCGTTTGCTTCTTTAAATGTTGCATGTAAATCCGTTTATATTTCCCACTTCTTGGTAGTGCGAATTGGTAGAATGTTTTATCTCCTTGATGAGCATTAGGTTTCAAATAACAGGTTGCTTGTAGGACTCGAAGACATTTGCTGGCTAAGCCAGCAGGCTTGTGCTGGTATCATGAAACGTACTTTTATTTAATTATAATCCCACATATGTGTACCCTGACCCGTCACAAAGTCTGACGTTGAGCGTTGTATGTAGAATGGTTCCGTCTAGAACCCGGTTCCGTCTTGAACGAAACGGAGAGTATTTTTCAGTCTTTGAGATCTACGCTCGGACCTGACGTCACATTTGCAGACGATCTTGTTTCTTTTGCCGAAACATGAAATCCTCCCCGTGAGCCATGACATTAGTTTCTCGGGATGTGTTTGCTGTCTTACAAATCCGGTACCTCTGAGTGTTTCGATGAGCATTCCCACTTTCCAAGAAGAGCCTTTCCCTACGACACCACGGGACTGCAACATTCTCAATAATTGTGTAATAAAACGGGGACGTCTCCTTAAAAATGATGTGTCCTGCACAAAAGGCACCTGAGATAGCAGTGGGTAAGTGAAGAGGGCACATCTCCGTCATTCCGAGCATTTCTTTCAAAATTGGTGGAGGCCGCATAATTCCATGGAGGATAGCTTTCTCCACCGCGGCCTGTCTGTCCCCGTAAAGGCATATTCAGGGCAAAAGCACCTTTGTTATTTAATTGTGCTCCAAGGCCACTTCCACGCCACATCCGTGTGTCCATTGCCTTTTTCTTAGCTGGGTGATTGCACTGTGGTGCACTGCTTAATCACCGAGGGCAGTGAGCACACAGATCTGGTGTGAGGGCCACAGAAGGGGCCCTGCAGAGCCACCATGTGGGTGCTAGCATCCTGGAACCGTATTACCTCTAAGTAACCCACAGGGTGGTCAGCGTTCCTCAATAATGCCAGTCACTGGCAGCTCATCAGGTGCCCCGCAACTAGCCCTGGCCGGCGCACGCGTTCCCTCCTGGGTGCTGTGGCCCGTCTGGGCGGCAGGGAGCATGGTGTTCATCTGCGTTCTGCAGGTGAGGCCGGTGAGGGGTGCCGATGGCTAATACACCTGCCTCAGGTGTATTTTTTTTTTTAATTTTTTTTTAGAGAGAGATAGATCACAAGTGGGGGAGGGGCAGAAAGAGAGGCAGACACAGAATCCGAAGCAGGTTCCAGGCTCTGAGCTGTCAACACAGAGCCTGACGCGGAGCTCAAACCCACAAACCGTGAGATCATGACCTGAGCCGAAGTTGGACGCTTCACCGACTGAGCCACCCAAGCACCCCATGCCTCAGGTGTATTAATTACAGAATTAATAATACAGGATGAGCAGGAACCTGAACGCAGGTGTTCAGCTGGAGCGTGAAGTCTGCAGCCCGGTGTCTCCTGCTTTCCCAGTAATGAGAAAGGCTGCTTCCTAGTACGGAGCAGTCCACACTAAATCACAGGGAAATAGCTCATGCCTTCATCGTGCATGTTTATTGAATGCTGGACTGGGCGCCTGTTCTTTTTTCTTTTTGAGCGAGGGAGTGTGATAATGATAAGTCCCTTGACATAAGGGAATTTAGAAGCCGCTGAGGGACTTAAGATTCTTCCAGGAGATGTCATAATAACACAGAGCACAAGTTATGAATGACTGTCCCAGCGAAGGAAGGTGCAGATAAACCCCTTGATAGTTTGGGGATAGGAAGGGTGGGAAGACGGGGCCAATGGACACAGCCCGCCATATCCCTTCAGCAGGAAAACACTGACAGCCAAATCCCGTGGACAGTCAGGGCATGATTGCAAAGTGAGATTTTCAATTCTAAGTAATTCTTTTTTTATTTCAACTTTTTAATGTGTATTTTTGAGAGAAAGAGAGAGAGAGAGAGAGAGAGAGAGAGAGAGCAAGACAGAGAAAGAGAGGGAGACACAGAATTTGAAGCAGGCTCCAAGCTCTCATCTGTCAGTCAGCACAGAGCCCGACGTAGGCTCAAACCTACGAACCGTGAGATCATGACCTGAGCTGAAGTCAAATGCTTAACTGACTGAGCCACCTAGGTACCCCCCAAGTAATGTTTTTAGGTTTTTATTTATTTATTTTAAGAGAGAGTGAGCACATGGGGAAGAGGCAGAGAGAGACAGAGAGCGAATCCCAAGCAGATTCCATGCCACCAGTGCAGAGCCCAGTGTAGGGCTCGAACTCATGAACCATGAGATCATTATCTGATCCAAAGTGAGATACTCAGCCGAGCCACCCAGGTGCCCCATCAGTCCCAAATAATTCTGAAACAGCAGAGCCTTGAGGAGGAACAAATGGGCAAAATCACAGTGTTTTCAAACATGCACTGGGTATTTTGGGGGCATGCCATTGTAGCTGTTTTTCTTCCCCTGGACATTAAGTGGTATTTACTGGAGATCTATGAATGGGAAGGGTGCAGAGAAAGCAGGTGGAAGCATGGAGGTGGTTCCCACCAGTGGTTTCTTATCTGTGACTTGTACCATCCCAGGCAACACCTTCAGTCTGTCAGGTGGAATTTGCATGCAGTCAGCATTTATTTAGAGCCCCGTGCTATTAATAGAGCCCCAGGAAGGAATCATAAATCAGCACTTGCCCAAGAGTCAACTAGCAAATTCTCTATCCTACAAAGAGAAATGCAAGTCAAAAACAATGAGGTGAACACTAACATAAATGTCTGGCGTCAGATCAAACCTTTCAATTAAAAAGAAAAAAAAAAAACAAACAAAAAAATGCTACTTTCAAGGGTTGGGATCCAGTGGCTTATGTGGGATTTTTTTCTTTCAAACAAAAACTGTGAAGCTTTTTCTTTAGTAGAAGAAGCACCCCCTGTCATGGTGGCATTGAGAAGTGTTCTGGATCGCTCAGCATCTGTGATGTGGTACCCCTAGTGGCTGTGTGTGATACGGCGGTCCTCAGTTTCTCCGTCCCTTTCCATCTGTGGGACTGAGCAGCACCACCTTCTGTCGGTGCAGGGACAGAACACACAACCAAACTAATGGGAACATAATGCACAGGTTCATACAAGACCAGCTGAGGGTAGGGTACAGGGTGAATTCCTCTTTTCCATGCCTGACATATAGTTAAACACATGCCTTGCAACACTGATGACCACACATGGAATCCATCTTGAGAAATGGCGAATGAATTGGAAGGTCTCAAGAGATCAAGATAGTGACAAGAACCTCAAGTAACACAAGAAAAGACTATAAATGAGGAGCCTTGGATGTTGGTCAAAGCCCCTCACACATACAACATGATTCTAACAAGGGTTTGGCTTATTGGGCATGGGTCCATTTCAAAATGGACTCTTTCTGGGACTGTTGTGTTAGAAATGCTGTGTGCAGTGAATAACTTCTCAGTTAGTATGTACGTTTGCCTGGGTGAAGGTGCTCTGGTTGGGTTCATGTGGAAGACATCTGCTTCTAGAAGGCTGCAGACCAGGAGCATGGCAAGGGTTCAATAAGTCCTACCTCAAGGTGAAATCACTTATGGGGCCGGCGGGGTGGGGGCAGAGGTGCCTGGTACAGCAAGTCCCTATCCAAGGTGCTGAAATTGCAAGTCCTACTTAGTTTTCTCTTCCATACGTAGATAATGGTCCCACCATGGGAGTGGATAAGATTGCTTTGCAAGCGTGTTGAAAGCAGTTGAGTAACTTGTGACTCAAGGTTTTCCTGCATTGAAAGCCAAGATAAAAGTCTAGAAATGAATTTCCACGTTTCTACTTCTCAAAAACTAGCATCACAGAGTCTAAGAAAGCAGCGGCAATATTCTCTTCGTCATTCTTTTGTTCTCTAAGGAACGCAGTCTGGGCCATAATGCTGTGTATTTCCTTTGGGATTCAACACATCAGTTTCCTGTCTTGAATTTTTAAAACGCTCCTTTTCTTGATAAATGGAGCCTCCTCTAAAGCGTGAAAATAATGTGCTCACTTCTGATGCATTCTGAAAATGGAAGGCCAGGTAGAACATTGAAAGGAAGGGAAAAATAGGAAGAATTCCCAAAAGAAAAACAAAGGACCCCTGAGACTGAGAACAGAGGGTAGGAGAAATGGGGGTATCAGAATTCAGGGGTAAACAAAACTTCAAAGGACAATCATCTTCTAACCAAGTGAAGATTCACAAGTCCATTTAGCCACTATAAACTTTAGTGTCGTAACAGATTGCTGAGCGAGTGATATTTGAGGAGTCTGAAGTCAGTGGGGTTGGATATTCCTTCAGGAAGCACAAGGGACGTGGGCAGAGGGATACTTATTGGACTGTGTCTGAGCTCTGCTCACAGGGAGAGCAGGAATCAAGTGTTGGCTCAGAGTGTGGAACTGGGTGATTTTCAGGCCAATGTAGAAGCAGGAGGAAAGATCATTGAATTGACCGATGATTAAATTTTGCCAGGGAGTATCACAAAAGACATTTCAGCATCGGATATTGGTGCAATAGCAAGAGAATGACCCAAGTGTCAGACCGCAGCATGGGAATGAGGAGTGTGGGGGAGAGGGGCTGGTGGCTTGGAAGTCCATGGATTGTAGGTTCAAACAACATGGTAGGGAAGGTGTTGGAGGCCTTAGAGGAGGTGAAAGTGTTTACATGGAAGAGGTAGAACCATTCTAACCATTCTGGGCATGCATAGAGGTGTGGCTGGCTTTTAGGTGAATGGATAAAGGACTAGAAGTCAGTCTCCTTGTGTTGAGTACATCAAGGCACTGGAAAGCCAGGGCCTTTAGCTGGCTCTTTCCTTGTGACTGCACAAGCACCAAAGACACCAGGTTCAGCTCTCCCCTGATTGGGATGGTTGGTTAGCTTCACACACTTTCAGGATGGAGGTTTATGGCGAGGCAGGAACACTGGATGAATAATGGTGTATTTTACAGGGAGCAGTGCAGAGCCATTATGGACCACACATTCATTAGCTGCACTTTCAGTTTTCTCAAACAAACAGTCAGTGGAGACTCAAAAGTTATTTAAGGGGTTGGTCATCAGCCCCAAGTTCCAGGTTTCCAGCAGGTTTCATGGAGTAAGGGAGGTGGTCTATACACAGTAAAGCAAGCTGGCTTCCATCTCTGTACGGCAGAGCCCCATCTGTCAGCTCCTTGCCACGAAGGCAGTATTAAGAGGAAAATGCTCATAGCACAAGACTCATTGTCATCTTGTAGCTACAGTGCACATCACAGTGAACTGTGCTGGGGACAGTTCCTACTCGGAGGCAGTGGGAAGCAGAATGTGGAAGCATTTAGGTATAAAATTCCTAAGCTTCTCAAACAGAGCAAGTGCACCCTTCAGCCTTGCGCAGCCAAGGTTGGATGTGGTGCGAATTCTTAAACGTGTTTTTAATTTGCATTGTATTTAAAACTAAGCACTGTAGAGTTTCAATAAAAGTAAATAAATGAAGCTAGGTGGCACTGGCTCCAGAAGAGACAGAGTGATGGAGGAGAACAGGAAGCCCAGAAAGAGACTCTCATGTAAATGTAGATGTGGCCTTTCAAGGCAGACAGCTAAAAATAGATGATGCATTAATTGCAATAGGATGATTAAACTTTGGGAGACATTATACTTACTGGTCCCTGGCACTGTGGTGTTTTGCATGCACTTAAAAGAGATAATGATGCTGGAAGTGATGGTGATGACGATGGTGGTGATGGTGATGATGGTGGTGGTGATGTTGATGGTGATAATGGTGATGAAGAGTAACGAAAAAGATGAGGGTGATGGTGATGATGGTGTTAGTGAAGAAAAATGATCATCAAGAAGAAGAAGACGACGAAAATAACAAAGACGAAGCAAAGAGGGAAAAAGTGATGATGGTCCAGGTAAATAAGACAGTTTTTCAGGGAGCTGTAGTTTAGGAAAGTAAAGTAACTTACCTGAGGTTACAGAGATGGTGTATGATACCAAGAAGGTTAATCTGCTTGTGTGCTATGCTGCTGTGTCCCATGCATGAAAGTGAATACCCCTTGCGGTTGAATTTGGAAAAATGACCCGCGAAAGAATGCAAGAACATATATTGGGCTCTATTTCTCTGATGTATTGTTGAGCAGGTTCTTTCTAAGCTTAAACGCAAAGAAATAAATGCTAAAGGAAAAGATTGCTAGATTTAGCTACATAAAATCTAAAATTTCCTGATGTCAAAAAAGATAACAAACTAAAAATACCAGTGACAAACTAGCATATGCAACATCTACATAAAGAGAAAACCTCTGAGGTGTAAAAGGACTTTGTACAAAGAAATTGGTTAAAAGATAAATACCAGAGGAGGGACTTAGTTGTGCCAATGTGTTGTGTCCGCTCACTGTACCCTTGGTGGCATTAAGTGTTATGATTTCTAAAATAATACTATAATAATAATGATAATAACATCCCTCAAACTCTCTGCTAATATGATGAGTGAAAGAGGAAACTTTTAAACTTACATATACCGCATTATATTGAATCCTAAGGAGGGCAGACATTTCTCTTGGCGCTTTTTTTTAATTAAACAAAATCTATCGTCATTTTTCTGGTGGGGTCAGTGCCTTTTCTTAAGCCCCTACTCCAGGGGCGACCTGACGAAGAGCTAAGGCTGCAAGGGGTTTTCCCCGTTGCCCCTGCTTAACCGTACCACTCCGTTTACTTACAAAGTGTATTTTAAATATTCAGCCAGCACTTTCTATTTCTGAATCCCAGGGCATCCATGACACAATTATTAAAACTCAACTCAAGCAACAAATTAGATTTTATCTTCACACTGGTGCTTCTCTTCATTGAAAATTCCCTCTTGGAGTTTTCAGAAGACTTTAAGTTGCCTCTGTGTGTGTGTGCGTGCGTGTGTGTGCGTGTGTGTGTGTGTGTGTGTGTGTGTGTGTGTTTACATGAGGTCCTTTTGCACTACATTTGCTTTCAATTTCATCCTAAATAGCACGCGTTAAAAAATGCATGAGTTTGTAAAATCTGCTTAATTCAATAACTTCACTATGGATGCTAATTCCCCAAAGGGGATACTGATGTTAAAACAAACAAAAAAGTCTACTAGCTTATCCCAGACTATCCCGTGTTGGGTATGTGCTTGGAATGGCACGTTAGCTCTGAATCAGATAAAATATGACTGCCAGTCTTGTCACTGTGAGCCCTTGTTACAGAGATGATCATGAAATAGAGCGTTCAGACAGACAGTATCCTCCCAGGGACTTTCCATGGGGCCTAGTATCACAACACTTGTGCTTAATGAACAAATTTTTATTCCAGTGGATCTAGCCAGGAGGGGAATAAGGTAGTTTCCCTTACAAACCCACTGTTTACCCGAGTGTGAGATGCATAATAAGGTTTTTGAAACTTCAGGAAGACATCTAGGAAATGAGGATAACCCATAAATTGTAAAGGGATGTCTAAAACAGACCTACCCATATATAATTTTCCTTCCACAGTCATCAAACCGATTTAACCGGGAGGCGGTATGAAAAAAAATCACGTGTTCAATTTACAAAGGTATATACTCACCTTTAGAACATGTGCAACAGAAATTCGGCCATTTGGAAGCACTTAATGTATACTTTGAAAATACAGGGCTTCCTCACAACCGTATATGTGATGTTGCTCCTGGAATATAATTTTATTGACGTTCATACACCTTCCAGGCTTGCAGAAAAAAATGACTTTATGATAAGTGAAAATAAAACCTCCTATGCCAAGATTTTCCATTACTGTCACTTTCTGAGGTGTGTGTCAGAGGACCGCTTTGTGAGCGATGGTTTGGAGGGCACAGTAGGTGTGAGATGCCACTGAGCAACCTTGAGTCTTTCTTCTTTCTGTGCTTCTACGTTGGGGCATTTTCTGTGCATATTGGGGCCTTTTCTGTCATTGCAGCGTGTATCCTGCATCAGCACGAGCCAGCAACTGAGTCCTTGGTCCACATAGATCAAGTGCAGAGCTTGGAGGTGCCTGTCCATCAATGTCTCCATTTTTGCAAGATGCCTTTGCCATATTCTTTTTTTTAATTTGAATGTTTTCCTCATTTTTTGTAATTCTTCTAATGGCCAGAGTAATCTAGAGTCTACAAAACCAAAGAATACAGACACACACAGCAGAAAGGAAGTGCCTTTAGTGACCCCGCCCCTGATGGCCAGCCCGGTTAATGGTTGACGGTATAAGTTTCACTGTTTGTATGTCGCCACTGTGGTATAATGCGAAGACACCATCCTTATTAAGAGGATTTGACACAAACTCTACACATGGCTTTTGTAGTTTTCCTTTCTCACAGAAGTATGTGCTGGGATATTTTTCAGTGTCAACGCATTTTTGTCCACGATTGTGTTTTTTGTCCTAAGAATTCCATTTTCTATCCCTTGAGCACTTTTCTGTTGGATTGTCCATCTTCTTCTTATTGATTTGTTTGGGCTCTTTACAGATTAAGGACGCTAATAATCTACTTGATGTAGGTTACAAATATTTTTCCGTCTTTTTTTGTTTGTCTTTTCATTTTATTTATAGACTCTTACGTGGTGAATTTCTGTGGTTGGATTCGACAGCCTCTCCTTTGTGACTTTAGGGATTGGCAGTGAGCTTTAAAAAGGTTTTCCCTGCCTCCCAAATTATATGCGTTTGTCTCTTGTGTTCCCTCCAAATATGTTTATAGTCTCACGTTTTACAGTAAGGTACTCATATGGAAAAGAACACGTGTGTGTGACCATGTGTTGTCATTTGCTCATTATTATGGCTGTCGGTCTTTGGTGGTCCATGCTCTTGGCTAGTGTGGGACTGACCTCTCAGGACTTCAGGAGGATGGGCTGTGGTGCCCAGGGTAGGCAGCAGGTCAGACCCCTTCTGCAAGGTGTGTGTAGAATTCACACTCATGAGGCCCCTGTGGCCACTGTAAGCCAGGTGGGTGTAGTCCGGTGGTCACTTCCCTCGGTGACCACACGAGCTGATTCACCAGGCAAGGTCTGCTCTGTGAGTGGGCAGTGGTGATGGGCTCTCACACCTGTGTTGTCGGCACTGGACTTGGTGCGAAGGCATATTAGGGATGGTGGGATCCAGGGATGGTGGTGATGGGCCCTTTACTACCTGTTTGTTCCTCCTGCCCAGGGACACAAAGCCTTCAGATCACACAGGGAGGGGCTGTCCGCAAATGCCCCCAAAGGAGATTCCTGCTCTGCTCCCCGGCATCTTCCCAGGCAGTGAATCAGGAGCAGGTGGCTGATCCCACACAGCATCCTGCCCTCACCTGTGCTCATCCTGAAGGTCCAGATATGCTCCTAGGACCCCACTCTGCTTTGCCTGGGTGGTCTTGAATTACATTTATCCTAGATTAGTTTCACTTCCTTTTTTAAATTTTTTTTTTAACATTTCATTCATTTTTTTGAGAGACACACAGAGTGCAAGCGGAGACAAGGCAGAAAGAGAGGGAGGTGCCAAATCTGAAGCAGGTTCCAGGCTCTGAGCTCTCAGCAACAGAGCCCAACATGGGGCTCGAACTCACGAACTGTGAGGTCATGCCCTGAGCCAAAGTCAGCCACTTAACTGACTGAGCCACCCTAGATTAGTTTCACTTTCAGAGAATCAGGAAAAGGGGTGGGGGGCAGAGACCAGTGTGTGTCCACACTGTTTCCAGCATATTCAACAACCAGTGTTAAACCTATTATTGATTTTTACACTTACAACAGGAAAAAAAAAATTAGAGATCATTCGAAAACATCTCTGCCACATTATTGAATGTATGATTCAACCAAAAGCAAGCAATTCGTGGCCCTGGCCCCGTGTTCCACCTAGTAAGACTGCCCTTGAAAGGCTGTTAGGGACTTAAGCTGTTCTCGGCCATGTAAATTAGACATGTGGTGTCCAATGTTGGATTCCCGCCCTGGCTCTCCTGCTTTCCTCTGCCCCTTGAGAATGTCCCGTCGCCACACCATTACCACCGCCTCCTGCTGTAATGACATTGAAACTCTGATAATAAGCCTGCACATCTGTACCTTGGGCTACTTTCTCTCTCCGGGTATCCTACATCCATAGTTCCGGGCATCCTGCATCCATAGTAATCCTCATTCAGGACTCCCCACATGGGACTGCATTCCTCCATTTTGCCCATATGGAAACCGAGGCACACGGAAGGGAAGGGGTAGAGGCAGGATTCAGACCCAAGAGCCTGCCTTTATGCCCCAGGCAGTGCTGACTGGGAGAGATGGCCCCATGATATGTGGCTTCTGCATGTTGGGGGCAGCACAGGTGCTGGGGAAGGGGTAGGCTCTGGGGCCAGATTCTTGACATGGCAGCTGCATGCCCCCCCCCCCCCAGCACCTGCTGGCTGCCAAGCCTGGGAAGGTTACCAGTCTCACTGGGTGTGTATTTCCTCATCTGTAAAATGGGGTTATACCATTGCCTATCTTGCCAGGAGGTGTTGAAGCATGCGTGGGATACAAATGTGTGCTATTCTTATTATCATGTCAGCACACACACACCTTGCACTGACTCCCTTCTCTCATTGTGTAGAGATGGGAAGCATGTGGCAATAGATGTCCCAGGGCACAGTTGCGTGTGTTATGTGGGTTTGATATCTCCCCATGAGAAAATGGAATGAATAGAATCTTTCTTTAGTCTCTGTCCTCTGAGATCACGGGGCCATGTCCGTCTTCCTAGAGTGTGAGAACTGTGTCTCCAACAAGCCTTGTGGAGAGGGAGTTCAGGATGGCTCAGAGTCGGCTGGTTGGTGACCGTGTGTGTTCTGAGGTACTCACTGGGTTCACCCACTGGAGACGCATCTCTCAATATGGCGGCCGGAGCTCCAGATTGGAGACGGTGATGGCCGAGTGCTCTTCTGCTAACTTAGGCATATAAACCTTTGTGAAGGAAAGCTTCTTTCTGGCAGGACTCTTTCCATCACTTTATTTGCTCCCAATCAGTAGAGGAAAAAAAGTGAAGATAGATGACGAAGTAGCATGTTTTATTAAAACGACTCCTTCTCGGTCCAAAATAGATCTTGTCCACTCGGTATTCCAAGATAGCAGTGAAGCAAAGAATTTAAATGGGAACAGACCTCTGTCATTTCTGGAGTTAACAGACCTGTGTCATTCTGGAGTGCTTGCTGAACTGAACACATGATGTCATGAGGTTGTAAAACAAACAGTGACATTCACCTACAGATTCCCTTTTGAGTCAGTCGTGGCAAAATGTAACTTCTGCCCCTGTTTACATTTCTGGTGAGTCGAAAATGGTTATCGAAAGAACACTGTTGTCATAATATTTTTTCATTCTGATACAAGACAGTACTTGAGAGAGAAGAAATATGACAAAATTACAACATTTTACCTATTTTAACTTTAATCATGGGAAGGTAAAATTGTCTGTCAGGTACCTTTGTCGTATGGCTGTTTGTTTCCTGCCAGATTTCATCAGTAACAACCATCTGATAAATGCATTTATGCATCTGAATTTGAGCAGGTAAATATGCCGTACTTTACGAAGAAGGAAAGCTGCAGAAAATGAGCTTCTCTGACAATCTCTGAAGCTTCGAGTACCGACTCTGAGAAAAAACATTCGCTTTGTTTGTACAACTTGACATTTTGGTTTCATTTCATGCTCCCTTGCAGCTAAGCAAAGCGGAGGAAGGAAAGTAAAGGGACATTATGACTTATTTTGAAATGGAGGGAATTATCCTATTTGCAAATAGGGTAGATGCTTCCGTCTTAGAAATGCTTTGTCGTGTTATCCGCAGGGGGCTTTCTGGGAGGGCGTCCCAGCAGGGGGATGCTTCTGTACAAAACACAGCTCTTCTGGAGACTTGCTCTTACGGCACTGGCCACGGAGGGTTGCAGTCTGTTGGATTGGGAGAAGAGAAGGGGAATCCTTGAGCAGAACGCTGTAAACAGACTGAGGACAGCCACAAGCATCGGTGCGTGTGGACAGAAGCCAGAGGGGAGAGTATACACTCACATGCATCCGTGTTTGCGTGAGCACACGGACCCCAAACTGCGAGGAACATGGTGTGTATTTCCTTCCACCCCGTCTCACCAAAAGCCAAGGAATCCTGTAGCTAACTGTGGCTCAGACATGACCTCCCTGTGTGCTTCATGGCATGTGCCACATTGGCCGTCCTCAGAATGGCCATTTCCTGGGGTGGGGTCTCTATTTACCTGGAAGAAAGCTTGCGATCGTCGTAGCTCCACGTTCCTCCCCCCGAAGCACTTCCCGATGAGGACAAGTGCAGTTCATGGCTGCTGGACGGGTCTAGGTGGCACTACAAACAGCAGTCACCGGTTGGGGCCGGCTCTTCCCAAGCTCACTGTCTGAAATGCCAGTTGCCTGCATCTGGTGTCAGTTTCTCTCTCTGCTCTGAAAGCCAGCATGGGACAGGTGGCAAGGCTTCCCCTTGTTTTAGGAGGAAGGATGACACCCGGGTCTATGACTGTTAAAGCACTGGAGATGAGCCCCTCTGCAAATCTCCCTGGCCCTCTGTGCCATCTGCACGGCAGGGCCAGACATCTGTGCACTTGGGGAGCCTCCTGGCCTTTGAAAGTGGAACCCCTCCTGCCGCTAGACGTGAGCCCCTCAGACACGTTTATCAGGCTTCATCGCTCAGTGCTTTTCAAGGAGTAAAGGAATGGAATTGGTAACAGAGAGCCAGTATGAGGACTCACTCAGGCAAGACACAGGTGGTGCATGGTGAGACACAGGCAAGTTATGGCCGCCGGGCACGTGAGGATACAAGCATTCTTCCCCTGTCCTGTGCAGGTGGCCCTGACGGAGTTATTTCTGTCTGTTCCTCCGTGACTCCGTCTGACCCCTTTGCCCACCAGTTGGGCACACTGCATACTTGCTGTGGTCCGTCCTGGGCTCTGCTCTCAACTGCATTTGTATGTTTAATTGTTTATTGTTATTTATTTATTTAAAGTTTACTTTTCTTTATTTTGAGAGAGAGAGGAAGCAGGGGAGGGGCAGAGAGAGAGAGAGAGAGGGGGAGAGAATCCCAAGCAGGCTCCACACTCTCCGTGCATGTGGAGCTCCAACTCACGAACTGTGAGATCATGACCTGAGCTGAAATCAAGAGTTGGATGCTTAACAGACTGAGCCACCTGGGTGCCCCTCAACTGCATTCACTTTAAATGCTTTGTTCGTACAGATTAATCTGTATCTTCAACAAAGCATTTTTTTTCTCCATCTACCTATTCTTGTTTTTATATGTATGCTGCAGGCATGCACGTTGGGAAAGCTTAACGTAAATCACAGTATCGGAAAATCCAACGACAGAGCAGCGAGAATAAAGGAAACATAGACATCGTGTGTGTTTCCCTTTCTGTTTGGTTTCTTTGTGAGTTTCCAGGAAAACGGCACATGTGACAAAGTAGTGCATTTTCTGCAGAAAGGGGTTTTTGCATCTGTAGCCTAGAGGTATAAGGACTGCAGAGCAGGGATGGACAAGCTTGGAGGGAAGGCACCGGGGCAGGACTGAGGCGCATCTGGTGGTCCAAACAAACATTTCGCTGTAATGTGTAGTTGGAGGTGCATTGTGTTCAATATCAACCCTGGTTCTCCAAATTAATTTAGTTTGTAAATCATGAACCTCTGGGCTTTATAAACTCGTAGCCACGTTACCATTTTTGCAAAGCCCAAAGCTTAATTTCACGTTCATGGGCTTGGACGGATATGATTTTTACCTGGAATTTACATCTCAAATTAAAATGAACCAATTTTAACACCGGCTTATAAATCATTCCCGTCACTAAGATGACACTGTAAGTAATTGAGGAAATCAAGTCCCGATGAATTCCAACAGGATGAATAAAACACATGGTCACGTTTCAATAATGCACATAATGGCAGCAGCCACCAGTGCAAGAATGGGAAACGTTTATTGGGCAGCAGCTAGCCTGTAAAACGGTGTGGAGATTGTCCGGTAACTTACTGAAATATTTTGCGTGCATGAATTCCTTTACTCCCCGAGGCTGCACTAGCAGGTATTTTTGTCATCTGTAGTTTACAGGCGGGACAGGGAGGTTCCGAGAGGTGAAGCAGCTTGTGTGGGACTGCCCAGCGACCACACGCCCAGCAGAGCACAAGGGGGTGTCTGTCCTGGCGAATTAAACTCAGACCGTAGACCGGTCTGTCCCCCGCTGGCTGCACACTGTCTACAAGACAAGCCCATGTGGTTTGAGCCACCCAGGTGCTTTCGGCTACTGTGTTCGAAGATTCCACCAAGGCATGTCGTCTCGAGTTTGCCTTGTATACTGTAAACATGTCTGTGTTCCAAGTTAAACTTCAGACACGAAAAACCGTAGAATATGGATGTGGGTACTAGAGGAGTGTTCTCGGGAGTGTTTCCTCCCCCTTCAGTTAACCATGGAACGCGTTGAATTTTCTACTTAAATATTTCAAGGCACGGAAACAAAACATGTGTTGGGACCCAGGATATAGGGTTAAAGCAGTGCTCAGATAAGTTTCCACTGAATACCAATGTGTGTATTTGAAAGGTGAGGTCAGAATTAGGGGTCAGGAATAGATATGAATACTTGTTGCTTTTTTTCTTTAACTTGTTTAAAGTTTACTTATTCTGAGAGAGAGAGCAGGGTAGGGGCAAAGAGAGAGGGTGACAGAGAATCCCAAGCACGGTCAACACTGCAAGCATGAAGCCCAGTGTGGGGCTTGAACCCACGAACCATGAGATCATGACCTGAGGTGAAATTATGAGTCGGATGCTTAACCGACCGAACCGCTCAGGAGCCGGGGAATACCTGTTCCTTTTAAGTCACGGCCCAATTGAGGCTGGTCAGAAAGTCACATGGAACGCTCCCCCTGCAAAGATTTCTTTCATCTGCTTGAATTGGTTGAATTAATGAACCAGATTAAGTGAAGTCATGTATTTAGAGCACGGCGCATGGTGCCTTCCATGCATCAAGTTCTCAACAAATACTACCTGCTCTTATTAAGACTTATTATTTCCCAGATGTATAAAACATCTGTGCTTGGACTGTGCATATGATACCTCCTAATCGATGTGGGTTTCCGTTCGGCTGTGGGCGGGTCCCCCGCGGTGGCTGGCTAACTCCAGGGTAAAGCTCCAGCTTTATGGGGAGATCTCAAGCTCTTAGAAGTAGTTCATGGATGAGAAAAGAGTCCATGATGAAAAAGTCAACATGAATTCCCTGCATCCTGTGTGTTTTTCCAATGTCGTGATGACTGTTTCCTTTGAGATGGTCCTGTCTGGACCTCAGAGTCTGCAGAAGAGCCTGACCGCCCAGAGCCTGGTAGTACAGATCTCGGGGGAACAGCCAACCTGTCCCTAAGAGCTTGCGATCTCTCTGTAAAGCCAACGCTTCACCCTGTAGTTAGGAAGATGCTACAGGGGACCCGCACACAAGCAAACTGAAGGTCACGTGGATTAGAAGCAAAAGCCAAGAGAGGAGCTTGGTGGGGTGTTAGTCAACGTGCCCAGGAGGGCTGGAATCTGTGCTGTAGGTGCAGGGTGTCCATGAAAGGACGTACAATGTTCAATTTTGTACCTTCAGTTTCATGGATGATAAAACCCCATGAAAAAAAATAACCTAGTCCTAAAATAAAAGTTGAGTATGGGTGATGTGGTTGAGCATCACAAGTAAGAATTCTGAAAGGTTTCGTTTTGTTGAACATTGTCCGTTTGCCTCTAGACGTTCTCTGCTCACAGCCCAGGTCACACAGCTCTGTCACGGTTGGCTTCCCGTGAGGTGTTGCCGGACAAATCCTGGCTGGTATGTTTCTAGAGCTTTCTGTTGGCTTTGATCCAAGGAATGGCCCCAGGGGGATATGGGCAACCTTGGACTCCATGACAAAGCCTGGGCAGGTTCAGCCGGTGGCCACTCAGAAGACCAAAGGGTGGCACCAGAATTCCTGAACCTCATTTTCTGCCAGACAGTAAAGTCCAGGCAGTAGAATGGATCAAGGGTGGAAGACCATATGTTCGCTGGGCACAACCCTCTCAAAACTGTTCCCTGCCAGCCTCATCACCTGCTGCTCAGCTCGGCCTCCCCCCTGTGATGTGTATGACCCTAGGGAAGCAGTGACCACAGGCACTGGCTTGGGATGGCTTCCTATGACCCACAGGCATGCCAGCTTTGGGTTTCCTCCCACACACGTGTGTGATTCCCTTGAACAGACATGGACACCATTCCGATTATTTCCAGCAAGTGCAATGCCCTGGAATACACACACACACACACACACACACACACACACACACACACACACAGGTTATTGTTAACCCAAGAAGATAGCTGAGTCGAGCCGCGAAAACACCCCAGATGGTGAGAGCAGGTGCAGGGGATAAATCACACATTACAAGTGTGATGAGGGCAGAGACGGGTTTAATGGAGGAAATCACAACATTATCATAACAACCAGGTACAGCACAAAATAAGGATGTGTTTCCCGGAAACAATAGGAGCTCAGACAGGAACTCACTAAAGCAAGAAGCGCCAGCAAAGTGAACAAAGGGTCATCTGTAGAAAAGCAACATTGAAAATTGTAGGCTCTTCCGTTTCTTAACTGCCCTAACAATCCTAATTCTGCATTATTATGTTTCTTTTCCATGTGTAAAAATTAGGTGTTGAAACTGTACCCACATCTCATTATCATTGTTGTTTTGGAAATCTGGAAAATGCCAACCATTTCCTTTTATTATATGTCAGGGAATACGACACATTTAGTCGCGTGTAAAATAGCCTAAAAGTACGGTCTTCAGACGGGCACCGTTGAGGTTCACAGACATCCCCGCAGATGTACTGAATCAGAATCTTGGTTTTAGCATGGTTCCCAAGGTGGTAAATAAGGCCGTTAAAATTCGAATAACGCTGATGTGCGATATGCGATAGGTCAAGTTTACCTGCGTTAAGTGGACCTTGCTTCCAGCTGGAAACAGTATATCTATTTGCGCATTGACAGGTATGACATGATGCATGGGGTGTTGGGTATGCTTCTCATCCTACATAAGCTAACAAAGAATTGCCTTTCTAGGGCTGGTGACAGCTAGATTTCTGTGTGCCACTCAACAACAGATTCAGGCTCAGGAGAGCCTGAGGACGTAGGTTAAAGCTAGAACAGTGAGTGCCAAGCATTGCACATGCCTGACACAGACTCCCAGCCACCGAGAGGTGCCACAGTGAGGGACTGCGTGGTTGTGACTTCAGCAGGATTATTTGAGTCCCACCCTTAACCTGTTGATCAGATAGAAGACTTACTAAAATAGTTGTAGGGGGATTTTTCTGGTGTTCCCTGGAGTCATGTTGAGTACGTGGAAATTTTCTTCATGTTGTTGCAAGAGCTAAGGTGCATTGAGCAATCGTAGTGTGACCAGTTGTGGGCTGTCGTGTATGAAATTCTCCTCGTTTGTGCATCCCGGCAACACTTTCCTATTTTACGTTTTCATCTCTGACGTAGAGGCAAAGAACCCCACAGAGCAAGCTGGGAACCCAGGATTCAAAGTGAGTCTGCCGCTCTCAGGAGCCAGAAGGCAGACCCTGAACCCTTAGTTCTACGTGATAGCTTCTCTCTCATGTACCATCTAGAATGTGGCCTGTGCGTTGGTAAGCCTTCTGTCTCCTGAGTGGCATATCACTGCTTGATTTTCAATAGTGCCTTCACACTCATTTGTCGAGTGAATCAATGGAATGAAGGAACTCTCTAGAATTTAGGCTTCCTCTGCAAGCCGCGTTCATACCTGGAGAAGAAGGAAGGAGCCAGACTTTGACGGTTCCGTGTGTTGTCCTTTTGGTTTACAAAAGTCCTATCTGAAGTGCTCATTTTTTGCTAAGCTCGCTCTTGTTTGACCCCAGTTAAATAAAAAAGTGATCTTGAAGTGACTTATTTTCTGTATTTGTTTCATTCAGGCAACAATGTGAGAAAGCTTTGGAAATAACACATTTCACTTATAAGCTATCCTTCAGCCCACCATCGGTAATTCAAAACTATCATCCCATATAAATTGGTATCATTATACCTTGAGAACCTTACTGAAAAATAATATTTGTGAACCTCTGACTCGCAGTGTACTGTCTGAAAGCAAGAATAATACGCAGGCATTTGTTCTCACGGGAGATTTCCGTTCAGAATTTTTAGGAGAGAAATATGTTAGAGCTTTATAGGATCAATCTTATGAAAACTTAAACAGTTAACGGGCTTCAGGCTTTACAAATGAGATTCTGGCGTAAGACCTAAATTGTGTGGGATCCAGAGTGTGTCATTTGGGAAAGAAAGAACTAAAAGGAAATCAGAAATCTGACCATTTCTGCACAGATTCAGGCAAATATTCCGCTGTTTGTACATGCCCGATGGCCTCAGCTAGATGCCTTGTGTTAATCCCAGCCCAGCTGTATAGGGAACTTTTGATGAAAAAGATGAAGTCATCAGTCTAGGCAATGAATTAAGAAGAATGGATGGAGACAAGGGAAATATCTGGTCACAGTCATTAGGAATACTGGGATTTGGAGTAAGACGGAGTCTGTCTGCTAAGTGCACCTGTAGGCTCTTCTGGAGATGAAAAGAGCCTACAGGGGAAACAGGAGCTTTAGCTGGCTTGAGCAGAGAACGGGGTCCCCAGGAGGCTCCAAGGGCTTGGATACTCTGCCGTTAACACACAGCCTGTGTTCAGTAGGTGCTTTGTAACACATGTCGGATGTCTGGATGAAGAAGTCTCCGACTCAACACTGCATCTGAAAGGCACTTTTTAAAAAAGTAGTGGGAAGGGGCACCTGGGTGGCTCAGTCGGTTACACATCCGATTCTTGACTTTGGCTCAGGTCATGATCTCACAGTCATGAGTTCAAGCCCTGCATTGGGCTCTGCTCTGAGCCCAGTGTAGAGCCTGCCTGGGACTCTCTCTCTCCTTCTCCCTCTGTACCCCTCCTGGTCCCACGCTCTCTCTCTCTCTCAAAAAAAAGTAGACTGTTTTTGATCACTTTTACAGAAAAATTAGGTCTACAGAAAAATTGAGTAGAAGGTACAGTTTTCATATGTTCCCTTTCTTGTGCACATTGTGTGCACAAGATATACCTAAGAATATATTGAATTCGTGTAGTACATTTGTTGTAGTTGACGAGCCAACGTTGAAGCATTGTTATCAACTAGAAGTGATAGTTTTCATTAGGGTTCACTGTTTGAATCCTACATTCTGTGGATCTGGACTGACGTATGATGACACATATCCACCATTACAGTATCGGACACGATACTTTCACTGCCCTAAAAATCCTCTGTGCTGACTCTCTGTCCCCATCCTGCTCAGACTATGGCAACTACTGATCTGTTTGCTGTCTCCATAGCTTTGGCTTTTCCAGAACATCATGTAGTTGGAGTCCTATATTATGTACCTTTTGAGATTGGGATCTTTCACTTGGAAACATGCATTTTAAATTCATCCATGTCTTTTCATGACTAGATAGCTCATTTCTTTTCCGAGTGGACAATAGACCATTGGCTGGAGGCACTATACTGGATCCATTCACTTGCTAGAGGGCATCTCGGTCATTTCCAAGGTTTGCGCAATTATAAACAAAACTTTTATAAACGTTTATGTGCAGGTTTTGTGTGTGTAGAAGTTATCATAGACACCACATTTTAAAGAAACAATGCTAAGTTTCTTCTCAATCTGTGAAAGGTTAATCTTATTTGGAAGGTAGATATATATAATCTTATCTTATTTGGAAGGTAGATATGTGATTGCCTACCCTTTTGCAAAATGCTAATTATAACTCAAGGAAGTAAACCCTTCAATCCTCTGCTAACTGCTTAGTCTGTTTTTGCTTACAAATTGTCATATGAGGGGCAACTGGGTGGCCCAGTTGATTAAGCATCCTATTCTTGATTTCGGCTCAGGTCATGATCTCACAGTTAGTGAGTTTGAGCCCCGTGTTGGGCTCTGTGCTGACAGCGTGGACCCTGCTTGGGATTCTGTCCCTCTCCCTCTCCCTCTCCCTCTCCCTCTCCCCCTCCCCCTCCCTCTCCCTCTCCCTCTCCCTCTCCCTCTCCCTCTCCCTCTCCCTCTCCCCCTCCCCCTCCCCCTCCCCCTCCCCCTCCCCTTCCCCCTCCCCTCTCCCCCTCCCTTCCCCCTCCCCCTCTCCCTCTCCCTCTCGCACTTGCTCTCTATCTCTCGCTCAAAATAAATAAAAACAGATTTAAAAGAAATTGTCATAGGAGCCAAAAGGGGCATTTTCCCTTGAAAACATAGTGGAGGTTATATTGTCTTATTCCTTCTCCCTGTTTCAACTCATTAAGTTAATTATGATACAGCTTAAATTAGAGTTGGAGCCAAACCTCCCCACGCACACAGGTGATTTGCCTTGCTGTACCCGATAACACCACAACCCGTGTCTGCCTGATAATGATGTATCATAGGAGACAGATCTGAAATGGCCCTTGTGGATCTTACTCCTTGGTTCTGAGTATGACATTTATGTATACGGTGTGGCTTCTTAGAATGTTTATGATAGGAGTTAAAAAATTTGAGAAAGATTGAACATACTGTAGCCCGTAGCATTTACAATCAAATGGGAGACACATGTAACAAATGACTTGGGTTTTGCTTTTGGCTCAGAAATCATCTGTGCACCTCCACAGAGAGTTGACGGTGCGATCCTTCCCAACCCTTCCTGAACCACATGGGTGGAGGTGTGGCCCCAAAGTGGGGAAGTGGGGGGCCCGACCCCACTGGGGCTTGACCTATGTGCTGGGTACAATGTGCCCTTACCCAGTTATTATAGCTGCAGGGGACACTTGGTGTCCTTGTAAAATTCTGAAAAGGTTTATTACTCACATAATGAGGGTTTCTGCGACAAGCAAGGTAGGTCCCGAGCTGGTCCGAAAATAGCTTGAGAGTGAGGGGGGAGGAGGCAGGGATTGGCTTCGGCGTGCAGGCGGGGGCTGGCGTAGCCTGGTTCCCCCATGAGTACAGCAGGGCGCAGCACCCTGGCTCTCTTATTAGCTGGCTGGGCACATGTAGAATGAGGAGCAGTGAGGCTTTAAGAGCTCTTAGCAGTCAAACATCAAAAGTGGGGTCACACCCTAGTACCTCAATCAGAGTATAACTGCACGCATTAACTTACTAAATTTAACTGGTAGCGTAGCATATATGGGTCTCTGTGGAGATCACAAAGTGTATTCCTTACTTTCACCGTCATGTTCTTCTGACTTGAGAGCTGGCAACAGCTTCCTCAACAGGCAGCCCATACTTTAGCCCCTTCTGCCTTCAGCCAGCTCCTTTTTTTTTCCTTATGGAAAATTTAGGCATAAATAGAAGCAGACAGAAAAGTGAAGTGAACTTTCACGTGCCCCTGATGCACCTGTAACAACCATGAACTCGTGCTGCATCTTGTTTAATCTGTACCCCATCCTGCCTTCCCTTCTTCCTGCATGAAAGAAAACAAGTGGCTGTCATACCCTCTCGTCCATGAGTATTTCAGTTGGCGTCTCTGTTTCTTTTCCCTTGATGTCTTTTTCGCTCCTCTGTGGTTCCCATGGAGTCCATCCGTGTAGCTATGTAAGGTTTGAGACTCTGCCCTTTGGAATCAGATTTCACGCTTACGTTGTGGCTTCTCAACTTCCTAACTCTGTGACCATGACGAGGCCCCACTTGCTCCCATCTGCAAAATGGAACCTACACCGTTTAGTCATTAAGGTTCTGTGTGGTCTAAATAAAATACAGATAGTTCTATATTTGTATGTACTGTAAGTATTAGAAGAAGACGTTCATCATAAAATATTTGTAGGCATGTTTGCTCATGTAAGAAGAACATTGATGGTTTGGGGTTTTGCATTGAATAAGGGGAACTGGTAGACTTCTACTCAGGACCATGCCACGTTCCTCTAAGTGGCTCATGCTCTGTGGTCCTGATTCTTCCAGAATACTTTCTCAGGTATCAGTCTGCAGAATCCGTCCACGATGCCTAGGGTTTCAGATGATGTTTTTGGATGACACTTGGTTCAATGACTGTAGCTTCCAAGAACCCTGCCACAGTTAGACTTTCTGATTATGTTGCATCCCCATTTGGGATCAGCGTGGGAAAGCTGTGATGTCCGAGGACATTTCCTTCCCATCTTAAGAAAAGTCGGTGAGAGCAAGCAATCTCCTTTCCTTTTGTAGAGATTGAACTGTGTTAACGTTGGCTACCTCTCCCCTTCAGGGCAGATCTTGAAGGTCCTAGATGAGCTGAAACTGGCTAATAACACCCTCATCTACTTCAGTTCGGACCAAGGAGCACACGTGGAAGAGGTGACCCCTAAAGGAGAAGTTCACGGAGGAAGTAACGGAATCTATAAAGGTGAGGACTCTGTGAAGGTGGGAAGTGCTGATGTGGAGAAGCTGTACCCTCCCCGCTCATGCACTGGTTGAGTTTTCCTTGATCTCTGAGCTCTGATGCTGTTCCTCTGCCGTTTTCCAATATGCGGGACATCTCTGTGTCACTGGCATTGAACAGCGACGTGGCCACGTCGCATTTCCGTGTGGTCTCCGTGGGGGTGAAAAGCACGCATTCTGGGCCAAGACGTGATGTCGTCTTCACACAAATGCAGCCTCGTACTGGATAGCTGGTTAAAACAACAAAGCATGTATCAATTACCTGTTGCTGGCAAAACAAAATAACAGAGACTTGTGGCTTAAAACAGCAGTGGTTTTTTTTTTTATATTTATTGATTTATGGAGCGAGAGAGAGCAGGGGAGGGGCAGAGAGAGTGAGAGACTCCCAGCAGGCTCTGCACTGTCACAACACAGGGCTTGAACTGTGAGATCATGACCTGAGCTGAAATCAAGAGTCAGATACTTAATCGACTGAGCCACCCAGGCACCCCAGAACAGCACAGTGTATTAAGTTCTTGTTCTGGAGGTCAGGAGCCTGAAGTGGGTCTCACTGGTCTAAAACCCAGGTGACAGCCGGGCTGTGTCCTCGTGCATGCTCTGGGGAAGCATTCCTTTCCTTGTCTTTTCAAGCCTCTGGAGGCCACCTGCGTTCTTTGTCTAATGACCTGTTCTTGCATCTTTGAAGTCAGCAATGGTTGCCAGGGGAGGCATGGCTGGGAAGGTGTTAGCCACCTGCTATGCCCACTCTCTCATTGTGCTTATGGCTCACCCACTTTAGCGGTCACCCACGTTAGCGCTGGGCCTAAGCAGCAGCACACGGCTTGTCCGGCGACACGTACGAGTGGCGTCATACCCATCACAGTGCACCTGCACTGAGGCAGGGCGCTGGACAGAGGGTAACACGCTGTCTGTCCCAAAGGCAGCGTACCTTGTGCTTGGTTTTACATCTTTTTGTGCACGGCCTACAGGCGTCTGAAATTCTGAGCACCTCGGGGCAGGGACCTTTCTTACACATTTGGTTCCCTGGAATGCAGGGTGGAAAGCATTCCTGTTCCGTGCTGGTCTGGATAACCTGCACGGGGTGTTCATTCCCCTTCCTTGGCTTGCCTTTGTCACCACGCCAGGGCAGAGCATACACGTGACATTTGATGCGGGTCAGGTGAGCGAACCCAAGTGTTTCATGGGCAGAGGACGAACCCTCCCCAGGCAGCCACTCTTTTCGGCCAGTTTCCTCTGTTTATCGTCTTATTTCAGCGTAGGCGGCAGTCAAAACCTGTGTTCCAATATATTAAGATGAGGTATGTCTGCCGTGTTTCCACGACGTTGTGGCCTGTGTGGAGAGAGCGGTTTTTAGTTTATTTTACAGATGCCAGCGTCTCTAAAGATGGAGTTACAGACTGTGTTCCATGCTGAACGTTAACCCGTTCATTCGTTCTCCCATGGAAGGTCTGTGAGGTCCCAAAGTCGGTTAGCCGTTGGGGATGAGACATGGACTGATACAAGTAATAGGTACAGTCTTACCGTAATGCAGTCATAGAAGTGGCTGCAAAGGAATATGTGATTTAAGAAAGCTATGGAGAGTGGAGACTCCGTTCAGGGAGCATAGACCAGATGATGGATCCCAGGATGGGTTATGAGCCGGAGGGGGTGGTGGTATTGGCTTGTAGCTTTGATAGTTGGCTCTTTGAAGATACAAGTGGTGTGGGTCAGGATGAGAGCGTCAAGGGTCCTGAATGACGGTCGCAAAGCGAGGTTATCATACAGTCCTCACAGCGTGTCGCTAGCTACCTCCTGATTTTCGTTTCTAAGAGGAAACCTAGCAGATGCGTTATCCATGTTGTGCTGTTTTGCTTGAATGCTGGAAATATCACCAGTGTATTATGCTCTATCAATATCCCAGCCACTACTCTGTTGCAGAGCATTATCCCTTTGTCAGATTTAGTTGAAATCGGGCTCCCAGTGAAACATTGATAAAAGGCGATGCCCTAAAAGAAAGATGTGGTTTCCTCCGAGCTGTGGGAAATGACCAAAGACTTCTAAATGTCAAAACATCTGGTTTCCTAAAGCTGCGAATTCCAACAGACTCGCTCGCAGAGGAATCACGCTGGCTTAGACTCCCTGATCAAGAGAGCGTCTTTTTCTGAACACTAATGATTTTTACTCTCAATCACAACCCCTCGGAGAGATCGTTAGTAGATGAGCCCGGTGATTCTGCTGTGTTACCACTCTAATCTGCTTCCCTAATGAAATCTGTGGGTTAATTTAATAGAAGGGCTACAGTTAAACCATCCTTCTCCAGAACTCAACAGGCTATTCCTCGTAATCCTAGGGACATAAGATCCGTGCTGTGGTCAGCATGAAAAAAACGTAACATTATGGGGGTGAGGGAATAGTGACACCATTAATCTTCTCTCATTCTTTTTTTTTTTTTTAATTTTTTTTTCAACGTTTATTTATTTTTGGGACAGAGAGAGACAGAGCATGAACGGGGGAGGGGCAGAGAGAGAGGGAGACACAGAATCGGAAACAGGCTCCAGGCTCTGAGCCATCAGCCCAGAGCCTGACGCGGGGCTCGAACTCACGTGAGATCACGCGAGATCATGACCTGGCTGAAGTCGGACGCTTAGCCGACTGTGCCACCCAGGCGCCCCTTCTCTCATTCTTTTAAAGATGATGTTTGCAGCATGATTCTCCTGTTTAGATTGACAGATGGGTCATCTATGTCAGTCTGACTCCGGTTTCGGCTCAGGTCACGGTCTCACGGTTTCATGAGATCGAGCCCCGCATCGGGTTCTGTGCTGGCAGCACAGAGCCTGCTTGGGATTCTCTCTCTCCCTCTCTTTCTCTGTGCCTCGCCCACTTCTTCCCTATCTCTCTCTCAAAATAAATAAAAAGGAACATGTTAAAAAAAATATATACTGGGGGCGCCTGGGTGGCTCAGTCGATTGAGCGTCCGACTTCGGCTCAGGTCACGATCTCGCGGTCCGTGAGTTCGAGCCCCGCGTCAGGCTCTGGGCTGATGGCCCAGAGCCTGGAGCCTGCTTCTGATTCTGTGTCTCCCTCTCTCTGCCCCTCCCCCGTTCATGCTCTGTCTCTCTCTGTCTCAAAAATAAAATAAAAAAATGTTAAAAAAAAATTAAAATACATATACTGAAAAAAAAAGGGCAAGATTAAGTAGGGGCACCTGACTGGCTGGCTTAGTCAGTAGAGCATGCAACCTTTTTCTTTTTTAGGTTTATTTATTTATTTATTTATTTTTGAGAGAGTAAGCAAGGGAGGGGCAGAGAGAGAAGGAGACACAGAATCCCAAGCAGGTTCTGAGTTGTCAGCGCAGAGCCGGCTGCAGGGCTCAGTCTCACGAACGCTGAGATCATGACCTGTGCTGAAATCAAGCGTCGGACACTCAACCGACCGACCCACCCAGGAACCCCAGAGCGTGTGACTCTTGATGTTGGGGTTGTGAATTTGAGCCTGACGTTGTGCCCAGAGCTTACTTAAAGAGCAAGATACATAAGTGTACATCCAAATGCCATAACGTTTACACTAGCCTATGACCACTTAACAATTGTTAAATGCAAAAATGGCATCGGGATTGGTAGAATACTGAAAAATGTCCACACCGCTAATTTGGGACTGGGGCATAGGAATCACTGGTTTAAAGTAACAGGATGTACAACCTCCTTGCAGTCCTGAACTGTGTGTAGGTAGCAGAGACCGTGGCTCTCAGTTTGTGTAACTGCATCTTGGGCAGGTGTTGGGTCTGTTTACATCAAACAGATGGAGGGATCTTCAAAAGGCTCTCTTCATTCCACACCCTCACCTGGGCGAGGGCAGCTTAATTGGAGATCAAGAAATAGTCCCAAAAGTTGTGGCTCTCTTAAGAAAGGATCAGTTGGCCTCAGCCAGCCTCCTTTGATGTCCACATCAATGTTTAGAGCCCTTGGATCAGTCTTGTAGAGATGGTGCAAGCCAACTCATGGAAGCTTCTTCTCACCCTTCAGTGCTGGCTTATAATCCTCCTTTGACCTGCCTCTCAAAGTTGGAAACCTCTGGGGCTGTGTCCTGAATCCTCTCATTTCTTTACCTACACATTCACCAAATATGGTGTCATCTAAGCCCGTGCCCTCAGGTGGCATTTTAGGGCTGGTAACCCTTACTTACTGTGAACCCCAGACTGTTCTATCCAGCTCCCCGCATGATGCAGGGTGTGGATGTTCATTGGGCACGTCCCCATGAACAGATCCATACTAGAGATCTTAGAGATCCCCAAGACCACATGTCTCACAGGCCAACGATATCACTGATTTGCACTGATTGGCACGGGTCTTCGCTCAGTGACTCAACGCCTAAAGCTGGTTTCGTTGAGTCCCTGCAGCCTCTTTCGTTGATCTGCCCTGTCCCTCATATTCCAACAGTGAGTCCTATACACTTGATCTTCTAAGGACACCTGACATGGATGTACTTCTCTCATGTCCAAGAATGATCGCCTCCTCCAGGCCAGTATCACCTCCAGCTCATCTCCCCAGTGGGTTTCCAGGTGGTCTTTCGATTCGTTGTCTGCAGTCCATTCTCCACCCAGGAAGCCGGATGAGCTTCGATAAACATGCACTCAGTGTATTGCATTGAGTTTTTCTCCAGCTGCCACGGAACAGATGGCTTGCAAACAACACGACGTTATTCTCTCTCTCACTTCCAGAAAGCAGACATCTGAAATCAAGGGGTCATCAAGACTGTGCTCCTTCTGAAGCCTCTACTGGAGGATCCTTCCTTGCCTGTCCCGGCGTCTGGTGGTTGCTGGCAATCCTTGGCCTTCCTTAGCATGTAGACCCATCACTCCAATCTCTGCCTCCTCTGTGTTCACAAGGCTTTTCTTCCTTTCCTAAAACCCTCTGCTATATCCCCAGGCCCTGAGAATACAATGTAAAGTCTGCACCTTGGCTGTGTGACCTAGAACTGCTTTATCTTCCTTCTGTCTTTCTGCATTTTAATCTCGTTTCCACCTTCGGGACTTTCCATTAGCAGCTCCTTCTGGTGGAGAGCTCATCTCCTGATGTTTGCGTGCATTTGCTCCCTCTTTCATGGGCTGCCTCTGTAAGATCTCTCTGGACCATTGAAACAAAAGTTGTCATCTGTGCCACCAGATCTCTAACACACCGCCTCACTGTAATTTCTTGTGCATCCAGTATGTTCTGTGTGTATTCATTTATGTGCTCATGGTCTGACTGCCTTCTCATCATGTAAATCCCATGGATGCAGACATCTGCGGTGTGTTATTCCTTCTGTCTCCTTGCCTACAGTAACCATGTGGCAGGTCCTCCCTACATACTTGCTGAATGAATAGTGAGCAGCTCCCAGATTTCTCTTCCTTCTGCTCCTAGGACCATTCCTGAGGATCTTCCTCTTTTCCCCTAAAATACCCTCCTTCAGCTGGGGCCAGAATAACTTCCCTCAGATTTTCTTATAGCAGAGTTGAGAGTTTTCTGTCTCTTTCTCATAGCAGAAAATTCCCTGTGCTCTCGGAAGAGAACAGTTAGACCAGCTCTGTTTCATTTTGCATTCCTCTCTGAAATCAAGGTCACCCTGAAGGAAGCTCTCCCCATACCTCCCTTTTACTCTGCCTAAAGGCAAGTAATAAATGTCAATGGAATGGATAAATTAACTCTACAGACGGTGTTTGCAGAAGCATGGGGGTGGGGTTATCCTATTTTCCTGAGTTGCTCAAGAATGTAGACTTTCCCCACGTGCAGAGAAATGCTTTCAGAATTTCTGCAGCTCCTGGTATTACTCCTTTTCCTTACATGCAAATTCCAAAAGCAACTAATTGGCTTGAGTCCGTACCACTTATACGTTGCTTCCTACAGTCCCTGAATTCGGCTTGTCTTTCTCTCATGCAGTAATGCATCTTTCAGAGAGCCATTGGTAACTTTTGTTGGGAAACAGACAGCAAGCGGGTCTGGTAGTTTCTTGGAAGGTGGTTATATAACATTCAGGTTCTGTCTTCAGATTTGGACAGGTGTTTTCACCAGCTTCCCAGGAGTGGGAAAAGCTGTGGCGTCTCGCTGTATGGGTGTTTAGTGTGCCGGAAGGCATCCACAGCCTTTTCACCTTTGTGAGAAGACCATGTGCTATCTTCATTTATCAGTGCGCTCATTCAGTCACATTGGAACAGCAAGCATTTTGTTTATCGACTCTGTGCAGTGTGCCAGGTGTGGGGCTAGCTGCTAGGGCATAAAGGCCATGGATGCAGGGTTCCCGACCTCGTGTAGCTCATATTCTACTGATGAGATGGAGATCTACGGAGATAATTCTCTACAGAGAATAATGAGGTGCTAAGGGAACTCTCTCACGGGACGATGGTTACAGGTACTCAGCACAGCCTGGACTTCCGAGAGCCTCCCCCAGGGAGATGACCTTTTGTGGGCTGATGTTTTCGCGTGTTGGCAAGGAGAGGAGAGTGAGGAATTCATTCTAGGTGGGGGTGAGATGTTTATGGCGAGCGCAAGAGCGGCTCGGCGTAGCTAGAGTTGAAAGAGAACACAAGGATTGTCGGGTGACGTAGCTGATGAGGCCACACGTCCAAGTTAATATGTCCAGTAGAAATGCATTCAAATAATCATTGCCATTTGGGTAGTAAAATTGCACGTGAAGATTGCCGCCCAAATCTAGTAGAAGGAGAGGGTAGAGTCATGGAAATCAGGATACGTGGAGGAATGACTGTGTATCTGTTCTGTCATGCTTAGAATTCGAATAATATGATTGTTGTAAGACGAATATCATGGGGAACTTTAGTGAGGATTACAAAGTCAGTGCATGCCAAGTGTTTGCAGGAGCACCCAGTACGTGCAGGGTATTACCGTCCTCCACACGTGAGATCTGGGATGCTGTATATGTTATTTCACTCACATGTGCATCCACGGAGCCTACAGCAGTGCCTCACGTGTTTTCAGAAATAATTTCTGACCAAGTATATAACTGAAAAAAAAATACTCGAGCTTGGGTTGGAAGGATGCATAGTTTGAGGAGATATAGCTGGGAATGGAAGAGCATCGCTGCCTCGATAAATCCATCGACATTGGCTGTGGATTGGATCCTGGGTTTGAGGGAAAGGAAGACGTGTCTTGTGTTTTCGGCTCACGTGGTTGTATAAACAGAGATTCCCTTTATGAAATAAGAGTCATGGCATGTAGAGAGGTGTATAAGATCATTTGGTGTAAGAAGAGAAGAGGGTCAAGGAACAAATCCTGAGAAACTCTTACCTAAAAGGTGAGATAGACAGTGATGATACGGTAAAGGCCATATTGCCAGAGTTATTTGGGAAGTCAGAAGAAGACAAGGAGAAGAGAAGATTCGAGGAAAGGCAGGTTAGTAGACATGAATGGTGCTGAAGAGCCCAGGAAGATGAGGACATAAGGCCAATTATGTTCAGTAGCCACCAGAGACTCACAAGTATATTTTCAGTGGAGACGCAAGAGGCAAAGTCTGGATGGATGGATGGATGGATGGATGGATGGATGGATGGATGAGAAATTTCTCGGGTTCTTTTGAAAAATTTGTCCATAAAGGCAGGCAAGCCATTGTAAGCAGGGCTTTGTCATGGGAAAGACTGGAGCATACTTGATGATCAGGGTCAACTTTAATGAGAGAGCTAACCCAAGGCATAACTGAGGTCAAATTGCTGAGAAGATCAAGACTTGTGGAGAACACATCCGTTTTCATTGAGGGCTGACGTCTTACCGTGGAGATGTGAGCTCGCATCAGATGTGAACTCACGGCACTCAGTGTTTGGGTAAGAATGTGAGGGAAATAGTGTATTACGTGATCTGAGCCAGCAGTGAGGACCACATAGATAGGATAAGATTAGCAAGAACTCCAAACATCATAGTGCCATTTGCAGTGATTGGGGCTGTCCGCGTGAGCAAAGAATACTGCAATTTGGGCCCCGTGTTGCAAAAGCCGTATCGGGGGTAAGGCTTGTGGTTGGATCCTGGGTGCTTGATTTACTCACGTTGGAGCCAGAGCAGATGGAAGCGATGTGGTCTCATGTGGTCTGTGGAGAGGGCAGCTGGGGTTGTGTGGAGGAAAAGTGGAAGGAGAGCGGGAAGGATGTGGCAGGGGAGCATCAACTGAGGTCTGGACAGGCAGGGAGTTGAAGTACTTGGTGGTGATGAGCTCATTTTCCTGCACGAGATGGAAGGTAAGGTTCTCTTCTGAGGCTGGTCGAGCTCTGGAGGAGGGGACTTACGGAATGCAGTTGATAAGGGAAATGAAAAGTCCTAGCAACATTGACGGACATAAAGGAGGTTGGAAATAGGAATTTCAAATCGCTTCTATAGGATAGTCTTTTTTTTTTTCCCCAGCCATACTCCTCAGGGATTAATCCATGATTTCATTCACTCAAGAAATATATTGGACCCTATAATTTGGAAAATATTATGATGTGGATTTCAGTTGATTAAACACTGAATTAGAGTTTGTTTTCAAGCACTCATGGTCCTGCTGGGATGATAAGATGTGCACAGATTTGATTGTCACACATCCCATAAACGAGGAACTTGAAAACTGCTAAGGAAATGGACAGTAGGAAAACATCACCTGCAGTGGGGCTCGTGGGAGGCTTAATTAAATGGGAGGGGCGTGTTGTCCAGGATTTTGAGGATGTGTAAAATGATTTGGGGGTTGGGGAAAATCCTGGCAGAGCAGACATCCAGACACAGAACTTGCCAGAGGCAAGAGGGGGCAAGCTGTTTCCTGGGGCACTTAGGTGAGGCTTAGCTCAACCAAAGTATGATGTTGCAGAGGCGGATCAGACCCAGAACACGGTTCACTTGGCATTCTCTGCCACAGTCCGTGGCTTAGTTTTTCATCTTGTAGGAGATACTAAGAAGGTGTCCAGTTGAGGGAACAAATGCATCGTTACTAGAAGCCTCGCTGACATTTTGCCTCAATGCTGAAGGACTTACTATTGTGGAATTGACTGCTTGCTGCACTCAGCTGGACACAGAATCTAAATTCAGTTAACTCAGGGCAGGGCTCAGCTAGTTTTGGCATTGGGGCCGAATGGAGCCTGATGGCTAGTTTTGTAAATAAAGTTTTATCGAGACACAGCCACGCTTATTCTTCGAGGTCTCACAACATGACAGCAGAAGTGAGTGTTGGGGAAGAAACCACCAACGTCAAGCTATCTCCTACATGACCCCTGAGGAAGACGTTCCCCAACCCCTGTCTCCTACCTTGCTCCTGAGGAAGACGTTCCCCAACCCCTGTCTCCTACCAGGCCCCTGAGGGAAGACATTCCCCAACCCCTGTCTCCTACCTGGCCCCTGAGAGAAGACGTTCCCCAATGCCTATCGCCTACCTGGCCTCTGAGGAAAACGTTCCCCAACCCCTGTCTCCTACCTTGCTCCTGAGGAAGACGTTCCCCAACCCCTGTCTCCTACCTGGCCCCTGAGGGAAGACATTCCCCAACCCCTACTCAGATGAGTCAGCAGTTTCACGTTGTGCTCGAGGAGTTACGTGTAACTCTTCAGACTGAGTCGTTCATTTTAAGGGTGTTTTTACAATGTTTTTTGAGCACTGATATCAGGAGAGTGTTGCACTGATATAGCCTGACAGAACGCAGATGATGCTGTCATGTCCATTCATTCCGAAGGTGTTTATTATAATAATGTTTTTTTTTTTCAACGTTTATTTATTTTTGGGACAGAGAGAGACAGAGCATGAACGGGGGAGGGGCAGAGAGAGAGGGAGACACAGAATCTGAAACAGGCTCCAGGCTCCGAGCCATCAGCCCAGAGCCTGACGCGGGGCTCGAACTCACGGACCGCGAGATCGTGACCTGGCTGAAGTCGGACGCTTAACCGACGGCGCCACCCAGGCGCCCGCGAAGGTGTTTATTAAGAAATCACTTAGGATGACCAGGAGTAATGACGGAGTGCACCATGTCCCAGGAACTATTCAAGCTCACTGCAGAGATGAACACGTTCCTTCCCCACCATCACTTGCAGGGTAGGTACCCCATTTCACGGCTGGGAAATCTTTGGTCAAGTGATGGCACCAGGTAGAGCTGTAATTTGTGGGCTTTGGTCCCTAGAATGAATAAGTGAAGAAAAGCTTAAAACATAGCATCTTGGGTGAGAAAGCATTGAGTTTGTGCTTCTACCTGCATTATTGTGGTTTGTATGCATGCTGGGTATCCACGTTACACGGTCATGGAGGTGCCCAGGAGGAGAGAAGTGGCAACGAGATGATTTCACAAAACTCTGTGCTCAGATCAAGTATGAGAATGACTGGCATGTGCTCTTGCCACTAAAAGTGATTTGACCTGCCGGGTGGCAGCATCAGAAAGGACAAAAATAGAAGCCTGGCCCGGAAGCAGCTGTTCCTGACAAGAGGCTTGGAGTAAATGGTGGCATTTTCTCTGCATTTGCCTGGAGAGATTGGGGAACTCAGCCATCCTTCCCCTGTGACTTCTCATCGTGGCAAAGTGCCATCTAGATGTTCAGTGTGCGACTTTGACAATTACTTGACCAAGTTGTAAATTTACTCCCTTTTTTCTCTGCTCATGCATTTTCAGGGGAAAGAAAGAGCAATCCAGATTTCTTACCCTGTTTTTCTTGTCCTTGTCCTGCAAGACATCTCCAACTTTCCTGCCCCTGTTTGTCCTCCGTGACGCCACTCAGACTCTGTGGTGGCAGGGTGGGTGTTCCTAGGTAGCAGGCATCCCCCTTGTGGTTTCTGTGGACTCCCACTCAGAGGCATCTGGCGGGACATCTGAACTCTCCCTGCAGACCTGGAATTCCTGTTGGGTGAGATCCTTGTTCATATAACTGTGTTCCCTGTGGGGTTCTGAGAATCAAGAAAACCTAGCGTTCCGTAGCCCAGATTCTGGAGCCCTACCTGGTGCCATCACTTGACCAAAGATTTCCCAGCTGTGAAATGGGGTACCTACCCTGCAAGCGATGGTGGCGAAGGAACATGTTCATCTCTGCAGTGAGCTTGAATAGTTCCTGGAACATGGTGCACTCCGTCATTATTCCTGGTCATCCTAAGTGATTTCTTAGTAAACACTTTCGGAATGAATGGAGCTCACCACTGTAGATGCCGTGAAGTTCACCAGGGATAATCGTGGCAGTGACTGGGAGAGTCAGCTGTCCTGTTTCAGCCGGATGGACACATTTTGCACATAGCCTCTTCCATGGACCGTGGCAAGGGGGATAAGAGTGAGAGCTACACCATCTGACGACCAAGGCTATTTGCTCACGAACACATGCCTGGAAATGTGTGGTCATACTTAACCAAACAGGTTTCTCCCTAAGCAGAGTGTGCACGGAGTGTTACGGATTTTTTTAATGTGCTTTTTTTTTTTTTTTTTTTTTTTTACCATTCTTGTAAAAAAAAAAAAAGAAAAAACACTCCTTTTACAGCTTTAGAAAATTGCACGGGGTTCTGTTTATTGATCTATTTCCTTCTGAATATAAATTCAGAACTGTAAGATGAGGGTCTTTGGATGTTACACGTAGTGGGTTCATATTTTCCTGACAGAGCATCATGGTTCGTCCCGAGTATGATAGTTTGTTATCAGAAAAGTAGCCTGGGATGCCACCATGCACGTGGTCCTGCCAGCCCTTACATCCAGGTGGTCAGCGAATGGCTAGGCCCTGGGAGCTGCAGACACACTGCCTCCCATAGTCCTGCACCTTCCTTCCTCCCTTCTTTCCTCCCTTCCTCCCTTCCTCCCTCCCTCCCTCCCTCCCTCCCTCCCTTCCTTCCTTCCTTCCTTCCTTCCTTCCTTCCTTCCTTCCTTCCTTTCACCTTTCTTGATGGTGCTCGGAGCACCACACCTGAGCAGAGCTAAGCCCCTTCGCTGCACACAGAATTGTTGCCTCCAGGGGACTGTTTCTGGCTTGGAGCTCTTCAGGGGAATCTTAGATCTCTGGCAGGGTGTGACTTCTCTAGGTTTCCTCCAGGAGTTTTGTGGTGATTTCAGAGGAGCTGCACACCAAGCATGCTCTCATACCCTTTTCTTCCATCACCCGGAGGTTCGGGATCTCAGAGCAGAGTTCCCAGAGTAGATTCCTGATACTTGAATCATCATCTACACATACCTTGGATGAGCCTGTGGATTTCTATGGCACTGTCTACATTGTGTGTGTGTGGGGGGGGGGGGGGGTGCCTGTATAAGTGGATAGGCATTTATGGAAATGGTAACGTTTATATAAATGGAAAGACTATTTGATTTTCTTATGGTGAAATGGAGTCATATTTACAAAATAAATACAAGTATCTCCTTTGCTGATTTTTTTTCAGCTTTTTTTCAAGTACAGCTAATAAAAACTATATATATTTAAGATGCACAACTTGACGTTGGGGTGTATGTATACACTGTGAAATGATATCCACAGCCAAGTTATTTAACATACCCATCATTTCATACGGTCACCATTTTTTTCTTTTTTGTGTGTGTGGTAAGAACACGTAAGATCTCTCTGTTTTCATGTAAGCAGTGATGTGATAAGGTCTGGTTAGCTATAGCCCCCATGTTGCCCATTAGATCCTGGAACGTATTCAACTTTGTACCCTTTGACCAGTATCTCCCCATTTCCCCAGTCCCATGCCAATGCCAACTGTCATTCTGCTCTCTGTTTCCATGAGTTTGACTCATTTATCTTTCTGTGTCTGGCTTATTTCACTGGGCATGATGTTCTCCAGCTTCACCCATGTGGATTCATGGCAACACCTCCTCCTTTTCTGTGCCTAGTGTTCCCTTGTGTGTGTGTGTGTGTGTGTGTGTGTGTGTGTATAATTTCACATTTTCTCATTTATCCATTGATGGGCATTTAGGTTATTTCCATATCTCAGCTGTTGGGACCAAAGATTAGCGTTGGAGAGGTTGTGGAGAAAAGGGGACCCTCATGCAGTGTTGGTGGGAATGCATATTGGTGCAATCACAGTGGAAACCAGTATGGAGTTCCCTCAAGAAATTAAAAACAGAGCTCCCATATGACCCAGCAATCCCACTGCTGGGTACACATCCAAAGGAAATGAAGTCAGAATTTGAAGAGACATCTGTGCCCCGTGCTCATTCCAAGACATGGACATCTAGCCAAGACGTGGGAACTTGGGCACTTCCCAGTCCTGCTCTCACGTGGATTTTCAGCCAGGTGTCCCTGTACCTTCACCTGGTGAGCTCCAGTCAGCCGTCCTTGAACACCGCCTTTTTCCTTAAAGAAGATGCACCTGTTCACTCACTTCTGGAAGGGTAAAACAATGTGCCCGGGGTTGTGGTTCTTAATCCTGTAGTTCAGATTTGTCTTTCCGAGTTTCTTTTTTTTTTTTTTTAATGTTTATTTATTTGTTTGAGACAGAGAGAGAGAGAAAGAGAGTGAGCAGGGGATGAGCAGAGGGAGACAGGGAGAGAGACAATCCCAAGCAGGCTCCGTAACTTCGGGATCTACCTGCCCTCAGCCCCTCAGGTGTTGCATCTACACAATGGAGAGTGATGGTAGCACCACTGTGGGGTAGGTGGAAGGATTCAGTGAGATGAAATGCATATTATAGACTATCAGAGTTTGCGTCTATACATGGGGAGTGATAGTCACGCCCTCGTGAGGTGGTTGTAAGGAGTTAGTGACAAAATGCAGGTCATAGTCCATATGGCATGGTACGTGATCAGTAACATGTAGCCATTAGAAAGAGTATGTATAAAACCCTGTGAAGTAATTCGTATTGTTCTCCCTGCTTTGTTCTAGAGAATGCCAAGTACTTAGTTAACCGGGGAAACACACGTATATTTATAGCATCTCTATGTGTGTCTTTAGTAGTTTTTACTTTGGAGTTAGTATAGATTGACAGAATTACAAAGATAGTGAGGATAGCTACTGTTTTCCCTGCACCCAGCTTCGTCCAGTGTTAACTTTCTGCATAACCGTTGTTATTTGCCGAGAAATTAACTTTGGTACATCACTGTTAACCATACATTTTGCACTAAAGCACTCTTCTGATTCAGAATCCAATCTGCAATGCCATGTTGCATCTAGAAGATAAACAATTTTAAAGGATTCTTTTTTGTTTTTGTGGTATTTTGGCCTACCTTCTGATTTATTTGTTTTATTTTATGTTAACCAGTGGGGCAAGAAATATATACACTAGCCGTTAATTAAACAAGATCTTTATGTTAGGTAGCAAACTTATTTTGTTGTTCTTAAATTTACAGTGAAGTTCTATGGGCTTGATCTGGTCGAAGGATAAACATGAAAATCCCATGAGTTTTATCTAGAAGGATGGCCATGAAAATTTTGTGAGCTTGATCTAGGAGGATGGTCGTGTGCGTATCCTATCAGCTGGATCCCATAGAAGGAGAAACATGTAAAAATTATTTGATGTTCATCTAGAAAGATAGTCATGTGCATATTCTATAAGCTTAATCTTGCAGAAGGACAAACAGATGAAAATCCTATGAAGTTCATCTAGAAGGGTAGCAGGTGCATGTCCTTTGGGTTTGAACTTGAAGAGGAATAAGATTTAAGTCTATGATTTTCATTCAGTAGAATTGATTTAAAAAATTCCATGAGCTTAATCTAGTACAACAAAAGGTGAAACTTTTATGAGACTCACCTGGTAAGAGAAATGTGCATATCCTATGAGCTAAATCTCATAGAAGGACAAAGAGATGAAAAATCTATGAGTTTGATCTGGTAGGATAAGCAAGGGAAAATATTATGAGGTTCATCTAATGGAAGGATAAACAAATGAAAATTGTCTGAGGTTCATCTAGTAGAAGGATTTTGCATGTGATAAGCTGTGAGATTGATCGTGAAGAATAAACAGATGGAAGTCTTTGGGCTTGATCTAGTTGATGGATAAGCAAGTTTAAATTCTGTGGGCTTGATCTAGTACAAGGATAAACAGAGGAGTCTATGAACTTGATCCAGTATATGGATAAACACGTTTAAAGTCTATGAGTTCAGATACGCAGGTGAAAATCCTACTATCTTGATCTGGTAGAAGCGTAAACAGGTGCACATTCCGAGTTTGATCCAGTAGAAGGATGAGCAGGTAAAATGCTGTGAGCCCGGTCTGCTATTCGCATAAGCAAGTGACACTTCTATGTGCTCAATCTCGTAGAAGGAGAGTCAGACTAACTCACACATTGAGGGTCCTCCTGAAGCTCCCTGAGCTACTGACAGCTTGAATAAATTATGGCAAATTATTTGAACTTCCCTATTCTTTGATGTGGTGTCTGTGATGCAAGAATAGTAGTATTTGTCAAATAATTACCTTAAGATCATGTTGAGAAGATATACTGCAATACTTTTAACTTTTCCTGGGGGCCACCATGGAAACTGCAAAGCATGATGTGAATTTTTATGTGAGTCTACCCTGATGTCTATGCGTATAAAAACATTTAGTGCCCAGAGTTTAAAGATGTTGCTTGTAGAGGAGTTGAGTCCAGAGTCGTCAGCTACAATTCATTCTGCAATGGACAGAGTTCAAAAACCAGCACAGTGATTAAAAACCAGCATTAAGAAGTGAAGCTTTGCTTCAAGATCCCTTAAACCTCTGTCTCCTGTATTCCATTTTGAAACTTAAAATTTTTTTTTTAATGTTTATTAGTTTTGAGAAAGAGGCAGAGTGAGAGCAGGAGCAGGGGAAGGGTGGACAGAGAGGGAGACACAGAATCCGAAGCAGGTTCCAGGCTCTGAGCTGTCGGCACAGAGCCCGACACGGGGCTTAAACCCACGAACTGTGAGCTCATGACCTGAGCCAAAGTCGGACGCTCAACCGTCTGAGCCACCCAGGTGCCCCAAATTTTGAAGTTTAAGTGGCACTCACGTCCTTTGTCAACCATGCATCGTACTCATGCGTTCTATTCCCGCTGCACATCAGTTTATGTCTCAACTTGTTCATTTAAGTTAACTCTTTACTTAATCTTACAAAGCTTGAAAAAGGTACTTTGAAGTAGCTGAACATCCATTCGCTCCCTTGTCTCCAGCCCAGCTTCCAGCGTGGTTATTCCTGTGGTGGTCAGCGGTGCTCAGCTCATTTTAAAGCCATGCTGAATTACTTCAGGCGAAAGCCGTGCGTCCGGTTTTGCACCTGTCCCTGTGCTAGCTGCATGGCTTGGGGTCCGGCCCTCGCCTCTCTGGGCTCTCATGCTGGCATGCCTGTGTCCCTCCAGGTGCGTTAGTTGCAAGCCTCGGAGGGCATCTTGTCTGCAGAGCCACTCTGGACGGAGCTCACCGTTCCGTCGTCTCCCCACACTCCATTCACGCTCTACTTGCTTATGGTCAAGTCACTTCCTATGGGCAAAGCTGGTTTCTTCACCGAAACAGTAAGGGCTATCCTGCTAGCAAAAATAATAGCAGTGGTGAAAATGGCGATTTGGGCGCTCTTCGTCTGTTCCAGACACTGGACGTGACACTTGGGGTGATTCCATGTAATTGTCAACCTAATGTTGTGCTGGGGGAACTGAGGCACAAATGTCTGAGCCGCACAGCTGGCGTTTTCCTTTCCTGTGGCTGCACTAACAAACACCGCAAATGCAGTGGCTCGGAACAACACAGATTATCTTACAGGTGTGGAGTTCAGATGCCCAAGGTGGGTCCACCTGTGCAAAGCTCTGTGTTGGCAGCTGTGTTCCTTTGTGAAGGCTACCGGGGAGAATATGTTTCCATGCTTTCTCCAGCATGTGCAGGCAGCTGCATTCGTTGGCGTGGGCCCCCTCGTCCATTGTCAAGGCCACCCTCGTACCACCTTCCAGCCTGTCTCTCACAAAAGATGGAGATTGTTTCCAAGGGCACAAGAATGCCATCAACTAAACACACAAGGAGCCTAGAGATTACTTCCTGGGAAGTTGGAAATCTTAGAAATGTTCAGTGGCAGAAACACAGACCAGTGGACTCACCTTAACTGGGAGACCCGGCCCACAAGTCCTGTTCCCAGCCCTCCAGAATACTCCTGGCCTGAGAGATTCTGAGGATTTGGGCATGGACATTTTGGGGGACGGTTACTTTTCCTGCTAACCTGGTGAGAAGTAGAAATGGAATGTCAGCTTCGTGAGTCCATGGTCGTTGACCTGAGTCCTCTCTCGCTGTGAGAGTAGAGTCGCCCTAGTTCATGACCACCGGGCAGTGCCAGCCGCGTGCCATGCATAATAGTGACCATGTCGTATGTGGATTTTTTCACCCCGTTGTCTGCTCTGTTCCTCACAAAATGCTCACTGAATCCATGCAAGTAGAGCACTTTGTTCATCCAAATCACCCGCCCCATGTTGGACGTTGAAGAGTGCGTTGAAATGAGCCTTAAACCAAGCTTTGAAAAGACATCTTCCTGTTCTCTCTCTGTCTCTTTTATTTTATTTTGACGTTTTAGGGGGAAAAGCAAACAACTGGGAAGGGGGTATCCGGGTTCCTGGCATTCTTCGGTGGCCAGGAGTGATACAGGCCGGACTCGAGATTGACGAGCCAACAAGCAACATGGACGTGTTTCCGACGGTGGCCACACTGGCAGGGGCTCCGTTGCCTGAGGACAGGTACTGTGACTCAGACGCACGCGCTGTCGTCTCCCTCACATCCACCGGGCGAGCGTATTCGGTTTGCCTGCATGACGGCGTGCTGTCTGTCGCCACTACACTTGTTACCCACGTCCCGTTATGGGGCTCACTGGAGGGGCCGCTGGTGTAAAAACGCCGTCAACCCCATTATCCCAGTGGGTAATAAACTCCAGGGTGTGGTGCGGTGGCACGGTCCTTGGCTTTCACAGACCGAAGGCTTTGAACATGCCACTGACCCTGTCTCTCCCGCCGCGCCGTCCACGGGCTCTGGGGGTAGCTGGGCAGACGCCTCTTTTACCCCCCCTGCCGCCCGTGTTTTTGCTCCCCCACCTTCCTTTCGGTCCCACTCAGCTGCTCTCTGCTGCAGCAGCAAGAAAGGCAGCTGGTTCCGCCGTTAACGGCCCTCCCTCCCAGCATGCCTTCAGTCAGCACGTTCTAAATGAAACGTCTTTCTCTTAAATTTAAATACAACTTCCTATGACATTGCCAATGGTTTCTTCTTAAGCGTTATTACCAATCTGAAGAGTTTTAAGGGAAGCACGCTGATTAATTGTTTTCATTAGTTTGGTGGCAGACCAGGCTCATGTCATGCAGGCGGGCTGCAAATTTTGTTTAAATCCCGCGGCCAGCGGAACCAAGAGGAAACGGGAAACCAGAGAGGGAAGCACAGCTTGGCCCGAGCTGAGTCCCGGGATGGGTTTGCTGATCTCCCATTGCTTTTGAGATTGTGTCACTGTTCACTCTTTCCTTACTATTCTCAACTTTTTTCTTGAGGCGTATTTTCTCCCCCAAACACACGTGTGTGGATGCGCACGCACCACAGGCAGCTTCAGAGAGCTCAGCCCTTCTCAAACTTTGTGTTCTCAGCCCCCATGTCCACTCTTGAGTGACCGAGGAACCCAAAGACGTTTTGTGTATGTGCGTTATGCCTATCAACCTTTATCCTATGAGCAATTAAACCTGAAAAAACATTCAACGCACGAGAGCGCCCAAGCCACATTCAGTCCGCGGACAGCAGGGATGATGACATCTCCTGCCATGAGTCCACTGGCAAAGTCCACTGCACGCTCCTGAAGGGGCTGTATGTAGCACAAAGGGCACAGAACGTTGGGTGTTCACGCAAAAATAGTTTTGACCTCGTAGACTTCTTGAAAGGATCCCCCAGGGGTGTCTGGGCCACACTCTTGAGAGCACGTGGTGCTGTGCATGACAACAGAATGGGTTCAAATCTCGGCCTCACTGCTGGGTAAGTGTTTACCTTAGTGGGCCTTGATTCCTCACCTGGAACATGGATTCAGTAACAGCACCGACCTTGCAGGCTCAATGGAAGGACTAAAGTCACAAGAGCATGTCAATGTTGGCCGAGTTCATTCAATGTGCATCTGGGACCATAGAATCATAAGATTTGAGGGCTAAAGGGGACTTTTAACATCTACTTTGTTCAAATACTTTTTCTGCCTCAATGACAGAAAACATGGCAGCAGAAAGTCATAAAAAGTCTTTCCTTATGTGAAGGCAAAACTCTCACTTTCTATCTCATCTACTCACTGGCCCTTTGTTCTGACCCTTGATGTAAAACTTAATCTTTCCTTAACTAGCTCACGCAGAGTGTTCAGGTGATTTCATTAATTACATTTTTCTCTCATGGCTCATAATATTAAAATCAGCACTGCTTCTGCTTTCCCTGTGTCTTTAAATGGGTTCGCATGTAGTTGTGGAAACACAAGGGAAGGAAACGATCAGAGGCTGAGGAAAATCCGTTAAGGGAAATCTTGCTGCTGGCCCTTCCCTCCCACGCCAATCTGAGGCTCACGGAGGTCAGTCTGTTTTCCTTGTTCGTGCACATTGAAGAAGGAAGCGGCCTCCCTCTTTGGCAGGCCCACAATATTTGATTATAAGAACTCCTCCACAAGATTGAAGATGCTTTTCATGGATCTCACAGATACTTTTTGGCCCAAGTCAATGTGACAATACTGTCTCTGGGTTCAGGTTTAAGGCCTGATAAAATGCCACCGTAATCCTAGAGACTACTCAGATGAGAAAACTGAAATCCTTCCTGGAAATACAGTTATCACACAATATCTTATTTAAATCACAGTGCAAACCAGGTCCAGAAAACATCCTTATACATCTCTGCCCTGGAGACTTGGAACATCTAACGGTATGATTCTCTCCCCGCGGGGGTGACTCTTTCCCCACCAGGGGCCATTTATCATTGCCTGGAGATATTTTTGATTGTCTTGACCCAGAATTACTGGCATCTAATGGCATCCAGAGGCCAGGGATGCTGCTAAGCATCCTGCGAGATACAAGACGTCTTCCCACAAGGAGGAATAATTCAAACAATTGTGTTGGTAGTGCTGAGGTTGACGAAGCCTGTCTGGAGGCTCAATTATTACTCTTTTATGGAAAATATTGTTACAATAGATTAACCTCAGCAAAACGGTTCAATGAAAGCATGTGGACCACATTCCCATATGGATATCCATCTATAAATGATACACAAATACCTACTCTTGAGAAAACAGCCTTAACTCTCTCCCAGAAAGATTGGTGGAAATCAGCCTCCCCAATTTCTTGCTTGAGCAGTATTAAATTTACATTCCTCAGGAGAATAAACTCACTTCAAGGGTTGAACCCGAGCTGTCTGACGGGAGCTTAACGAGGTGCCCTAACATCTTTCTGGTGTTTTGTTGCAATAGGAGGATTTCTGTTCAAAAGACCCCTTAGCCTTCAGGTACAACCTTGTCGTTCTCAAGAAGCGTTTTGCGTCTGGTAGCTGGCTTTCCTGCCCAAACAGAGCTCAAAAGGAGATGAGAACCCTTCAGCACAGGATTTCTACTTAGGTCAAAAGAGCAGTGGTCAGGGATACACATAAGAGGTTTTCGCTTTGCAAAGTGCCAGTGCTACGGTGAGAATCACTCTCTAATTTGACCCTGTAGTGTGCCTGTATGAGATCCCTGTTCACAGTGAATTTGCCTTCACACATACTTCAGTGATTCATTTGCATTCCGCCACACAGGTTTATCAAAAGAACTTTTGGTGGCCATTACCCCAGGCGTATTCTGAAAAATCATCCCCCCCCTGTGTCTCCAAATGAGCTGATTCTGGAAATAAATGGAGGGCAACCTTTGTGAGTGTGTGTGTGTGTGTGTGTGTGTGTGTGTGTGATATAAAGCATAGGCAACAGGGACTTACATAAGAAGAGTATAATAATAAAATGCATTAATTCATGAAAATGAAAGCCTTCCCATCAGGACATCTTTGCAAGCAGATAGACTATCACCATAGTAAGCCTGTGACCAAGCTCCTTGTTCACAGATATTGCTGATAAAGAATTGCAACATGCCATAATTGGTGAAGCCTTTGGTAATCACCTAAACTCAGGCCATAGCCCATTCAGCTGGGAGGAAAGAAAAGGGGGTGTTGACATCTTTGAGAATTAAGTTTTGCAGGTGAAATATTTAGATCTCCTATCTCTAAATAACATAAATTTAGATCTTCTAAATAAAATTTAGATCTCCTAAATAATATAAAATAAAATTTGAGTCTGTTCACATTAGGAAAAGAAATCAGTATTTGAATGAGCAGTATCATTTTTGTCTCATGAAGACCAGGGAAGTGACTTCATTCTCCCATTAAATGTTGCTGCCCAATGGCCAGGCAACTGCGGACGACTATTTCAATAGAGTCCTACACATAAAACTAGTTCCCCTGCGTTTTGCAGAAAAAGGGGTGAAACTCTTCCTGTACGTACAAATACTCATGATTGGTCTTGCTTTGTATTTAAATTAGGCAGTGTGTTCAATGTTTATGAATGGAGGAATTTTTTATATCATGAAAATAACTTCCTGGTTTACTTGGAATTTCCTGTAGTTTATCAAAGGTACACACACTTTCTCCAAAAAATGTCTCCCTTTACTGTTACTTTCTAGTGAAGAAATCACTTTGTTGTGAATGTCACACAGGTATCTCACCAACATGGCACCCCAAATTAGCCTCTTTGTCAGTCCCCAAAACCTTGTCTGGTCTGTACTCCCCCTTCTGCAAAGCTTTCCCCATTCCTGTGATCCCTAAATCCTTCTGAGAGCTGGCCAGGCAGAGTTCAGGACATCCAGGCAGAGTCGAGCAGAGGCAAGGACATCCAGGAAAACTATGTGCTGGTTCACAACTAAGAGAAAGGCCAGCACACCCAGGCAGGGAAGGAAGTCACCGCAACCCAAGGAAAGTTCCCGAAACGTGCTCTTTGCAGTGATGTGACAGTTGTCCCGTGGTATTTAATTTGATGTGACATTCTGAAATCAGCTGCCTGGAAATGAGTGCTTAAAATCATGACGGTCATTGCGGGTCAGGAGCCCATGGAGAGTGTCTCTACCTCACTTTCCAAATTAAAAACAATTTCAAATGAACACATCTTTCAGAGAATCAAGCGGAGGCTACAAAAGAACTCATCCAGTTTCATAGCAGGGACTATCTGTGCACACTTGCTATGAAAACTTGAATTCACCGGCAGAAAAGTCCCAATTAAGAGTCTTCTCAATAGAAAACAGCAATGCTTCGTGTCGCTCTGAGAGTGCCTCGTCCCTGGTCCCACAGATCGCGACGTTATGGAAGCATTTCCGCCCGGGCCGCATCAGGGGAAATGTGCTGCCTCTGGGTTATGGCCACGGTTATCGGTGACTCACACATGCTGTTTAAAACAATTCCAAGTGTTTTGATAGCTTCGACACCATTTAAAAGTTGAGCGCAGTGGGGTCACTTCCAATTTTTCACGGCAGAAATGAGCCTCTCTTTGACAGACCATATTTCTGTAGCACTCTTAAACAAACGGTGGCTTTTCACAGTGGCATGATTTATTGCCTGCTTCTAGGGATGAGTACATTAGGTATAGGATGTTAAAAAAAAAAAATTATAAGGGACGCCTGTGTGGCTCAGTCGGTTGAGCATCCGACTTCGGCTCAGGTCATGATCTCGCGGTCTGTGAGTGCGAGCCCCGCATGGGGCTCTGTGCTGACAGCTGGGAGCCTGGAGCCTGCTTCGGATTCTGCGTCTCCCTCTCTTCTCTACCCCTCCCCCACTCATGCTCTGTCTCTCTCTGTCTCAGAAATAAACATCAGGAAAAATTTTTAATTTAATAATAATGATAAGATCTATCTCTACATCCAAAGAATAAGGGAATAGAGTTGGATGTTGTGCCCTGGGGGTGGACTTTTGGTCTCCATTCCGAGGGTTCCGGGAAAGGCCTGCTCTGCACTTGAGGTGGAGGTCTGGGGACAGGATGATGTCCTTCTGTGTCCCCACCCCCTGGTCATTTTCCAGCACCAGGAGCTTCTCCTGTTCAGGTGCTGGCAGCTCCACACCGCGTCTCATCCCTTCCTTTCTTAACACGCTGTTCAGGATTGCATAGTAGTCAGGACTGAGCCTTTCTGCAAAGGGATTTGGACAGACCCACGCACAATCACTGCCATTTCAGGATAGAAATACTATTTCAGAGAGCGTGCTGCTTCTGGATAGAAGCGTCTCTCTACCTTGCTTCTCCCTCCTCCTCCCATGGTGAACGGGAATGCAGGCGTGGGGGCCAAGTCTGCCTTTCGTTCTTATGTTTAACTCACAATAATAGAATATTCTCAGTCCATGGGCTTGCACAGAGCGCGTGATTCATAACGAGGGCTGAGGCTAGGGAAGTGCTAAGCAACGAGACTATAATTACATTAGGGGTTTTTAGTGACACCAAAATAAGCCACACACAAAGCTCAGGGCATGCAGAGAGCCTCTCAAGAATGCTAACCCAAATTATAGAACCAAGGTCGACTTCCACCTTCTGAATTCCTCCTGATAAGGGATGACAGGGATGGAGTGTTTTCCACCAGAGAAAGCTAATCCTCAGCTGAGACCGTCTAGCACTTGCAAAGTAGCTCTCTGCCCCTTGTTGTTTGTTTTGTTTTGTTTTGTTTTGTTTTTTAATTCTTTAACATTTATTCACCTTTGAAAGGCAGAGGGAGACAGAGCACAAATGGGGGAGGGGCAGAGAGAGAGGGAGACACAGAAACCAAAGCAGGCTCCAGGCTCCGAGCCGTCAGCGCAGAGCCCGACGCGGGGCTTGAACGCACGGACCGCGAGATCATGACCTGAGCCGAAGTCGGCCACGTAACCGACCGAGCCACCCAGGCGCCCCTCTGCCCCTTGTTTTGATGGCATGGCCCTAATGGTACCAATGACTTGAGCTGTTCTAGTGGCTGTGAATGTATGTTTAACTCAAAACAAAACGTTAGGCTTTTTTTTTCCCCTTATTTTAAATGCCAAATAATCTTATTTTGCTCCTAACCAATTGTGTATCGTCAATTGTTTGCAGTCTGGAAAGTTCCCCTTGGTCTGGTTAGATAGTCAGTCGTACAAGAGATGTTTGTATCCGGGAACAATGCATCCAAAGGGTGTCTAGTATCAGCATTATTATTCTTTTAGAGATTAATTCCTTCTGATTTAGAAATGTGCTTCCATTGACTTCTGTCCAAGCCAAGCTGCTCCCATACCTTTTCATAACACAAATAGTTGGATACCCTTCTTTTCACGAGAGCTGTATTTCGGGAATAAAGCTTCCCGTGTGTCAAGGTTAACAGGCAGAAGTGGGGTTTAGGACGAGTAGCAGGGGGAGTGGTTGAGAGCATGGCTACCCAATCAGCTGGGTTTCCATCCAGTGGCCGGTCCTAGCCACATGACCTTGGACTTGCACCTCCTGGCCAAGTCGAGTTTCCTCAACTCATCACCATGGGATGATAATGGTCCCAACTCCTGGTGCAACTTGGAGGATTCACTGAGTTCATACAAGAGCAGAATTGGCCCCGCTAAGTTGCATATAGTGCCTGACAGGGGTCAGCGAGTGTTCTTGGTGTTGGCTGCTCAGGTATGACCAGGTGACTCTATGGTGCTCTCATTTGCTGGAAGGGCAGCTCAAAAGTTGGGGCGATTTAGCCCGAGGATGGTGTGGCCACTCGCCACCTGATGCCTGGCTGGCTTTGTCCCCACAGAATCATTGATGGACGTGACCTGATGCCCCTGCTTCAAGGGAAAACCCAACACTCCGATCACGAGTTTCTCTTCCATTACTGCAACTTCTACTTAAATGCCGTGCGCTGGCGTCCTCGGAACAGTGAGTAACACACGCCTTCCCACGCCTCTGCTTGGCTTGCGATTAGGGCCGTGCAAGTCGAAAGGGCAAGAGGGCCTAGCTCCGCAAAGGCCAGGGAATGCCTCAGCACGGTGACTGTGCTTTGTTTCCAGCTTCTGCTCCTCCTGTTTTCTCTTGTTCGCTGGGGTCCCGTCATTGTGCAGGCACGAGGGTGTGATCCAGACAGTCATTCGTGAGCAGCTCTGACTCTCAGGTAGAGGAAGCCCCAGCTGGCAGCCCTCCATGTCCCACGAGCTGCCCACCTTCCCTCCAGCTCCTTGTGGCTCTGAGTCTCAGCCACCGCAGCGCCCCCTGCTGTGGGTGGCATGTGACTCCTGCTTGCAGCTTCCTCTGCCCGGGAGGACTCTCCTTCTCTGGCCTTCTCAGTGCCCCCCCAAAGCCCCGCTGAAACAACCCCCTCCCCCCATGCCTGCCGTCGAGCGCTTGGTAGCTTCACGCTCTCATGCAGAGTGGCGTTGAGATGGTCACGCGACAGTCTCTCCAAAGCCTCGGAGATGGCGGATCATGAGCTGGATTTAGGTCTTTAAAAGCGCAGTTCAAATGCTTCAATGTCACTGCGTACGTGCCAAACTGGGTGTCGTTTAAAAAGCGTGCCCTGTACCCGAAATGGGATAGAATTTGGGTTTTCCGATGGCGGTTTTTGAGCTGTGTTTGTAGCAGGCGTGCAAGAGCAGAGCGGTGGTCCTCCGTGCAGGGACGGGCTTCAGGTGTTTCTCCATGTGTTTAATCTTTGAATCACAGTGATGTTCGCAGCCCTAAGATGCGCGGAGCCTGGAAAGCTGGCGACTGTGCTAGGATTGTACATGCAGCGGGTGGGTGTTGAGGGCAGGCTACCCGTTTCACGTTCAGAGACGAAGGAAAACTCCCATTGCTCTGTTGTCCCTTGGGTCCTGTCCCTGGAGGCTACACTCTGCGGGGACCTCCCAGCTGACGGCTCATTCCTGAGCTGGGGCGCTTTCCACACCGGTTATCACCACCACGCACTCCGCACCTGCTCACCCAGCCCGTTTACCGAATGCTTATTCAAAGAACAGCCTCTTCCTGATTTTTCAAGTCGAAAATTGCAAGCCTTCCCTTAGCCACAGAGACAACAGCAGGTTTACCCTTCACAGTGTCCACTGGAAGGCCGGGCCGCTTCCTTGCGACGTTTTCTGGAAGATAAGTAAGAGAGAAACACGAGTTTAGGATTCTCGACCTGGGAGGGTTCTGTTTGTCCCGTCGCCGTGTCCCTGATTCCAAATCTCGGCATGGACACAGGGGCTCTTTTAGATTAAGGGACACGTGGAGGTCTGAGACCTGCAGTGAATGAGAGGTCTCCTCCTTCCCACCTCTTGGTATGCGGAGCCTGCAAGACACATAGAGAACGAGGTTTCTGTGAGGAAGCGCCTATCGTGTCCCGAACCTTGGAGAAGTGTGTATACATAGCGCCAGCCCCCGACCCCCACCGCCACCCCCACCCCCAGCCCCGGGCAGAGACCGGAAGGAACAGATTGGATCAGGGTCTGCAGAAACACTCTGTGGAGGAGGAAAGACACAAGGGACAGAGAGAGACAGAAAATAGGAGGAAGTGAGAAAAACAAGACCCACGTTGTGATAGGCGGCTGGCCCTGGCATGGAATTTGCTGCCCAGACACACACGCGGGTGACATTTCCTCCCGTGCACTTCCTGAAAGGCTGAACCGATAACAGAAAAGTGGGGATCACGGCGCTCCAGCGCCTGAGGCATCCGTCCAGCCCAGGGGTGTGCACGCCATAGATTTTATGAGTCCTCTCTCCCTTGCCTCTCAGGTGATACTTGAAACTCAGTAACGACGGTTGTTGTCAGGCACTGTCACACTCGGCTTTGTGGGGCTCTACTCACTCGTTCATGTGCTTCTCCTGCCGGTATGTTTCAGCACCTACTGTGTGGCATCCAGTGTGCTAGAATGGTACCTGCCAGGGAGCGAAACAGACCAGATTCCCTGCCTGACACCAGGCTGTGTGGCTGGCTCTGTCACAGGCCGCGGTGGCGGAGGTGGGAGAGGAAGGTGGGACTGTCACCCACACGCAGTTACCTGTCAACTACAGGAAGCAGAGGCAACTGGTGCTAGCTGGGTGGGTCAGCTTCCATCAGCTTCCATCAGCTCGGATGCCTTTGGTGGGACATTGTCAGTGATTGCCATACTCTGTGGTGGGACGAGGTGCGTAATTCTTAAAGAAAAGAGGGTTGCAGGGCCGCCTGAGGGGCTCAGTCGGTTGAGCGTCCGACTTTGGCTCAGGGCATGATCTCACAATTCGTGGGTTCGAGCCCCACTCGGGCTCTGTGCTGACAGCTCAGAGCCTGGAGCCTGCTTCGGGTTCTGTGTCCCCCCCTCTCTCTCTGCCCTCCCTTGCTCTCTCTCTTTCTCTGTCTCAAAAATAAATAAACACTTAAGCAATTAAAAAAACCCGACCCCTTGACCTCATTCTGCACCAGGTTGAGACAACTGTGCAGAAGGAACTGTATGTAACTAGAGCCTGCTTCAGATTCCGTGTCTCCCTTTCTCTCTCTCCCTCTCTCTCTCTCTCTCTCTCTCTAATAAATAAATTTTTGTTAATTAAAAAAAAAAAAAGAAAAGAGGGTTGCAGCCTGAGCTCAGAAGACTTTTTAGAGAAGAAAAGAGAAATGTAGGATCAGGATTTAGTCACAGCAGGCGCATGCTGCAGCCAGCTCCTGGTAGGTCGGGAACCTTCCCCACAGCTGTTAAACTGTTGCTAACGTGAGCTCAGCTGCGCTGGGGGTATTTACACTCGGGGAATTGGTGGGCACAGCAGACCCGGGCTTTCTTCCTCTCTCACAGCTTCCCACTGAGAGCTAGAATTCCATTTCCACCCCTTTGAAACACAAATCCCTTTCAACTATTAACACGCAATGTCTACTCTATAATTCACTAATTCCATAATTATAATAATTCTGTAATTTAGTTGTCTCAGCAAGTTGAACGACATAATTTAATCATGAGCTAATATCATCACTCCCGTTACATTGTAAAAGAACTCACAAAAGCATTATTATCACATGCCTAGCTTTTCTTACTTTAAAATGGGAATTTTGAATTAAAATATACTGTGCAACGTGTATTAAAAGCCTTGGCTTTAAATTGGGGCATGTGAATCGACGTGAATTAAAAATTCAGTGTAATGGCAGCTTGATTTTATGGACAAAATTTATCTCAGAAAGCAGGAGATCCTTGGCTGAAGTGTTCTGTCTCAGATTTGCAAGCTTAAGAATATAGCATACAAACTCCATGTTAATGGCTGAACACCCAGTTCATGTGATGACAGAGAAATGCATGGGATGTGGTCATCCTGAGGCTGAGCAAAAAGGGCCTCACAAATCTGGCTACTGTTTTTTTGTTTTCATTTTGAGAGAGAGAGAGAGAGTGCAAGCTTAAGGGGAGGAGAGAGAGGGGGAGAGAGAAGCCCGAGCAGGGTCTGTGCTCTCAGCCCAGGGCCCAACACAGGGCTCTATCTCATGAACCATGAGATAATGGCCTGAGCTGAGATCAAGAGTCGGACACTTAACCGACTGAGCCACGCAAGTGCCCCACGAGCTACCTTTCCGTTCAAGTTTGTTTGAAAGTTTTTTTGTGATTGAAAAAAAAAAAGGCATCTTATAAAGAAATCGCAACAAAACACTGTAGGATAACAGAACTCATTCTAAAATCATGTGTTTGTATCCCACTTTTTAAAAGGTGCCTTCTTTGTGATGCCTGGGTGGCTCAGTCGGTTGAGCGTCCGACTTCGGCTCAGGTCATGATCTTGTGGGTCGTGAGTTCGAGCCCCGTGTCGGGCTCTGTGCTGACAGCTCAGAGCCTGGAGCCTGCTTTGGCTTCTGCCTCTCCCTCCCTTTCTCTCTCTCTCTCTCTCTCTCTCTCTCTCTCTGCCCCTCCCCCACTAGTGCTCTGTCTCTCAAAAATAAATAAATGTAAAAAAATAAATAAGTAAAAATAAATAAAAGGTGCCTTCTTTTCAAAATAGATCAGGAAGCTTTATTTTTTTTTCCGTTACGTCATCTTGTTTATTATTATAATTTCTGTAATGAACATGCAGATTTTGTTAACTCCTTTCTGTTCAGCGTGCCTGTGGAAGAGATAAAGTTTAAAATGAAAATAGCATCACTATGGTGAGTAAAGCCAAATGCTTGCTTTGCTGACTGCCTAAAGTTTTCACACGGTTGAGAAATGCATTTTGTCTCTAAAGTACACCTAAGAAAAGAGAGAATATTCTACATGTGGCTGCTCGTGTCTCGTGGGTTGATGGTTACCCAGTGCAACAAAGCTGTGCTCGGCTTTCGTCTTCGTTAGTCATTCTGTGGGACCCCCTTCCCTGTCTGATTGTCGGCAATGGGATCCGAAGGGTCAGGAAGGAAGGATTAAGGGTTGACACCGTGGGACGTGGGCGGCAGTATTTTGCGGAGCAGACCTGTGTGTAGTTGAACTAACCTCCTCGCACTCGACCAGGAGTCCTGGTGCAAGTGGGTAGATACACTGCTACCATTGCAGGGAGATATTTAGGCCTCAGGGGTTCCTTTTCCTCTGTGAATGCCTCCCCTCAATGCCACATCGCACGAGCTCTGGGCACCAGGAGGGACAGGACGCAAATGCACAGTCCTAACGGCTCAGGCAGACGCATCCCGGGAGGCACGGACTCTGCTTTGGCAACTGGGAAGAACAAGTGATATAAGAGGATGGAGAAGGCTTTCCTGAAACCGTGAGAGTTTTATTTCATTTATTTTACCTCATTAGCACTCAGACTCTCGGGAATGGGCTGAACATTCCGGCCGTTCATTTCCTTTAATGGGGAGGGAAAAAAAAAAAAACCTCATAAATGGATTTCATTTTCTTCAACGTAGTCCATTAAATGTGTACTTTGACACGGCACTTTACATTACCTTATACTAGACAGTATTTGGCAGTTTTTAAAACAGACGTCCGGAGGTGCCTGGCTGGCTCAGTTGGTAGAGCGTGTGACTCTTGATCTCGGGGTTGTGAGTTTGAGCCCCGTGTTGGGTGCAGACATCACTTAAAAATAAAATCTTTAGAAAGACATCCACTTTTCTTCTAAAGGTTTCATATGCCTGACCTTAGATTTCATGAATACCGTGGATGAAAAATGTGCCAGCTGTGACTTTGGTTAATTTGTCACAATGCAAACTTACTTCCTTATGGAGACGGGATAAGTCCACATTACATTTTCTTTCTTGAATACCAAGACACAACGTTTAGATGTTCAAACGCATTCTTGGGTCTCAGCTCAGAAGCTGGCTTGTTCTCATCTTAACCAGACGTCCTGTCTTCTGCCCTTTGCGCCCTGCATACAGGCTTCTGCTATTTTATGGTCTATAGTTTCCTGCATCCCTTTTCTCTGACTTGAGCACGAGGCGAATCTCAGTTCTCTGGGTATGCCTGCTCGTGTCTAGAAGTTGGTCCTGATTTGGTTCTGTCTGTTGTCGCACCTGGTATTTGCTGTAGGGACATGTTCGTCCTAAGCAAGGCACATCCTGTGTATCAACTATTTGTGTCTTCCTTGGCTGTGCGTCTTCTATACAGAAGTGTTTTGTAGGTGGTTATATACTTTGTCCCCTGTTAATCTTTTATTCTTCCAATTTGTCACCTTTGTGTGTCTGTGGCCATGATCTGTCTTTTGAGAACATACTTCCTGGGGTGCCTGGGTGGCTCAGTCGGTTGAGCGACCGACTTCGGCTCGGGTCATGATCTCACGGTCCGTGAATTCGAGCCCCATGTCGGGCTCTGTGCTCACAGCTCAGAGCCTGGAGCCTGCTTCAGATTCTGTGTCTCCCCCTCTCTCTCTGCTTCTCCCCTGCTCACACTCTCTCTCTCTCTGTGTGTCAAAAATAAGTAATAAACATTAAAAAAATTTTTTTAATGAAAATATACTTCCTAACCATATACCCTGGCATCTACCTCCTGCTGTTCGACACTGTGCTACACGCTTTGTGTTGGATACTTCTTCTAATCCTTATAATTAAGAGATTTTGATGACATTAGTGTCAGATTTGTCTGGAACAGGAAAGAAAAAGGAACAGTAATGTACATCGGAGGGAAGTTCCTCTGTCCATCTCATGAGCGACGAGCAGAGGCGGGTGGTCTGTGCGGTCTCAGGATGCAAACTCCACGTTCTCCACCACCATCTGGAGAATGCAACAGCTTCGTCTTTGTGGTGAATGACGATAGGGTCCCCCGAGGGGCAGCGGGAAGGAGGAATGGGTGGGAAAGATGAGAGGGAAAGGGTGCAGGTCAGTCTTCTCCCAAGCAAGATGTGGAGAGGCTCCAAAGTAAATCCACTGGCCAGAAGTTGGTCACCTGTCCACACCTGGCTTCCAAGGAGGCTGGGAAGTGGAGGGTTCATTGTGGTGCCCACGCGCCCAGGTAGCACTTTCTGTGTGCAGGAGACTGAGAGACGGGGAGCTGTGTCTCTTCAGGAATTTCTCTCATTTATAGCTGGGGAGACACGAGTGTAGGAAGCCACATGACTGGCATGCAGTAACACAGCTGACAGCAAAGTTGGATTCGTGGCCAACACCGTCTGCTTGTAGGGTCTGCCCCTCCGTGCATGGGAATGGGTTGACCTAAGACAGTTCTTTGAACCATCTGGCCATCTCCACGCCTCCAAGTGTGGACCGTTTCTGGGATTCCCCCATGCCATCTTTTTCCCTACGTGTAGCCATCTTCGGGGGCATTGGCTCTGGTCGTCCCTCATTGGCTCCACTCCTGACTCCCACCCTGTCAGCTGCTCTCCTGTCCCTCGGTGGACTTTCCGGAAGGCTCAGGTGACTAGTGTTTGCCATGCTCGTTCCTTAGGGCCGCTCGGTGTCTGTTACCAAGATACAGGTATTTGCATCACTCACGTATCTGTCTGGTTCTGTGTCATGCTCTCCTAGGCACTGCATGAATGTCCAGCAGGATGTTCCCAGGAGGGACGGTAGAATGTGCTGGGCCTTCTCTCTGCCCACGCCAGCTTTTGTGATGGCAGTTGGCTTCTTCCCCCTCTCAGTCCTGCTCAGATCATCATCTCATCAGTTAATTTACCCAACACAGGTGAGGGGCCGTCCCTTCCATGGAAGGTGCTAGGTTCCGGGCACGTAAGAGATGGGGGAAATACAGCTGTTGATTTCAGAGAGCGAAGAATGCAGCGAGAGACATGGAGTGTGTCCACGGCTGGCGAATGTGCAGTGAAAACAGGTGAGAGGGACAGAGACACGCTGATCGCATCCGGCTGGGATTCAGACAGGCCCATGGAGAAGGAATTGTTGTAGAGCCTTGAAGGATGGGGAGGATTTCAACGTACAGCGGCCAAGAGCAGGGAGGAAGGCATAGCCTGTATGGTGTACTCATTCAGTACTGGGGTTTATTTTTCCGTTCCCCAATTTTTTGTTTGTCTGTACACCGGAGGCTTAGTCGAGGGGGGTGTTTTGTGTTCTGACAGTCAGCCATCGGTCGGGGGAAGTAGGATTGCTCTAAATCCTGCCTGGATTTGAGGCAGACACTAGTAGCTCCTGGCCTCAGCTGCTTCCTCGTTGGTTGTCCTATTTTCGTGTGGAGTTCTGGTGCAGACAGCTGCAGGAAGCAGGCGGACCTGTAATCCATTACTCCAGTGCTGAGTCATTCAGGGTCTAGGCTACAGTGAACAGGTAGGAGGGAGCCTTGGGGTCAGGAGGATCTCTTTAAGGATCCTCAGCAGGGGAAAAAGTGTCTTAAGACATGTATTGCAGTGAACGGATGTTAAGAGCGGACAGAATCCAGGGTGGTTGTCACTTAGACTGGCTGCCAGTGTATATTCACAGCTCACTCATATGTGGTCTTGACTACAAACCCGGCTGTGTTCTCCGAGCTTATGCACAGGAACAGGTTCTTAACCCGCAAAGCAAGGCCAGGAGGCAGGGACTAGTACTTTCGTAAGCTTACAGAAAGGGAGATGTGGACACGGAGAGGTTCACAGCCATGGCCAGCATCACACAGCTGGGATACCGCGGAGCTAGGGCTGGAAGCCCAGTGTTGTGTGCAAATGTCAAGAAAAAGGATGGGGGAACTAAAGCAAATCCTAGTACACAAGCCACAGAACCAGGAAACACTTCTACTTAAAGTACGCTGTCCGCCCGGGGTGGGGCTCAAACTCAGGACCCCGAGATCAAGAATCACATGCTGTACTGACTGAGCCAGCCAGGTGCACCTGGGAAACGCTTCTGAACTCAGAACAGAGGGTGTCTACACAGGATGCTGGCCCCTGCACCAGAGAAACATCTAGTGGGAGCACTCTAACATAACTAAGGCACGTCACCAACATACTAATGTCAAGTGAGATGCACGTGGAAAGCAGATTGGCCTCCGTCAATGCAGAATTAAGCACCTTCTGAATGTAACTGGAGAATGTCCCACTGAATTGCCATGTGTTCTCGCTATAGAACTTAGTAATTGGTGCCCTGGGTCATGGGACCTCTGATATAAATGACTTAAGACCCTGCTGTGGTCAAAATATTTATGTGTTACAAGGTGAGAAAAATCGATCTTTCCTCAGGGGATAGTGGACTCTTAACGATAGAAAAAAAAAACATATTTAAAACACCACAACATTTTTCTAGTATATGGAGAAATCCAGCATGAAGTACGCTATCAAAATGATTTTGGAAGACAGGACAAAATATAGCGGTTAGCCATATAACGTGACATGATGTGCTTCCTATTGTATCACATGCCCGGGATTCGCTCTTTTCCCTTGAAAAGACAGCTCTGAAGGTATCAATTCCCAGGTTCCTGGTGAATAACAGAAAGGCATCTCTGTCTTGTAAGCTTACGTGCAATCATATGCAATCCCACTGCTCTGAGTCGAGCAAATGCAACATGGTCCAAAGAAACAGTACAGAGAATAAGCCGTCTGTCTTTTTACAAAAAGTTTTAAAATCCAGGTTAGAAAATAAAAAGGCACGTATTCCGTACGGCATACCAAACAAGCAAAAAATCAGAACAATTAATTCTTAATTCTACACCAGTCCGAGCTCGGTAGTGATTCCCCCAGTGCTCCCGGGCAAGGACGCCCGAGATTTCCTGAGCAGCCTTTGAGTCAGTTTTGCAGTTAGCATCTGGGCCGGCGTGACCGAAGGCAGTAATGATGGAATCCGTGTGCGCGGCTCTCAAAAGCAAGTGGGAAATAGGGGCCCTTAAAATGAATTTGTTCCAGGAGCCCGCCTTGTCTCAGGGTGTTAAACACAGTGAGACGCGACTCGAATGTCAGATTGGAAACACCCTCCCCGAATCTGCTGCATTCGTAGCAAGAGCAGGGCGCTTCCCGCCACACCTCTGTCTCCAAACACTCGTGGCCCCGCTGACCCCGACCCGGGATGCCTTCCAAGTGGCTGCGGCTGGTGCCGCCGAAAAGGCTTCTAGAGAAAATCTGTCACGCTTCAGAGGACCGGGGGAAAAGAGGAGTTGATGTAGAGAATGTTAAGGAAACCCATGTGAGTTTCAGAACTCCGCCGGAGAGCGTAAGGATGCTCAGAAATGGTCTGCAGCCTCCCGTGTGTGCCTGTCTCCCTGACTCGGCCTTTAAAAGGCAGGTGTGCTGAGCAGCTGTGGTTTGACACAGGTGTGGTCTGCTGCCTCCTGCAGCAAGAACGAGGCCAAAGCTGGAGGTATCCTCGTGTGGAGCAACTCTTTGAGCGGATTCCCTTAGAGCACACGCACATCGCTTGCCCTGTGGTTGCCAGGTCTCCCCCTCCTCCAGACCGCAGAGAGGCTCCCCTTCCCTTGCACGTGCTTACCTGAGGGCAGGCGTTGCTTGAGGATGACGCGGACACTCGGGACAGTTGCTTCCAGTTCATTCTGTTGGTTTATTCTGTGTTTGGATCGGTGGGTCAGTAAATGCCTAAAAGTCACCGTTGCGACGATACGTGCAAATTATGAAACGGAATTAATCAAGAGGTCTGTCCTTCACCGTGGGAATGTCTCTGGCTCTCTGGCAGGGGAGGGGGCACATAAAAACACCGTAGTGATCGTGGAAAACAAGACGATCTCGTCCTGGGCCTGATTCCAGTTGGTCAGTACCTGCTGATTCTGTCTTTATCTGCTCCCTTCTTCACCCGAGGAAAGCTCTTTCTTTTCACGGCCCTGTCAGAAGACGTTTGATGAGCACTCAGCTCCTCAGAATAAACAGACAAGTCTTACATAACTATTTGTAAATCAGGTTTCTTCCCTAAAAAAGGCAGTCTCTGGGGGTATGATGGAACACGACTTGATTTCGAAAGAACTTAAATTTTTAAACTGTGTAGCCATCCTACTCTAACCATCCTACCGTGGGGTCAATGAATTCTCCTAATTTGGATTTTTTTTAAGTTTATTTATTTTTGAGAGAGAGGGCATGAGCAGGGGGGGACAGAGAGAGAGAGAGAGAGAGAGAGAGAGAGAGAGAATCCCAAGCAGGCTCCACACACAGCCCAACACAGGACTCAAACCCACAAACTGTGAGATCATGACCTGAGCCAAAATCGAGAGTCGGACACTTTGACTGAGCCACCCAGCCTGGCCCCCCAGGCTCATTTAATTCTTGATTTGATATGCTTAGGTTTTCTCAGAAAGGAGAAAATGAAATGTTAACTGAGGTCTGACGTAGTTCGGGTTGTTTGTGACAGCTGTGGGTGGGCCCAAGCACAGCCTCCTAATGCATTGAATGTTGCCCAATGCTCTTGCAGAAAATGCTGAATTGCCTTCCCCCACCCCCGCATCCTTTTTTTTTTTAATATTCATAATGTCGTGAGCTTAAAAGTGGGCTTCGAAATATGTGCTGCTTACCACGTCCATCTTTCTTCCCTACTCCCCCCATCTTTAAACCTTGGACGCTATTTATTTAGCTATCCAGTAGACCTTCTAGATGGCCTCTCTGAAACGTTGGTATAGCGTAAGACTAAAGTAGGTGCTGTGTGTGCGTGTGCATGTGCGTGTGTTCTGATTACCTGGTTATGATAGATATACACATGAAAGCCTTTATTTTTTTTCCCCAAAGAGCAACTTTATTTCAAACACAGAAAACAGCATACAGAAAACTATAAAGGGTGAGGCATAGAATGAATTCTTTTTGTTGTTCTTATCACTGATGAAACACATTTGGGAAGAATGGCTGACCAAGAAAAATTATTAGCTTTTTGAATTTTTTTTTTCAACGTTTATTTATTTTTGGGACAGAGAGAGACAGAGCATGAATGGGGGAGGGGCAGAGAGAGAGGGAGACACAGAATCGGAAACAGGCTCCAGGCTCTGAGCCATCAGCCCAGAGCCTGACACGGGGCTCGAACTCACGGACCGGGAGATCGTGACCTGGCTGAAGTCGGATGCTTAACCGACTGTGCCACCCAGGCGCCCAGTTATTAGCTTTTTGTACAAACTTGAAATGCAGACTAGTAAAAAACTGTCAAACACAGAATTTTATTGTGCATAAATCTATACCTTAGCAGATATTCATTAAATGGGTCTCTCACTGTTAGCAAGTATGTTCCACCTTGGCACACACAACTTTCAATTCATTTAACTCAGTGGGTTTTTTCTTTGTTTGTTTGTTAGTGTTTATTTATTTATTTATTTATTTTTACCTTGGGGAGGCCATAATTTTATTTTATTTTTTTTAATGGCCAACACCCAAATGTTCCTTTATTTGTGTGTGTGTGTGTGTGTGTGTGTGTGTTTTTCATGTATGAAATTTATTGTCAAATTGGTTTCCATACAACACCCAGTGCTCATCCCAAAAGGTGCCCTCCTCAATACCCATCACCCACCCTCCCCTCCCTCCCACCCCCCATCAGCCCTTTAAGAGTCTCTTATGCTTTGGCTCTCTTCCACTCTAACCTCTTTTTTTTTTCCTTCCCCTCCCCCATGGGTTTCTGTTAAGTTTCTCAGGATCCACCTAAGAGTGAAACCATATGGTATCTGTCTTTCTCTGTATTGAAAGCCTTTATAGTCTCTTCCTGTATTCCTTTCAAGATTGCAAAGATGGAATGTTACTGTTTTATCAGGAAGGCATTAAAATGCATTTATGAATTCTTCTTGGCTTCACTCATGAATAAGCATTTGCTGTGAGCAATTAAAAAAAAACCACGCATGTGCATGTGTGTGCGCAAGCACTTTTCTCTCATGTCCATGTTAGCAGTGAGCCTACCTCTTCCGGAAGGTCCTGTTTTAAACAAAAATACAGGCTGCGGGCTGAAAACGTCAGAGGGCAAGAGGTGGCAGGGCTGGGAGCTTGTCCTCTGTTGGTCAGTGTGTGTTTACTGAGGGCCGGCTGCACAGTTCCGCACGGTAAAGTTTATTAGACCAAAGTGACGGTCCTGGCCGAGTTCTCAGCTCAATTAATAGGCTTTTTTCTTCTCCTGCTTGCACAGCATCGCCTAAGGAATTAGGGATTGGGAAAAAGGAAGAGGAGGGAGATAGAGAAGGAGAGATTGGGAAAAAGAAAGAGAGAGGGAGAGAGATGTTTTTCAGTAGGAAGAAAATGCCATGGTCCCATGTCCACTGGCCTCATAGAAGCTGTCATTCTCTTAATGTTACCTTTTTCTCGCCAGTTGCACCTTCACGCGTGTTGTTGCTTTCTTATTCATCTTTCTGGCTATGGCATTTCATCCCTGACTAAGCCTTCTCATGCTGGCAGCATAGTTTCTGTGCACGTTCCCATTCGTGGTGAACATAGAGATGCTTCCCACACCACACCAACCTCTATCCTTGTACACCACAGGCACGTCCATCTGGAAGGCCTTCTTCTTCACGCCCAAGTTCAGCCCCGAGGGCGCCAACGGCTGCTTTTCCACACACGTGTGTTTCTGCCACGGGCATTCTGTCAGCTACCATCAGCCGCCGTTGCTGTTTGATATTTCCAGAGACCCCACAGAGAGAAACCCAGTGACGCCAGCGACCGAGCCCCGGTTCCAGGAGGTCCTCGACACCATGCAGCAGGCAGTAGACCGTCACACCAAGACCCTGAAGGCGGTCCCCAATCAGTTGTCACTGGGCAACATTGTCTGGAAGCCGTGGCTTCAGATGTGTTGCTCACCGTCAGGCCTGTCTTGCCAGTGTGACCGAGAAAAACAGGCCAGGAGAGCAAGCCACTAGCTGTACGTCCAGGGTGACACTGGGCAGCCCCAGCCCTGTGGGAGCCTCGCATTCTGGTGCGTTGGCCGCCATGATTCCCCTAGCCCCCAAAACAAGGGGATAACACTGAAAAAGCAATTAGTAAATCTCCACATATGCAACTTACAATGAGCAAAGGGCCATGAAGTACATCACGCTAAATTGCAGTTGGGCTCGTGGAAGGCAATTATTATCGGTATTATTTAGAACACATATCAAATGCTATTCACGATAGATGTACTTACATACTCACAGTTCATTTCTTTCCTTGAGAAACCTGAGATACTTAAACTAGGAAGCTAGAAGCTGATCACTTTTGAAGTAAAAGCAGGAGAGGCTCACAGATGGATGTGTATTGTTCAACAGACTTTGTGAGAAATCCTTCCTTCAGGAGCAATAATCCCAAAACAAACCTCTCCCGAAGGGATTTCCGTTTTATAATTTATAGTATTATATTTGGGTTTTACTGATTCTTCAGTGAATGGAAATTCTGAAATAAAGGCTACCTCAGGGTAGGGTGGGGGGGCTGGAGTGAAAGGAATCCGTCCCAACGTGATGCAGAATTATTGGCATGGCACGTGGATGATTTGCGGGCAAAGCATTCATAAGCAATCCATGATCCACACGTGATGCTGTGATGTGTTTCGTGGTTGCAGGATTTACTGATGAGACCAGAGGAGTTAATGTAAGCCCTTTTGTTTTGTGTTCTCATGTCCTACGGCTACGAAATCCCTATGCCTCCAGCCCTCAGTGAAACATACAACTTTGTTCTAATTCTGTTTCTTCCGACATCGATAATTAAGGGACAAGGCATCACGAGGCTACACAGGCAATGGACGGACAGTGGCTCAGCTGGAGAAGGGTCCTGAGTGTGAGCCCCCACTGAGGAACGAGTGCACCCGGGTGGACAAGGCTTACATCACTTGTTCAGACAGTACACGTTCTCCAGCAGTATCACGTGGATTCCTTTCCTGGTCCGTGGACAGGAGCTGCTGTCCCTGTGGCTACCCAGTCATGTCTTTTGTGAACGGGTCTCAGCACCGTCTGCTGGCCTCATGTTGGCTCAGTTCCAGGAGAGGACAGCCACATGGAAAGTCTAGAGCCTGCGTGGCTGAGTGGAAAGAATGTGCTCTGTCCACATTCCCACAGTGGGCCACACTTCTCTCTACTCGTCCCCCATCAATCACTTCCAAGATCAGCGATAGTGTCCTAGTTCCTCTTGACATCCGTGATTTTAGATTTTGATGTTTGTTTTCTTTCCCTTCAAACCTGCAAGTGAGTTTTCCTCCTCTCCCCGGTTGAGTGGTGGAAAGCTGGACAGCAAACAGCATTCTCAACTTCTCATGTGGATTTCACACTCCAGAAATTGCCAAAAACCTGTCGTATTACTTTAGGAACCGTTAAAGAATGCACTAGCATGTTAATAACGTGTTAGGATTATTGCTGATGTTACCAGGCAGAAACTACTTAAAACCTCTGTTAGGAACTTAGGTTTTCAGCTGATCATGTTTATTCAAAGTTTAACACCCTCCATGCAAGTGGACTTTTAGACAGCGCTCGATGGTGTGGGCATGTATGTTGGAGGATGGAGTAATTTAAAGCACTTTTACAGATTATGTGGATACACATTTATGTACAGAGTTGTTCAACCTGTACAATGTTAGCAGCAAATGAAGGATACATATACCTCTACAAATAAAATGAGCTGTCACATATTTGCCTCAAAATAACTTAAATCACTATTACGAATCAGGGTATTTGAAAATCAGGTTTAGTCATAATAACGGTGATTCTTAGATTTCAGACCACTTGCCATCTGAAAGTTTTGCTTGGGATGTACGGCAGGAAATTTGAATTCTTTTGTTCAGGGAACACCAAGCAGGCCTTCTTTACGACCTGGTTTTGTGTTTGTTGGTTTTACAAAGCTGTACGAGCCTACTTGTTTTCAAAGAATCTCAGTGGTATTACGTACCATAAGGTTTGTATGTCCAAACCTTCCTGGGTTTTGAAGGTTTCAACAAATTCTTCCGCAACAAAATCACTACATTCGTAGCATTTCATAGACATGCCAAGCTAAGCAAACAGTAACGTGTAGACAGGCATCGTTTTCCAAGGTCAGTGACGCCGTGTGAAAACCAGAATCCCACCCTACGTCGTGAAGGATTCAAGAAGGGAAACAGACATTAGGTTGCCCTGAAGGACGCACAGAGGAGAGCAGAGAAAAGATGTGGGTCCGGTGTCAGGTCTGCCCCTGAAGAATGCCACCTGTAAAGCGATGGCATCTGGTAAAGGGTTCTGAGAACCTTGTTCTAATGCCCATGCAAACTTAAAATAAAACTCTCCTTGAAAGAAATGTGTCGTATGGCTCTGTTTTCCTGTGTGACTCGATTCAACGGGTACGCGGAGGGCTTTACTATGCTAAGCAATGGCGGATTCAGGTTTCAATTCAACAGATATTGATCGTGTCCCAAAGCCTCAGGGAAGGGCTCAGAAATACAGAGGTGGGTGAGGAGTATGGTAGCCCCTCACCTCCAGGACTAGTTAGCCATCACGCACACTGCCTCAGGCCTTTTCAGGGGGCGCACAAAAAGTGCCTTAATTTCTTGTAAATCAGAAAGAAAAACATAAACCCTTGGGGTTGGAGGTCATGTGCACACGTGTAGCAACACGGTGGTGAAATAGAATCTTAGTGTGTTCACATATTTTAGGTTCTTGTGTAACATGCCATTATCTTCTTTTTTTTTTTAATGTTTAGTTATTTTTGAGAGAGAGAGAGAGAGAGAGCACAAGCAGGGAGGAGGAAGAGGAGAGAGAGAGAGAGAGAGAGAGAGAGAGAGAGAGAGAGAGAGAGAGAGAGAGAGACAGGGAATCCCGGGCCGACTCTGCACTGTCAGCACAGAGCCCGATGCGAGGCTTGAACCCACAAACCGTGAGATCATGACCTGAGCCGAAACCAAGAATCGGATGCTCAACTGACCGAGCCACCCAGGCGCCCCTCATGTCATTATCTTAAAACCTATTTAATGCGTTTTTCCTTTATGGGCCCATGAAAGTCTCAACTAGCCCTGTGCTCAAGTGAAACGCCCTCCTTTCCTCAACAGCTACGTGGAGCAGAGAATTCTGCGGGGTTTAAATTTTGAAACGGGAAACGTTGGCCTCTCTGGTCTGTCATGGGACTGGATTCCTTCTGAATCCTTTGGAAGACCGAAGCAGAGTCCGGATAAAGCCCTGTGGCAGTAAGAAGGACAAGGAAGATGTGTGTGAACGCTGGGTCCAGGGGTGGGGGGAAGGGGGCCCGTCATTTGACCCAGCACTGCTGCGCAAAAACTCAGTTGGGTGCTTAGGGGGAGGTCTGTGTGGACAACACACTCTGGATCTCAAGCCTCATTACTCCCCTCGTTAGCCCTCAGAGAATGTGATTTGTGATGTAAATGACCATGTCCCCCTTAAATACAGGCTCCGTCCAGGACAGCTGCAACGGGTCTGAGGGTGGGGCTCTCTCTCACTCTGGTATCACGGACTCCTGTGTTGCCACAGCTCCGTCCTGCGAACATCACTTAATACCATTGTTTTGTTTAGCGGGCTCTCAATAGAGCACTCGTAATTTGCCGGGACTTAGTATTATGCTAAAGGGGAAGGACATGTCAGCTCTCCTAATTAGGACACTAGCAGCTTGGAAAGTACCCATGAGTTCACACAAAGGAGGCATTGTTCACGTAAGAAGAAAACACCATATCACAGACCCTCAAATGTTTGCTCTAAAAACAGTCCGACTCATTGGGGCGCCTGGGTGGCTCAGTCGGTTAAGCGGCCGACTTCGGCTCAAGTCATGATCTCACGGTCCATGAGTTCGAGCCTCGCGTCGGGCTCTGTGCTGACAGCTCGGAGCCTGGAGCCTGTTTCAGATTCTGCGTCTCCCTCTTTCTCTGACCCTCCCCTGTTCGTGCTCTGTCTCTCCCTGTCTCAAAAATAAATTAAAAAAAAAAAAACGTTAAAAAAAATAAAAACGGTGCTACTCATGAGGTTCAAATGGTCTAAATGACTTTTCACGATGATTCTGTTTATCTCCCCCGGCGGATTCTTCACGTCTTCATAGAGGCGACTTGCACGATGCTTTCGTATGCTTTTCCCGGTCAGCAAGCCATCTCTGTCATATTGAAGTCGAGGGTATAAGACTGGCCTCACCGATCCTGTGAGCATCTCAGGTTTCAAACTCTATTACCTGTGGTGGTGATTTCCTACAGGCAGAATTTCCGCTGCGTGTGTTTTTCTAAATATGCGCTGTGAGTTGCCTGTCAAAATTTATATCGTCTAAATTTAACACAGCGTACAAAACTACGTAAATGTACAAAGACGTGGCCTGTTCCCCAGTGGGCGGGGCGCCTTGGTAACTACATTTGACACAGAAATGTTCTCCTGGTGCAAATGGGACAGTTTCGTATGCTCGGGTACCAGGCAGGGTGCCATTTCCCGTTTCTCTTGTTGTCACGTTGGCACCATGAGACCGACACTCAGGCCTGGCCAGAAAGGTCCCCGCACATCTCTCCTTGTGGCTGCAGACTGCACAACACCCAGGTAAGGGCTCCAGCAAGAACACCATGCGGATACGAGGGCCGGGACCCCTGAGTCACGTCACCCCCCGGAGCAGCTGGGGACAGCTGCCTGGTCACCCGACAACTGCAACCCTGACCAAGATCCAACTTTTACCTCGTAAGCCGCTGAAGATTCGCAGGTTGTTAGAATCACAGCAGCCAGGCTAATTACCTTGAATAACATAGTAGGTGCAATACGCTCTCTAAGCCTGACGTTTTGCGGTAGCTCTTTGGATTGCAAACGATTTTTCTGACTTACTGGGTGCTTGCTCGACATAGAGGTCCCGTGCATTCGTTCTTGGGTGTCTGTGTTGTTCTCTTATATTTTAATTTTAATTTTAGAGGTTGTCAGAACACGTCACCTCTTGGATTTTTAAGTGTGCGATGCAGGCCTGTTAACTGTTGGTAGCACATTGCACAGCAGGCCTCCAGAATCCATCGTGTATGACGGGCACTTTGTAACCCCCATTTTTGGGCATTTTGTAACCCCCCACTTTGCAACCGCCCGTTTTCCTTGTCCCCCAGACCCTGCCCACGTCCATCCTGCTGTTTGCTTCTGGGAGGGGGACTGTTTTAGATGCCTCTTGTAAGTAGAGCTCAGCAGTATCTATGCTTCTGTGACTGACTTAATTCATATGACATAAATTCCCTACAGTTCATCCGTGTTGTTGCATATCGTGGGATTCCCTTCCTTTTTAAGATTGAAAGATTATCTTAATAAGGGAATCTTAAAAAGATTCCCTTCCTTTTTAAGGTTATTTATTTGTTTTAAGCTTATTTACTTGAGAGAGACAAACTGTGAGCAGGGGAGGGGCAGAGAGAGAAGGAGAGAGAGAATCCCAAGCAGCTCCACACTGTCAGTGCAGAGCCCGATGTGGGACTCGAACTCGTGAACCATGAGATCATGACCTGAGCCGAAACCAAGGGTTGGACGGTTAACTGACGGAGGCACCCAGGCACCCCTGAAGGGTGGTGTATGTTACTTTAAAAAAGAAAGAGAGAGAGAGAAAGAAACAAAGAAAGCAAGCAAGCCTCAGGTGTTGGCAAGGAATCGGAGAAAACAAAACTGAAAGCAGGATCTCAGAGAGGTACGGGCACCCCCATTTTCACCGCAGCACCATTCACGATAGCCAAGATGTGGCCATGGCCTACATCAGTGGAGGAATGGATACAGGAAATGTGGTTCATGCATTAATTCTGTGCAGATGATCAACTGTGTGGGGGTGGGGGTCAGATAAACTTCAGCGTAAAAATATAATGGGGCTACCAGCCATTGACTGCGGCCCAGAACTGAGGATAAATTATCGTAGTGTAGACCAAGTGAGTGGCTAGGCAGACTTGAGTACGTTACACAACCAACAAATCGATGATGACTTCAACATTGACTCCTCTCAAACTTGGAGTACTAGATTTTGCTTCATTCACTAGAAGAAGATAGGAGATTTCAAACTATGTTACATATATTGACAGATGGTTGTATTTACAATGACAGAATTTTCCAATATTTAAGTAATCTCTACCCCCAACATGGGGCTCAAAGTCATGACCCTGAGGTCAAGAGTCACGTGCTGTTCCCACTGAGCCAGCCTGGCACCCCTATTGAATACCCTTTGGGGGTGCCTGGGTGGCTTACTCGGTTGAACGTCCAACTCTTGACTTCAGCTCGGGTCATGATCTCATGGTTTGTGAGTTCGAATCCCACATCAGGTTCTGTGCTGGCAGTGGGGAGTCTGCTTGGGATTTCTCTCTCTCTCTCTTTGCCTCTCCCCTGCTTGGGCTCTCTCTCTCAAAATAAATAAAAATAAACTGGAAGGAAGGAAGGAAGGAAGGAAGGAAGGAAGGAAGGAAGGAAGGAAGGAAGGAAGGAAGGAAGGAAGGGAGGGAAGGAGGGAAGGAAGGAAGGGAAGGAGAGGAGGTGGGAGGGAAGGAAGGAAGGGAAGGAGGGAAGGAAGGAAGGGAAGGAGGGAAGGAAGGAAGGAAAGGAGGGAAGGAGAGAAGGTGGGAAGGAAGGAAGGGAGGAAGGGAGGAAGGAAGGAAAAAATACTCTTTGAATTCCCTGTAAACTTTATAACCTTTTAAATACTTAAAAATATATTTCCTGTGATTGTGTAAAGGACTCCGTTCACTGTGTTGTTTTAGTTTTGTTGATCAGATTTTAGTCTTAGAAAAAGATCAAAAGACAGCGTAATGTTTTAAAGCCAATTTCTTTCACCAACCTTTGAAATAAGAACCACGTAAACTCCTGTTTAATATTTACAATTAATTCATGGCATTCATGCATCTCCTGCTTTTCTGTATGAGCCCAAATGTCCATCAACTGATGAATGGATAAAGAAGATGTGGTTTATATATACAATTGAATACTACTTGGCAATGAGGAAGAACGAAATCTGGCCATTTGCAGCAACGTGAATGGATCTGGAGGGTATTATGCTGAGTGAAATAAGTCAGACAGAGAAAGACAGACATCATGTGTTTTCACTCATGTGGAACTTGAGAAACTTAACAGAAGACCATGGGGGGAAGGGAAGGGGAAAAAAAAGTTTCAAACAGAGAGGGAGGCAAACCATAAGAGACTTAAATACAGAGAACAAATTAGGGTTGATGGGGACTGGGGGAGAGGGGAAAATGGGTGATGGGCATTGAGGAGGGCACCTGTTGGGATGAGCACTGGGTTTTTTATTTAATGGATGAATCATGGAAATTTATCCCAAAACCGAGAGCACACCGTATATACTGTATGTTAGCTAACTCGACAATAAGTTCTATTAAAAATAATAATAATAAAAAAGTAAATTTGACTTCAAAAAAAAAAAAAGGGTGGAAAACATTCCATAACCAGCTAGCATCCAGACATTCTTCAGCAAGGACTGAAAGTGGTCCCTCTCAAATTGAAGGCAGCAAGTGCCGTACAAAGAGTTTGGGAGACGTGGGGGCTTCAGGTAATTCAGGAAAGGACACGCATGGCATTTTATCCAACAGGAGAAACGCACTGGGTTGGAACGTGCTGAGAGAGAGTGGTATCACACAGGCCATCCGTTAGAGCTTGGATCGGGGAGACCTGCTCCCAGCCATCACATCTGGAGCAGAGATAAAGTGACTTTCTGGAGTGTGCATTGCATCAAGCTGCTGGTGAGGCGGGAACTGGTGCAAAGTCCCGCGCCAATGAGAGGGGCTACGATGTGGAGTAATCTTGGGTTAGACTCGTTCATCTCAGGCTCGATTCCAGGTACTTTTGTGGGTTAATCTACTAAATCTTCACTGTTCATCTGTCAGATAGATGTTGTGATGGTCCTGTTACAGATGAGGAAACAGGTCCAGAGAACCGGATGTAAATATGTTGCTTTATGCTTTTAGATGGATGTAGTGACCTCTCGGTTACAAAAATAAGTAACAGAGGGCACCTGCCGGGCTCAATCGGTAGAGCATGTGACTCTTAATCTCAGGGTTGTAAGTTTGAGCTCCATGTTAGGTGTAGCGAGTACTTTAAAATAAAATCTTGGGGCGCCTGGGTGGTTCAGTCGGTTGAGCGTCTGACTTCGGCTCAGGTCATGATCTCGCAGTCCGTGAGTTCAAGCCCTGTGTCAGGCTCTGTGCTGACAGCTCAGAGCCTGGAGCCTGCTTCAAATTCTATGTCTCCCTCTCTCTCTATGCCCCCCACCCCCTGCACTGATGCTCTGTCTGTCTCTCTGTGTCAAAAAAAATTAAAAAAAATTTTTTTAAATAAATAAAATAAAATCTTAAAAAAATAAAATAAAATCAGTAAACGGATAGATTTTCATGATCTCTGTATATGACCACACATGCTATCCTATTGCATACCTCTAGGAGACACATTAACACACTGAAGTGGGAAGAGTGCTTCCTAAATCTAAATTTGTGCAGTGCGCAACCCTGACCACTGTATGTACCAATATTGGCTAGATTGTGACATCGTGTAATTAAATGCATATACAAGTCCGGGACAGCACTTTTTATGTTGACTCGCCTAGCAAGGAACACGGAAGAACTGTGTGTCAATTAAAGCCATGTGTCGAATCCATGAGCTAGCCTGCAGACTTGAGATCTTTGCACCGTGAAAGAAGCAATCTGAGCTTGCCCATCGTGAAAATGCAGTTCAAATTTATGATTGATTGATTGCATTCAAACAAACAGGCACCTGGTCTTGTGCTTGTCCGTTTGCCATTGTACAGCCCCGTCTTCCTTGGATTTGCTAGCAGTGTTGCTTTACTGACCCAGATGTGCAGGTCGTACAAGATGGCATGTTCATTTTGGATAGCTCGTGTGGTTCTGCAAAGGAAGAATTCTTACATTCTGCAAAATACTTCATTGCTCAATTTTAGACCATGCATGCTACAGTATCCTGCAAAGTTTTGGACCCTGGAATATTTGAGGCTTCATCGGGCTTAGAAGGGTATTTTAAGTAGTTGGAAGAGAGGAAAAATGAGGTGGCTTTTGGGCCAGTGTAAAACAAAACAAAACAAAACAAAGAAAGCAACAGAAATCAATGTTTAGGCTGGTGGTATCTTCAGCATTATACACGTCTGCTAAGCTTTCCTGAGTGGCTTTTAGGAAGGCACATTATTGTGGGATAACATGTTACATCACACAGAAACTCAGTAACTATTCTGCAAGTTCAATTCTTTTGCTTTAACAACAACAAACACTACATGTGAATGCCATTCTCCGTGTATTTAAAATGTTCAGTCCTGTTTATTTTTGTTGTTGTTGTTCAGTCCTGTTTAATTGTGTGTTTACAATTTTGGACAGTGCATTTAAAGTAAAAGGGGAGTTGGAACACTGATGTCTGTTTGCATCCTGCCATTAGCCTTTGAATGCGAGGAAACCATCTTTCAACCTTTTATTGTTTGAATTAAGTGTGCCCTTCTTTTCCCCACCCTAGTAATGTTTAAGTGAATTCTAGTGCTAACAAAAATTATATGGTGCTATTATGTTCCATGGCAAGTTAAAGGGCATCGTGTGTTCGGGAAAGACCAAAAACCGTATTGTGTAATTTGCATTACAGCAAGGCAGTGTTAAAGACTGTCCAGGCCGATACATGGTTCTTCCCCTGGGTAGTTGTTTACATTCAACAGTGACGACCGTTAGAATCACAAAGCCACAAACGAGGCAACGGGTTGTATGTTACGTTGGGAGAAAGGGGGAGGGAGGCCGGTCAGAGATGGGTGTGCACTATGGAAGCTTAATCATCCCCACTTGTGTTCGTGGAGCCGTTCTCTTTGGAGATGATGACGTGCCATTGGCCTTTGTGTGGCAATTACCCAGTAAGATTCCATTTGCAATGCTCTTAGATAATGCACAGGAAAGTGCTTGATTAATGCTTGTGTCCAAACAACTATTTAGCTCCAGGGCTGGCCGAAAAGCCAGAATTTAAGCTCCACCCCTCACTGTCTTGAATGTCTAAAACGCGCAGGCACCGAGTGTCAGCTCATCACTTCCCATGCGTTGAAAGTACATATTTCTCTGCAGAAGAGGGTCTCTGTGCTCTCTGCTTCTCACACGTTTTGGAGAAATACAAGAAATCCCTCCTGACGGGGCAGACATTCGTTCGAGGAAATGACAGTGCTCTTGGATTATCTTCTGATGAGATCTGGCCATGAGCGGTGTCCCTAACAGCTACATGGCATGTTGGCCTTTCTAGAAATTAATGGCAATGACAAGATTGTCTTTACTGCCACCCAGGCAGCCATGTAAATGCACACTCTGTGAGGACCGTTGATAATTACCATCGCCCATCCATTGTGAAACTTTCTGTAATGCACAGACCTAGCCCGTCCACTTCTGTATTCTGTTGTTTGTCCGGACTGACCCCCTTTGCAGTATGACCACAGAAAGTTGCATACTATAGAAGGAAAAAGATTTGACCCGGCCGATGCGTGTTAGCCCAAATCACTAATTTTGAGGACTATCAACAGAAAATAATTCAGTCTTTATAACACGAGGGATTCTAGTGCCTGACAAAGCAGGATGGTGAAGACAGTGGCAGCAGAAGTTTCAAGGCATCGTTATGATTAACCATGAATATTTTCTATGACACATTTTAATTATCCTATTAAGAGACCATTACGCAATGAGAAAATGTTTCAGACGTACCATATTAACAGTAAACAGATAGATTTTCATGATCTCTATATATGACCACACATGCTATCCTATTGCACAACTCTCGGAGCCACAGTAACCTGTTTTGCTATCTTTCCTACTGTTTTAATTGTAGTATGTAAAGGACAAACACAAACTGAAATAGTACTCGAAACCATTTCCTATTTGGTCAGTGAATATTTTCCTCAGCCGTAAAGTATGGATTTGCCAGTGCAGGGAGGTAATCTCATTGCCCTAGATTTTCCTTTATCTATCTTGGCACAGAAATGGAGAGTTTTTTCCAGCACGCACTCAGTTTTCTGACTACTTTGTGGTTCGTTTTAGCTGCCAATACCTCAGGTGTTACAAAGCAACATCTCTTCATCAAACACTAAAATAGGACATGAACTTCTACAGCACACTCTGTGGCTTTTGTGTGTTTACATTAAATGTGATATTAGTAAAGATTATTTGTCGTTTTCATGGGATGGCATGATGTTTACGCCGAAAACGTGTTTCCGATCTGCCCATCGAAGCCTCCGCAATTTGGAACAATAGCTTGGAATACAATAACATCATCGTGTTTCATGAGGGAGGCACAGATGGAAATTTAAATTTTAAAATCTTTAAAGTCTCCTCTCTGCTTTTCCAGACGCGAAGACAAGATAGAAAGCGTACATTGCTGAGCATAATAACAATGTATGGTGGGAAATTTCAAACAGAAAGTAGAAAGACTATACTATGGAACCTTCCGTGACCTCATCTTCAGAAATTATCACCATTGTGTCATTCGTCAAACACAACTGTGTTACAGTATTTTAAAGCTTGACCTCTTCATGGGGCACCTGGGTTGGCTCAATTGGTTGAGCGTCCAACTTCAGCTCAGGTCGTGATCTCACGGTTCGTGGGTTCGAGCCTCGCGTCAGGCTCTGTGCCGACAGCTCAGAGCCTGGAACCTGCTTAGGATTCTGTGTCTCCCTCTCTCTCTGCCCCTCCCCTACTCGTGTACTCACTCACACACTCTCTCTCTCTCTGTCAAAATAAATAATCGTTTAAAACTTTAAAAAAAAAATTAGCATCTTCATTGATAAGCAGAACATAAACATTTTAGTGTTTCAAGATACACTGCATAAATCACTGTGTTGATATTTGTCTCCAGAGTGTATGTATTTGCATATGCCTCTTTTGTGTGATCCAGTGACTTCTACATTGGAAAAATTCTTCATAGATGAGGGTTCTAACATGATGTTTCAAAGAGGCACACACATTTTTGGAGTTCTCTGGCTCTATTACAAGTAATGTTTCCCTAAGAATCATAATGATCTGGGGAGCCTGGGTGGCTCAGTCGGTTAAGCATATGACTCTTGATTTCGGTTCAGGTCATGATCTCACGGTTTGGGAATTCAAACTCCAGTGCAGAGCCTGCTTGGGATTCTCTCTCTCTCTCCCTCTCTCTGTGCCCTTCCCCCACTCACATTACTTCTCTCTCCCTCCCTCCCTCTCTCTCTCTCTCTCTCTCCTCTCAAAATAAATAATCTTTTTTTAAAAAAAAAGAATCATAATGCTCTAAATTTATATATCCAACACATTTGATTTCTCATTAAATGACTCTTTTTATGTTTTTTGGATCCACTTATCCCTTTAGTGGACAACTTCTTATCTTTCTTTTGGGCTACTTTGAAATAAACTGAATATCTCATGAGATATTCTGTAATAGCACATTCCAAACATTTTCTGGGTCCCAAATTCCAAATGATATATTGGTATATTTGTAAAGTGAAGTTTTTAGCAATAAAAAAATAAAAATGCAAATTTAACTAGCTCTAGGAATAAAAATACCAGAGCCACAAAGCAAAAATTATTTTTTTTTTCTTGGCAGATAACAGATTCAAGATAGTTTTGACTCGTGTTTGAAGATAATAACAGGAATAGGGCCTTGGCCTAATTAAAATCATCCCAAATGATATATAACAATTCAACTTTCAGTTATCTGAGAGATCACATCCTTGAGGTTTGGCAATGACAATTAAACTTTAGTCATAGAATTAAAACTTTAAAACGGGACTTAACAATTTGTATGTCTTTGCTATACCCCACCAATCAAATTATTTTCTTATTGTCTGAGCTGTTTTTGCATTTGGGGGATTTAAAGACATGAAGTGCAAAGTGGAATCCATCTAAACTAGCATCCAGAACTGACTCACTTCCTGAACTGCTGGACAAATCACAGAAGGACTCAACTTTATACAGACTGTTAATGCCAGAACTGTATCATTTGACGGCTTAAAAAAGTAAAATTTCTTAGGTATATATGATGCGGTTAATGTCTGTAAACACTTCCATGTGTTTGAGTGGGTGGCGTTCAGTCGATCTGGTTCAGAATAGACCTATACTTGCATGGGATGATTTTGGTTATTGTCAGCTTCTTGGTTTTGAGGCAGTTTGGTAATGATTTTGGGTCATCAGCCCCTTGATGCTAGTGCCTCATATGTGTAAGTCCGTGTAATAGAAAACCATAGTTGTAGACCTTGAAAGAAGAGTACCACTCTGGCCCAGGCTTTGGCTCTGGGAAATGGTCATGTGCTAGTTAGGTATGTCCACAGTAATGCTGTGTAACAACCCCTAACTCAATGGCATGAAAATATGCATTTATTACTCTGCACACTTGTCTGCAGTTTATCTGGTGTGGCTGTGCTCTTTCTATTATATTTGGGGACCCAGAGGTAGAGGACAAAAGCCCAAAAAGGTCAAGCAGAAATGCATGCTACTCTTCAGATCTATGCCTGTAACGGTCATTCCTGTCCACATTTGTTTGGCCACAGCATGTGGCAGAGAAGTCTGTGCCTCGCATAGATGCTGAGGGGACTGTGTTAGACAGTTTTCATGGCTGTGTAATGAAGTACCACAAAATTAGCAGCATAGAATAATACGCATTTGTTGTCCGACAGGTCCGTAAGCCTCTGTCCGGCACAACTTAGCTGGCTTGTCTGCCGTAGATCTCACCAGACTGCAGTCGTGGTGTCAGCTGAGATTGACTGTCGTTCTGCCCTGGGGGTTGGCGTCCTCTTCCAATCTCAGTGGGTATTCACAGAATTAACTTCCTTCTCTCACTTGCTGCATAGGCTTCTCCACGTTTAAAACCAGCAACAGCAGGTGAAGTTCTCTGCCATTTTGTTCTGGTCAGCGCCTCCGTGGATTGGATGGGGTCCACCCACACTGGGGAAAACAATCGGCTTTGCCCAGTCCACTGATTCAGACGCTAATCTCATCCAGAAACACCTGCATAGACACACCCTCAACGTGACATTTAGCTGAATATCTGGGCACCTCATAGACCAGCCAAGTTGACACGTAAAATTAACCATCACAGAACGTGCCAGCAGCTCATGAGCATTGTTGAAACACTCGGGAGAGATGGGGCTGGAGGAAGGCAGGGACCGTGGTGTGAAATGTCTCCATGGAGATCTTCACCTGTATTTTAAACATTTGGGATACCTTTGGAGGATTTGAAGCAGGAGAGAGGGCTGATCACATTTGAAAGATCATTCTTAGCACATTGCAGAGAAGAACAGAGCGGTGTTTTGGGGGCCGGTGCGGGGCGGGGGAGAAGTTGAGGGCTCACTATGTAGATGGCCATTTCTATAGTGTAATTGAGAGGTGATGGTGGCCTGGCCTTGGGTGAAGCCCTGTAGAATGTGAAAGATGGACAAATGCAAGAGTTCTTTAGAAGGTGACGTGGGCAGGAGTTGACAGTGGACTCGATATAGAAGGTGAGGCAAACGAAAGGATGTTCCCTAGTAGGGGACCCAGGACAGTTGTAAAGATGTTACATATGTTGTGGGGCAGGGATTTCTAGTTGTAACCTCCAGATTGCCAGGGTGTCTATGAGCTCTCCATAGAGATGTTTATCTCGTGTTACCATTTTACTATTATAAGAAAAGCAAACAGACAAAATTACCTAAACCCTTCTGGGTGATATGGGCAGCTGCATCATGACTGAGTACTGCCATGTTATTTCAGAGTCTCCATTTGTGTGAACAGTTCTATTAGTGTTGCATGGGGACCGCATTATTTCACAGTAAGCTGCTGGAGCAAAGGTGTGGTGATAGCCCAATAGCAAAAGTTTCGAGGGACTGGTGTCACAACCTGACCCACAGTGACACAGAACCCAGAAGACCCGTACATCAGAAATCAGCGTTAGGAGCAGGAAGGATTCTTCCTTGCAGTGGTATGTACTAACATTACCTTAAAAGATATTAGCTCTCAGAACATGGCGGGAAGCCACAGAACGTGTCTTGAGGCTACACAGCGAGGGGCAGTGAAGCCAGGAAGGGACCCACACAGCAGGGACACCTAAGCTTCCAGTGGGAATGTTTCTGCCCGCTGCTTGGTGTCTGTGACACCAGACATGGGTTCTAGAAGCAAACCCACGTACCCTTCCCAACATAAGCAACAATCCTGGTAAATTGGGGCTGCCTTAGAGCTCCCTGAGCCCCTCAAGTATGTGTGATTGGTGGAACCAGATCATTGGCTCTGTCTCTTCAGGTTTGTGCTCAAATGTGGCCTGGTCAGAGAGCCCTGTCCTGACTCAGCTGTGTTTTCTCGTCACTGGGGCGGCGGCGCCTTCATAGCTCTGGGCAGCACCCAGTTGTCGGTGGTGGCTTGTAATCCCTCCTGTCCCCAGCTGCGTTGCCAGCTCTGTGTGATCCAAGACTTCCTGTGCTGTGGTCACTGCTGATTGCCAATGCGAAGCACAGAGTACAGCCTAGAAGATAATCAGGCTGTGCACTAAATTGGCCCAGTTAATGTAAAACAAATCCAGGAACACCCAGCTGGCCCAGTAAAGCAAGCTACTCTTTCTGTTTGTTATTTTTAAAAAATTCTTATTATTCTTTTAAGAGAGAAGGAGGAGGTGGAAGGGCAGAGAGAGAGAGGGAGAGAGAATCCCAAGCAAGCTCCACACTGTCAGTGCAAAACCTGACACAGGGCTTGAACCCGTGAACCACGAGACCATGAGCCCAAAGCGAGAGTCGGATGCTTCACTGACTGAGCCACCCAGGAGCCCCTAGAGTATGCAACTCTTGATCTCAGGGTGGTGAGTCCGAGTCCCATGTTGGGTGTAGAGATGACTTAAAAATAAAATCTTAAGAAAAGAAATCCATGAATTAGCAAAATAAAAGAGTGAGAGCAGGAATATAAATGTGCATAGAGGGTAGCTGGTACCCCTGTAATCATCTCCAGGGTCTAAAGGAGGGCTTCTGTGGAAAAGAGGGATGTGGGCGGTTGTATCAGTGTGGAGCTGAGGGTCACAGAGAATAGATACCATCTCGATTCCCCTTCTCTTGGTATGGTCCTTGATGGGATCTCCCTGTGTCTCAGAGATTACCAAAGAGAATATGACGAACAATTATGGGGATAGTGATTGCTTGGCTATAGGGGGAGCTCTAGGGACGCAGACATTTCAGGGTTGCATGGAAGGAGTGAGCTGAACAAGACCCATGAAGAAACACCCCGGAAGAGAAGGATAACACCTCTCTTAGGTTGGCTGATCTTTTGGGAGGGCTCAAGACCCCCACGGCTTCCCTCGCCCCATCTGGAGCAAGCAGGGCACAGAGAAGCGAGCTGAATACACGAGGTGAACTTTGGGTCTTTCATCATTTGCCTAAGCCATGATTACTGCAGGTATTGTTGGGATCTGGGGCTCTGATTATTGCAGATAGTAGTTGCGATCTAGGGCTTTGCACTAGTGGCAGAGGTAGAAATTAGATATGACTTACACAACACTGAAGTGTATTTCTCTGCACGTGTGAAATGTGCACTGGTATTTGGGCGCCTTCCTATTAAGACTTTTGTCAGGGGTTCATACTGCCTCCATCTTGTTCTTTGGTCATCCTCAGGGTGCTGCTTTCCAAGGCGGTTCACAAACATGCGATATTACACTCACTGGGGAAAGGAAGATGAGGAAAGTGGGAAGCATCCCCATTCTGTCTAGGACCTTACTGTAGAAGCTGGACAGTGTGTGGCTCTTACCGCTCATTGGCTAGAAGAGTGTCACATGACCAAGCTGAGCCACAGAGGAGTCTGGGAAATGTAGTCCTTAGCAGGGGGCTTCAGGCTCAGGTGATTCCATAATTATGGAAGGAGTCCAGAATAGACATAGATGGTCCAAGGGCAGTTGAGACTTACACCCCAGTGTGTTATCACTCTTGCTTACGTTACGTCATTTTACTCTCACGCTGTTTCCAGGAGGGAGGAAGCATTTTCTCAATTTATGAGAAAAAAGAGCTTCTCTCGAGCGAAGTCATTTTCAGTAGGTGGAGACAGCAGTAAAGGAATTCTAGGCAGAAGGCAGGACAAGAGCCAAGGAAGGGAGGGTGAAATGTTATTCTGCATTCTAGCGATTGCAAGCCCCCAAATGGTCCTGTGTTTGTGTGCGTGTGTTTGTGTGTGAATTCATGTGTGTGTGTAAGTACCTGCATGTGTGTCTGAATTTGTGGGCATGTGTGCATGTCCATGTTTGAGGACCCACTAATTTTTTGTTTGTTTTTTCTTAATGTTTATTTATTTTGAGAGGGAGAGAGTGCATGAGAGAGCAGGTGTGGGTAGAGGCAGAGAGAGGAAGGCGAAGAATCCCAAGCAGGGTCCACACTGTCAGCACAGAGCCCGATGTGGGGCTTGAACCCGCGAACCATGAGATCGTGACCTGAGCTGAAAGCGAGAATCAGAGGCTTAACCGAGTGAGCCCCCCAGGCGCCCCTTGAGGATGCGTTTGTAGGTGTTCGTCGTGAGGCCTGAGATAGAGGTATGGTCGAAGAGGCAAGCCCTGAAAGGTTTTAAGGAGAGCGGCTGGAATGTTTCTCAGAAATTAAACAGTAGCAGCTGCTACACGTCCGTGCCGCGTCCCTGGCACCTTCAGAGCCCACGCGGGTCAGGCAAGGCGAGGGGGTGATGGACCCACAAGTCCCAGGTTTTGTCTCCGTAGCAGGTCAGTCACGATGCCACAGTCTAGGCAAGTGACCGCTAAAGGCAGGGCTAAAACACCTGCCTCTCTGCAATATTGTGCAAAACCCAGAAGTGCTTCCTCAAGTCTCTGCAAGTTGTGCTTTTGTGCTTCGGAGAAGAAATGTATAGAAGGCTTGGGACCTTTTTCCGAAGGGAAAGCGTCATTTTGTTTTTTACAAGTGGCTCCCGTGTCTCCCAGTACGGAGGAGGAAAGGACCCTGGTACGCAGGTGCTCAGCTCTGCTCTCTTCCTTCGCCTCACTGCCCCTCTCCCACCTACTCCCCTCTGCACCAGGCGTCTTCGCAAAAGCCTCCAATGTCATGGCGCAGGCAAATTGAAGTCACATCAGGATTATGAATGAATGCAAACAGTAGCAGATGCAATAAAGCGGTGACTGTCTTGAGATATGACATCGACGCCAACCTATATTTCTTTGAGGACAGACTGCTGTTCCTCCTTTCTCCTTATTGACTCTGAGGTGCCATATAAAACTCTCCGCAATCAAGTAAATACTGCCACTACAGGGAGGGAAGGTGCTATAAATCCCATGCGTGACCGCCTGTACCAGATGGATTTCAGGGTAACAAGTCCGTCTAGAACTCTCTTCTAGAGCGACCCCTGCCCCCAAGCCCCTGCTTCTGAACTAGGTAATCCCTGTCTTAGCTCACCTCGGTGTTCCGCAGACATGCACACAAGCAGCTTGGGATAGATAATGAATGCATTTACTGACTGATAAGAAACATATCCTCTTGTGGAGTTGGCAGGGGAGGGCGGCAGTGGGGGCCAATTTCTTACCAGGAATTCTTATCAGAAACCAGGCATCTGTCTGGAAGATGTCCAGCCAAGACACCGTGATGAGAGTCTTATCTCCGGGTGACGTTGGAGCCACCATCTAGTGACTGGAGTCTTGGAGAGAAGCCAGGGACATGGGGGGAGGTGATAGGGAGAGAGGCAGGGTGAAGCAGTTGAGAGCAGAGAGGTGGAGAAGCAGGAAAGCTCACCGTGAGAGCGAGAACGAGAGAGAGGAGGAGATATCTTTTCTGCAAAAATATGTCTCCACGTCCAGATCTCCTGGTGGTTGGCAATACTTGGCTTCCTTTCTGTACACTTCACGAGCTTTCCATGAGCTCTGACGATAACATCCAGTGCCTCGCAAACCAGAGTTCTCTCAGGAGGACCTCTGATAGTTACATAAAAACACAAGCACTGGGGCTCCTGGGTGGCTCAGTCGGTTGAGCGTCCAACTTCAGCTCGGGTCATGATCTCGCGGTTTGTGGGTTCCAGCCCCGCGTCGGGCTCTGGGCTGACAGCTCGGAGCCTGGAGCCTGCTTCGGATTCTGTGTCTCCCTCTCTCTCTCTGACCCTCCCCTGTTCACGCCCTGTCTCTCTCAAAAATAAATACCGAAAAAAGTCACTTTAAATCAAAAGTAGGTCGTATTTATTGCCTGTGTACCTGCTGCCAGGCGGCGGTTATACGTCCTGACTCTGTTATTTCTCAGAAAACGTGTGTGAGGTCTTTTATCCGCATTTTCCCGATGTGGACGCGGAGACTTGGAAAGGGCAGCCCCCTGCCCCAAGCCTCCAGGCGACGAAGGGTCAGAAAGGCAATGGGCACTTGGCACTGTGACTCAGATGTCGTGCCCTAAGATTCTGCATGAGCCGTCTGTGTGAGAGGCTCACGGGAATGTGTTGAGTGGCCCTGTTACGCGGAAGGAAATGCGGGCTTTATCCATGGTGTGTTTTATGTGTTCCTGAGTTGTCCTGGAACAGCCATCGGACTGGCATTTCACGAAGACATCACGTGGGTCTCCAGCCAAGGCTTTCCGGGGATGGGGCTGGCGACCGCTCTTGGAGAGGGATGAGGCACAAGACAGAACTGAGAAAGAGCTGTGACACTGCAGCCCTGCGAGGGGCACTGACCTGTGACCAGCCAGGAATGCTGTCCCACCCACCGCAGCACAGCAGGGAGCGCAGGGGGACTGATGAGGCCGGAGCGCCAGGGGCAGAACCCTTACGGCACTCATCCCGCATCCACATCTCCGGGCATCCCGCTGCCCCGGACAAGCCCTCCCTGTCCCTATTGCTGTCTCACACTGTTGCGCAGAACGTGCACTTGTGAACTACCAAACCTACTTTTCTTTTTGTTTTTTTAAGTTTTATTTATTTATTTTGAGAGGGACAGCCCAAGTAGGGGAGGGGCAGAGAGAGAGAGAAAGAGAAACCCAAGCAGGATCCACACTACCAGTGCAGAGCCTAGTGCGGGGCTCGAATTTATGAACCGTGAGATCATGAGCTGAAAGCAAGAGTCAGATGCCTCACTGACTGAGCCACCCAGGCAGCCCCCAAACCTGCTTTCAAAAGTCCTTGGTCCCTGGGGGTGCCTGGCTGGATCAGTCGCGGGAGCATGCCGATGTTGACCTCTGGCTTGTGAGTTCAAGCTCCAGGTTGGGTGGAGAGATGACTAACACAAATGAGGTAACTAACTAACTAAAAGTCCTTGGTCCCTGGCGTGTGGCCGGGCACCCAGGCCCTCTCCTGTAGTGTAAACGTGCAGACACGTATCATCGTGGAGGGTTTTGCATACACACCAACAAACTCGTGAGTCCGCGTGTTTGCAGTATGACCTGACGGTCATTTCCGAACAATCTTTGGCCATCCACGATAACCCAGCAATGTTGGCCGCCCTCTGGTAGACTTTGTGTCCTTTCTGCAAGACCTGCCCCCTTGCCCACGGCAGCTGCTGACACGTGGTCCCCGTTCAGGTGTTCACGTCTCTAGCCCTGTGCCCTTCCCCCCACCCTGCTCTGGACTCCGGAGATCAGACGCTTGTGGGAGGTACACCTGCCACGCTGAGCTCTTAAGTGCTCCAGTCTACTCACTGCCGTTTGTCTAGGACCCTGACCATCTGAATGTTGTTTCTGGTAAATTCAGCCTCTCTTCCTTGCCACCAGATTTCCCTGCCCTCGAGATCCCCTTCGGGCACTTTCTTTGTGCACTGACACTGCCTCCCGCTCTCTGTGGCCACCACAAAACCTGGTTTTCCAGCATTTCTCCCTTACCTGGACCCCTGCTCCCTTGGTATTCAGGGAAGGGATTTCTGTGCTCACCTGTCTCTTAGACCCACTCCTGGCTGGCCCTCCTTGCCCTTAGAAGTGACTTCCAGCCTCCTGAAGTTGCAGTCCCTGTCATACATTCCTCCCCAGACACTTGAAACACAGCACGCCCCAAACAGAATTAAGGAACCTCCCCTTTGGTGTCAAAAACCAAACACAAAAAAACCCACGCAGCCCCCCTCTTTCTCTTGTTTAATTGCACTCGCCTCCTCTGACTCATGCAGCCTAAAATACCGAAGTCTTGTCATCTCTCATCTAGGTTGCTTCTGATTGATCATCTTTCCTAGGGCTTCTGGACCAGCCTAATCTGTTCTACCGATAAGTGCTACCATTGTCTTTCTTGGTGTGCGTTCCCCAACCAATCTTCCTGTCTCTGTTTGCTCTTGTCTTCATATTTATTATGTTGTAGCCACGTCAGATAACTTGCCATCTCCTCTTTTTGGTCATGGCCATACATCTGGGGTCATGCTCGCAGACCCTGCTGCCTCGATTGACTTTTCTCCTTTCCCTCCCCTGTCGCCGCCCCCCCCCCCCGCCATCGATTACAGCCTTAGTTTTCTATTGCTGCCATAAAAAAAAATCACAAACGTAGCATAAGACACCCCACCTTTATTATCTCACAGGTAGGTCAGAAGATTTGTGGGGTGATCGTTGGTTTGTTTCTCTGCTTTGGGTTTCATAAGGCTAAAATCAAGATGGTGGATGGCCTGAGATCTTGTCTGGAGACTCTGAGGGAGACTCTGCTTACAAACTCATCCAGGTGGTTGGCAGAATTCAGTTCCGTCCGGATGCAGGACTATCCATCCTGTTTTCCCTGGCTGGCTTAGCCATCGGCCATTCTCACCTCTTCAGGCTCACATGTGCCCCTTGCCATGTGGCCTCTCTGTCTCCAGACAAGTAGCAGGTGCCAAGACTTTCCATGCTTCACATCTCTCTGACTTCTGTCTGTGGCACTTCTATTCCGGTGAGAAAAAAAAATTATCTGCTTTTTAAGGTTCATGTGATGGGATCGGGCCAATCTGTATAATTCAGAATTATCTCTATATGTAAGGGTCCATAACCTTAATTGCATTTTAAGATGCAATTATCATGTAACTTCACATATGCACAAATTCAAGGGATTAGGGTGTGGACATCTTTGGGGAGGCATGCTCCTTACACAGAAGCCTGTTGATTTTTCAAAACACAAACTCTGTCTCTATAAAGCAACTTTTGTTTGGCTGCTTCCTTCCAGGTATTGCCCTCACACTGTGTTTATTAATGCTCTCCTAATGCATTATCTGACTTTATGCATCATTTTGTTATAGGGGGTTGTTTACAAGAGTGCCTCCCACCGTCAGTGATAAATGGCATGAGCTCAGAAAATGCACCCTGATCACCTTGATTCTCTTGGGGAACATTCAGCCCAGTGTCTTACATGCATTTGTCAAATAAAACAAATATATTTGTAAGAATTTGGTGAATGTTCATGAAACACTTGATATGTTTGAGGTGCTGTGACCTCCAGATCAGGAGCCATCTGAAGGCATCAATTAATACAAAGAGGGGGCACCTGGAGGGCTCATTTGGTTAAGTGTCTGACTTCGGCTCAGGTCGTGATCCCATGGTTTAGGAGTTCGAGTGCCCCATCGGGCTTGATGTTGACAGCTCAGAGCCTGCTTCTGATCCTCTGTCCCCCACCCCCCCCCACCTCTCTCTGCCACTCCCCTGCTCACTCGCTCTCTCAAAAATAAATAAATATATTTTTTAAATACAAAGGTAAACACATGATAGGTAGATCTTCCTAGATTTTTCCTTGATTCCTCACATCAAGACACCCTCTGGCTTGCGTGGAAAAAGAAATACTCGCCACACTTGTATTAGTATGTGTTACTACGTAACACAATATCACAAACTCAGAGGCTTAAAATGACATGGGTTGATGATCTCACAGTCACTGTGGATCAGGCATGCAAGGCACAGTTTAAATGGGTCCCCAGCTCCGGGTCTGTCCCACGACTGCCATCAGTGCGTCAGCACAGGCTGGGTCTTATCTGAAGGTGTGACCAGGGAAAGGTTCACTTCTAAGCACAGGGTTGTTGGAAGATTCAGTTCCTTTCCAGCTGTTGGCCTCCCTCAGTTCCTCTTCATGTGGGCAACTCCAACTCAGCACCTTCGTTCTTGCAAGGGTTGCAGCTGAGAAGGCAAGAGAGACTGGAAGCAAGGTAAAGTTACAATCTTTTGTAACCTAATGATGGAAGTGATGCCCCATTTATTTCTTAGGAGCAGGTTTCTAAGTCAGTCCCCACACCAGGCAGGTGGTAACACAGGGGTGTGGGTTATCAGGAGGCGGGATCATCGGGGGTCATTGAAGGGTCTGCCTGCCACATCCGTCCTTACAGAGATGGGGGGGGGGGGGTTGAACCACATGAAATCACTCAGCAGGCTGAAGAACAGATACACTGGGAGGAGAGAACAGTGGCAGCTGATAATGGAGCCGGGTGATGGATAAGGTACATGCGGGGATTGCTGCCTCAAGGAAGGTGACTTTGTAGATGGAGAGGAAATGAATGGAAGCCTAAGACCAGAGTTCGTAGCCTTAAAGTAAATAATCGAGGTATAGTCTAGCAGTTAACAACCCTGCCTGCCCGCTGCTGGGCTCAGGGAAGCACGATAGGGCACCTCGCCGCATGGAGAAACCAGGATGCTTCTAGGTGAGTGGTTCTCAAGTGGTTTGGTCTCAGAACATCTTTTTGATCTTGAAGATGATGGAGGACTCTGCAGAGATATTATTTATATGGGCTTTAGCTATGATGTTTGCTAAATTAGAAGTTAAAACGCAAACACTTAAGAATACTTACACGTCCATTTAAAAATAACAATAGTGGGGTGCCTGGGTGGCTCAGTCGGTTAAGCGTCCGACTTCAGCTCAGGTCATGATCTCACAGTTTGTGGGTTCGAGCCCCACATCAGACTCTGTGCCAACAACTCAGAGCCTGGAGCCTGCTTCGGATTCAGTGTCTCCCTTTCTCTCTGCCCCTCACCCGCTCACACTCTGTCTCTCTCTCTGGCTCAAAAACAAATAAACATTAAAAAAATTTTTTTTAATAAATAATAAAAGTAACAATAGTAAACCTATAAACATTTTTAAAAATAACTATTTCTAAAATAAAACCAAATGGTGAAATATGTGGCATTACATTTTGTACATTTTTGCAAAGTTTTTTAACAACAGATTTTAACAACAGACAGCTGAATTCTCATAGCAGCTAAGGCACTCTGTTGTGATGTATTGTTTTGGTTGGTGCATACTAAGAAAATCTGGCTTCCCACAGTTATGTGGTTGAAAAAAAATAGGATAATTAAATAGCTGTGGATATTTCTATCTAGTACTACAGCAAAACTCAACACTGGTAGATTCCGGCAGGTTAAAAAGTGTTATATGAGGGGCGCTTGGGTGACTCAGGCGGTTACGCATCAGACTTGGGCTCAGGTCATGATCTTGCAGTTTGTGAGTTTGAGCCCCACATCAGGCTCTGTGCTGACAGGTCAGACCCTGGAGCTTGCTTCATAGTTTGTGTCTCTGTCTCTCTGCCCCTCCCCTGCTCATGCACACGCGCGCACGCACACACACACACACACTCTCTCTCTCTCAAAAATAAACATTAAAAACGTTTTAAGTGTTATATGAGCCCATATCAATAAACAGTTTGTTCAGTATCACATTAAAATTCATTGTTTTATCTTGTGCTTAACATGCGTATCTTACCCATGCATTTTGTAACATTATGCTTTAGTTCATTCAGAAAATGCTAGTTCACTAAGTGATGTAAGACTTCCAAATATTCACACAGTTTGTTATACAACATCAAAAACTCACATTTATTAACATCACTACCAATTTTGTTAGGAAAGAAGTTAAGTTTTGGGAGGGCATCGAGGTTATGGTGGCAAATAGAAGATTTCTAAAATACTAATTTTGGGGGCACCTAGGTGGCTCAGTCGGTTTAGTGTCTGACTTCGGCTCAGGTCATGAACTCGCAGTTTGTGGGGTCATAACCCCGTGTCGGGCTCTGTGCTGACAGCTGGGAGCCTGGAGCCTACTTCGGATTCTGTGTCTCCCTCTCTCCCTGCCCCTCCTCCACTCAGTCTCAAAATAAGTAAACATTAAAATTTTTTTTTAAATGCTAATTTTTCCTGAAATTCTGAATTTGGTCCTCGGCAGCAAATACTTGTCATTTGTTTTCCATGATGTGACAGGCTCACTTTGTTCATTTTTGGGTAGATGTCTGCCAAAGAGCCATGTCTGAATTGCCACAGATCATCTGTCACCCATTCCATCACATAAAAATGGTACCAGGCATTTCACATCACTGCACAAACAATGGCATGCTTTCTTTTCTCCCCTGGAGACGACCATCAACCTTCATCCTGCCCAAGAAGAGCACTGTGTGTACTCCCATGTTATCATGCAGAATACTAAAAAGATCTGTATTTGAGATATGTGAAGAATTTGAGAAGATATTTGAGAAAATTTGAGATAATTGAGAAAATTAGTAATTTGTACAGCCTCATCAACAACATTCTTTTTTTTTTTTTTTTAATGTTTATTTTTGAGAGAGAGAGACAGAGTGTGAGCAAGGGGAAGGGTAGAGAGAGAGGCGGAGACACAGAATCTGAAGCAGGCTCCAGGCTCTGAGTTGTGGGCACAGAGCCCGATGCAGGGCTGGAACTCGTGAAGATCATACCTGCCCGTCCCTGCTTTTGCTCCTTCAGTACAGCTGTTCACAAGCTGAAAACAGTGAACGGCATTTCCGTATTATTAGGAAGACACATGCATTCCCAGGGACCCTGTAACAACGTCTCCCAGACTCCCAGGGGTCCGAGGTTCGCATTCTGGAAACCGCTCAACTAGAATAGAATCTAGGAAGCAGCATCCTTGAGTGAGGCATTAAGGGGTCACGAAAGTCAAGATCTACTTAATTCAGAGCTGCTGCACACTTTCCCATCAGCGGTGCGGCTAAAAACTCCACTGGGCATTGTCTTTCTCTCCTATCACTTACCTGGTCACCAAAACAAAGCAAAGCTCCTCAACCGAGAAAGAAACTCATTACTGGCTATTTCTGTGTTAGCCACAGCCCGGTCTTCGGGGGTCTCCTGGGTTCCCCTTCTTGTTGTTGTTGTTAATTAATTTAACTGTAGTTCATGCACTTGTAGCTTTTACTCATTGTCTTATACCTTCACTCATTTGTGTATTGTTGACCCATTTCCTTGTTGCAAATGCCTGTCTGCTCAGCTAGATCCAGTAGCTCTCTACGGACTGTGTGCCTTTCCTAGTATATGACACTACGCTTTGGAGGATGATACCCTTCGAAGATCTCTGTTGAATAAAGGTAAAGAAATATGTGCCGTCTAATCAAAGTATAAAGGAAAGAAAGATCTAGTTCAGTGTGTCAACCCCGTGGAGAATGCAGCTGTCCTTGATGTTAGTAACAACAAGAGTCGATTGGGAAAGAAAACAAATTGAAACCATCTTTTAATTCTGTTCTGCTTGAAGCACACCTTGAACAGGTCATAGACACATATACCACAGGCAACACCAGCAATTACAAATAAAGCTGTGCTTGAGACAGACAGGAGTTAAAATGAAAGTTTATTGACCAACAACGTACCTCTAAAGGCAAGTGTTTTTAATCACCCTTTTATCACTTGAACTCGCATGAGGGAGCTGTCCTAAAATTTAGCTGTGACTCTCAGCATTCACTCCCCTGCATCATCCTCATTGTAAAGCTCGTTTTGCATGCTATGGGTAGGGGATTTGTATACATTCCTGATTATAGACCATTTCCCGATGTTCCCTCTGCACGTCTGATTCCCCACGGTACTCAGACTGCCTTTCGGCCATGAAACACTGACTTGTTTGTCTTCTTTTGAACATGGCATCATTGGGAGAGCCTTGGGATTCCAGTGAGAAGATTGTGACGGTGTTGACGGGTCATGGGGAGGTGCCTCGGCATCTCTCTGAGTCTCCGTTCCCTCTTCTGCAAAATGGGAATAAAAACCTGTACTGGTCAGTAGCGTTGTCAAAGTCAAGAGTCATATGCGTGCTACATTTGGCGTGTCATGTGCAGTGAGTGTAATTGTTGTTTTCATAAGGCCCATTGCGTATTGTCACATAACCTCTCTCTCCCCCGCCCACCTGTACCCTGACCCCATTTGCTCAACCTGCCATATGCGTTTCCATCCACCACCTGGGCTTCACGCGTGTGAAGGGCATTTCGTCCTGATGAACTTTCCTTGGGAAGAGCCCCTGCATGTCTTGGTTCCTTCTTTGCCAACTTTCTGTGCTGTGCGGGTCTGGAACCCTCAGAAAAAGGCAGGTGTGCTAACATGGGTACCGTAACGTGTTCATTTGTCCCATGAATGGTATATCTCCAGTTGCAAGATAAATGGGCCACGATTGGGTGATTCTGCTGAGAATCTGCCTTGAATATTCATTACCGCGGTCTGCTTCAAAACTGTCGGACCCTCCTTGCCTTTTCTTTCTGCACAGCATTGCAACAGGAGATGAAAGAGTTGAGAGGAAGACAGCTTTGGTTGGTTTCTGTAATTCTGATGCATTATTAATTTTCTTCACCAAAAAAAAAAAAAAAACCACACACATAAAAAAAAAAAAACATGTGCATGTCAAGATTGATTGGAATCCTTAATGGATATTTAATTCAAGGATTGTCACACCATGACTTCTACCCAGTAGAACGGATGGAGACAAGGAATAATTCACTGTCTATCCGTTATACTAATAGTTACACATGGATATCGCATCTATTGATCTTGACAAGCTGCTTGGTAACTGTATGTCCACACATCCATTTACACTTGTTTTTCCTAATTGAAGTTAATTGGAATGCATATGTGTCAAATAGTTAAACTCCATAACCTTAATTTTAATGAGATATATGAACTCTTTTTCGTATTAATGAACCTGAGTATATTTTTTTCTTTTTAAAAAAATTTTTTTTAACGTTTATTTATTATTGAGAGACACAGAGAGACAGAGCATAAGCATGGGAGGGGCAGGGAGACAGAGAGACACAGAATCCAAAGCAGGCTCCAGGCTCCGAGCTGTCAGCACAGAGCCTGACGTGGGGCTCGGACCCACAGATTGCGAGATCATGACCTGAGCTGAGGTTGGATGCTCAACTGACTGAGCCACCCAGGTGCCCCTATTTTTTTTTCTTCTTCTAAAGGCATCCACTGATGTGCCTTTTAATGACCATGGGTTCTTCCTATGCTAGGTTTTCAAATTTCTCAGAAATAGGATGAGGTAACATTCAGGATCTGTCTGCAAATGGGCCAAGAGGTGGTCAATTCAGTCATGTGTCAAAAGTAGCTAGGGCAGAGAGGACTCCAGTCCTTCAAACTAACTGGCAGCATATAGCAGTTACATGGAGTAATTATTCCGTAGATGCTAAATAAGTACATCTGAAGTGAAGAAAAGTGTGGATCAGAATTTTATGACCTCGGCATTTGGTGCTCATGTGAACATAGCCATACACAACCAAAAGGCAGGCTTGGGATGTTTTGATTGCTTCCTGCATATAAAATATTTATTTGCAGACAAGGCTGTATTACTCTGTCATTGCAAAATCTGTAATTGACAATGACTTTGAAAATAGCACATGTGATCCCCATGTACAAGGCAGGTGGATGCTCTAAGTACAATTTCGAGTGTGTTCTAAGTACTATGTATTGTTCGTGTCATGTCGGGTAACTCTGTGGTCACCCAGAAGGTGCCCATGCAGAATTTGGAATGTGTTCCATGGAAAGGTTGGTCAAGACGCCAACTGTTGATCCCCTGGGAGACTGAAGGCAAAGCTGTGAATGTGCCAAGGGAAACCATCCTGAAATCAACAGTCTTGCTACATGGAGCACTCGTGTGGATTCTTTCCAGGGGTCTCATCTGCATCTTGGCAATCATGTCTTAGTGTCAGGCATTATTATTATTCTTGCCGTGTGTCATATGGATATGTATGTGATTATTAGCATTTTTCCTGTATCACATGGATATACACATGTTTGATACAGAGGAAGGCCATGGCTTTCTACAATAATCCTGGTTTACTGCGGTCACACTCACATTGGCTGTGACTAAGTGCCCACTCTGAAAGCCCAGCCTCACATCTTGGGAAGCCTGGGACCTCACTGACTACGTCAGGATTCTTTGCTGCCAGTTGTCCCCAGCATCTTGTAGCAGCGTGTGACCCATCAGATGTGTATACCACGAGACTTAAAGACGTCGGAGCTGAGTGTTTGTATAATGTTGGCAAATGAATTTGCATCAAGATCAGCTTGTGGGAAGGTCTTGGAAACCGTCCAGGCGGAGGAGAGAACCTGGTCAGCGATCTAAGTTAGAGTTACAATTCCTTGTTTCTCTCCGGCTCTAGATTCAGTCTGTTGGATGTACCACAAAATCACCACCACAATAGCCAGATGCTCGGGGGCTAAGAACAAAGTGTGTCAGAATAGTTTACACTGCATTTCATACGTGTGTGTGGGGGGGAGTAGCTTTCATTATTTTCTTTGTGGCCTCATCCTGTCAAAAGTGCCATGTGCACTGCTGCTGGAGGAAGAAGAGAAAAATCTCCAACACACAACTCACGGTCCAGGGTAGCGCAGTGGTCTTCTTGTTTTATGTTTTGGGTAAATCTTCAGAAGCAGACTCCCTAGCGTGTTGGAATCCTTGTCCACGCATCTGAAAACTGCCTCGCATCCTTCTGTCCAGATGGTTCAGGGGAAGGCTCTGTAGGTTCTCGGACGTGGGAGAGCGGACATCTTTTCTCTCTTCTTCCCTCGCTTCCTGCACCTGTGGTGGGCATAGCCCAGGGTCAGCTCTCTGGATGAGAGAGCTGTGCTCCCCGTTTCCCCCGTGGAGCTGCCGACGGGGCCCCCTCGGTGGCTGGCTCCCTGGATTCTGGCCGTGATTTCCATTTGTACCTGGTTTCGGGCATTAGACTCTGGAGTCCGTCAGCGTGGAGTCACTTTCCCCCACGTCTAGAAGGTTCAGTGTGCCAGGCCCACCTTCCGCCGTCTTCCAGGCGGGAGCCACTGCCCCCCACTGGAGCTAAGTAGGATGTTTGGAGAGCCGGGGCACTGCGATGCTGGCAGGTGGCTCTGGAACTCTTTCTCAGGGGTGTTTCTTGGTGTAGACAAGCCAGGCCACCGTTGTGCTCTGCTGGGGTGTCCTTCCATCGTAGACCCCTGCCCTCTACTACACAGGTCTCGCCCCTGCTCAAGGCTTTAAGCTTACTCGGCTCAGAGGACCCACCTCCCGGCTCTCTGGCTTGCCTGGTGTCCCCTCCCCCTGCAGGTCTGCTGAGACCCATCTTCATGGTGACGTTGGCACCTCTCCAGCACCCTGCGTCCTGCAAAAGGCCAGGCTCGACCTTCCAGGTGTGGCTCCTGGTTTATCAGAAAAGGCCGTTTGAACTTTGAAAGTCTGTTGTCATGACAGACGCAAGGATCTCTAAAGACTGAGATCGCATCTACTGAGTGATCTGAAAAGTTAGCAATGCGTTCTTCGTTCTAGGGACACGTGGTCCTCCTTCTGAAGTCGTCTAATATTTCCAGTGGGCTATTAGCTTTATGTGTTAATATATGTGTATTTTCTCTGCAATCCCTGATTCCTTTCGTGGAGCTAGGGCTTGAAAGAAGCCAGTTTTGCATATTTATAGTGAGGATAAGTAGCAATTTTCAACTGCAATATTCTGAAGGGGAGAGTGATTACAGAGGGTGAGTAAAGTGCAAAGACCAGCAACTGTGTGGTGCTTCCTGGGAGACGATGAAGAGAGTGCGTTGTCGTTGGCTGGTGGGCACATGCAGATCTTCCTCCAGGCCTTCCCCCTCGGGGGCAGGCTGGGTTTGTCAGCCTCAGAGAGGAAGGAGACACCGGGTCTTTCCTCGATGGCTCCCTCTGTGGCAACAGATGGACTGGCAGCCTGGGACCTCAGGCTGGGGACACCCCAGCCATTTCTCTACTTTGGGCCGCATTCCACTCTGCTCTGACTCTGGTGGGGAGTCCTGCTCCCTGCCTTTCTGCTTGGCTAGGGTATTTGCACTTGGCTTCCATGCCTTCTTGAGAGGATAAGAGCCAAGCCGGTAGGAAGCAGGCGATGTGACTGGTGGGGGTGGGGGACGCAGACGATGTGACATCAGTAGCCTTGTACAGCCCCCCACCCCCAGCACCTCCGAGGACCCTGAGACTCCTGGCCACTGACCCGCTCACACCTGCCCAGAAGGGCTCATGCTCCCCGCATGCAGCATAAAAAAGGTCAGTGGAAAATCAGGTTGATGTGTAGGATGCCGGTTGATTAATGATGAGGGACCGTGGGTCAGGCTGAGGACAAAGTGCATGCCTGTGCCCCCCACCCCAGGTAGTATACGTGTGACATGCCTCAGATACTCCTGGCTGCCCAAGGACACAGGAAATGAAAGAAAACAAAGGGGTAACTGATGGAGATCACAGTCAGGCAGGACAGGAGTCTCCTTCAGTTTACAAACATCTTAGTAAATGACAAGAAAAAGGCAATCTGTCCACAACCTCATCTCCAGAAACCTACAGACTCAGTTTCCTGGAGCCCCATTGTCACCCTCCCCTCCACAGTGATGTGGGGAACAAAGGCAGAAGGAAATGGCAGGTAAAATTAAATTTCCTTGTAACCTGCGGCCCATGGACAGATACTTGAGACAGGCAGAGGTAACAGCCCTCCAGGAATTCCGTGATGGCTTACTAGAGGGAACCCAACCTTAGCTTGAGAATAGCAAGGCCTCAGGTATCTTAGGAGTCCTCCTTAGCATATCAAAGTCCCTCTGGAGGCCTCCTTTTTGACTGCACCTCCCCCAGCCTCATAGTATAACCAGTCACTGTGCACGACCCCAGTGCAGCTCTTTCTGCCCACAGGTCCTGTCCCCATGTTTTAATAAAACCACCTTTTTGCACCAAAGACGGTCTTTAAGAATTCTCTCTCAGTTGTCAGCTACGGACCCCCCACCATGACCCCAAAACGTCATCAGTTAGCATGAAGGGTTTTGACTTTATCACTATTATCTGCATAAAGGCTGGAGAGTTCCCAGAGGGGGAGGGAGGAAGGGTGGCGTAGACCAGCCGGAGAAGTGGGATTGCAGTTGGAAAGTCTTACACGTGTGGAAAGCTGCGTCCACCTCCCGTCTTTAAACGTTGTGGCGTTTTTGCCCATATCCACAAACAAATCACGGCGCGTAGAATCTAGAATCTACTTTTTGCTCAGAGGGGGAAAGACGTGTGTGTCAGAGTGGAACCTGGGAATTAGTGTTTGAAAGGTATAACCCAGTGGGTAGGTAAAGAGGAGGATTTAAAGAGAATACTTGAGAGGCCCTGGCTGGCTCCATACATGGAGCGTGCAACTATTGATCTCAAGGTTATGTGTTCGAACCCACGTTGGGCATAGAGATTACCTCAGAATAAAATCTTTAAAAAATAATGATAAGAGGGGCGCCTGGGTGGCTCAGTCGGTTGGGCGTCCGACTTCGGCTCAGGTCACGATCTCACAGCTCGTGAGTTCGAGCCCCGCGTCGGGCTCTGTGCTGACAGCTCGGAGCCTGGAGCCTGCTTCGGATTCTGTGTCTCCCCCTCTCTCTGCCCCTCCCCTGCTCATGCTCAGTCTCTCTCTATCTCTCAATAATAAATAAATGTTAAAAAAATTTTTTTAATAATAAAAAATAAGAGAGAAGACTTAACAGAGAGGGAGAGACACGCAGGGAGGCAGATGGTGGGAGGGGGGAAAGAGAAATATCTGGAACAGGTATTTTTTATAGAAGAAAACAAATGGATTCAGCTAACCTATGCCCAGCCCTCAGCGGTTTCCCCAACGTAATACACTGACACAAAACCCCCGCTTAGCCTTGAGGAACATTTTCCAATTTCATTTATTCATCATTTGGCATACCCGGAGGTTTTCTAGTGTCAACCAGGAGCTGAGGAAAGCCTGTAGGCACAGCTGGGAAGTCTTTGTGGCAGAATCTGGATCCTTGTGAGAGATGCCATAGATCCACCCACTGCCATAGCCATGAGGCAGCTTGGATGTGCAGGGGCAGAGAGAGAGAGAGAGAGAGAGAGAGAGAGAGAATCCCAAGCAGGCTCTGCACTGTCAGCACAGAGCCCGACGCGAGACTCGAACTCACAAACTGTGAGATCATGACCCGAGCTGCAATCCAGAGTCGGACGCTCAACCGACTGAGCCTCCCAGGCGCCCCCGTTTTCATTCTTTTTAATCCTTGTTCCGTGAAGCTTCTAGCAAACCACAAGTACTGTCACTGCAAATGCAACAGGAGCTTTCTTCTTGGACACTCGTCAGTGGAAACACACCTGTGCTACGTAGGGGTACTCCGTGCACCCTTTTCTGGGGCATCCTGACATGACGAGGCACCGGGGCCGCTCCAGCAGCAGAGTCCTGGCCACTGGCTTTGCAGGGCGAGCCCTGGGCTGGGGGCGTGGACGTCTACACGGCGTTCACACATGCCCTAAATCCGTCAGGTGGTACTTCATTCTTCAGGCTTCAGAATCGAGTTACGATGAATATGCCGAGGACGCTGGGCCGATGCTCACAGACACCACATTCACACACCATGAAACCATTTTGAGATTTGTTCTTAGCCACCAACCCATCGCTTCTGTGTCCAACTGCATGAAGCTGGAGCTCAGACTCTGGAAAGTATTAGTGTGACCCAAGTGAAACTCTGACCCTTATGGGCCAAAAATTGTACAGTGTGGGCAATTCACATGATCCGAGGAGGCTACAGACTTTCCCCTCTACCTCTTGGCTTCCTCTTGGAGTCCTTCCATCGGGGATGCTAGGGACATACGGCAAGGCAGAAAGAGGGACAGGGATTACTGCCACAGCCGTTGGCTTTTTTAGACCTTCCAAACTCACTTCCTTCTGCCTTCAGAGGTTCACACCCCAGCCAGGTGGGATCCTCCCTTGGGAGTCACAGCACACATCCTGAGGTCCATGCTCCTGGGTGTCCTGACATCATCACTTTGTGCCCAGTCCAAGATGAAAGGCAGTTCGATGGCCGGCTGTCACCTCTGCCTCTCGTTTTTTTTTGTTTAAGTCCCCCACCATTCACACTGATTTCCAACATAAAAGTCTCGTTGTTGGATTCACTAAAGCAGTTTGTTCTTAAGCATATCTGACACAAGCATTTGCAACTATGGTTGGAAGGGGCTCCTCCAAGCCTCCTGCCCAAGCTGAGAGCAGGTGCATAGCGTTGATGGTCCCAGGGCAGCCCTCCCCCATCGTGTGCTCGTGTCCCTGCCCCTGTCCTCACACAGCGGGCCTGTCTGTGTGTCTGACCAGTGGGACTTGAGCAGACAGGACACAGGCAGAGGCTTGCTTCCATTTGCCCCTCTCCCCACCAGCACCAGGACAGGGCTGAGCCCAGACTTGCCTCTGGGTCTAGGAGAATGGGGCAGCCCTGGTTTACCCTGATCGTCCCACTCAGGGCCATTTGGCTCAGGCAGTGTCCAGTCAACCCCCTGACCTGAGAGTAAGCCCTGGTGATGAGTGTGCCTCCACACTCCAGGTGCACAAACCACATACGGGGTTTTTGTAGTTGGAGGGTTTGTTAGGCAGCTCCCCTGTTATGCAGCACCTAGCACACGAGCCTTGCAGCGTGGCCCATCTGCCTATGTGATGACACGGCGTAGAGGTCCTCCTGGTGGCTCTCTGGACCCTCTGCAGAGCTATCGTGTCCTCACTAGATAACTCACGATTTATTCCGAAGGCAAACCCAGAGCTCATTCCTAGATTTCCGCTCAGCCTTCTTGGCTTTTCTCAAAAGCCTTTCGGGTCAAGACCTTTGTGTTTTCACGGGGCTCTTGTCCACTCTCTGGAGTGTTTCTTTAACTTCTGTTCCAATTTTGTGGTAGACGAGTCGCCTCCACCAGTCTCGTCTGGAAATTCACAGCCTTTCTTCACATTTCTGCGTGACGCTCATGGCCTCTCACCCAACGTGGCTCAGAGCCCTTGACCAGTAAATCCTTCTGATGATTGCTCCAGCATTTTCTAGCACCTCTCTTGACATGCGGGATCTCTGATATACTACCTGGAATGCATCAAGTGTGAAATTAAACTTTTATTCACTCTTGTCCCCTGAGGACAAGGGCTGATCATTGCCCTTTGTACGACTGTTGTCAACTCACGTCCAGACTTGCAACCTGAGCCTGGGTCATGCCTACAGAGTTCATTCTGCTCAAGCATGAAAGAAAGTGATACTCCCTCATTCACTCAACAACTTTTCATGCATTTATATCTGTGTGCCTAGAGGCGGACGTTGAAGCAGCCCGTGTGTTGAAACGTGGTTCACAGAAGGTAGAGATGGTGTATGCTTGCGGACAGAGATGGGCATGCCGTAGTTCCTTGGCAGGAAGCAAGTGTTCCTCCAGCCTAGGAACATAGAACTTGTCAGGGGAGTTCTCCCCAGTGCGTCGCATCCTGAGCAGTTCTTTAAGGAGGTGTGAGAGCCAGCCAGATAAAGACGGTGGGGATGGTGTCCCAGGCAGGGGCATGAACAGGGGCAGAGGCATGGAGAGATCTCTGGGGATCTGCAGACAAAGCAAGTCCGAGAGGCACCTAGGGAACAGGTGCATTCTGAGGAGTCAGTTTCTTATTTTAATAGAGATCTGTAGTAGGCAGTTTATATTTACATCTCATAGACATCACATCAGTAGCTTTGAAGGAAGCTACCAGCCTCAGAATTTATAAGAGTGGTTCTAATCAGGCGACTCTGCCCCTTATGGGGTGTTTTCACCCTGTGAAGACACAGTGAGAAGGCGGTATTTTGTTACGGCAGTCCTAACAAACTAAGACAAGCATCAAGTAAACTTTCTTCTTAGATTCGAATTTCTCATCATCGTGCTCGGGAAGGGGGGAAGAGGCTGACCATCCCATCCTGCCAGTCTTCGTGGGAGTTCTATTTGTCATGCACATGTACACGTTGGTGTTCTGTTCCTCACATGCATTGTTAAAGAGGGTGCTCCCTGAGCTACAGCTGGGCTTGGAGAGACCTCCCAGTCAAGACTGTTCCATAGACTGTCCTTTTCTAAGACTGTCTTCTAAAGACACACGGTACCCTGGTTCTCCATATGTTCCAAGTGGTATTCCTTAAAACAAAGGGTCAGACATTCAAGCCATCTGGGAAATTCTGGTTCTTTTTTTTTTAATGTTTATTTATTTATTTTGAGAGAGAGATAGTGTAAGCAGAGTAGGGGCAGAGACAGACGGAGAGAGACAGAACCCCAAGCATCCTCCGTGCTGTCAGCACAGAGCCTAACGTGGGGCTCCAGCTCATGAACCACGCGATCATGACATGAGCCGAAACCAAGAGCCGGGCGCTTAACCAACTGAGCCAGTCAGGTGTCCTGAAAATGTTGGTTCTTACAGACAAGTTTCTTTACTGTGGGACTTCTTGGGCCCTTTTGTTTTTTGGGTTTTTTTGTTTGTTTTTGTTTTTGTTTTTGTTTTTTTTTGTTTTTGTTTTTGTTTTTGAAAATGTGTTGTGAAAATCCAAGGAGATGAGTTGTGAATCTTTTGGAAACATACTTCCATAAGGAACATGTTTTCCATGTTCTCTATTAATTTCGTGTTTTCTTTTTTGTGCCATCCTGTCTCTTCTTTGTGCATAGTTTCCTTCCATTCTCAAACGACACCAGCTTGAGTAGCGGTTTCAGTGATTTCACTGTCTTCTGTTACCCCTTCTCAAGAAAAATTAGTCACACCCATCCTTGTAACTATCTCAGTGACAGAGCCAAGCACGTTGTGTTCATGTCATTTGTCCAAATCTCTGTCTCTTTCAGTAGACACGTTTTCTTAATAACTTTTTTGTGCCAGGAAAGAGACATTATTCTAATTCAGCTTATCATTTTCCGTGTCTTCCCTCTCGTCTTTGGAGGCCTGTAACTGGCTCACTGTCAGTGTCTCTTAAAATCAGACTCAGGATATAACACGCATGTTATGAGTGAGGGCTGTAGTAACAGTAGGAGAGCGAAGGCAGTAGGCACGTTGCTTCGAACAAACACAAAGGTGGACACACAGGGAAGAAGCTCAGTGCACACCCTGGATTCCTGGCCATCCACAGCCCTTTTGAGGTTCCTTGGATAGACTGAGGTGGAACACGGATTCCCACCACATCTCTCTGACCTGTCATTCCTGCGCAGGCAAGCCCCAAGACGAGCAGGTGCTTGAGACACGCCCCACAAGTTCCTTCTGCTGAGTTTCAGGCTTCACTCTGCTCTCCATGCAGGCGTGAGTTCAGCCAACCTGAGTGACCACCTGGCTTCTCCCTCTAAAGTGGGTCTTATGCTGACAATTGTACAGCACTATTTTCATTGTATGCTGGACCCAGCAGGGACTCACACACATTTCCTGAGCAGAGCAATAGTGGATTTCGAACATAAAACCAGTTGAGCAATCTCACGTTGAGCTAGATTTTTCTAGAGCTTGGCTCCTAAGTGTGGCATAGGCAGTGGTGAGGCTACTGGATGTCTTTTCCGTGCGGGAGTCCTTCTGTCTGTGGATAGCCTTCAGACATGGAAAAGTACAGTTAGATGGTGCAGGTAAGCATTCTGTCTCACGGGGCCCCTCCGTCCCCTTTGTTAAAAATCTCCCTACAGTCCCCTCCAATTCTGCATAATCAGAAACCCATCCATCAGTTGTGGTTTTTTAAAAAATATTTATTTATTTTTGAGAGAGAGAGAGAGAGAGAAAGAGCACAAGCAGGGGAGGAGCAGGGAGAGAGAAAAAGGGAGACACAGAAACCAAAGCAGGCTCCAGGCTCTGAGCTGTCAGCACAGAGCCCGACACGGGGCTCAAACCCACAAACTACATCCATCAGTTCTTAAAGAAGATTCATGGAAAACAAGAGATTTTGGCTTTTTTTTCACTGCTTTTAAAGTCAAGCCCCTAGAAGGGTGCCTGGGCGGCTCAGTCAATGAAATGTCTCACTTCGGCTCGGGTCATGATCTTGTAGTCCATGAGTTCAAGCCCCATGTTGTGCTGACAGTTCAGAGCCTGGAACTTGCTTCAGATTCTGTGTCTCCCCCTCTCTCTGCCCCTCCCCTGCTCGTGCTCTCGCTCTCTCTCTCTCTCTCTCTCTCTCTCTCAAAAATAAACATTAAAAAAATTTTAAGTCAAGCCAGTGGAAATCTATATTTTCTACCATCTACAGAGACTAACGTGGCAGGGAAAGGGAGAAATGGAAAGAGAAAGTACATTTTAATTGTGTTCCTCAGATGCAAGCATTACCAGTTTGTCTCCACATTGGGAATCTAGGGCCTTTCTAAAATGAAATGAGAAAGCATTATATGCAGAAAGTCCCTGGAATATCAGTGTTAGCATGTTGATTAAGGTCTAGGAGAAGGATTGCTTTTGTTGTGAATAGGGATGGTGCCTTTTGCTAACACAAAATGAGATAATAAGAGGGAGAAGAAAAGGGAATGAAATAGCGGTTGAAATAATAGATCGAGGAATCCATTTCTCTATATTTTATGTTTCCCAAGTATAATTTCTTTGCATTTAATCCTTCTATTATCTCGGGTGTGCACACAGTCGATGAAGTCTATTAGAGATGCTTATTAAAGGTCTGTGTTCTAATCAATGTAAAATTCATTTTCTCAGTTTAAAATACAGGAGCAATTGTTTTTCAAGGACCTCTCATAAGAGTCTGGAAAATTCAACACCCTTTACAAGTGCACAATCAGAGATTTGTTTGCTCATATCTTCCCAAAGGTTTTGGATGGGCAATACAAAAATAAATAATTCTCAGTGGAACTTCAGCTGTGTAAAAGTTTGAGAAATGAAATAAATACAAGTGTCACTAAGAGAAAAAAAATGTTTCTTTTAATAGAGATGTGGCACACACACACACACACACACACACACACACACACACACAGACATTCACCCACTCATCCACAGTTCTTACTAATGAGGTATATGGCATTGTGCCTTTACCTCCAAGTATTGCAAAATTAAATGAATTCCCCACATCGCATGCCACCATAGAGCTGATGCATTGCTGGTAGGAGGAAAAGGCATTACTCTTGAAAATCCATCCTCTGACACAACTCTGATGAAAATAGTAATGGTATCTGGCATTCCTCGTTATGGGCTATGCAGTGAACAATCTACATAGACAGTATAAACTTTTCCAGATGGTATAAACTGTTGTATTTTCCATATTTGTCAGATGACGATGGTCATCGAATATTTTTTTGTTTGAGATGGGAAACTCTTAAAAGAGACGGGATTCCAGATAAAGCCAAGAACACTTTATGCTGGTAATCGGGTTTTACAAGACTAGTAAGCAATGGATGTGCATATTTATTCGTGGATTCACCAGCATTGGGGAGAACCTAGAAGACTGCCTGGCCCATAGTGTAGCTCAATTCATATTGAGTGAACGAAGTGTCAGCAACTGGAGATAGACAGTAAAGAAGAGAATTCGTAGAGAAATATATAACTTGCAAGTGGGTGGCCAGAAACCATGAGTGGAACACAGGACTTTTTTTTAATGTTTATTTATTTTTGAGAGAGAGAGAGAGAGAGAGAGAGAGACAACAGGGTAAGGGCAGAGGACAGGGGGCAGCTGGGGACAGAGGATCCAAAGCGGGCTCCATGCTGACAGCAGAGAGCATGACGCAGGGCTCGAACCACAAACAGCGAGATCATGACCCGAGCCGAAGTCAGACACCCAACCGACTGAACCGACCAGGCGCCCCCGTAGAGGACATTTTCATTTAATCAGTGTGGGGGTCGCGAAGCCAAGAGTCACAAAGAAAATGCATTTCAACACGGGTAAAAATTGTGTGGGAACGCACCAAAGGAAACCATAGAAGGACAAGATCGGGCCACGGTGCAGATTCACTCTGTTTATGCAAGGCAGGAAGCATCTCCTCAAAGTCCATTTGAGGAACTCTTTGAACATTCCCAGAGGAATAATGAGAGTTAGAGGCTGAATCATGACCCCCCTCCCTCCACCCTCATGCCTGGAACCTGAGAATATGGTGCCTTGTGTGGCAAAAGAGATTTGGCAGAGAAGAACTCAGGTGGGGGACGGTATCCTGGATTATCCAGGCAGGCTCCATATAATCACAGGCATTCTTTTTTTTTTTTCCTTTTCAAATTTTTTATGTTTATGTACTTTTGAGAGAGAGAACAAGAGAGAGAGAAAAAGAGAGAGAGAGAGAGAGAGAGAGAGAGAGAGAGAGAGAGAGAGCATGAGAGGGGGAGGGGCAGAGAGAGAGGAAGAGACAGAATCCGAAGCAGGCTCCAGGCTCCGAGCTGTCAGCACAGAGCCCAACGCGGGGCTCAAACTCGTGAACTGTGAGATCATGACCTGAGCCGAATGAGCCACCCAGGAGCCCCAATCACAGGCATTCTTATAATTGGGAGGCAGGGGGTCAAAGTCAGAGAAGGACACATGGTGAGGGAAGCAGAGGGCAGAAGGATGCTGATCACGAGGAGCTCTAGAAGCTGGAGAGGGCTAGGGAACACCATCCCGCCCAGAGCTTCTGGAAGAAGCTGATTTTGTCCCTTCAACACCTATTTCAGACATAGGGTTTGGAGGGCAGGGAGATCAGTCTGTGTTGTTTTAAGCCGTTAGATGGGTTAGAGCAAGCACAGGAAAAGGAATGGGGTGTGCTGAGCCCTGGGACGGGCCTGCTTCTCTCTGCCTAGTGCCCTTGCTCCACACAGGACACACAGAGCCCTGCTGGCTGTGTCTCACGAAGCACCATGCCCTGCTTCCCACGGACGTACATGAGGAGCCAGAGCGGAGCAGTGTTTAAGATACTCCGCGGCAGGCCGACCCTTTGAAGTGAATCCACACTTGATCGTTTACCTCCTGTTGCTATGGCGCCCGGATAAAATGGTCCAAATGCTTTTTGGCCCCCCCCCCCCCCACCAAGGGCAAAACCATCAGCTCACATATTCCAAGAAAGATGTGCTGCTTGTCACTTCATTCCAGGAATACAGATGTGCACGGTATTTTTTTTTTCCAGAAGGGTGTATGCCAGAAAATCATTCCAGTAGGCCTTCAAAATGTGTGGGAGGAAGGAGTCTAAAATGCACAGTTATTTACATTGGTTTTCTTGACCTCTGCTGTGCTAATCTTTTCTTTCCTGTCTTCCCAGAGCGGCTCACGAATTCTTTGCCCAAAAATGTAAGACGTTCACGAATAGGACAGCATCTGTTTTCTTATCTTTCTTCAGTGTCTGTCATGAAAAATGACTCTTTGAGATCCCCATCAGTAATTATGACATTCCCCGAATGGGATGAAAACTCACCATCAAACGTATAACCTTCAAGGATTCGCCAGAATACACAGGTCATGTACCGCACTTTGTTTTTTAATGAAATGCATTCAGTTAGGTGCGTCGGTCGACTGCAGAAAATATCACAGATTCTTTAGATTTCTGTGAAACTAGACAAAGCCGGCTGCATTCCAAATTTAATGGAAAGAGTGAGGACATTTCTCCCTTATCTTCAACCGTGTGTGGACCCACATATGCACACAGATGTGTTTGAGTTGCTTCTTGATTTCCACCTGGGACCTCTGTTAGAACAGAAACCATAAACACATTGATGCAATGCAGCCTTCTGGGTCATGGGGCCTAAACCGAACCCCCAAATTCACACAGTCCTCTCTTTAACTCACTTGATAGCCCACCGGACAGGAGTTCTGATCTAACAGAATTCTAGCTCTCCAAGTCCACAGAGAAATTTTGCCCATGCCTATGTGCGTACGAGTAAATGCTAAATTTTCTGTTATTCTGCTTGTTATAATTGTTTACAGAGACACCTGAAGTGGGAAGCAATTGCGTATTTAAAAAGCATCACAGGGGCACGTGGGTGGCTCAGTCAGTTAAGCATCTGACTCTTGATTTCGACTCAGGTCATGATCTCACAGCTCATGGTTTCGAACCCTGCATCGGGCTCTGTGCTGACAGCTCAGAGCCTGGAGCCTGGTTCGGATTTGTGTCTCCCTCTCTCTCTGCCCCTCCCCTGTGTGCTAGCACATGCTCGCTTTCTCTCTCTCTCTCTCTGTCTCTTTCTCTCTCTCAAAAATAAACATTAAATAAACAAATAAATACAGCGCTTTGGGATACAAAAGCACTGGTAAACGTTAAGGTCTGATCATAGAATCGTGTCACCAAGCTGGGTTGAAAAGTTACATATACATTTATGTCAAAGCTCTGTGGGGGTTTGTTTCAAACTCTTACACTGTCAACCCCTACGAGCGTTACGTGCACAGTAAGCACATATTAACAGGCATGATGCCGCATGTATATATGTGACTATTTTCAACATCTCTTTCTTGTTTATTTGCATAGATTTCTGCACACTTAATTTTACCTATAATTGCGATTTGTGATGGTAATTTGTGAGTCTGTCCATATTGGTATAGCAAATACACTATTTTGGGTTTTTTTTTTAGATTTGGACTTTGGTGTTTGAAACCTCTGGAAATTGTACTTTTAAAATTTTGCGCAAATGGAATAGGAGCAGAGGTTCTTTGATCTCTCCCAGCAAGTGTAGGGAAATCCTACCACATTATTTCCCTGGTTTTCAAAGACCCTTTCAACCAAAGTATTTCTGCCCACCATGCAGGATTAGCATTGCTTCTAGCCCTTCTGGTGAAGATAAAAGTTCTCTTAATATTTCATATGGACCCTCGCTGCTAGATTTCCGTTGGCGGGCCTGCACGATCGGCCGCTTATTTTAGGGTGGGGGTGGGGGTGTGATGTGCTGCTTTCTGTATCTGAATTGGAACTCGACCCAGGGTTGCCCTCTGAAATGCCTCAGGATTGTTTTCTTGGCCCAGAAAGGAGCTGACAAAGCTGGACGTTGAAGGGAACTCCAATGTTAAGCTCTAACCCTTTGACACGGGACTCTATCTGATGGGTGTGAGTCTCCCAGGAAAGTTGTAGACTACACTAGCTTATCCCGAACTTACCCTTACCTAACCCAGGGCCCTCTACCTATATATGCATTTCCTGAATGTCAGGGACATTCAAAATCCGGTGGCAGCCCTGTGGCAAATCTCTCCTGACCGCAGAAAATGAATCGACAGTTGCACGCAGGATTCGGCAACACTGGCCATGCATCCTAAGCTTGCTGCTTCCTAGAGTGGCTTACGTGATCTTCCGTGGTGTCCAGTATTTTTTTTTTAATTTTTTTGATGTTTATTTATTTTTGAGAGCGACAGGGAGAGACAGAGAGAGAGAGGCAGAGACAGAGCACGAGCAAGGAAGGGACAGAGAGAGACGGGGACACAGAATCCAAAGTAGGCTCCAGGCTCTGAGCAGTCAGCACAGAGCCCAACGCGGGGTTTGAACCCATGAACCGTGAGATCGTGACCTGAGCGGAGGTCAGACGCTAAACCTACTGAGCCACTCAGGCACCCCGCGTGGTGTCCACTATTGATTGAGGCTACACAGGGGCTGAGAAGTGTTTTAGGGGGTGCAGGTTTTATACTCTTCAGTTGTATTGAAGCACAATGTTATTTAGGCACAATATCAAGATAAATAATAGCTTCCATGTTAAAAATTCGTCTTCACTTTGATAGGAGATTTTCTCAGAAAAGGTTCCATGCAGAAGACTTTGGGCGCATGAAGTCTGTGTAGGTCTTAAGCTGCTTGGTGGGTCTTCCTGATGCATACGAATAAACTCCAGCCAAATCCATGCTACGGTGGTCATCTTCCCTGTCCACCCAGAAGTATACTATGAGCAATGTCTGGGTAACCAGGGTTCCCAGACTGCACACTCTTCTTGGCTTTTGGTTAGGGGTCATAGCAACTGCTTTATGTTAGCAAGTAGAAGAACAAGGGGATGTACACACTGTCTGTTGTCGTGAACTTAGCACACAGGTGTCCACTCTTTTTTTTTTTAAGATTTTTTTAATGTTTATTTACCTTTGAGAGAGAGACAGAGACAGAGTGCAAGCAGGGGAGGAGCAGAGAGAGAGGGAGACACAGAATCTGAAGCAGGCTCCAGGCTCTGAGCTGTCAGCACAGAGCCCGATGCGGGGCTCGAACTCATGAACTGCGAGATCATGGCCTGAGCCAAGGTCGGACGCTTAACCGACTGAGCCACCCAGGCGCCCCCACAGGGGTCCACTCTTAAAGAAGCTATTCATCATTCCGGTGTGAGTTTTAGCTACCGAATTTGGGTGTAAGTTAATGCCTTATACTATCACTAGTCCAGCTCAGGTTGACTTTGGGGAGTCTGATTTCTAAAGAGACCGTGTTCATAAAGGGAATGCGAAGGTACATAGTGTGTTAGTTATCGGTCACTGTAGAGCACACAGTCACCCACATTGCAGCTTAAATCAATACCTATCGATTATGTCACAGTTTCCGTGCGTTGGGAATCTGGGAACAACTTAACCGCCGAGTCCTCTGCTTAAGGTTGGAGTCAGGATGTCAGCAGAGCTAACATTGCCATCTGGAGGCTCACTGTGCAGAGAATCTGGTTCTGAGCTCCCTTAGTGTGTTGGCTGAAATCACATCCTTGCGATGGTGGCCTTCATGGCAACTTGCTCCTTCCAGACCAGCAACTGTGTGCCTGTGGGAGAGGATGAATTTCTGCTGTTTTTCCCGGAAGGTTTCTTTGAAAAAGCTCCCTGATTAGGTCGGGCCAACCCAAGGTGATTTCCCCATTGATGAACTCAGAGTCAACCATCGAGGTAGACTTCAATTCCATCTGCAAAACCACTTTGCTCCTATCCCCTTTGCCATGCTTAGAAGAAGGTCTTAGGTGCTGCCCATATTCAAGAGGAAAAAAATGTATACACAAGGGCTTACAAATCTTGGAGCATATCCTAGAGCATGCCCACACAGAGACATAATGAAGGTCTTGTCCCCTCCATTTTGAGCTGATTACTACTCACACTAAGACAGGATCTCTTAACCAGAGATATGTGGTTCTCTTTTTATAAGTTATTTTATTTTATTTTTTATTTTGAGAGAGAAAGAGCACAAGTAGGGGGAGGGGCAGAGAGAGAGAGAGAGAGACAGAGAAAGAGAGAGAGAGAGAGAGAGAGAGAGAATCTCAAGTAGGCTCCATACACAGTGCAGAGCCCAACACAGGACTCCATCCCACAACCCTGTGATCATGACCTAAGATGAAATCAAGACTTGGACACTTAACCAACTGAGCCAACCAGGCACCCTTTAAGATTTTATTTTCAGGTAGTCTGTACACCCAGCATAGGGCTCAAACTCAGAACCCCGAGGTCAAGAGTCGCACGAACCATCGACTGAACCAGCCAAGTGCCCCAAGGCACATGGATCTTAAACAAGGTCATGGCTAGGTTTCAGAAAATCCTCGAGCCTCCAGAGAGGTATGCAGAATTTCATACAAATGTGTAAATGGTTTTCTGGGGAGGGCCATGTCCGTGGTTGGCATTAGTTTTTCCATGAATACTGTCCTAAGACCTCTCTCCAGAGACACACAGAACACCTGCTTTCCAATCTGGTGATTGGGGCTTTGTGTAATGGGTACTCAGAGTCACATGTCCTTTCCTCTGCTTTAGGCTATAATCTAGAATTATCAAACTGATCCTGGCTTCTTTCCTCCATCTTGTGAATAAACCCGTGCGATCCTAACTGTCCTAAAGGCAGCAGGCACACGGCCATTGGGATTCTTCTAGGTACGAAGCAGGCACTGAGTGAGGGGTTTTCATGGGCAGGGTCTAATTTCAACCTCACAGTCATCCTCAGAACTTACCAAAATTAAAAAAAAAATTTTTTTTTAACATTTTATTTTTTATTTAAGCAATCTTTGCACCCAACATGGGTCTCAAACCCACAATCATGACATCGAGAGTTGCATGCTTTCACCAACGGAGCCAGCCAGGGGCTGAATTCATTAATGTTTATCCTCATTTCACCGATGAGGATGCTGACAGTTCCAGACAGGACTTGACTGCCTCAGAGTCATACAGCCGATAACAACAGCTGATAAGGTATTTAAAGCCCAGATACGTTTCACCAAACATTTATGAACTCTCATGAACCAGCGTTCTCAGATTTGTTAGGCCTCCAGAAGTCTATTCGTTAAGCCACGAACTCTCCAAGTGTCATTCTGAAAAATACCCTCCTTGTATCAAATCCTTCCTTTTTATTTTACGCTTCACTTCATCCATGGTTCTCAACCAGTGGCAGGTAGGCGCCTCCCCCACCCCGCCTCCAGATGATCATCTCCACTCCAGAGGAGACGTTATTTTTTTAAAGACTTCAGTTTTAACTAATCTCTACACCCAACATGGGGCTCGAACTCACAACCCTGAGATCAAGAGGGGCATGCTCTACCAACTGAACCAGCCGGGTGCCCCCAGGACAGATATTTTTGATGGTCACATCTGGGGCGCTGAACTGTTACTGGCATCTAGTGGGTAGGTGCCAGAGCCTATGGGAAACATTGCGCAGTTGACAGGACAACCCTCCCCCCCAACGGCAAAGAAATAACTGGTTTAACTGTTTATTTTTGAGAGAGAGAGAGAGAGAGAGAGAGAGAGAGAATATGAGCAGGGGAGGGGCAGAGAGAGAGGGAGACACAGAGTCTAAAGCAGGCTCCAGGCTGTCAGCACAGAGCCCGACGCGGGGCTCGAACCCACAAACTGCAAGATCATGACCTGAGCCGAAGTCAGATGCTTAACCAACTGAGCCACCCGGGCGCCCCAAGAAATAACTGCTTTAAAATGTCAGTAGTGCCACTGTCTGTAGAGGTTGGGCCACCCTGCACTACATCTTGACTTAATCAACTGTTTCTCAAGCATCGGTTTTACAGAGAAAGAAAGACAAAACAAAACAAAACACGCCCCTTTGCTATCCTAGACTTGTTTTTTTGGACATAAATACTCCCTGCTGTTGGCCGTAGCTTTTAATCCAGTTCATTTTTATGATCCGTGCCTCTTACTTCTTTTCAACTCTTTGTTTATGATTTTTCCTGGGGGTGTTTTGCTGTTACAGATCTGTTTGTTATTTCTCTGTGTCTTGCTGTTTCTTCCGCAGCTCTGGGATCCTTCAAAGGGGTGCTATATAAAATAAATAACAGTAATGATGATGTTTACAGTACTTATCCCTAGCAATTTCAGGGGCATCATGAAAAAAGACACACAGAAGCAAGTGACAAAGGAGTTAGTTTGCTTCTTTGCATTTTGTCTATAAATAAGCACAGACCAGCTTTTCTCTGTGGTGAAGTATTCATAGATTTTTTTTTTTTCCTGCATGAGCATGCATTTAGTGGTTGGGTGTATTTCACCCTTGGATACATTCAATTTGTCTTCATTTTACAGTTTATTCTGTTAATTAGAAGAGGTTATAAGATTAATAACTAGTCATTGCTAATGCATTCAAGGGACTGCAGGTTCAGCTTGATGAGGAGTTTCACCACCCCACCAAAGAGACATAAATGGTCAGTTCGTATGCATCATATCAAGTGTTTGATGAACAGCACTGCAGAGAAAGTGCTAGAGACTACAATGGTCTTTTAATGATTTCCAAAATGATCTAAACATCAAAAATGCAATTATATGCCATGTGCATAATAACTTGACTGTCTTGGGAGAGCACAGATATTATTAATTGAGGTGATGGAAACCACGTGGGCAAATTTTAGCTGAAGATCTGTAATAACAGCAGTTAATGTTAATAGGTGTAACAACAGAACTTTATACTTGAACCGGGTTCACACTCGCCACAGGATTTTCACATGGAAACACACATATGCACATGGATTTTCACAGCCAGTGCTCACATTTTTTTTTTCCCCATAGCAGTTAAAACACTGCTTTAAGATCACATATTAGGTGGAAAACTGGAGCGAAACCCTTTTCTCCTGTCTTTTGGTTCATTCATCTCTACATTATAAACCATGCTAAGTTCTTGGGGGGGGGGGAGTTTGGGCATAACATATTAAATGAATTAGCAAAGAAGGAAGCAATTGTGTATGCAGAGGTTCAACGATGCCCCTCCCCCCTGCGACTTTCTAATGGCTACCTTCTGTGACCTCACATGGTAGACACAGAGTAAGAGAAGAAACTTTGTGGGGAGTCTTCCCATAGGGGCATTAATCTCATTATGGGAGCTCCACTCTCATGATGGCATCTAACAATCACTGTCTCCCAAAGACCCTTCCCCTCTTTCCAAAGGACATGATGTTGGGGCCTAAGTCTTCAACGTATGGATTTTGGGGACACAGTTCGGTCTACAGCAGTGCCTCAGCTCTGCTTACCGATTTGGGGCCAACCACCTATGTAGTGCATAATTTCAGAAAACAGATCTAACAAACTTGCTCTGAGCCAATGGTGACATGTCAGGACTACTCTGGGTCATGTTTAGGGGCATCTGATCTGCCTTTCAAGGCACCTTCATTCATGTAATCCCCAGTCATATTATATGTCTGTTCACCCCACAATAATCTTGTACCTACTGTACAATTAAACATTTTTCAAGGAGCACATGTTTAAATTGAAACACACATTTTGAAAGGTGGGAACGTGGCCACCGGCAACTTGCTGATTGCTAGTATAATGCAAGAACCACTTTTACAGAGGAAATAACACAAGATATTAGAAATAGCATTTTAGCATTCTGACATGTCTTTAAAAAAGTCTTTAAAAAGTCTTAAAAAAGACTAAAAAGGTTCCACTTAAAAGATAATAGTGCCACCTTAATTGAATGTTGCCTTTAAAAATGTTTAATCCCCTCTCTCTCTCAAAAAATAAACATAACAAATTTTTTTTTTTAATATTACAAAGGGGCACCCGGGTGGCTCATTTGGCTAAGTGTCCAACTCTTGATTTTGGCTTAGGTCATGACGTCACGGGCTCCGTGCTGACAGTGTGGTGCCTGTTTGGGATTCTCTCTTTCTCCCTCTCTCTCTGCCCCTTCCCTGGTTGTTTTCTCTCTCAAATAAATAAATAAATAAATAAACAAACAAACAAACAAATAAACATTAAAAAAATTAAAAATTTTAATCCAGAGCACATGGGTGGCTCAGTCAGTTAAGTCTGACTCTTGGTTTTGGCTCAGGTCATGATCTCTTGGTTCATGAGATCAAGCCCTACATCAGGCTCTGAGCTGACGGAATGGAACCTGCTTGGGATTCTCTCTCTCTCTCTCTCTCTCTCTCTCTCCCTCCCTCCCTCCCTCCCTTGCTCATTGTCTCTGTCTCAAAATAAATAAATAAACAAAAAATAAATATTTTAATCCATTTATTTAAATGTCTATCTCAACCTTTTTAAAACAACATTATTTTTTAATTCCAGTATTAATAACATATACCATATAGTGTTATATTAGTTTCAGGTGTACAATATCATGGTTCAACAATTCTGTACATGACTCTGTGCTCATCATGCCCATTGCCTGTTTCCCCCACCCCCACCTACCTCCCCTCTGGTGACCATCCAAAGAAGGAGACAATTGTATGTGCAGAGGTTCAAGGATCCTCCTCTGACGTAACCTTCTGAAACTCTATAGTTAAGAATCTGGCTTTTTGGATGTCTCTTCTTTCCTTGTTAATTTGTTTTCTTTCCTAAATCCTACATATGAGTGAAATCATATGGTATTTGTCTTTCTCTGATTTATTTTGCTTAGCATTATACCCTCTAAACCCATCCGTGTTGCGAATGGCAAGATTTCATTCTTTTTAAAGGCTGAGTGATATTCCAGTGTGTGTGTGTGTGTATGGCATTTTCTTTATCCATGCATCAGTCAGTGGACACTTGGACTGCCTCCATAATTTGGCTGTTGTAAATAATGCTGCAGTAAACATAAAGGTACATATATTCAAAGTAGTGTTTTCCTATTCTTTATTTTTTTAACGTTTATTCATTTTTTTTGATAGAGACAGAGCATGAGTGGGGGAGGGGCAGAGAGAGAAGAAGACACAGAATCCAAAGCAAGCCCCAGGCTCTGAACTGATAGCACAGAGCCCGACGTGGGGCTCGAACTCATGGACCGTGAGATCAGGACCTGAGCTGAAGTCGGACGCTTAACCGACTGATCCACCCAGGCGCCCCTAGTGTTTTCCTATTCCTTGGGTAAATACCCAGTAGTAGAATTACTAGATCCTATGGTAGTTCTTTTTTTTTTTAAGTTTATTTATTTATTTTGAGAGAGAGAGGTGGGGGGGAGGGGCATATAGAGAGGGAGAGAGAATCCCAAGCAGGCTTCGTGCTGTCAGCACAGAGCTCAACAGCGGGGCTCAATCTCATGAACCATGAGACCATGACCTGAGCTGAGATCAAGAGTCGGCCGCTTAACTGACTGAGCCACCCAGGTGCCCCAGTAGTTCAATTTTTAATTTTTTCAGGAACCAAAACAAATCTAACAAACTTGGCAGAGGATTTTCACAGCCAGAGCATGTATTTTTTTTTTCCCATAGCAGTTAAAACATTGCTTTAAGATCACATATTAGGTGGAAAGCTGGAGCTAAACCCTTTTCTCCAGTCTTTTGGTTCATTCATCTCTGTATTATAAACCATGCTAAGCTCTTGGCAGGGGAGGAGACAATTTTTAGAAAATATTATGGACTTTGGGCATAACATATTCAATGTTGGTGCATTCCCACCAACAGTGCACGAGGGTTCTTTTTTCACCACATCTTAACCAACACTTTTTGTCTCTTATGTTTCTGATTTTAGCCACTCGGACCGGTGCGAGGTGTTATCTCACCGTGCTTTTGATTTGTATTTCCCTGATGATGAGTGACGTTGAATATCTTCTCAGGTGTCTGTTGTCCATCTGGAGGTCTTCTTTGGGAAAATTTCAGTTCATTTCTTCTCATTTTGTAAAGTTTTTATTTGAATTCCTGTTGGTTAACATACAGTGTAATATTAGGTTCAGGTTTACAATGTCCTGATTCAACACAAAACCTGGTGCTCATCACAACAAGTGTCCTTGATCCCCATCACCTATTCCAGCCATCCCCCCACTCACCTCCCCACTGGCAACTATCAGTTTGTTCTCTGCAGTGAAGAGTGTTTCTTCATGTCTTCTCATTTTTAATTATATTAATTGTTTTTTTGATTTTGAGTTGCATCAAGTTCTTTTTTCTTAAACATTTGATTTTTAAGTAGTCGCTACACCCAGTGTGGGACTTGAACTCACAACCTGGAGATCAGGAGTTGCATGCTCTACTGACTGAGTCAGCCAGGCGCGCCTGTATAAGTTCTTGGAAAGTAGCGCCTTATTGGATATATCATTTGCCAATATCTTCTCCCATTTGGTGGGTTGTCTTCCGGTTTTGTTGATGGTTTCCTTTACCATGCAAAAGCTTTTTATTTTGATATAGTCCTGATACTTTAATTTTTCTTCTGTTTCCCTTCCTTACAAGATCTATCTAGAAAAATGATGCTACACCTGATGCCAAAGAGATTAGTGCCTATGTTTCCTTCTAGGAATTTTATGGTTTCAGGTCTCACATTTAGATCTTTAATCCACTTGAGTTTATTTCTGTATGTGGTGTGAGAAACTGGTCCAGTTTTATCTATTTGCATGTAGCTGTCCAGTTTTCCCAGCACCGCGGTAGAAGAGACTGTCTTTTTTCCATCAGATATTCTTACCTCCTTTGTGGAGGATTAATGGACCAAACAGTCATGGGTTCACTTCTGGGCTCTCTGTTCTGTTCCATTGATCTATGTATCTATTTTTGTGCCATTTCCATACTGTTTTAATTATTATATCTTTGTAGTAGATCTTGAAATCTGGGATTGTGATACCTCCAGTTGTGTTCTGAGTGAATGTTACTTTTTTTCTGATAATTTCAAACTTTATATGTCAGGGTAAGATTTAGAAGCCAGGAATTTCTGTGTCTTTTCTGTCTCATAACTAATGAGCCACTGGTATAACAAAACCAAAGGAAAAAACAATAGTTTCCCATGGTCTGTATGTTATGGAAAGGCATTAAATGGAATTCACTGGTGAGTTCACCATGAATGATTAGAAAATACTGCTTAGGTGTTGGTACTAACATTGGGGAAGATAGATTTTAGTTGAGAAAAAGTTGGGCAGAATAAGGGGCACCTGGCTGCTCAGTCGGTAGAATATGTGACCCTTGATCTCAGTGTCATGAGTTTGAGCCCCACATTAAGGGCAGAATTTATTTTTAAAAAATTTTTAAAGTGGCAAAATAATACAAAACATAGGAATCTCATGAAAACATGGCATGTAGAGGAAAGATATCAAATATTTCTGGATTTGAGATGGGGATTTTTGAATACAGCCCTACATTCTTGACCATTGCCTGGAGTTGTGTGATTTTGAGAAAGTCTCAAAATAACTTTAATCACTGTTTATATCATTGTGATAATGATAATACCCGTCTACTACCACAAAGTGTTGGTATTGGGTATGAAATGAGAAAAAACAAACCAACCCCTCTGCCCCCGCAAAAAAACAAAACAAAACAAAACAAAAAACTCTGAGAAGTAAAAACAACACAACACAAATGAACAAAAATAAGCAGTAAACAATTATAAAGTAACAGTCAAGCAGAATTTCAGTTTTATCATGCATTTTCTCATCCAGAAGGAGAAATGACTGCCAATTACTTAGGTTGTTAGATCTTCATGGAATACTTGTTAATGACTTGGCATGTTACGAAATTAGCCTTGTGAATTGTCACTGTCGGATGATAGATGATATCATCATGCAATCACAGATCTCATGACTTGAAGACAATTTTATTACTTCCTATAAAGTAAAAATTAAAGTAATGTTTCCCCCATACATATGATATGTCTGAAAGCTGTGAAGGACAAGGTCTTCATCAAGATTATGTTGCAATTGCCATCTGCGTCCTATCCACAATAAATTCTGAAAAATATGGTGTATTATCCAGGATGTTGGTGCAGTAGGTAATGTGATCTTGACTTAGGTATGTAAACCCTTTTCTGAAATCAAAATATTACTTCTGCTTTCATTGTTAGGAATTTAAAGATCTTTGTGGGGAAAAGTACTCGTAGAAATACAATGTATTTGGCAGCCTAGATTTTTAGAAGTGAGAAATCTAGTAGTTTAACATAATACACATTTTTCATGTCACAGGTTTTGTGGGTCAAGAGTCCAGGTGTGGCTTGACCAGGCCCTGAAACTCAGCATCTCTTATAAGGCCATAGTCAGGTGATGGCTGGAGCCACACTCCCGTGTCAAGGTTTGATGGGGAAGGACCTGCTTTCAAGTGCACTCAGTGGGTATTGGCAGGATCTCGTTTTTTGCAAGCTGTTAGTGGGTCACCCTCTGTCCTTGCCATGGAACAGTCAACATGGATTTGGGTCTCTTCAACATGGCATCTTGTGCCATTAAAGCCAGGAAGAGGTTTCACCAGCAAGATGGAAAGTCACAGTGTTTCATAACCTAGTCATGGAAGCAACATCCGTTACTGTTGTGGTACTCTGTTCTGCGGAAATGAGTCCCTAGATTCCAGCCCACGCCTGAGGGCAGAGGTTCACAGAAGGACTTGAATGTCAGAAGGCATTGGTGACTGGTGGGGGGGGGGGGATCTTGGAATTATGCCTCCCACAGATGTCTGTCCTCACTCACTAAATGCCATAGTGAAAAAATTAAGAACAGCAAGAAAAGTGAGTTGGCATTCAAAAGAATTGGCATCGAACAAGACTGCGTGAACTGGAGCCCTTGTCCTTTGCCGTTTGTCTGAGACCCACCGACAGTTTTCTGTCTTTTGATCTGTATGGGTGCAGTCAGCATGGCATGATGCTACCTACCAAGCAGAGATTTGTTCTTGGACTTGCCTCTACTGGCTTCCAACTTCATGGTCACGGCATATAGAGGAAAGTAAGTGGGCGGCCCATGCTCTTGTAGAGGGTTCCTCTCATTTGCTGTTGGTGAGTGCACCCTACCTGCATTCATGACCTTCAAAGCTCTGTGGCAGCCAGGATATGAGAATTTCTTTTAAAATATGCTTCTCTGTCAATTTTACAAACAACAGACTGTCAGTGCCCGGAGCGATAACCTTGAAATCTGAGCCACAGATCTGCAAACCTATTCAGCTGCGTGGTTTCTGGGTAGTCTGAAATTACAATGCTTTTAGCTCTTTTTTTCCTTTTTCTTTTTCCTGATGCTAGAGCACTCTTTCATGATTGCTTTTTAAGTCATATAGTTACAGTGTCCTGTGTTCTGCGGATATGCCCTGCTTGCTTTTCTTTTAGAGGAATATAATCCCCCTGCTTTAAAGATGGTTGTTTTTAGATGACAAGTCCCCAGATGCCACATGCACTAAGCTTTGACATGGCCAAGTCCACAGTCCTGCCATAATTTCAATTGAAAATTTCCATCTTCTTCAAATTCCATAACAAGGAAGATTTAGCTCCATTTGTGGAAGACTGTCCAGTTAAGCTTCATGTCAACTGGTTATCGGTGTTTTACTCTCTGAGCTCAATGGTGGAAGATGCCAAGAAGGACAGCGTTGATTCATTTGAGAGTCTTGCCTAGTTTCACTTTCTACCACATTTTTCTTGAAGGGAGCTATAAAAATGATGGCTTCTGTGTCAACTATACTCAAATTAAAAATAAATAAAAACAAAGTCTTATTCTGCACACATAAAAAAGCATGACTGTGAGGACTCTTTCATATCAGTTCACAGTATTTGTTGTTTTTCTTCCCAACTAGTTTCCTGACTTGTCCCCTCTGACCCTCCCCCCAGCCTTTAGCACATCCTGCTGAATAGACACATTATTGTGTCTATTATTGGTATACACTAAGTACCAGGTCTGGGCTAAAGTCTGGGGACACTAAGCCAAATTAGATCTGCACTATCCGCAGGCCTATAGCCTAGAGAGGGTCTGATAAGGAGATTGACAAATAAAATACAACATGAGAAGTTGTAGGAAATGGGACCTTGTGGCTGCAGGGGTACCTTGTGTTAGATAGAGAAGAGTGAGAATTCTTCCTGGCAAAGCAAAGGACATCATGCTGTGAACCATTACGAAATGTTTAAGGGATTAATGTTATTTATCTGACACAGCCATCTCAGTGGACACACCTAAAATATTCAAGGAGAAGTTTCTTCCACGAGATGAATGAGGTGACAAGTAGCAAGAGACTCTCTGGTCAAATCTAAGGGGGTGAGGGAAACATGGAGAGGTGGACAGAACACCAAAGACACTGTTTCTCAGAAGACATTTGTGGGACTATGACAACTTGAACAAATGTTGATGAAGATGGTCTTTAGGAAGCATGAGGCAGAAGTCAGACCCCAGAGTTCCCAGGGTCTCAGAGAAGACCTTGCTCCATAATGTTGAGATACCCAAGTACACCACACCCAATAAAGAGTGAACTGTGGGTAGAGGGACTAAGTCTCCCCAACCCTCAACCCCCAGAGGTTTGCAAATTGTTTTGGTGCTGGACGTAAGGTGGTTAAGCTACATTTTCCATTTCCCCAGGATCTGGGGTGCTTTCTTGGTCACTTCAATATGACTCATCCCAGTACACAAATTATAAGTGGGTTTCTTAACAGTGTTTTTCACTGGAGGAGAGGGGAAACATGAAAAATACACATCTACATAGTTTTCTTGAAAAGTTTGTGTTTAAAAAAAATTTTTTTAACGTTTATTTATTTTTGAGACAGAGAGAGACAGAGCATGAATGGGGGAGGGTCAGAGAGAGGGAGACACAGAATCTGAAACAGGCTCTGGGCTCTGAGCTGTCAGCACAGAGCCTGACGCGGGGCTCGAACTCACGGACCGGGAGATCATGACCTGAGCCAAAGTCGGATGCTTAACCGACCGAGCCACCCAGGCGCCCCAAAAAGTTTGTGTTTAAGGGTAGCATGGGAATCAGGCAATACTTGACCAGCTTGCACACATGACCCACTTTCAACTTTATTTTCCAAAGAATCGGATCCTTCCTAACAAACTGTATCTTTTATTTCATATATTTGATTCAAGGAGTCCAATAGAGTTATTAATTTCATACTGAAGTGAAAATACGTGCAACAAAACTTCATCAACAGGGAATGGTTTTCAGAATGATACTAATATGTTAAACCAGCACTTGTGGTCCCAGGATAAAACCATTTTAAATAATACACTGCTGGAGGTATATGCTAAATTTTTCTTTCTTCTTCTTCTTCTTCTTCTTCTTCTTCTTCTTCTTCTTCTTCTTCTTCTTCTTCTTCTTCTTCTTCTTCTTCTTCTTCTTTTTTTTTTTTTTTGGATCTGTTGAGGGAGATTGGCCCATAAGTATTCTTTCTTTCTCATGCTGCTTTGTCTGGTCTTGGAATGAAGATTATGTTAGCACCATAGAATGATTTATTGAGCCTTCCCTTCTCTGTTCTCTATAGGAGTTTGAATAAAATTTGAATTACTTGTTCTTTGAGTGCTTTATAACAGTCATTGATGAAGCTATGTGAGCCTACCATTTTCATTCTGGGAATATTTGACCAGGAATTTAATTTTCTTGACGCATATATGACTTGAGACTTTCTATTTATTCTTTTGGTCTTTAAGTTACATCTTTCCAGGAATTTTATTGCCTTAATGTTTTTCCTATTATCTCTTTAATGTGGTAAGATCCTAAGGTATCCCCTTTTTCCTTTCCAATATTGATTATTTCTGCCTTCTCTCTCTCCCTGACTATTGAATGATCAAATTTGCTAATTTGCTCGTTTTATTGGACCTTTAAAGAACCAATTTTTATGTTCACCAGCATGCCCTATTACATATTTGCTCTCTATTTAATTAAATTCTACTATTATCTTTAGATTTCCTTCCTTCTGCCTCCTTCCAGATTATCTCCCAATTTTTAACTTGTCAGGGTGGTGATAAATTTGTGAATTTTCTGTCTTCTGTGCTAATGCACACAGTTTCCCACAACACTGCTCTAGGCGCACCTGAAAGATTTGGTAATTTTTCAGATCATTTATTTAAAAGTATCGTTCAGGGGCGCCTGGGTGGCTCAGTTGGTTAAGCATCCGACTTCGGCTCAGGTCACGATCTCACTGTCCATGAGTTCGAGCCCCGCATCCGGCTCTGTGCTGACTGCTCAGAGCCCAGAGCCTGTTTCAGATTCTGTGTCTCCCTCTCTCTCTGACCCTCCCCCGTTCATGCTCTGTCTCTCTCTGTCTCAAAAATAAATAAACGTTAAAAAAAAATTAAAAAAAATAAAAATAAAAATATTGTTCAATTTCCATTATGCTTTCCCCCATTTACTTGTGGATAATGCAGACTTTAAAACACGTTTGCAAATACTTGGGGATGTCAAAGTTAATTGCATAACAGCCAGAGACCTGCACTGTGTTTTCAGTTTTTTGAAAGACATCGAGACTTGTTTTCTGGAGCAGCAGAGCCTCCATTTACATGGAAGTCTTCTGTATGCTTGCAGAGTATACATCCTTTTTAATTTTTAGTGCACTGTCTATTAAGTCAAGTGTGCTAATTGAATCATTTTAATCTCTATTTTTACTGCTGTTAGGCTGCTGGCTCTACCAGTTACTGGAAAAGATGTATTAAATCCCCCCCCATGACAACTACAGATTTGTTCATAAATCCTTTCGGTTCTTTCAATTTTTCCTTTATGTATTTTAAGGCTTTGTTATATTTTTTCTCACTGTGCATTTTGTCTATCTAGCAGTGACTCATTCATAGAATGTATTTTGTCTCCTAAGACAGCTGCACTGCTTTTCGTTTATTTGGTATTTACGAGATTTATATTCTCCCATCTATTTACTTCAGTCTCCCTGTATGTTTTTGTTTGGGATGTAAAAGGACCATAATGTATTTATTCATTCACCTGTTGATGGACTTCTGGGCTGTTTCCTCCTTTTGGGTTTTGTGAACCCCACTGCTCTGAACATTCATGTGCATATCTTTATGTGGACACATGTATTTTTATTTCTCTTGGATACATATCCAGAAGTAGGATGGCTAGGTCATGTTTAGCTTTGGAAGCAATGGCCAAAGTGTTCCCCAAAGGGATTATTTCACAGTGATCCGTGTATTGGGGTCATAGAAGAGAAATATTTTTATTTCCAACACCACCAACTCATGTTTCAGTAAGGGAAATACAGAACTCAAGTCATTAGAACATAATTTTCCTGTTCCTGATGAACGAGCATTGGGACAGGGTACCCATATAGGAGATTCAGCTCACCCTCCGTCACGAGCCCAGAGTGTGGAAAGAACAGAGAGAAATGAGGCCGAATCCTAATCAACCTGCACTAAGCAACACACCTTATTACTTCCTTGATGATGCTCAGGGGCTCAACAAAGAGGAGCCTAAAGATGTCTCTTCTGTGGGAGCTGAGCTGCTAAATTAGTGGTCCAGCTGTAGACAGATCCTGAGGATTCATAACCTCACATTCATCTGTAGCTACTTCTAGTTACCAAAGACTATTCAGGTTACTTTGGGAGACATGAGAGAAGAACACCCATTCCATAATTACCACTTAGTTAAAAAAAAAAAAAAACTTACTTATTTTAAAGTAATCTCTACACCCAGCATGGGGCTCAAACTCACAACCCCAAGATCAAGAGTCACATGTTCCACTGATGGAGCCAGCCAGGCATACCAATTACCATCTAATTTTGGCCCATTATCAGACATCTCTTTTTAAAAATGTGCTTTTTGGGGCACTTGGGCGGCTCAGTCGGTTAAGCGTCCGACTCTTGGCTTTGGCATCAGGTCGTGATCTCACGGTTCGTGAGTTGGAGACCTGCATCAGGCTCTACACTGACAGCACAGAGCCTGCTTGGGATTCTCTCTCTCTCTCCCTCTCTCTCTCTCTCTCTCTGCCCTTTCCCATTCCTTCTCTCAAAATAAATAAACTTTTTTTTAAAAATGCGCTTTTCCATTTTAATGGTTGGCGTTCAAAAGAGTTTAAATAGGTTTGAATGTTATTGAACACGTGTTTTTTATTAATCGATTTTCTTTTTAAGAATAATTCTATATTTGCAGAAGAAATGAGCATGCATTGTGTAGAGCTCCTGTATGTGCTACTTTTTCTCCTTCCTCAGTTTCTGTTAGTACTGACAGCTTGCATCTGTGTGCTACCCTTGTGACAGTTAATGAGCTAGCATTCATACATTCTTGTTCACTACAGTTCTTAGTTTACATTGGCTTTCAGTCTGGGTTGTATCGTTGTCTGGGTTTTGAAAAATGCATAATCTCGTATATCCACCATTGCAGAATACGGACATTGTTAAATGTCAATTAACTAAGGACCCTTGGAGGACGCTGTTAACTAAGGCAAGTCCAGAAACTATGCTGCCAAGGAAAAATTCCTGGATATAAAATCTCATTATCCCAAAATCCTGTTTTTGGTTTTGGCGTTCAAGTAACTATGTCAGATGCAAAGAGAAAGATGTACTTTTCGTTACAGCGACATTTTAGATATGCAATATGCTTATCTTTAAGAAAGTTACAGGAAGTGGAATGGAAACCAATTTGACAAGAAATTTCATACATTTAAAAAAATAATAAATAAATAAATATTAAAAAATTTAAAAAATAAAAAAAATAAAGTATGTCCTATAAATTCCTTAAATATCATTTCTAATTATGTTCTAGTAATTATTTAACCATCTTCTATAGGCTTTTTATTGTTTCTGACATTGTACTAAAACAAACCCTTACCCCCTAAAACAATAACAATGTAAAATAACAAAATAAAAATAACATGAAAAATAAGAAAAAATAAAAAATAAAAATAAAAAAAAAGAAAGTTACAGGAAGTGGAGGAATTTATAATCTAGGGACAGGGCTTACAATGTTTGTGAAACTGATTTCATGGTAGAACAGGATTAGATTTCTCATGCCCTTAACTTTAGGAGAGGAAGCACCATTAACTTTGAAGGTTACCCACAAGTGAACTATAGCTTGATCATTGAGAACTGGAAGAAATTTGAAGATTTTTTATTTTTGCATTGAAGAGGGCCTCGTGTTCAATCTGCATTTATTTTTCTATATCATATTAGGAGAATTTGTTACCAACATTTTCATTCCTTGTTCTTCTACACCTGTTTTCCTGCCAATACTAATATCTCTTGTGATTTTAAATATTTTCTTAAACTTGTAATATATTCTGGGCTTTTATATTTTAATATTTTTATGGTCTTATACAATTCTAATATCTTTTGCATCCAAAAATTGTTTTTCTGATTCCGGAATGTTGTTTTCCCCTTTATGGATGAGATAGACACATCTTTATAAAAGTGGTTCTCAGTCACCTCTGTTCCCCATCAGAAGGGCATCCGGCAGTTTCTGGAGGCTGTATTTATTGGTTGTCGTAAGTGGGAAGGGGTTGCTCCTGCCGCTTAATGAGTAGAGACCAGAGATGCCGCTTCATCCTGTAATGCCAGGACAGCCTGCCCAACGTCAATGGTGCTGGTGTTGAGAAGCCGTCCTTTAGAGTTTGCTCCTTCTGACTCTTCCCATGCTCCCCTTGCCTGCTATCAACCAGTATTTGTCAGGTTGGGAAGTCTGCCTGAAGAGCCATCCTACCTACTATGCTGAAGAGATGGGTTGAGATATTAAAGAGAAAAAATGAGATTAATTCATGAAGAACCCAGTCATCCACCAAGCCAACGTGTGCCAGTGCGAGAGAAGAAAAAGCCAGTATGGGCGGCGGGGTAGTTCAGCTGTCACTGGATAAAGAATCTCTGGTTTAGAAAATTAAAGAAATGAAGAATTATAGTTTGAACAAACGAACTAAGTCATGTTACAGTTCTCTTGAAAGCCCTTAAAAAGTCCACTTTCATTAACTTAACATTTTCCAGAGTGCTTACTTCATGCCCAAATCTCAAGGAGCTTCCTCTTATTCTGATAGAACTGTTATTTATTTTATTTTATTTTTTTTGTTATGTTCACAATTTCAGATTCTATTTGTATTTTTAAGTCTTGGAGACCTCTCTCCTCCAAGCAGCTTCCTGAGGTCACAGGTGGTAGTTCTTTAACTAACTAGCTGTGAACATGGGACACAGCCTGGTTCCTCCTCACCATTGTCCACTGACCACAGAGTCCCTTGCAGTGGTCTTTACAGGGTGGGGAGATTTTGATCTTGTCAAAGAAGAGGCAGCCACAGGAACAAATGGATACGGGTAGGACTCAGGAGTGTGCCTACTTTGGAAGCTGGACAGAATTTGCATCGTCTTCATGGCAGAGGTCCTATTATTAGAATACCTTGACTACTAGGTGGAGGAATTTCCACCTCATGGGGTAGGTAATAGGGACAGACCCTTAGGCAGGGGGAAGATACAATAGCAGCTCTGTTTGTGAATGGTAGAATAATCTTCCATAGAGATTGATTTTCGAGCTATAAACCCCATGTGTGCAAGCATTGCATTTCCCATTCTGGTGCATATTAGACCCATCCTTCAAGAATCTCTTGTCCTGCATGTCTTCTAGAAGGTGAACGTTGTATAGCAAGAATGTGAAGAATGACGTGTACCTCCAAGCAGCTTCTTTCTGGCTTACCTCATAGTCGGGATGTTCTCACAGCATATCATTTTCTTAGGATCACAGTGTGTTTGGAATCCGAAGAGCCTCTCCCTAAAACATTGACAGTCCCAACACCATGTTTATTAGTAGTCATCTGGATACCTTTGCTAGACCCTACCCGTGTTATGTTACTTTACCGGTTTCCAATATTTTAGCTTATAGTTTATTTCAGTACATCTTTCTCTCTCCTGTTTTGGAAGTTTTGAATGAAGACGCAATATTTCTCTCTTCTGGAAAACAGGGTGTTGAAGACGCAATGACCTGGGAGGTGGTGTGTATGAAGGCAGATTTTGTCTTAGATTTTGGTGACACTTTCAGCCCCTCCAGTCACCCACTGTCACTACGATGTTCAAAACCGCAAGCAGTAGGTGTGTTTGCCATCAACACCCACGAACTCTGTGCTGTCCTTAGTTCTTTGAATTTACTTCTGATTCTTGAGTCCCGCTTCTTAAGGTTTTACTCTAGAAACTCTTCATACTCAACTTCCTTTCTTGCCAATCCGATTTCTAAATCCCTCTTACCCTACTGGTGCCGTCCTCATCTTGAAATCATACAATCATTTTGTCTTTATTTTCCAACGTAGACACATCATTCTTTTTACATTTTTTTTAAGCCAGTCTTTCATTTTCCATATCAACCTATGCAAATGCTCACAAGAAAACTTTCCATCAACACCAGTTACTTGTTTGTATCTCTGTGACTCTTTTACAGGCCCAGGCTCATGGAAAGTGTCCGGGAACAGACTACAGTCCACGTAGCAAGCTTCCATTAGATTTGTCTTTGACGGCCCAGAGCTAAGTTCATGAGTTTGTGACCTGGGCTGTCCCACAGGGCCACCTGGCTTGTGTTCCTCTCTCACTCTCTTGAAATTGTTAATAACTTTGGAGAAGAGCCTCTACATTTCTGTCTTTCATGGCCTCATGGGAGCTGTTGAGAGCTCAGCCTTCACTCTACCGACATCACCAACAGTCTAAACTGTGTAAGCCTTACAGCATTGCATGTTTGCCTGTGACGTTTATGTTCTCCATTCTCTTTTAATACATCTCCAAAACTTTCTCGAAATTTCCTACTTATTCTCCCATGAAATATAGGTTCTTCCTGCAGGTATTTTTCATCATTTGAACTGTACAATTTATAGGTGGTTAAGGAAGCTGCAGTTAATTCACAATGTAAATAAGAAAGAGTATTTTTAAAATAGATTTGGGTATGCTGTGCCCACCAATAGTTAATAACTTTTGACATGTATATATTTTTAAAATCTGGAATATTTTATATAACTTGCATAGCTAGGCTAATCTGCTCTTTCCTTAGAACTTCTTGCATGGACTCATTACTTTATGCTTAACTACTTTTGTATATGAAACTGATTGTCTTTCTCTCCTCTCTCTCCCTCTCTTCTGTTTTGATGAAGAACATCACTCTGCCCCATTCCCACCACGATTGTCCAGATAAGGGCCCCACAGTCATCTTGACGTATCCCTGTCTTGGTTTCTCAGGCAGTACATTGGACAGAATCCACTATAAAAATCTCTTTAATCACCCCCTTCTCTCTGTCATCATTGCCTGTGTCCCAGTTGGAATTTGTCAATGGAAACAAGTTTTCTCTCAGACTTTCTCCATTGCTGTCATCCCTAATTTCCTTTGAGATAAAACTCCCAGCTCTTTAACATGGTGCTGAGGAGGCCCTTGGCGATTTTCCACCTGTCACTGGGTCATGATAGAATTTCTATGCAATTATCTACCTATGTGCATTTTCACTTGCCGCTCTTCCTGGAAGAGATCTTTTTCCTGAGCTAATTCCTTTTGTCCTGTGCTCATTCTTCCTCATCCCCAAAGGCTAGCCTTTGGGGAGCCTCAGCTCTCCTGGTCTCCTGGGCTGATTCTGTGCCTCTCCTCTGTCCCCATGCTATCTTGAATTTACCATTCCCACTACACAGTTGACCTTCTATTACAGTTCTGTTCGTGGGGCTGTTGTATCTATGAGGCCTTGTGATTCAGTCATGTACAAACAATCTCTTGTTCGACCCCGAATATTCATAAGGGTTGAGTTGCTGCTCAGCTAGAGGAGGGGGAGGGTACATGTTTACAAGAACACTGTCCTGCATTCTCTTGAATGTCTTTGTAGCATGCTACCATAATCACCCACAATTCGTTTCATTCAGACCTCAATTCTTTCCACTTGAAAGCCGATAAAAAATCCTCTTTGTCTACATAAACATTGACGGAAAGTATGAGGATTAAGAACCTACTTTCCACCAAATAATGCAAGAAAATAATCTACTTTAAAAAAACACCAATAGAGATTTCCCTACTGTAGTAGGTCCTTTAGAAAATACTATCCTTCATTTATTAATATACTTCCCCAGACTGAAGATAATCTAGAAGCTGTCACATTAATAATAAGTAATATATTTTCATTATTTACATCTAAATCCTCGACTTTCAAATTAACAACACTTGAAGGAGACCTGTTCACACAAATGAAATTTGAATTGTAGATAAAGTGACACTTTGGAAGGGTTAGGTCACGTTGCAGCTTTTCAGCACCACTAAGATTTAATTTATGTAGTGTCATTGCAAAGAGAGAACTCTAATGGCTTTTTAATTATTCTCAACTTCAAAGAATAGATGGGAGGGAGACTAGTTCCCAGACAAAGAAGGGGAATATTGGAAGCTGGGTAGAGATAATTATTCAGCAATGCCCTAGTAAAAGTATCGTAGGACAAGAGAGTGGAGAACTCTTTCCTGCACATCAGCCTGGAGAGTAAAACACAGACTTTGTCCTCTTTCCTACCACCATGCCTCACTCTCAAAGGTGGGTGATCACAGTGAATCACGGAGAATTTCTTGAAAGCTCTAGTTACCTTTTTAGGGAGCCTTGCTGGGCTGTGGATTACAAAGAAATAGTAGAAGCAGTTTGTCATGTTCGTTTCTAGAAGTCAGAGATAGAGGGACTTTGATACATTAGCTTGAGAAAAGTCCACAGTAAACATTGTCCAAAATAAAACGTTGTAAACACTGTGTGATAAGAGAAAAACATCTTAAGCTTATGTCTCTTTGGGCCTATTGTGGGGATAGAATTTTGGCCATACATTGCTGCGTGAGAACTCATGACACATCAACTTGCTCTTTAACTCTGTAAGTGGATGTTGAGGAAGAAGTGAGTTTCAGAGGTGGCTAGACTTGATACGTGATTAGTTTTAGTTTTAAAATATAAAGAGTTCATTCCCTTAAAGAACTTGGAACTTGTATGTTCACACAACAAATGCGTACTGTTTCTTAATACTTAGCACTTATTGAACTTTTGTAGCCTGCCAGGGACTAGAGATTTGCTCCCAGGGGAGCTCCTCGGAGGGGCCTTTGTATGGAGAGATCCCATTTGCCTCCAGTGGAAGTAAGGATTAAAGAGTAGGTGGAGGAACAGCAAGATTAGAGAAGCAATAAAGAACTAAGTAAAACAAAAATGTGGGTTCATTCCGATGAACACAGGGCTTGGAGAAAATAAGTAGGCTCTCCTCCAGCTGTCCTCACTTCCCAGTAAAAACTTTATAAGGAGAATCTTGGGGAAATTCAGGCATGGGTGTGTTCTTGTTAAATAAAATGGCATAAACCAAGACATAAAGTGTTAGCCTAATAGTAGAGAAAACTAGTTCTGCCAGCCGTCGTGTGATAAAGTTTATTGTTTTTGTAAAGTCTGTCTTATAGCTCCTGGTTGCTACTCAAGTGTAAAAGTTCTCTTCAACACTAGCTTTCCCAAACTATTGGAAAGTATCGATTTTGTGACTAGAAGCATTAAGAGTTATTCCCTGCAAACTTCAACGTACTATCAGTGGTGTGGGGGAAGGTTTATACTTACCCAGTTTGCAAAACTTTGAGTTACAGGCTCAAAGGAATAGTTAACAACACATACGAAAATTCCTGTTTGTAGATAAAGGGGGAAATGTAACATACTCGATTAGAAGGTTCTTTTTCCAAATCTAATAGTTATTTTATTAAGCCTACTTCCAATACCTAGGAGATGTGGATATCTGTGTGTTCATACTTTCTGTCTCAGATGGGGAGGAGCAATTTCTTGTAGTTCAAAAGTACAATGTCAGAAGTTTAATGTCCCGCTGTTGACAAGGACTCATTGACTTCAAATGTGGTAAATAAAACTGGCCATACTGGAAAACGTCCACGTCAGCGTGGCCATAAAGCTACACATGGAAATCATCTTGAAAACCAAGGTTCTTAGATGCTGTGTACAGAAACACTGTATACAGAAGCTGTGTTCAATGCTTCCTAACACATTCCATTACTGGGCATGGTGAGAATATGGAAACCATGTGTGGCATAAGGTTGGAGATATTCGTTATATGATATGTTTCTTTGCTCCGTGTGCCTTTGATCTCTTTCTGTTTGGACATCATTACGTTCCCTCTACTCTTGAAATTTTGGGGTGGGGGGTGGGGGGGTAGTTCCTCCTACCTCCTTTCCAATCAGCACACACCTGCCATGTGAAGGCAGTGAGTGATGCAGAAATGGGGAAGACCTCAGGAAGGCCACCATCTAGTGAAGGAAGCAGATATGTACACAGATTACCAATCCTGCCATTGTTAGGCAAATGGCAAGAAAAGCCAAATAAAGAGGTTAAAAGGCAAGAAGCCTTAGCAACTTTGAGTATACAACTCATTCAATAGGCGATGAAATATATCATCCATAAATCCCATGGGAACAAAGTTCCATATTGTAATATTCCATATTGCAACTCACCAGGGCCAGATCCCTTCCCACACCTCCTTACATCACATGGCATTATAGCCGCTGCGGGAATCGAAAATGGGCCATGGGGTGCCTGGGTGGCTCAGTCAGTGAAGCTTCTGACTTTGATTCAGGTCATGATGTTGCGGTTGGTGAGTTCGAGTCCCGTGTCAGCCTCTGTGCTGACGGCTCAGAGCCTGGAACCTGCTTTGATACATTTGCAGGCCATGTGAATTCTGGGGAAATCTCTCAAGGATCCAAGAGGACATTTCTCTCTTGGAACAAAAGTTGACAATTAATAATACATATCATTTGTTCTCTATCAAACTTCTATCACTGAAAGTTCAGAATTTGAATTTTCCATGATTTCCCCACCTCCCAGAGTTCCAAGATACGAAATAATGAATACAGCAAAGGGGAAAATATTCCATCGGAATCAATGTCTTTTTATTAAACCTTATTCCATAGTTAAATGTTTCCATTGTTTGTCAGTGGAGTCCATATTATGGACAGCTTGTTTGCTCTATAACCATTTTATAGTTCAACAGCAAAATTAAATGGCTATTATTAAGCAACTGGATTCATGAGAAGTCTTTCCCTTACCCCGCTCCCTACTACCACCACGATTTGGGTTCTCTGAACTTAAAATCCAATCAGTAGGTATGATGCCTCACATAGTTAGGACTTCGGCGTATATGGCTCTCCTGTACACAACCAACCATGCGCCCACTACCGGAGTTTCTTTCCAGATTCCTTCTGCCCTTCCTTTGTTCAAAATGTAGCTATACTTTAAGGCACAAAGCCAGTCATTTCTTGGCCATTCTTTTCTACTCTGTTTCCTCTCATGTGTGCTAAAGGAGTACTTCCTCTTTTCGTGAGTCTGTTTTGCAATTATACTGTCAGATCTCGAGATGGCTCCATATCTTACCCATTTTCTTTAATCTCATCATGTTCAATAAAATGTATGATGTTGACTGAATTGTAACCGTTCCCAACCACGTGGAATGTAGCTGTTTGGAAGACCTAGAATAACAATGAAATCTACACATTTTTGTCCTTTTCTACTTTCTTTCTGTATTTTTAATTTACATCATAATTATACATTTTAACAATAGAATTGCAATGTGTATCTTACCTTAAAAGTGACAGTTAATAGTTACAAGAATGTGCATCATTTAAGGAATTTAAGATGTGAAATAATTCTGATTTCTAAAACTAGAAAAAAAAATGAATCACTTAAAAATACTGATCACCTAAAGGACATTGTTAGGAAACAATCTATGCAATAATTCTAGAGACTTGCAATTAAATCCCATTTTTTAAATGTACAAGGAACATGGTGACTATTGAGTGATATATGATTTATCACCATAAACAACTTAAGTCTAAGATTCATGTTCCCCTCCAGATGCAACAGACTGGAAGATATATTACTGAGATTAAAATTCAGTCTCTTCCTTGCCTTATAAAAATGAAGAAGAAATCAAACTCCATTGCACCTTGAACTTTTAATAACAAATAGCAGTGCCAAGTCTTTATTTGAACCAGGCAGTAACCCATCTGTGATCATGAATATGAACACTGATAACCATATGAATTATGGAAACAAAAGAAAACAAGACCACATAGAGATACATCATTTGGCATGATTTATGTGCATTCGCCGTTCTTATAAGGTAGACAGCTATTTAGACCTCACAGAGCAGATCTACGGGAAGAGCATGGATTCAGTCAATCAGGGATGGGTGTGAGACTCTCCCATTTCTAACAAGCTCCGAGGTAGTGTTAGCGGTGGTGGTCTGCGGACCAGGAGATCCCTGTCCTATAAGAGGTGATGAAGAGATATTGATCCCCCCACCACAGGATGGTTGAGCAGAGACACGAGTGGCTGGAGATCCCAGCTGCTGTGTTTATTGATACCAATATGGCATAAAGATGTGCTCATTTTCTTTGTTTGGTGGGACAAAAGAAGGGTTGGCATGCGCACTGTCACACCATGTTGTGGGTGTCATATAAGAAATTTACAAGTTGAGGGAGAGCCTGAAAGGGGCAAAAATGGCGAAGAGCGGTGGGTGCCATTACAGATGCCTAGAAATTCAAGGGACAGATAACGTTGAAAGAGAAGGCATTTGGGACGTCTTGAGGTACAACATAGATGATCAGAGATGGCCATTGGGTGTGCTAGGCAGAATTCTGGCTCCCATGACCTTCAACCCCTGGTATTCCTCCCATAGTTATGTTACATGGTGAAAGGAGTCTTTGTTGATATACTTAAGGTTACGCATCAGCTGAGCTTATATGGGGAGATTATCCTGGTTTATCTGGGTGGGTCCAGTGGAATCGTAGGAACCATTAAAAGCAGGGAATTTTGCTGCTCAGGAGAGGAAAACACGTGTCCTGGGGAGCTGATGCCTGAGAAGGACAGAGCATGCTGTTGGTGGTGTAAAGATGGAGGTGACAATGTGATGCAGACCTCAGGCAGCTTCTGGGGACTGAGAACAGCCCTGGTGGAGAGCCAGTGAGGAAGCTGGGACCCCAATGCCAGGACCCCATGGAACTGGATTCTGCCAACCACCTGAATGAGCCTACAAGTGATTCTTTGACAGAGTCTCCAGATGAAAGCCCACACCAGCCCACGTGATCATTTTGGTTCTTCCTGAGAAATATCGCTGAGACAGAAAGTCCAGTACAGGGTATTAAGGAGCGGGGCGCAGGGGGAGCTGTGAAAATGGCTGAGCATTGTGCATGTACACTCTCCTTCCCGTTCAAGTGGCGTCAGAAACCAGATAAAGAGTGAAAAGCACACATGTGGGAGCAAGGTTGAGAGATTGTTCTTATGAGCACTGCGGAAGCTTCGGTCCCGACGTGCAGGGCAGCGAAAGAATCCTCCCCAGAGGGCACTGATGATGCAGGGGCAACTGACATGAGAAGGTGGGGAGGGCAGCCCGGAGAAGCAGGAGGGGCCCAGGCTCTGGGCTCTCAGCTGGTCTGGTTTCCTGCGCACTGGGCAAGTCCGCCACCCAGAGCCTTGCCAGCCACCACTTTTCGGGGCTGGTTTCACAGTCATCCTTTTCGTCTTGAGTAACTCAGCTTAAGCAATGAAATACTGAGTTACCTTCTTGGCTCACGACCCTGTAGACCAAGAGTCTCGGTCCTTCTTTTTCAGATTCCCCGCTGGTCTGCCATCATCCTGGTTTCTGTGTGTGTTCTGCCCACATGACACAGGGTAGCTGCTCGCCACCCACACAGTCTTCAAATATGCTGGGTCCACTCTCCGTTGCCTCTGTGTGGATGGAAAGAGAGGTGGCTGGGTGTTTATTCTCTTCAGTTTTCTTCTCAAGGAATCCCCTCCTTGGCAAGGCTTTCCTTAGGTGTATAAAAATGTGAGTACGCAGTGGAGATCTGTGAAACGTACCAATGTCAAATTCCAGCTTGGCGCTCATTATGTTCCTTTCCTTGTGTGTGCATCTGTGTCTTGTATGTGCTATCTGTTTCCTCTGTCAGAAGATTAAACATGTGAATACGTGGGGGCAGGACTTTGTTTATATAACCAGCAGTTAGGATCATGCTTAACACACATCAGCCATTCAAACATATTTACTTATTTTTATTTATTTTTTAAGTTTGTCTGTATGCTTTGAGAGAGAGAGCATGAGCAGGGAGAGAGGGAGAGAGAGAATCCAAAGCAGGCTCTTCAGTGTCAGTGCAGAGCCCGGCACGGGGCTTGAACTCCCAAACCATGAGATCATGACCTGAACAAAGATCAAGAGTTGCATGATTAACCGATTAAGCCACCCAGGTGCCCCTGAAACATGTTTATTGTATAATTAATGACATGTTGGTTTACCCAGAGTAGAGTAGTATTAGGAATTCAGGAAGAAAATAATATAAAATGGTCCACTCTCCCTGCTCCAGGATTCCATCATAAGGCATACGCGCACACACACACACACACACGCACACAAGGCATACACACACATACATACATGTATATGGCATATACACACACATATACATATATACATACTCACCTACTTCCTACATCTTTTCCCTTTTCCAAATCTGAGTCCATCCATTAACGGAAATCATGCCAGATTGTGTACCAATCTTGCAAGAAGTTCCATTCTTACCAACCTGTTTTCCTCATTATTTTTGAAACTAAATTAACCCATCCCATTTGAGTGCTGATAATTATTGTGTGTCAAATAGTTAATGCACTTCTTTAACATTTGGAATATAAATATTAAGGAATAATTGGTATTTTCCATATTTGTTTCCTGACAAGAAAGAGGAAGAAAGTTAAGAACAACTTATTTTTATCCACAGCACTGACTACGCTGAATCATTTCATGAAATAGGCTTACCTCTTGAGAGCTACTACACTGCAAATAGAGGCAGGAATGTGTGCACCCACAATGCCACTGAAAGCTTCTTAGGAGGCGCCTGGTCGCTCAGTCGGTTAAGTGTCTGACTTTGGCTCAGGTCATGATCTTGCGGTCCGTGGGTTTGAGCCCTGCATCGGGCTCTGTGCTGACAACTCAGAGCCTGGAGCCTGCTTCGGATTCGGTGTCTCCCCCTCTCTCTACTCATCCCCTGCTCACGCTCTGTGTCTCTGCCTCTCAAAAATAAATAAACATTTTTTAAAAACCTATAAAGTAACATAAATGAATGAACTACTGAATATAGTAATTCTGTAAGTACTCAGTAAGTGTCCTTGAATGATGTAAGAAATGAAGGAGAGCCTCTGTAGTATGCTCATCATAAATATTTGACCATATATAAAACTTTTAAGGGGTGCCTTAAAAGGGGTGCCTTTAAGGGATGCCTTTAATGGGTGCCTAAGGGGGGGCACTCAGTCAATTCAGCGTCCAAGTTCAGCTCAGGTCATGATCTCACGGTTCACGAGTTCAAGCCCCATGTCGGGCTCTGTGCTGATAGCTCAGAGCCTGGAGCCTGCTTCAGATTCTCTGTCTCCCTCTCTCTCTCTGCCCTTCCTTCATTCACATTCTCTCTCTCTCTCCTTCAAAAATAAATAAACATTAATTTTTTAAAGAAAAGTTTCTTAAATAGTGTGGGCAACAACATCGATCACTAAGAAAAAGCATTTTAGATTTATATATTTAACCAGAAAGATAATCGTCAGTCTTACAAAAATACCTCAAGGTCAGCCCTCAACCACAGATACTCAGAAATGCATACAAAAGAGGATATTTTGCACTAAGGTCAATCAGTGGACATATACACTCAAAAATGCATGCAATTAAGGGAAAAAAAATAAACACTACTGGAAGTCATAAGCAGATAGACCAAAAAGAGACTGGTCGTTGGATAAATACTTCAAAAGGTGCCCAGTATTTAAAACAACATCCCAATAAAGGTACAGTGAAAAGTGTTCATTATAACTGTTTCTCTCCTTGCCTGAGCATAGGCATGGCTTCACCTTTTGCAAAATGAAAGGTGGTGGAAACCATATGACAAGAATACTCATGATTTTAGAAATGTTTACTGGACCAAGGCGTTGGGGAGCATTGGTCCAGTCACACAAATGCAGCATCACGTGCATCATCACCAAGAGATTCATTACATAAGAGTCATCGAGAGACATGCCACGTTGATGAGTGCATGACATCAGACCTATCGAGTCCGTCCGTCCTTCATGCGTGCAACTAGGAATGTCTCCCAAGGGTTTTTGGCTCCTCTTACTCCTTCTTCAATATAATGATGTTCTATGGGAATTAAGTAAAAATAAACATTTAAATCCACCATGTCCCAAATGTGAACATGAGTGTACAAGCTCAGGAAGGCAGAGGCTGGAAGATGTCTTTACACAATTATCCCCATCTCCATCTGTAATTATTCCCTAATACGGACAATTAAAGTGAGAACAGTAGCTTTCTTTCTCCTTCCTCGTATTCGATCGTTGTTTCTCTCTAATGTCAGTGGAGGCACCGACTTGGTAACCACAGCCATATGTCCTTAACGTACGTGGAAAATACATACAATGTGCCTGTAAATGTATACATTTTGGGCATTTGTGCACTCTGTAAACTTGTAATTCATCCACCTGGAACACCGCCTTGGACCCTGAGCATCAGAAGGCACAACAGAACATGTTGGCCTTTTGGACTAAAGGATTATAAATACCCACAGAATTAATGTAGGTGATCTGATTTGCATATCTGCTCACAGTCTCATGATCCATGCAAAGTGACTGTGTATGAACGTTTTCATCTCAAAATACTAACATTTAGGGGTGCCTGGTTGGCTCAGTCAGTTGAGTGTCCCGACTTTGGCTCAGGTCATTATCTCATGGTTCGTGGGTTAGAGCCCCACGTCGGGCTCTGTGCTGACAGCTGGGAGCCTGGAACCTATTTCAGATTCTGTCTCCCTCTCTTTCTGCCCCGACCCTGCTTGTGCTCTCTCTGTCTCTAAAATAAAGATTAAAAAAAATTAGAGTGTATTAAAACCAAACTTTGCTTAATATCTGTTATTAGTAAAAAAACAAGAAACAAAGGGGAAAAAAAGAAAAAGAAAAATCCTTTGCTAGTTTTTTCTTTCAGTTTTTTTTGTTGTTTTTTGTTTTTTGGTGGCAATACAGAGATTAATGGTGCCAGAAAAGGAATACAATTGCCATTGTAATTTGAAAAGTTCTGGAAACGTTTAGTGCTGCCCTTTTGAAAGAGGATTGTATGACATTGAACAAGATGGTGAAGACAGTTTATTCTTTGGAAATGAGTCCTATAATCCCTGTCCAGTTGGGCTCCATTTCTCCCCTGGAGGGAGGTGTCCATGTCTGTATCTTGTAGGAATAATTTCCAGCCACCTTAATAGCCACTCGGCACATACTTGGGCAGGACAAACATCCTGCTGGGATGGAGTTCTCCATGTGAAACAAAGCAGGTTGCATGAGCTCTCAAGGTCAGTTGTGAAGCTCAAATACAGGGAAAGGAACCAAAACTCAAGATCGGAAACTGTAGGGGAATAAGATATCAACATTTTTCTAGACTTTTCTCCTCTCTCCTCCTCCTGCAGTCGTATAATGTGCTTTTCATAAAACAAATATAAGTAAATCCCCTGTGCCTTGAGGGGGCTGGAAACAGGCATGATGAGTCTCAACTTCTCCTGTGTCTCCCTTATAAAGTTGCTATTGTCACACCAGAGCCTGATGTACCCCCTGCCTGTGCCAAATGCAGACATGCTCAGAGCCATTTACTTAATAAAGTCTATTTCAGACACATTTACACCATCCCATAAATATTAATATGGAGAGCCATATGAAATGGGCAATATTCAGGCACGGCAATCTTGTACATTCATAATATAGCTCCACAAGTGCATTGAATTAATGCAGGCAAAGGCATGGGTGTTCTTTAAGAAAATGAACTGAGGAAATCCGGAGGACTGTGTTTTGCTCAGCGTCATGGCTGAAGCATACTCAGTACCCCTTTGCCATTGTGCTACGTGCTATACCCTCCTCCTGTATCTGGTCCTCCTCTACTTCCGGGAACACGCCTTTGGAGGTCAATGTGTTCAGGTGAACACACTTCAGATTTTGCACGGTGAGGCATAACTCAAAGTGGTGTAGGTCACTTCTGGGTCAAGGTAACCATCTTGGCTTGCCTCTGTTTTCTGCTGCTAGAGAGCCTGACACCCCATGTTGACATGGTGCCATCATGAGATGGGCAGGAGTCTCCATTGAGCAGTCTGTGAGTGACAAGGATGAGCGGAATCTCTGCTAATCACACTGGGGTTGAAGTGTGGGCAAGAAATACACCTTTGCTTGACACCAGTGAGATTTTGGAGTGGTTAGGTATTGTCCTAGAACCTGGCTTGTTCTCACTGAAAAGTCTCCAGGTGGGAGGCAGACAGTACTCAGTTGTCCTTGCTGTTGATGATAAGGTTGTAGCCAGCATTTATATAAAATCCAGAGGGTATTAACGGCCACTGCAAAAGCCCTGGCTGGTCCCAGAGATTGCAACCCACTAGAAATCCTATTTGGAAACATCTTTTCTTGGGATGTTTTCGAAATTCCTGACATTATGAGTTCTAAAGTGGTTGGGCCCTTTCCAGCTTGATATATGGCGTTGATAAATCTCATTAAGTCAGAAACCCCAAGAGGGTAGGGCGTAGGTCTTTGGAGTGGTAAGCAGTTCCTGGTTTTGTCTGAGCAATAGAGAACTGTTGTAAAAACATCCTGAGCATTCACAAACACTTCTAATATCACTAGCAATTAATAATAAATGGCACTCAGAACTGACTATCCAGAGTCAATATACAGAAATGTCACCCTTTTGGAGTAGAGCTATTTTGACATGTTAAATTCCAATAATATTAGACTCGGCTGTCATTTCAGTGTACGTGGTTGAGGACTTGGGTAAAATTATTAGAATCATGACCACAGGGAAAAATTAAAAGTTAGTCTTGATGGAAAGAGGGAAGAGTTGATCTTAGTAGAAAATATGCAGAGCATATCTGCATATTTATGCAGAGCATATCTGTATCCTCCAAATCTTGCTTTTATCCCTATGGGAAGAGAGATTCTTTGAACCATTATATTTATAGATACAATTATAAATGTAGTATAATCTTTTCAATTATAAGAAACTCAACAGACAAAATCTGACACAAACACAATAGGAACAAGCCCAAGCCACATAGTTTGGGGTAGATAAAACCCCATTCCACAAAACATCGGGAAATGAACAAAGGATATGTTGTCACTATTTTCTGCTGCTGTGCTTAGGCAGTCTGGAGACATCACAATGCACTTCTGCTTACGTTCTTGTTTAGCAATAATAAAGTCTATTGACAGCATTTATTTTACAGCACAATGCTGTACCAATCTAATATGAAATTAAAATAGTAGTAATTAAAAGGGAACATGAGTCAAAGAGGGCATACAGTGAGTCAGAATTATTTCATGTGGACAATGAACCTAGCTTTCTTGCACAAGAAATCTGACTTTGCATAAAGAGAATGAATTCCTTCTTTGAACAGAAATATTGGTTGGAAATGCTTGAGTTATTTGTGTCAAATTTAGGGGGGAAAAGCTTAGCTGATTCAAAACTTTCATTGGTGAAAATTAAGTGATTATATAACATAGGAGAGAGCGACAACTTTATGATACTTTACTGAAGGTCACGATTATGATGCAGGCAGAATTTCTCTTTTCTATCATCCTCTCCTCTTCATTTTGCTCCTCATTTTCTATGGCCTCCACAGCCCAGGGGGCCCCAAAAGCCACATTTCCATGACCTGGAGGCTTGCTTTTTCTCTGGTCTCTAGCCTTTCTTAGGTCCCCTCTTGGTGCTGATTCATCTAGGATGATGTTTGGGACAGATTAGTAATGGCTGCTCTCATGGATGGTCTGCCGATTCTAAGACAGTAAGTTTACTTGCCGATGGAATTGGCCAGTCTTCAGAGGTCTGAGCTTTAACAAAGGCCATGGCTTGGGACCAGGCACTTGGACCCACCTGGAACTCTGGAGAGTGATGGTCTATCTGTGTCCCCATAACTGGGAAGTGGATCTTGGGGAGAAGCTGTGAAAGATCATGAAAGGTACCGCTGCGTTATTCAAGAACTTTTTTCTTTGTCCATTGAGACAGTTTCTGTTTTCAAAGTCTGGTCAGCCTTCTTCCTTGGTTTCTCTAAAAGACAAGGTCACTGCTTTTATAGACATGACTCCACTGAGCATCTGATAAAGGTCTGATGTTACTCTATAGGACACCGTAACAGAATACATGAGAATTAGTTATTGTTTATTTTCCAGTTTACTTTAATCTTATTAAACAGTCCTAATTTAACATTAAGGAAGATTAAAAAATAAAATCAGTGTGGTGTGATGTGATGGACTTGGAGGTCAAGGGTATTTTGATAGCATGAATGTATGTTTGGTGTCTGAAGTGACTTCAGGTGTATCTGGTTTGAACAACTGGGCAGAGCTGTCTTCTAAAGTAGTAAGGTCCAGGGGCACCTGAGTGGCTTAGTCAGTTAAGCTGATTTCAGCTCAGGTCATGGTCTCATGGTATGTGAGTTCCAGCCCCCATGTAGGGCTCTGTGCTGACAGCATGGATCCTGCTTGGGATTCTTTCCCTCCCTCTCTCTCTCTGCCCCTCCTCCCCAAATAAATAATAAATAAACTTAAAAAAAATAATAACGTAGCAAGGTTGAGGGTCAGAGACCTGCTGAGTGCTGGTTGGAGTCCTTGCCCAGAGTGCAAACCCTAACCCTGGAATCTCTGTTTAAACACAAAGCATCAACTACAAGAAAAAATTTAGAAAGGTAACAAATACTTGGAGATTGAAGAACATCTTACTAAAGAATGAATCAGCTAACCAAGCAGTTAAAGAGGAAATTAAAAAGTATATGGAAGTCAATGAAAATGATAACACCACAACCCAAAACCTCTGGACGCAGCAAAGGTGGTCATAAGAAGAAAGTATATAGCAATCCAGGCCTTCCAAGAAGGAAGAAAAATCTCAGATACACAACCTAACCTTACACCTTAAGGAGCTGGAATAAGAATAGCAAATAAAACCCCAAACCAGCAGAAGACAGGAAATAATAAAGATTAGAGCAGACATTAATGCTATTGAAACCAAAAAAAAAAACCAGAACAGATCAGTGAAACCAGAAGCTGGTTCTTTGAAAGAATTAACAAAATTGATAAACCAGTAGCCAATTTGATCAAAAAGAAAAAGGAAAGGACCCAAATAAATAAGATCAAGAATGAAAGAGGAGAGATCACAACCAACACAGCAGAAATAAAAACAATAATAAGAGAATATTATGAGCAATTATATGCCAGTAAAATGGGTAACCTGGAAGAAATACACAAATTCCTAGAAACATATACACTACCAAAACTGAATCAGGAAGAAATAGAAAATTTGGACAGGCCCATAACCAGTAAGGAAATCGAATTAGTCATCAAAAATCCCCCAAAAAACAAGAGTCCAGGGCCAGATGGCTTTCTAGGGGAATTCTACCAAACATTTAAGGAAGGGTTAACACCTACTCTCTTGAAACTGTTCCAAAAAATAGAAATGGAAGGGAAACTTCCAAACCCTTCTGTGAAGCCAGCATTACCTTGATTCCAAAACCAGGCAGAGACCCCACTAACAAGGAGAACTATAGACCAATTTCCCTGATGAACATGGATGCAAAAATCTTCAACAAGATATCAGCCAACCGGCTCCAACAATACATTAAAAAAATTATTCACCACGACCAAGTGGGATTTATACCTGGGATGCAGGGCTGGTTAAATATCCGCAAAACAATTACTGTGATTCATCACATCAATAAAAGAAAGGACAAGAACCATATGATCCTCTCAACAGATGCAGAGAAAGCATTTGACAAAATGTTTTTGATAAAAACCCTCAAGAAAGTAGGGATAGAAGGAGCATACCTCGAGATCATAAAAGCCATATATAAACGACCCAACGCTAATATCATCCTCAATGGGGAAAAACTGAGAGCTTTCTCCCTAAGGTCAGGAACAAGACAGGGATGTCCACTCTCGCCACTGTTATTCAACATAATATTGGAAGTCTTAGCCTCAGCAATGAGACAACACAAAGAAATAAAAGGCATCCAAATTGGCCAGGAGGAGGTCAAACTTTCCCTCTTCACAGATGACATGATACTCTATATGGAAAACCCAAAAGATTCCACCAAAAAACTGCTGGAACTTATTCATGCATTCAGCAAAGTTGCAGGATACAAAATCAATGCACAGAAACTGGTTGCATTCCTATTCACCAACAATGAAGCGACAGAAAGAGAAATCAAGAAATCGATCCCATTTACAGTTGCACCCAAAACCATAAAATACATAGGAATGAATCTAACCAAAGAGATGAAAAATCTATACACTGAAAACTATAGAAAGCTTATGAAAGAAATTGAAGAAGACACAAAAAAATGGAAAAAGATTCCATGCTCCTGGATAGGAGGAACAAATATTGTTAAAATGTCAATACTACCCAAAGCATTCTATATATTCAATGCAATCCCTATCAAAATAACACCAGCATTCTTCACAGAGCTAGAACAAATAATCCTAAAACTTGTGTGGAACCAGAAAAGACCCCAAATAGCCAAAGCAATCTCGAAAAAGAAAACCAAAGCTGGAGGCATCACAATCCCGGACTTCACAATATAGTACAAAGCTATAATCACTAAGACAGTATGGTACTGGCACAAGAACAGACACTCAGATCAATGGAACAGAATAGAGAATCCAGAAATGGACCCACAAACGTATGGCCAACTCATCTTTGACAAAGCAGGAAAGAATATCCAGCAAAATAAAGACAGTCTTTTTAGCAAGTGGTGCTGGGAACAGTGGACAGCGACATGCAGAAGAATGAACCTGGACCACTTTCTTACCCCATACACAAAAATAAACTCAAAATGGATGAGACCTAAACATAAGACAGGAAGCCATCAAAATCCTTGAGGAGAAAGCAGACAAAAACCTCTTTGATCTTGGCCGCAGCAACTTCTTACTCAGCACGTCTCCAGAGGAAAGGGAAACAAAAGCAAAAATGAACAACTGGGACCTCATCAAAATAAAAAAATAAAAACAAAAAACAAAACAAACAAACAAAAAAACCCTTCTGCACAGCGAAGGAAACCATCAGCAAAACTAAAAGGCAACGGATGGAATGGGAGAAGATATTTGCAAACGACATATCAGATTAAGGGTTAGTATCCAAAATCTATAAAGAACTTATCAAACTCAACACCCAAAAAACAAGTAATCCAGTGAAGAAATGGGCGAAAGACATGAAGAGACACTCCTCAAAAGAAGACATCCAGATGGCCAACCGACACATGAAAAAATGCTCAACATCACTCTTCTTCAGGGAAATACAAATCTAGACCACAATGAGATACCACCTCACACCTGTCAGAATGGCTCACATTAACAACTCAGGCAACAACAGGTGTTGGTGAGGATGCGGAGAAAGAGGATCTCTTTTGCATTGTTGGTGGGAATGCAAGCTGGTGCAGCCACTCTGGAAAACAGTATGGAGGTTCCTCAAAAAACCAAAAATAGAACTACCCTATGACCCTGCAATTGCACTACTAGGTACTTATCCAAGGGATGCAGGTATGCTGTTTCGAAGGGACACATGCACCCTAATGTTTATAGCAGCACTATCAACAATAGCCAAAGTATGAAAAGAGCCCAAATGTCCATCAATGGATGAATGGATAAAGAAGATGTGATATAGGTATACAATGGAGTATATCTCCATCAAAAAGAATGAAATCTTGCCAATTGCATTTACGTGGATGGAACTGGAGGCTATTATGCTAAGTGAAATTTGTCAGTCAGAGAAAGACAAAAGTCCTAGGACTTCACCCATATGAGTACTTTGAGAGACAAAACAGATGAACATAAGGGAAGGGAAGCAAAAATAATATAAAAACAGGGAGGGGGACAAAACATAATAGACTCTTAAATATGGAGAACAAACAGAGAGTTCCTGGAGGGGGTGTTGGAGGGAGGATGGGCTAAATGGGTAAGGGGCAGTAAGGAATCTACTCCTAAAATCATTGTTGCACTATATGCTAACTAATTTGGATATAAATTAAAAAAAAATAATAACAAACAAACGAACCACAAAGCAGACCTCACTAAAGGGCCCAGGGTGTGCATGTATGTGCAATAATGCCAGTTCCATCTCACCCTGAAGGAAATGGTTTCATAGCCCGTTCCTTGTCCTTGGTGGGTCGGTAGTGTCCTGAATAAGAAAGACAGAACAAAGCCAGCCTGGTGACCTAGGAATCTAAAATTCACATATATAATTATGGAGATTGCCTATTGTTGACAAAAACACAAACTATTGACTGTTGCTGCTGGAGTTTGCATTTGAATATGTGAGCGTGAATTCCTCTCTCTTTATATCTACCTCTGTTCCTGTGCTTTCTCTGAAGCCCTTTCAAGCTAATTGCTTTGCTTGTACTGTAATCTGACATCAGAGAATAACTCAAGTACAAATTTCCCCACTTCTTAAGAAACCTGCACTACCATATAATTGAAGCTATTTCAAGTCTTTTGCAAAGCTATTATGAAGAATTCTGTTTTAGTCTAGTTTTGTTTATTACTTAGACCAGCTCTGTTCTTTAAGTGCCTCTCTACGCCCCAACATGAGGGGGTTCATTTGCAAGAGCAAAGAGTCCAGATACCTGCAGGGTAGGGGGGAGGGGTGGAAAATCTATCCTTGATGAAAATGGAAACTCAGCTTTAGGGGCAGTTTCATTAGAATCTAGAGTTGGTCAAAAGCAATCAAAAATGAGCGTTGGGACCTCGACCATAACTAGGCCCTACCTATGTATTATGGCCAAATTATGTGCCCCCCAGATTCTTGTTTTGGAGTCCTAACCCCCAGGACCTCAGAATGTGACTGCATTTGGAGATGGGGTCTTTAAATATAATTTAAAATGAGGTCCGATGGATACACGCTAATCCAAATGATGTGTCCTCTTAAGAAGAGGACGGTTGCAGATAGATATGCACGAAAGTGATGAAAAAGAATCTCTGTGAGAACATGAACTTCTGTTGGTTAAGCTCCTCAGTTGGTGGTACGTAGTCATGGGCAAACAGAGCTGGCCAATACACTCTGAAGGACTGCTGTGTACATGTGTGCGTGCACGCACACGTGTGTATGTGCACGCACACACATGTATTTGAGTGTAGCCGTCTTTCAAAGATACGTCCAGAGACCCAACTCACACCCGCCCCCTAAAGCAACAGGATATACATCTCGAGGTGATCACAAAATTATATTCTTCCGGCGTTATGATAGGCAAAATAATAGCCGCCCAGAGATTTCCATGCCCCAATCCCCACAACCTGGGAAAATGACACATTCGTAGCAAAAAGGGACTTTGTAAATTCACTTAAAGTCATATCTTGAAATAAGGAGATCATGCTGGATTCTCTGAATGGGCCCCATTGAATCATTTGACTTGTTTAAAGTCATGGTGGGAGCCAGGAGAGTCTAGCAGCCGCAGCAGCAGAAGACAAAATGCAATAGTGTGAGAAGAATTGCATGCATCCTTGCTGGCTCTGAGACAAGGCTGACTTCCTGCAAGGACCGTAGAGGTCACTCCAGGTGCAAAGGACAGCCACAAAGCCAACAGGGATCTCTGCCCTACAACTGCGAGGACTGGACTCTGACACCCATCTGGATGCATTCGAAAATGGTTTCTTCCCAGAGCCTGTGGATAAGAGCCCAACCTGGCTGAAATCTTAACTTTAGCCTTGGGAGACCCTCAACAGAGAACTTAACAAAGCCACCCACACTTGAGAAACGCACAATGGGCACACCTGGGTGGCTCAGTCAATTAGCGTCCGACTTTGGCTCGGGTTGTGATCTCGTGGTTCAAGTTCAAGCCCCACATCCGGCTCTGAAGAGCCCCCGCTTTGACTCTTCTGTCTCCCTCTCTCTCTGCTCCTCCCCTGCTCATGCTGTCTCTCAAAAATAAATAATAAACATTAAAAAAAAAAAAGAAATGCAGAACAGTGAGCTAATGAATGGGTATTGTTTGAAGCTGCTAACTCTGTGGTAATTTGTTACATCAGCAATAGAAAACTAATACGGGTGCATCTCGCCATAATTTTGGCTCTCTGTTGACCTCAGGTGATTTTGCCACTTGCTACATAAAATATGGTCTGTGGACCCGCAGCATAGGCATCTCCTGGGAGTTTGTGAGAAATGTAGAACTTTGGGCCACATGCAGATGTGCTGAATCAGAATCTGTGTTTGGATAAGATGCCCAGGTAATTTGTTGCGAACACAGCTGCTACCTGTCTGTACTCAGAGCTCCGATCAAAATGAGAAACTTATTTCTTTTTTTTTTTTAATTTTTTTTTCAACGTTTTTTATTTATTTTTGGGACAGAGAGAGACAGAGCATGAATGGGGGAGGGGCAGAGAGAGAGAGGGAGACACAGAATCGGAAACAGGCTCCAGGCTCTGAGCCATCAGCCCAGAGCCCGATGCGGGGCTCGAACTCACGGACCGCGAGATCGTGACCTGGCTGAAGTCGGACGCTTAACCGACTGCGCCACCCAGGCGCCCCAGAAACTTATTTCTTACTGATTTCTTATTTCTTACCGATTTCTTAGCTAGCATCATGATGAGAAGTTTCCAAAAAATCACTTAAAATACATCTTCTAGTGACACCACCAAGGAAACAGCACTTTATGTGAGGTTTCTTAATCTTCATCTGTTTGCAGCCTTGTAAATACACGTAATTCTCGTGGTCTGTTTCATTGCTGGCAAATCTTGTGTTAATGCCTCGTTGACAGGAATGTTCCTGGGAACCTGACTTCAGCCCGGATCTTGGCATTTTCAGTTCCAAAGTCGTTTTTGCGTGTGAACCCTAATTCAGGCAGGGCAGGTCAGCAGAGCAGGGATGCCAGGATCAGAAGGTGGAGGGCATTAGACGTTCATGAAACCACCTTAACATCCTCCCTTTCATCATGACAACCTCTGGGCTTCCTGAAGCGTCTCTCTGTCTACTTCCTGCAGCCACTGGAGTGTATGATTCTCTGAATCCAGCCACTCTTTCTTTCGTCACTCAGTGTGTCAGCTCCTTAAACCCGGGGTGATCATTTCTCTTTGACAACTGGTCTGGGGACTTAGTGAGCATGTTAATAACCCATCTGTCTTCACTCTAATCTGGGTTATCTCGTCTTTACAAGACTCTCCATCACTCCCAGCCACCCAGATCCTTGATGTCAGCCACAGCCATATTCTCAGTGCCTATTTTTGTCCCACGCAAGGTGATATCAGCCTAGATTTGTCCACCCTTCGTTTTTGTTTTGTCTGCTCACTACTGCACTGACCAGGCAATTTACCTACGAACTGGTCTTTCGAGCATCCTGCTTGTCAAAGATTAAGCTAACATGCAACTCTGATCTAGCTTTGTAAGAGATCACATATTCCTAAGTACACCTTCCGAGAGGCAAACCCAGATGCATGTAAGAATAACAACAGACTGAAGGTAGCTCAACGTGTAAGTCTAATGACTAATACAAGTAAGTTTGAGATTAATGTGTTGAACGAAAACTCCTACTAATGCATTCAGAGGGGGTGTTCATCAAAACACAACATTCAGGAGCGGCTCAGTCGCTTGAGCATCTGACTCTTGATTTGGCTCAGGTCACGATCCCGGGGTTTGGGATTGAGCTCTGCATTGGGCTCCACGCTGAGCCTGGAGACTGCCTAGGATTCTCTCTTTCCCTTTCTCTCTCTGCCCCTCCCCTGCTTGCTTGCTCTCTTTCTTATTCTCTGTCTCTCTGAAATTAAACATGGGCTCCTGGGTGGCTCCATCGGTTGAGGGTCTGACTTTGGCTCAGGTCCTGATCTCACGTGAGTTCAAGCCCTACATTGGACTGTGCTGTCAGCATGGAGCCTGCTTTGGATCCTCTGTGTCCTCTCTCTCTGCCCCTCCCCTGCTTGTCCTCTCTCTCTTTCTCTCTCTCTCTCTCTCACACACACACACACACACACAAATACATAAACATGTAAAAAATAAGTCAATGAAAATAAATTAGATTAAAAGCCAAAAACCCCCCAACACACAGCATTCAAGGAGTGAAAAGATCAGTTAGGGCATTGGAAAAAGTAGTTATGACACATAACAGATAAAAAAAAAACCTTACATACTGGATATAGAAAGAATGCCTATAAATCAAAACCAAATACACAGAAAACACAACTGAAAGATGGGGCTGAATAGGCACTATGAAAAGACACCATCTAAGTAACCAAGAAGCAGGGGCACCTGGGTGGCTCACTGGGCTGAGTGTCCGAACGGCTCAGGTCATGATCTCATGGTTCATGGGTTCGAGCCCCGCATCTGGCTTTGTGCTTTGGATTCTCTGTGTCCTTCTCTTTCTGTCCCTCCTCTCCCCCTTGTGGTCTCTCTCAAAAAGAAAGAAACATTTAAAAAATTAAATAAACAGCCAAAAAGCATATTTAAAGTGTCCCAAATGTATTAGTCATCAGGAGAATGCATATTGAACCCACAGTATCTTACCACCGTACAACCTCCAGAAGCTGCTCCAATGGAAAACACAGACAATATCGAGTGTTGGTGAGGAAGCCAAGTAACTAGAACTCTTCTCGGTGTGTGCACTTCTTGGTCTGGAAAACTCATGGCACCTGCCAAAGCACGATGGTGTGCTCAGCAATTCCGGTCTTAGAAATGCACACGTGTGTGCACCATCCACACAGAAGAGAGTGCTTTTTAGCAGCGCTGTTCGTAATCCCCTCACACAGGAAGCAAACCGCGTGGTCGTCTGCAATCAGCGGAGTAAGAAAATATTGAAGAACGGGGTACATGAGTGGCTCAGTCGATTGATTATCTGACTCTGGCTCAGGTCATGATCTCACAAGTCATGATCTCGCTGCTGTCAGCGCAGAGCCCCCTTCAGATCCTCTGTCCCCTCTCTCTGCCCCTCCCCTGCTCACACGGTCTCTCTCAAAAATAAATAAAAACTGAAAAAAAGGAAACAAAATATTGAAGAAGTGTTGACCCAGGAAATATCCTTTGGGCTCGGTGTTAAAGAATGAATTGAATTTCATCCCTGAGTTGGTCTGAGTTTGCTTCTACTCATTTTAGTGCCATGCACACTCTTTTTATTTAACCTATGTCTTAGCACCATGAAACTTACCTCTTTATGTTTCTGGTTACTCATCAGTGTATTTCCCACGCCTGACCCAGGGCCCAGCAGAGAACGGATGCCCATAGATGCATAAGTGCCTGTCTGCTAGGAAAAAAAAAAAATCAGATAAAACAACTTTTCAGATGGTGAAAGCATTGCCTGCCATTTTTCCCTTTCAGGTTTATTCAAAAGGTCACTTGCAAACTTTAAAAGGGGATTTAATTACAAGAGACAACGTCTGCTATGTGGTGTCTCAGTCACTTATGTTGGCTTATTGGGTTTGGCTGCTTCGAAAGACAAGTGGATCCTGGAGAATGGGAATTCCAACTTTCTCATCCCCACATGAAAAGGCATTGTGAACTGGTGGTAAGAGGCACCCCAGATAGCTGCGTCCTTGGCTGTCCTCCTCGACCTCGATTTACTTGTCCTAAGAGACAGACTCTTCAGTGAAGGAGCCTCGTGTCTGAAAATTTCTCTTATTCTTCAAAGTCTGGAAAGAAAGCTAGTTCTCTGAAGAGGAGGGGATGATACTGATCACTGGTTCTCAAACAATAATACTGTCATAATAAAGAGCCTTAAGCTGTCTCCTCTAGAGATGTGGAATTCATAACCCCGACATAAAAATGCCATTGTGAAAGAATCCTTGCAAAGAACACTTCTGTTTAATTTGAGGCCTAAAAATGCCCCTTTTTTTTTTTTTTTGAGAAATCCTTGGGTAGAATCTTTATGTTTAATCTGCAGGTATAATGACAAAAAGAGGGAATGATGATTTATATCTTGTCACAGCTGAGCCCTTTTCCCCAGAGTTTTTGGTCTCTCCACTCACTCGTGTTCCTCTGTGATGTGGTCCGGAGGGGATGTGATACCCCACACTCGAGAATGCATTTCAGGACATCACATGCAGGGGAAGACTCTTTGTTATTCGCAGTATCTGCTCCGCGTGGAAAGCTGGCATACGCTTAACCGGGAGCACCTGGAGGAAGCTAAGCCTGGATTCTTGCTGTTTCTGGAATTCTCGGTTTGGCTTCTGATCTTGGGCAAATAGATGAGTCCTTGTGGCCTGGTTACTTCACATGCATGAATAAGATATGTTAGACTAAAGGGTCTGACTCCATTTTTGACATTTTCCTGCTGACAGCTTTCACAGAGAGCTCCTCCCCTTCTGTCCTACCTGAGAACGAGACGGTAAGAATGCCCGTGTGTGCCCTCCTTCGGCTAGGGTGGGAGGTGTAAGGTGTGCAAGCCCCAGGCGGTGTTCAGGAACCCTCACACCATCTCCGTGCCCTAACCATCGTGGAAGGTCAGCTGTCTCTTTTCTATGGGTCCAGAGCCAGTTTGAACCAGCTTGGGAGCCTGCCTTATTGTCCCCCAGAAAGCCTCATGATGGGAGTAATAAATCTTTTCATACATTCTTGACACCTGTCTTGACTTCTTTTTCTTTCATGTTTATTTATTTTTGAGATACATAGAAAGCACGAGTGGGGAAGGGGCAGACAAGGAGGGAGACAGAGGAGGTGAAGCAGGCTCCGAGCTGTCAGCGCAGAGCCCGACGCGGGGCTCGGACTCACAAACCACGAGAGCATGACCTGAGCCGAAGTCAGACGCTGCGCCGTCTGAGTGACCCAGGCGCCCTAACACTTGTCTTGACTTCTAAACCAGCCTACATTCCAGCCCTGAGCAATGCCACAGAAGAGGCCAGTATCATTCTGCAGAACAAGCAGGCCTTCACTCCTCTGAGACGAAAATGCACTCACCCATCCGTATTGGGATAACTTGCGCTTTATAGACTTTCTAATAGTGATGTATTTCATTTACTGCTCCTTCCTTACGTGCCATCTGTATGGGATTTTGAGCCTGAAATGATTCTCTCCCCTGTGAGCTGCCATAGTGTTTGCTTGTCACTCTCTTGAACAACCGGTCATGATCTCCCTTCTGTTACAATTGTGTGTGTATGCCACAGTGCTTTGGGCACAGGGGTTCTTTGCTCTTTGCCTTACACAGTCCATGTTCAATGAGTGTACACATGAAGCCATTTTGAGCCCCAACAGCAAAGGTATAAAGGAAGCACGATGCTGTTCAGTTTGCACTAAGCTTTTATGAGTCTGCACTTAAGGGGGTCAAACAGGCTGTCCCTTGCTGTACCACTGTCTCATAGGTCCAGTGTGTAGGCAAGATCACATGTTTTCTTGCTCACTAATAGGAGACAAAAGAGAAAATGAGCCTTGATATGACATAGCCAAGTGTCTTATGGGAATACAATACTAACCTCTTATGTATGGAACTGTTACTATGCACTGCCCGTTTTTCCAGGCTCATTGCATTTAGTAATTCAGGTGACCGTCTCAACACTATAAAGTGTATGTAATTTTTAACCCCTTTGTACACATCTGTAAAACTGAGGGTCAGTAAAGCTAAGGGGTTGTCAAGGTTATACAGTGGGAAGCTGGGATGCTAGACACATGAACCCAGGGGTTCTCACTCTAGACCCCATGTACATTCTAATTTTTTTAACATTTTATTTATTTTTGAGAGACAGAGATAGAGCGCAAGAAAGGAAAGAACAGAGAGAGATGGAGACACAGAATCCAAAGCAGGCGTCAGCACAGAGCCTGACGCAGGGCTTGAACTCACGAACCGTGAGATAATGACATGAGCCAAAGTCGAACTCTCAGTCAATTGAGCCACCCAGGTGCCCCAGCCTCCATGTACGTTCTTAGTGGCACCTCTGTTCAGCCTTTTATTAGACTCTAAGCTGGCTCCTAATGTTCTCCACTCCTGGAATCCACACCCTCATGTAATTGCCTTGTTCTGTGTGTGGGAAGGACCGGAGACTTGGTTCTAACCCACAGAAGACAGCAGAGGGGATGTGGCGCCACTTCTGTGATGATGTAACAGAAGGATGTAACTTCCGTGTCACTCAGAGCCTCTCTTCTTCGCTTCCTTGAAGAGGAAAGCTGCCATGTGGCAGGTGCCCAGAGGGCAAGAGACGAAGGGCTGTGTTCAGCCAACAGGCAACTGAGGGCCTTCGTCCTGTTGTTCACAAGGATTGAATTCTGCCAACAGCCATATGAGCTTGGAAGTGGATCCTTCCTCACCTGAGCCTCAGATGAGACCACTGCCCTGGCCAGCCCCTCAGTTGCAGCCTTGTGAGGGACCCTAAAGCAGCAGACCCAGTCAAGCCATGCCTGCATTCCTGACCAACAGAAATCACAACATAATAACTGTGCTGGTTTAAGCCCCTAAGAGATGTAGATAAAGCAGGAGGGTTAGTATGTTTAGAAAATAGCATGACTCTCACAGGATTTTATCACGGGTGGCTTTGTTGCCGTCACCTCTTTTTTCCCTCCCTCTCAACTCATCTTAGAGCCGTGCTTTCTAAATGATCCTGATCACGAGAACCACCTGGGAATGCTTTTGAAATGTGCACAATTTCTGCCCTCTGGGACTCAGTTAATTTAGTTAGGAGTCTGGAATTTCAGCAAGGTGCTTGTGGCGTTTTTTGGCACAGGCAGAATTGCAAAGCACTGTTATAGATTTAGGCAGCCTATCTTGACCTTCATTATACTTTGGACTCCTGTACAGTTTGGGACACCTTGTCTGCAGTAGAGCCTTTGGACTGGTTTTGTTTTTTGTTTTTTGTTTTTGTTTTTATAGACGCTATCCAGGTCATGTTAAGATGCAGCCAAAGTTGACTTACAGCACGCTCATCACCGTCAGCAACTGGCAAAGATTCTGTCAGGCATCTGTGCTAGCTTTCCAATGGCGAAGGGGCATAGAGACAACTAATGGTCTAGCAAATATGTACTTTTCTGTAAGACCGACTCCCCAAAAGCACGATTGTCAGCTCATCTTTCAAGTCTACTTGTTAAAGTGATTGATTCGAAAACATTCCAAAAGGTACACATAACCGCACAACATTTGCTAGTAAGATATTTTTGAATATCAAAGTGGAAAAATCAAATATGCCAATGGAGAGGTACCTGGCTGGCTCAGTCAGTAAAGCATGCGACTCTTGATCTCTGGATTGTGAGTTCAAGCCCCACATTGGGTGTAGAGATTACTTAAACAAACAAACAAACAAACACAAACAAAAAACCAAAAGCTTCAGAGAATGGCAGAATTTTTTTTTAACTTTTTAAAAATGTTTATTTACTTTTGAGAGAGAGGGCGGAGGGACAGAGAGAGGGAGACAAAAAACCCCAAGCAGACTCCTGCTGTCAGCCCAGAGCCCAACACAGGGTTCAAACTCAACAAACCGTGAGGTGAGATCATGACCCGAGCCAAAACCAAGAGTCGGACAGTTAACTGACTGAGCCACCCAGTTGCCCCTAGATTAGCAGAATTTTCTGTATGACATCTAGATTTTTCTAGAATGTGGCTGACATATATAAAGAGTATATATCCAGACAGGGTTGACTACATAATTTTAGGAGCCCAGGACAGCATGAAAATATGAGAGCCCATTTTCAAAAATCAGGAAGAAACATGCTGTCAAAGAGATGAGGTGTAAGCTGTTTCGTTTTTTCCACACTCTGCCTCTTGCCTTGTCATGGTGTTTTATATTTGCTCTTTAATGTTGCTGCAAGTAAGGGAAAATTAAAATTTTAAATTATTAGCACGGGTATTACCATTCATCTTTCTATTGTGCAATGTCAGTTTTAAATGCAAATATAAGAGCATTTAACTTCCATACAGAACCACTGAAATTACCCAATTTGTATTTCATAGCTGGTACATGCATATGTATTTTCTCCTCACGAGAAAAGGGGAAACACTGCGCCCACCCAGATCAGCTGATTTGATCTTGCTTCTTTCTGTGTGCACGTCCTACGAATCCTCTCCACCACCGGTATGCTGATGAGGGGCACGGACAGGATAGGAAGGGAATTCTGGGCTGACCTAGCTTTGTCTCTCCTTGCGCGTTATGAATTTTAGCCTGAGTGATTAGGACGGACCACCGGAAAGGCTGTGATAGTTTCCACTGTTGTACTTCTTAGAATGGGAACATACGGGCCCCTGACCCTACTCCTCAGCACAGGCTTCTCCTGTCACGGTTACAAAATGCTGGTTGATCGGAAGATGATTTGTGACAAAATGTAAAGTGTTTTATATGACAGTGCAGATGGACGCTAGGTGAAAGAAGTATGGGTTTCTCTCTTTCGCATCTCTGGTTACTACTCTGAATTTGGAGAATAATGTGTCGGGTAGAGCATGGCATAAATGATGTGCTCATTAAATCATAAGAGAAGCCATATGTTTTGGTTCCTCCTGCTTGAGCCTTTGTCAGGCGATTCTGAAATCAATTCCTACACTTGATCTTGGCCAAAAGGCCGAGAAGCGATTGAAATCAATTCCTAAGTTGGTACCCTGTAGCCTTCCCACCATTCTAACATCTGGGCCACGTTGGATGATGCGTCTCTCTTGACATCTTCTCAAAGTCTTGTGAAAGGAGCAGACACAAACACTGCTCATCTCCCTTTTACCCCTCACCCCTTTCTATCCCACCAGGCGTGACCCGCTTACAGAGCCAAAGAACGGGTTGTTGTTTTTTTTATTTAAACACCATGAAATCTGCTTGGCGGAGTTAAAATATTTTTTCTGACTTATCCAATTGGGTTTCCAAAGACAGACGCAGCATTTAGTACAACTGAACTCATTTTGGAAAACATGAGGACATCCTGAACAAGGCAAGACTGCCAGGGGAGGTCTGAAACCCCCGTGGGAGCTTCCCCTCTGAGCTTTTGTTGACCCAACCGGGACTTTTTGGGGAAATACAAAACAGAAAAAGTAAGAGGCTTAATTCTCCCTGATCGAAATAAAGGATGAGATGTTCTCCTTCCCCTTTCCTTAGAGTGTTAACTTTAGAAAAGTTGTAAGTCCTAGCGGCTCTCTGGGAAATCTAGATCTCTGCCAAATGCAAGGGTTGGCGCCTGACCCCCTGGTTAGAGCAGACCTTGTCCTATGACCTGAGGTGTTAGTTTGCCCCGAAGCGTTTCATGTGAAGTAATGACTGCATTTCTGCCACGCGTGGATGGTTTCTCCTTCAGCTTTCCTGCATATGGCAACAAGTAGGTTCTTAGAAATCTTTACGGGGCTGTAAAAGCAGGCAATGTCCTTTTGCCTGGGTGTGCTCTTGAAGAAGCCTGGTGACCTGTGCTCATAGATGTAGCTACGTGTGCACGAATGTACATGCGCGTGCCTCTTTTTGCACGCGTGGATTTAGGTGTTTGGGAGATGTGACTGTCCCAGTTGTTGAAGCAAGACGATGCGTGGGAAGTGTGCCCGTGTCTGCCTCTGGATGGAGAAACCATCAGCCATCTTCCTTTTCCTTCTGACCTGCCAACACTGAGACTATGGTTTCTCGATGTGATATGTCTTACATCACCCACCCTTCTGGGGGTTCTGCCTGCTTTGGGCCCTTGCACACGGCGGAGACCATGGCACATTTCTTCTGGGACGCTCTCCTCTGCAGGTGCATGCAGCCACCGGGGTTGCATCCAGCAGCAGGAGGCTTTGAGGCTGCCGTGGTGAACAACACACCGCAGTAATGACCACATTAACTCACGTCCTTTGCCTCAGATATTTTCAACCTTTTGACTACCTAATCTAAGCTTCAGAACTTCTCTCTCCTGTACCCTGACGCTTCAGTCGAGTAAATTTGGTGAAGAGCAAACTCATTTTGAGGTTATTATTTGAAAGAACAGTTGACAGTCTTGCAAACAAGGACTCCATTCACAGATTAACCCTCTTTTATTGCCTGTCTTTAAAAAGCCAGGCCATCGTATCCCATTAGCAATTGCTGTTGTTATTTTGCGCCGCTAATAATTAGATTCAGTTCATTAACATGGGTCCCTCAGAGTTTTTTTTTTTTTTTTAAACCATGAATTTTGCATCCACTGATGCATAGGAAAGAAAATGCAAGCCTGAACCGCTCTCAAGCAGGAACCCAGATTTAATCTTCCTTCCTGACTTCCATTTATTGGGGAAGAAAAATTTCCCTTCTCTCCTCTTAGGTTCATTACCTGGGCGTGTGAGAATTAGTATTATGCACTACAAAAGCAAGCACCAGGCGTGTGAGAATTAAAATCACAAAGAAGGATGAACAGGAAAACAGGCACAGAGTATTAATGTCTATGTGCACAGAACGGTAGGGAGCCACGAATGTTTTCATTCAGGGGCTTATATACTCTTTCAACAAAGGTGGATGCCCTTTTGGGCATCAAGAGGTGATAAATTCTGTGAAATGAATAGTAACCCGGGTGGCGGGTTACTAATGCAAGATACAGGCTGTTTTTAGTAAGGTCCTTTTGTGCAAACTCACCGTGGTGTCCACTCCCCTCTGTGGGGATAAGAAAGTCTGCTCTCTCCCCGGGAGGCAGGTGTGGTGAACATCCTCTGAGAGCCATATACACCCTGCTTTTAGGAAAACAGTGGGTGGCAGATAACTCTTCCTTTGTTTGTTAATTCTAAATAGCCTGTAGCTCAAAAGGACTGTCAAACCAAAGTGGTGTAGCTACATATTCTGATCCCTGTCCTATCTTGTCCACATAGTTGGAAGTTGTTCAGTATGTTTTTATTCTTTTCACATACATAGTTAGTTTTTTAAATAAAGTTTAATGTTAATCAGAGCTTCCCCCTATGAGAATCTCCAACTGATCCCCCTCTGTGTATTGAAAAGACTATCTTTCCCCCACCTGAACTACAATGACAGTTTTGCCCTAAGTCAAGTGTGAGCCTCTTTCTGGACTCTGTTCGGTTCTGTCTGTCGCCAAGCCATGACCACACCATGTTAACGAGGAGCTTTCTGTTGAAAGAATGAAGATCAAATGTACCACGTCCAGCTCAAATACGAAAATAGAACTTGAACCATTCCAGAAGTCAAACCTCCGCCTCGGTGGCAGCTGACCTGGAATGGTCAGGACCTGGTCCGTGTCTACCAGTAGCCCTAATCCTTCCCCTTGTTTGCAACTCCCAACCAACCCGAGAAAGACAAATACGCTCCCCAAACCAATCCCCTAAGATATCCTGCTTCTACTGAGGCTCCCTCCAGCTCCCTCATACCAACAACCTCCAATCAAAGCATACCTGAAGCCTTCCCTGCATCCACTGTAAAGCTGTCCCACCTTTCCTACCTGCCTTTTGAGTCTCAGCCAAATGCAGATATTGGTGCCTGACTCCTTTTTGTTACAGCAGCCCCTGAATTAAGCGTCTCGGCTTGTTCTCATTTAGAGCGAGCTATGTCTTTCTTTCCATACTTCTGAGTCCCAGAATGTGGTAGCGTAGGTCTTCTAACTTTACTCTTCTTCAAGAATGTCTGGGCTCTGCTAGGTCCTTTGACTTGCCATATAAATTTTACAACTAGCTTCTCACTTTTCACAAAGGTCTGCTTGGTGGTCGTTGTTGTTGTTGCTGTTGTCGGGGCTTTTTGTTTTTCTTTTGATTGGGTTTGGATCCAATTTGTAGACCAGTTCAGTGACAGGACACATCTTGGTAACGCTGAGTCTTCCCATCCATGCAAGAGTTTCAAACGGTGCTTTCGTTCTTCAGACCAAAGCGTTGAACTACTGTCTGCAGCACGTGGAGCCCTTAAATAACAGGCTCGTGCTGGGCCAATGAGTGGACACCACCTTCAGGGCAAGCACTCCTCCAGTGTAACTCACCTCAGGGGCTTGTCTTTCATGGTACCTGATTCTTAATCACCAGCACAGATGTGCTTAAAAAAAAAAAGAATAAAAAAAGTTTACATTGTATCTGCCATTTTCTAGTTTCTATACTGGGAGGAGTTGCTGAGTTGGCCATAAAGTTGGAAATGGAGACTTTGAGGTTTAATAAGTGTTCTTTAATTCATGTTCCCAAGGTTTATAATCAATGAGGTAACAGTACACCACGTAGTTACTGGATTGTTCCCCTCCAATGCCTCTTCTTTCTTTACTACTAGAGCCTTAAATGGAAAGACATGGTTGTATTCAAAATTAAGGAAGGATATTTACAAAACTGAGGAAAAATTAATGCCAGAATTTTCTTCTCAGAGGAGGTTTGCTTGTATTTAAATGTCCTAATGTATATAAGAAAAAAATCATTTTATCTTACCTGTGTAACTAGAGGTAAGCCAAAAAGATTTCATAAAATTATTCTTGTAGAAAAGGCTATATACGTCTCTAACAAATTGAAATTTATAGAGCCTAGTGACTTTAAAATTACACTGCAAACACATAGAGATACACATAAGTTATTTTTAATTTAATGTTTTACAAAAATTTAGCAGCATTATTCTTTGTAGACAAAGATATCTTTATAGCTCACTGATTCCCTCTCTGTGTTCCAGTAATGGTGGTGATTAATCCGATAGCTCAGAACATTACATCTTCAATGAGTAATATCAGTGTTATAAATCATATTTTCATATTTTTATTTTCCATTCACTAGCTCTCCAGATATTTCTGGCTTAGAATAAGTTCTTTCTCTGTGTTTCTTACAGCTTCTCTGTTAACTGTATGCCATGGTTGGTAAACCCAGAAAAACGCCGGGAAAGCTCATTTCTCCTGCGTTGGCATGATTAGCAATGTGGACATAGAAGCCTTCTGTCATTCTGTTCCCTTCCTTGTTCCTTCCTTCCTTTTCTGTCCCTCCCTTGCTTCCATCATCAGAACATGAGGCCATGCACTGAGTAGCTCTAAGTCCCTTGTGGTTTGGGTACCATGTTAAGTCGCCTGATGCTCCCACCCAGCTTTGTCAAGGCTGGTTCATTCTGCCTCGTTTGTGGGTGAAACCTACATGCAAATCTTGTGGAGCCGCCATGATCTCTGTTTAATTGCCTCTAAACTGGTCTTGTTTTATGAGTGCACAACGGGCACAAAGAAGTCCTTGCTGTGACGTGCACCAGCAAGACCCCCACACTCCAGTGAGTACGAACACAGCAGTGCACATTTTGTGCATTTGTGCACACGGCGCATAGTATGTGCTCAGACAAATATCTGTGTAACAGGTGGAGGTCGTGTTGAGGATCTCAGATCGTCACATGAGTAAATATTTTCCTCCCAATTTGAGGAAAGAGGGGACACTTATCCACACCCTGTGTGTCCTTCCAATGGTGGGTGTGGATATTGCAGGTACTCTAGCCTTTCCCTTACTCCTGCCGTGCCCCCCCACCCCCCAAGGGAGATGGAATGCTTTGTCTGGCTTGTAAGGGGCTCGTTCCCAGTAGCTGCATCTTTTGCCCTTCCTTCTGGGCGTCAGCAGCCTATGGGCACTATGGTCAGTCTTGTCTGTTTTCCATATTGTGGGTGCTAAGTTGGCAGTCTTCAGGGAAGCCTACTTCCATCCAGTTCTGGCTGGAATGGAACACAGGAGCCTCGATTTTGGGGTCGGTGCGAAGGCTGACGAAGTGGACATTTTGGTCTCCATAAACCGTTTTGGCTTGTTTTCCTAATTACTTCAGACTCTCGATAGGCCAGAGGGATGCTATTAATTGGGCTCCTGGATACTCAACGAGGTGCTCAGGTTTTATGACATTTCTTTAGGATCTTCTAATGGGTACGTGGTAAGCAGAACAGCAGTGAGGTTGTCACCCACGAAACGACTACAGTGTCTGTGTGTACCTCCTGTGTTGTGCAAGAGGACTGGGTGTTCCTTATATCCCGGTGCTCATAACGTAAAGGGTATCCAACAAAACAATTCCCGATGCTAATGCCGGACACGAAGCTCTCGTCTGTGTCTCATTTGGAATGTTCTTTGTTTTCTTTTTTCTTCTAGGTAGCATGGTCCACCAAATGGTAACCTCGATGCCGCTTTCTTTGTTTCTTTTCATTTTGCTACATTTATTCTGCATGAGTCACATCTCTAAGATTTAATAAGCCTTAGAATTAAGAGTAAATGATATCAGCCTTCATGAGTGACATGAAGCATTGTGTACGTCAGTCATAATGTCAGTTATCTAAATAGGACATGACACTCCAATTATGTGTACACAGAGGGTCATAGGCCAGTAGCTCAGGATGAAAACACAATTTCTTTAATAGAATCGGATGTGATTATGAATAAATTCTAAAGTCTGCAGCTCTGTGCTGTTTGGAGTGAAGTAACTTTTTGGAACTGGTTTAAATCAGGCAAGTATGAGTTCAAAAATATCAACTTGTTATAACTCTGGGATGTTTACTATTAGATTAATAATGCTATGAGTGTTGATGAGATTTACAGAAGTTAAATATTACAGGATTTGAATTCTCTTAATACCTGAGACTTAACTGACCTTCTTATTACAATTCCTGAAAATAATTTGCAAAGACTTACTTACAGAGCAAGAAGTTAATTGCTTCTTCTCTTTTGAGAACCTGTGTTCTGTGTATTTCTCCCCATGTATGTTCTTCAAGTTGCATGCACTTTAATAGAAACATGATAGGACTTCCGTGACTTGAAACGACCTTGTGAGTCAAAACGGAAAATAGGATACTGACGTGTGATCACCTCCACTCTCCAAATCACATGTATGAAAATAAATTCTTGGAACCTGAACTCTAAGTGGAACCCTTACGGAAGGCTCTCAAATCCCCACTAATGATTAGATGCAGTGCTCACAGGGATCCAAAAGAAAACGCTGATTTTGGTTTTATTGGGATTTCATGTTTTTTAATGTTTTATTTATTTTAGAGAGAGAGAGACAGACCGTGAGCAGGGGAGGGGCAGAGAGAGAGGGAGACATAGAATCTGAAGCAGGTTCCAGGCTCCGAGCTGTCAGCACAGAGCCCCACGCGGGGCTCAAACCCACGAACCACGAGATCATGACCTGGGCCAAAGTTGGATGCTCAACTGACTGAGCCACCCAGGCACCTCCATCATTGGGATTTCATTTTTAACTTTTGTTTTAACTTTCCAGCCACATCTGACTTAAAATAACGTATAATGAATGTGTAACTACTCAGATCACATTTAACTGCAACAGAAGTGAAGCAAAATCTGGAGGACGGTGGACAGTCCATTGCTAATCCAGGGCATGGGTAGTTTAGATACACATCATTTGCCTTGAGAAAATAACGTGGCTTTCTTATTTTCAGTAAATAGTGTCTGGCATTTGTCATGAGAGTCGCTCTTCTCAGAGAATTATTGGCAAACTCACGTCAATTATCTATCATGTATCTGTATATCCATCCATCTATCCATTCAGCTATGAATGTCTATCATCATTTATTTTCAGAGAGACAGAGAGAGTGAGCAGGGGAGGGGCAGAGAGAGGGAGAGAGAGGAAGAGAGAGAGAGAATCACAAGCAGGCTCTGTGCTGAGAGTGCAGGGCTCGAACTCACAAAACGTGAGATCATGAGCTGAGCCAAAACCAAGAGTCAGATGCTTAACCTACCGAGCCACCCAGGCTCCCCGAATGTCTATCATCTTTAATAATAAAAAGTATTAGGCACTGTTGACATGTTCTTTGTACGTGTTCCCCACTCATTCCCATCCCGCTTTCCCCCCAGAAAACTCTTGATCCCAAATTTGATATTTAGTCTTCATTATTTGTCTTTACAATGTCACTGGTGGTGATGTCTTCAGAAATAATATGTTGACTGATTCAACATATTTTTTTAAATTTTTAAACAATAAAAAAATTTAAACTTCACATAAACGGTATCATATTGTACATATCCTTCTCATACTTATGATCTCCACCCCCTGCTTGCTAGAGATTTTTGCATGTTGATCTGCCTCTAGTTGATTCATTTGAACTGCTAGGCAGTCCTTTCATTGCTTGAATATCCAACAGATGACCTTATTTTTCTAACTGATGGAAAATTAAGTTGTGATCACTTTTCTGCTGTTCTAGGAAATGCCTGAAGAGATCTGCCTATACATGTCATTTTGAACACAGATACAGGGGGCTCCCTGGAATGTGCCATTAAGGATGCAATTGCTGGCTCGAGGGGCAGACACATCATTGTATTGCTCTACAATGCAGAGTTTGAACCAACTTCTAACAATTGATATTGGCAGATGTTTTAACAAAATTTTTTTAATGTTTATTTTTGAGAGAGAGAGAGAGGGAAAGATGAGGGGGTGGAGAGAGAGAGAGAGAGAGAGAGAGAATGAGTGGGGGGAAGGGCAGAGAGAGAGGGAGACACAGAATCCACAGTAGTCTCCTGGCTCTGAGCTGTGAGCACAGAGCCCAACAGCGGGCTTGAACCCCATGAACCGTAAGATCATGACCTGAGCTGAAGTCGGACGTTTAACCAACTGAACCCCCCAGGCGCCCCTGGCCAACTTTTTAATATTTGTTGATCTTTTTGTTAGGAAATAATACCTCATTGCTGTTTTGATTTCATTCGTCTGATGACTGGTGTACTCAAATATCTTTTCATATGTTTATTAGCATTTAAATACCCTTTTCTGAGAATTTCCTGTTTATGTTCTTTGCCAGTTTATCTTCTTCAGTTTTTGTTTTTTTATTGACCCTTACACACATATGCAAATAAATACACATATTATTCATACAAAATACATTATATATGTTTATATAATAGGTGTCCTATAATATATATCTTTATTATATATTATGGATATAAGGCTTTCGTCAGTTTTGTGCACAAAAAAGCAATGTCAACTATGGTTTCTGTGATTTATTATTGGCTATTAAAGTTAAGGCTGCAGAATTTATTTTATAATATTGAGGTTATCAACGTATCAGTCATTTCCTTCTTGATTTGTATTCTTTGTCCCCGCTAAGAAAACTTTTACTACTTGAAGTCAGGACGACATTTTTAATATATTCGCTCGTAGAAGTTTTAAAGTATTGTTTTTTTTTTCACATTCTAGTATGGTAGATGATATTTCCTTTCGAAACAGCACTCCATCAAAACCATCTGGCTTCTAAAGTATTTAATAGTCATCCAGTCAGATAATTAGTATGCAATATGTGTCATCAGAGCTGACGAATGGAAAATAAAATGTACATACCGGGCTCAGGCTTAATCGCTAATAAAAGTGAAGATAATCAGTGTAAGTGTAAAGTATCATTAACAACCTGAACAGGAGCACGCAGAGATGTGAAACAAAGCCTCATACAAGGAAAGCATTTTGATATCAGCCACTTGCCATTATGCAAGCAATTAGCTCTCCACAGCAGTGAGCTGGGAGGGAGGAAAAGCTTCCAGCTAATTCCACATGCAAATCCCTCCTGTTTAAGGGTTTAGGACGTTTATGCTGAAGCCTAGCTGGGACCTTTCTTAAATCACTTTTCTCTAATTCCAACAAAAATTACCATGTGGTGACGTGCCTTGCTTCCCAGACACATGGTAGGTAGCCGAGGTGTGCCGAGCTAAACAAGCTCCGGTGACTAAGCTTGGTGTCTTTCTCATGGCTGTCCTGTACGCTGACATTTTGTTTCGTAAATTATTCCGTATCATTCTGAATCAATTTGCCAGGGTCTGATCGATGCCGGGTAAATAGATAAAGATTGTATTTTGGAGCCAGTTCAGACTGTATTGATCTGAGAGCAGAGGTGGTCGTATTAATCAATGGAGGCCCTACTCTCATTTGACATCCCAATCACTGGATGGAACCAGATAGAAATGCCCTGTGTTTAAGGAACACTCTCGTTAGTTTACTTGTCAGCCAATTCTTAGGATGGTTGTGGGAGACCCGCATTACCCCATACGTACGTACATATACATATACATACACATATATTTATATTATGTGTATAATATTATATATATATTATATATATAATATATATTTTTATATATTTATATATGTATATATAATGTTTGTATATATAAATATATATGTACGTATGTATAATATATTATATATATATAATTTTTAAATTCAGTCATTGCAGATATTTGTTGCATTGGCTCAAGATGTTTCTGCAAGGTGATGGTATCCAACTGGGAGAGCATGGGGCAGTAGTAATTGGGGGTGAAGAAACTTTCTACAGCATACAACTCAGGTCACATTCCCCACAGGCAGACCCTGGGCGAGGATTCTTGGGGTCCAGGGAGGGAAAGCTGGGAAAGGAATGAGAAGGCAGGACAGGAAGGAAGAGAGGACCCAGAGGTTGTGATTTCTGCAAAATCCCAGCCTCAGCCTGCTTTCTGGAGGGCTCTGGAACAGAAACTATGCCTTAGAGATTTTGTCTGAAGGTCTGGGAGCTGGGCATTCGTCTTTACCCCCTAGGCAAGCACTGATTTTCCCCTGAGGAAAGTACTGGAGGAAAACACCCCAAAGGGCAGTGGTGGTCATGCAGAACTGGCAAGAGAATGTGCTGGAACAGTGCAGCGCCCCCACGATGTGGGCTAGAGTGGACATGCAGTATTTGTTGAACTGAAAATCTGTTTGCCTATAGACAATGCAGGGATTGCGTCTGTGGCAAGTTAAAGACCTCAAAAAAGAAACCAAAGGAGGAAGGATGATGAAGGGAAGGAAGCAACCAGGGAGGGAAGCAAGGAAGGGAGGGAGGATGAAAGGGAAGGAAGAAGGGAAGAAATCCATGTCATCTCAAGTATTTCTTACAAGGAAAATAATATTATCGTTGATGGTTTTCTCAGCAATCAGCCTTGAAGAAAATTGCCTAATCACAGAATGTCCTTGTAGAAACGGATTCCGTCAGCCACATGCAGCTGATCGAATCTGCAGTTTGTAGGAGGGAAATTGGTTGATCAGAATAGACAGAGGGGGGACTTAATTTGGGGAAAATTATTGAGGAGATTTATGTAGTGGCAGAAATGGTTATAACTTGGAAAGCAGCCAGAAAAAGCTGGATCAGAGGGATTATAATGTAATCAATACTCCAGTGAACAGATTGCCTGAGAAGAAAACCAACGTTCTGTGAAGCGTGGCCCAAAAGCAATGACAGCCTTTCGATTTGAAAAGAATTCAGAGCTGCACTATTTTCCCTGATAAAAAGTTTTAACAAACGATTATTTAGTCACATATTTGGATGGATTTTTTTTTTTTTTTACCTCGGTGCTCTTTTTTTTTTTTTTCTTATTATAGAACAGAAACTGTTCCATCAGTGAGATACAAGTGCTGTTTTATTTTTCTGAAGTCTGTTCCTTCCTCATCAATATTTGACACTGAAGGACAGGAGGTCACAAATTACAGCTCGTGGGCCAAATCCTGTCTACCACCTGCTTTTGTAAATAAAGTTTTATTGGAACAGAGCAATGGCCGTGCTTTATGTATTGTCTCTGGTGCTGAAAGAGTGGAGATGTGTAGTTGCATCGGAGACCACATGGCCCAAAAGCCTGAAATATTTACTGTCTGGTCCTTCATAGAAGAAGTTTCCTGGCCCCTGCATTGGGGTATGGGGGATTTCCAAAGCACGCAACACCTCTTTCCTTCCCCAACTGTGTTTTTCAAATCCCAGGAGAGTGAGAAACGTCAGAGTTGATGTCAAGGAAAACAACATGTTCTATTTTTCAATCTTTTCCTGAAAAGCCTCCAAATTTATAGTGAAAAAAGACAGGAAGGAAACATAGCCAACTCTAAGCAGTGTTTTTATCTCTAAGTAATAAAGTCATAGATGAATTTTATTTTATTCTTCATACACACATATATATTTGCCTTCATGTTAACAATAAACATGCAAGTATACCTTCTGTAATAGAAAAAAAAATTAAAGTTTATTTTAATTTCAGTACAGTTAACTTACGGTGTTGTATTAGTTTCAGATGTAAGGAAACAAAATGTGATTTTAGATGTGTATTCTTGTTTTTTGAGAGAGAGAGAGACAGAGTGCAAGCGGGAAAAGGGCAGAGAGAGAGGGAGACACAGAATCGGAAGCAGGCTCCAGGCTCTGAGCTGTCAGCACAGAGTCCTACGTGGGGCTCGAACCCATGAACCGTGAGATTATAACTCAAGCTGAAGTTGGACACTTAACTGACTGAACCACCCACTGTCCCAGAACACAAAACATTTTTTAGCCAAGCTACAAAGCTGTAAACCTCTGGGGGAATCAGGAGGTGGTGGGTTTCGGTCTTGAACACACATCCACACCGAGTGAGCATTTGCAGTGTTAAGACCATTTTACCTACCCTCTCAAAGCCTGAAGTGATATTGGGATTTATAATAAATACCTATTTGGTCAAGGTTTCTGGCCTAGAGTGCCTGAAAGCCTTGGAATTTCCTGTAAAGAGAGCTACAAATGTGTCTTTTGTGATGGTTATGAAGGGGCTTTCGGAAGGCACCTCTGGAAGGGGGCTGGTTGCCAGGGAAACCAAAAGTGATGAGAAGGACAGAACTTTCAGTCCCACCCCCTGACCTCTGGTGGGGGGGGGGGGGCGAGGGGCTGGAGGTTGAGTGGGTTGCCAGCTGCCAATGATTTAAGCAATCATGCTGGGTGAAAGGACAGGGTTTGGAGAGCTTGTGCGTTGGTGAACACGTGGAGATCTGGTGCGGCTGGAGCACCTGGAGAGACCCTGGAAGGTCTACACCCTTTCCCCACACCAGGTCCTGTGTGTCTTCTCCATCTGGCCGTTCCTGAGTTATACCCTTCCGTAATAAGCCGGTGATCCATTGAGAAACGTTTCTCTGAGTTGTGTGAGCTGCTCTAGCCGATTAATAGAAACCAAGGAGGTTGGCGTGGGATCCTCCGTCAGAAGCACAGGTAACGGTGTGAACTTGGCATCTGAAGTCTCAGTTGGGGGGGGGGGGAGAGGGGCGGGGAGGGCTGTCTCCTAGGACGGAGCCCTGACCCTTGGCATCTGACTCTCCTTCCAGGTAGATTGAGTTGAATTGTTGGACACACAGCTGGTGTCCGAGAATTGGGTTGGTTCCTGGGGAAGAAAACCCCACACGTTGGACTCAGTGACCAGAACTTTAGATGATGTTACTTTTCTGGATTAAATGTTCCTGTTCTTACTTCCAAAGACGTTAATTTTCCCAGTAAAGCTGTATTTGACAGGGAGTTGGGGTCAAAACTGACTTTAATGCTCCTGGTCTTTTCAGCGTTTCGCCTATAAAAATTATTGAGTCCTAAGTACATTTGAAACATGAAGTGTGTACCAATAAATGATGCATTGCCAATAGCAAGAGTACAACAACGTGCTCCTGTTGGAGCACTATGTATTGGTAAAGATTCGTGTTTCCACATAAATATGCTCATGAATAATAAATCATAGAGTAATTGAAACAATTTCATGGTGACAATCTCCATTAGAAATGTATCTATTAGATGAGTATTCATATTCATAAATAAATAATTGCACGTTTTAAACAGACATTTGATTGTGGGGCATACTTTCACAAGCGCCTAAATTCAGTCAGGTGTTTGCCTCATGGACTTAAAATACAGTTAATACAAATATTTTCTAGAACAGCTCTTCCAAAATTCTCTTCTGTTCAAGGCTGGCTCTTGTGAGATAAACTCATGTGTCCTTTAGCAAACAACTAAACACATTGGAAAATGGTGTCCATCTGACTTGTTTTTGTACCACAGGACTTTTCAGAGCCATTACCAGGTTGTTTTTTGTGAATATTCAGGAGAGGGTGGTAGCACACAGCTTTTTTTTTTTAAGGTTTATTTATTTTGAGAGAGTACACGCACGAGAGGAGAAGGGGCAGAGAAGGGGAGAGACAACCCCAAGCAGGCTCTGGGCTGTTAGCACAGAGCCTGACACTGGGCTTGAACTCACAAAGTGACATCACGGCCTAAGCTGAAATCAAGATGCTTGATCAACGAGCCATCCAGGCGCCCGGCATACAACTTTTTCAGGGGATGCTGTTTGGCAAAAGATCTTTGGTTGTTGCCAGAGGAGAGGAGTATAGTGTGTGTGCTACTCCAGTGGGTAGGGGCTACGCATACTGCTAAATATCCTGCAGTGCCCAGCATAGCCCTCTGGACAAAGAGCGATCCAGGGGCAAATTACAGTGGTGCCGAGGTCTAGAAACCCTGACTTGAGCAGGCAGGGGATTTGCAAAAGCTCTGGGTTTGTCTTATGCTCCTATTATATACTATAGCTTGGAGGCATTTCACACAGCCCAGGGACTGAAGAAGTGTTGGGTGGGGTGGCTTTGGGGCTGGTAAGTCAAGTCCAGGAGTATCCCTGTCTTTGTGATGAACCAGTGATTTGTTGAGGCAGGTGTGTTTGAGAGTTGGAAGAGGTAACATTTGACAACTGCCTGGAGTCAGGCATTTCTGGGAACATCTGGTCTACCAGGCCAGGTAAGCCCAACATGAATCTCTTGGGTTGAACGAAAAGACTCCTGGTTAACAAACATGCTCTAAGTACAGAAGGTGTCTAGAAAAAGCACTCACCTTATTCATGTTGATTGTAGGAGAGATGCACCATTCCGAGTGATTCATATCCAGAAGTAGTTGTCAGGTCAAGGACATGAGTATCATATTTAGAAGGAGACAGTATCTGGATGGTATTAGATGTCCCAAGGGAAGGTAATAAAGCTTATGAAGGCTAAAGAAAGGAATGTTCAAGTTTATTGGATATTTTTTTTCTATTCTTTTTCTACTGGGTATTTTGTTTTATATTTCAGTGACTGAGATATAAAAAGGACCATGTCACTGAAGCAGGAAATGAGCTGGGGATCAAGCAAAGTAGCATGGGGATCTTGTGACTGACCATGTTTTACACCGTGATAGGAAGCCCCTTCTTCCACCTCCCCGCTTCTCCGGGCTGCGGTCCATCGCACAGTGTAGATCTCAGTTGTGCTCTGCCCTGTAGGTGGTTCCTGGCAGTCAGCAGGAGACATTGGTGGGGAACCATGAACGGGACATGCTAGTGCCCATGTCTGGCATCGGTAGGGGATCATACCTGCAGCACATTGCTGGCAGGACGGATTTGTTTTCGGATTTACATGAGATGATCATCCTGAATTTCTAGCAAGGCCGAGAAAGTCTGAATAGTTAACTGGGATGGCCAGGGTGAACGAGCAAATTGAATTAAATCACATACGGTTCAAATGGAAGAACAAACTGGAGAGAAACGAAAGCTGGGGACACAGAGCTTTAGAAAATGTCTCAGTTGCTAAGAGGGAATAGTAGCTTGTTATCTGGCAGGATATGCTCAAATAAAATCAAATGTAGTTTGTGATAATATAGTTGTTACTAAGTGTAAATGTAAGCAGTAGGGATTGTTAGTAAAAAGAGTATGCGTGCTGTTCCTTTCTCCTATGGCACATCCTCTGGTCTGTCCTTCCCATCATCCCATGCGTGTTAATTGAACACCTGCTGTATTCTGGATACTGTGTTTGGATTTGGGAGCATAAAAATGAATGAAGCACATTCCCTACCCTCGGGAGTTCGCAGTACATAGTGAAAGACAGACATATGTAGTGAGGGGCAACATACTCATGGTCATTTTGTCATGGTGGACCCTGCTTTGATGGTCAGAGACGCGATGATTTTTCATTACATTGGGGGAGTGAATTCCACAATTCACTGAATTCACTCAGTAGTAATTTCTCTGACAGCGGAGGTTGCTATAAATATTCTATTCAAAGGAAATCAAGAAAGCCTATTCTCTCTGCACTGTAATTTCCAATGCGGGGGAAGGCAGTCTTTGAAAAAGATCTAAATTGTTGGTAGTCGCCATTATTTTGGACCCTGTGGTCCCCTGCAAAGCCACTTGCCTTCCAAAGGACCCCCCAAGGAAAATGGTGGGTTCCATGACCCGTTGGTGGTCACACAGCACTCGTCCGGTTACGTGGGTTAGTTATATTCCTCCACATGGGAGCAGACTGTGCTCACGATTTCATCTTCCCCCCAATTCGAAGGTGAAGAAATAGATGAACTCAAATGACTTTTCAAAGTCAAAAAGTCAATGCCATCTGCAGGTAAAGAGCTTAACTAAATCCCAAGATTTCAGGCTTCTGTGTGGAATCCCTGAGGTGTGTTATCTCACTCACCACACACAGCGCTAGAATTTGCTAATTATTGATTTCACGCTAAACAGAAAAAAAAAAAGAGAAGTTGTATTTCATATGAATACAACGTTTCCAGGAAATCCATAGCCTATTGTGTGGAATTTATAGGAAAGTGATTGAATTTCCATACCTAGTGTGCTAAGAGGAATGGGGTTCATGGATAGGTAAAAGGTTAGGTCAACTGAAGTAAGGAGAGGAAGTGAGTTTCTGTCACCTTTCTGTACCCTCCAAGCATTAGGTCAGGGAGATACTGGGAATGTTGTTCGGGAGAGACTGGGGAGAATAATCCATCTTGGAATGATGCCTATAATCTAGAAAAGAAAGGGAGTTTGTGTTCATCCAGCAAATCCATCTGCATCGTTTTTTGGTAAATGACATCATCAGCTGGATTCAGAAATAGGACAACTAAAGACACTTCTCGATGTATTTATCAATAATTCCAGGTAAGCGTCTGGTTAATCCTCTGACTCTTGATCTCAGCTCAGGTCTCAGGGTCATGAGTTCAAACCCCACATTGGGCTCCATGCTAGGCATGAAGCCTACTTAAAATAAAAATAATCACAATAACAATAATAAAAATAATAATTCCAAGTTCAAGGTATGTGGAACCTGACTCAACTATTTCTTGACACATCTGGTATCCATATATTGGATTTTCTTTCTCAAATGCAAATTATCTGAATTAAAAAAAAAGGTTATAAGCTATTTTGGAGAAAATTATTTTAAAAACTTTGGTTCATAACTAAACACTACAAATAGTTTTTCCCCCACACTTTGATGGCATTTGTAAAAGTCACATTTAGTTCATTCACAGGCAAATCTTATTTACTTCATATTCTACCTAACATACTCTGGGTTTGAACCATAGAGCAGGGCTGTGGAGATCACTTGCTCATGTCTCCATTTGGGGACTGCTAATTCTGTACCCTTGTTCCACGTTTCTTCCCCAAGTCCTGCCCTACTTAATAACTACTTCCTATGGGAGAATTGCCTGGCCATTGGGCAGGATTACTGTGTTCTAGAATTTGCAGACCAGTACAGGCTTGTCCCCTTTCTATCTCCTTCTGGTAAGCACACAGGCTGCATTTCTCATGCACCTTGGTTTGGTGGGAGGGCTTGGCCCTCTTCAAATCCAGGGGCACTGTTAGCAGTGCCAGTCGTCTTTCATTTAGCCTTTACTAGAAAGTTGGGGCTTTGTTACATTCTCTGACACTGCAGGAGTGTATGAACAGAGCTAAGGTATTTCCTAGGGCATTTTTTGGAAGGATTATGAGGAACCTCCTCATTTTTCATCCAAAAAGACCAGTTATCATCATTCAGTTAATCAACAGTCCATTAGAATAGGGAATTGTATAAAATGATGTATGTATACTTTGAACAGCATGGGTAAATAAATATATACATATTTCCAACTCCTAGTGCAGGAAAATGACCTAAGTTTTTATTTATTTTATTTTTATTTTTTTAATGTTTATTTATTTTTGAAGGAGAGAAACAGAGCATGAGCGGGGGGAGGAGCAGAGAGAGGGGGAGACACAAAATCCAAAGCAGGGTCCAGGCTCCGAGCTGGCAGCACAGAGCCGGACGTGGGGCTTGAACTCACAAACTGTGAGATCATGACCTGAGCCGAAGTCACATGCTTAATCGACTGAGCCACCCAGGCGCCCCAAAATGACCTAAGTTTTTAAATTCTACATTTTGTAGAGCATCTCATGATCTCTAGTCTTCATATTATATATTTATATACACAGATTCACCTAAATTAGAGGCTGGCCAGTTTGGCACAAGAATTTTGGCACGCTAGCAAATTCACAGAACGTTTGACAGAAGGAGTGGGCTCTCTGTTGATTAGTTTGACCAGATGATTACATGGAGGTCTTTTTAGGGAATTTTAGAAGAGAGAGAGGGAGAGGGAGAGCACTAGCAGGGGAGGGGCAGAGAGAGAGAGAGAGACTGAGGATGCAAAGCGGGCTCCACGCTGTCAGCACAGAGCCCGACGCAGGACTCCAACTCATGAACCACGAGATCATGACCCGAGCCAAAGTCAGAAACTGAACTGACTGAGCCCCCCAGGCGCCCTGAGATCTTCGCAACCTTTAATTAATATTCATTCTTTGATTGGATCCTGGGCAGCTGTTACAATAAGTTTGTTGCAGGTATGGATTTAGAACGAGATGCCCGATTTCGTTCTATTATCATATATCCGGTTTTTACTCCCAAATTGTCCGATCAGGTTTCCCAGGCAGCAAGTATCGCAGATGTTGAGCAAACACTGGTAGGTATTATAGGGGAATACTGTTTCTGTCCATCTGTTCCCTGAAAGAAAAGAGAGAAAAAAATCACGCTCAAGTGCAAAAAGGATGACCCAGGCTTGTAAATTGTACATTTTGTGCAACGTTTCCTGAGTCCTAGTCCTGAGGAAACAGACCTAAATGCACAAATAGTTACAAGAGAAGAGAAGGATTTCTTCGAAGTTCTCCTTGGGTGTATTGCTTGGGCTAGATTGAATACAGATTCCCTGGCTGGATCCAAGCCACACATGGGAGGGAAAATAGGGGGTGCTGATAATACCTTCTCATTTCACCCAGCTCAGATCTACTTGTTAATTGAGTGGAGAATGCATCATTGAATGGCAATAAATTATCAGATTACATAATTGCAAGGACCGAAAAGAATCTGGCTTCACCAGAGTTTTAGCAATGATAGATACTTCATAGTTCCAAGCCCTGGTGATAATTATTAGTTGAGAAATCAGATAATCCTGGCATTAAAAACTGTGATTCATGATTTTCACCGTGATCACGAGGCTGCTCTAATAAACACATGACTTAAATTTGCTTCTCCTCCTCTGTAAGAATAGATCATGGAAAATTTTTCTGTCTATTATCTGCCCTCTCCGGGATCATTTTCAGTAGCTCTCTGGTATTTTGTTGTGTAAATTGTACTGTAATTTGTTTCACCAACCCTATTAAATATTTAGACTGTTTCTGAACTTTTCTCCTTTAAACAAAAAGGGGCTAAATATGTTTGTACATGTGTTTGCACATTTGTCCAGTGATCCTCCCGGGATAAATTCATCAGGTGAAATTGGAGAATGGATAGGCATGTACATTTAAGATTTTGATAATGTATTTCCAACGGTTCTTCTGTGCATCTGTTGACATCGTACAGTGATATTAGGTAGTACTAATTTTTTTCATCTTTGTCAATCAAATTGTTGAAAAAAAATGTATTTTTTGGTCCAGGTGCATGAGGAAACTACTTTTTAAATATTTTTTTTTAATCTTTAATTTTGGGTGAGAGAGAGACAGAGCGTGAGCAGTGGAGGAACAGAGAGAGAGAGAGAGGGAGACACAGAATCCGAAGCAGGCTCCAGGCTCTGAGCTGTCAGCACAGAGCCTGACGTGGGGCTTGAACTCACCCACCACGAGATCATGACCTAAGCCGATGTTGGACACTTAATTGACTAAGCCATCCAGGTGCCCCAGAAACTACTTTTTAAAACTCAACTCTTTTCTTTTTAAGAAAGATAAAAATTTTAAAAATACATATTTTCTTTCTTTGCCATTGGTGGATTTTTTTTCTTTAAAAAAATTTTTTTTAACGTTTTTATTTATTTTTGAGACAGAGAGAGACAGAACATGAGCAGGGGAGGGGCAGAGAGAGAGGGAGACGCAGAATCTGAAGCAGGCTCCAGGCTCTGAGCAGTCAGCACAGAGCCCGAAGCGGGGCTCAAACTCACTGCGAGATCATGACCTGAGCTGAAGTCGGATGCTTAACCGACTGAGCCACCCAGGCGCCTCGGTGGATTTTTTTTCTTATTCCTTGTATTGTGATCTTTTCTGGTGATCTTGTAGTCTATTTTTTATTATAGTGAAACTAAGTTTTTTTAAATGTTTATTTACTTAGAGAGAGAGAGTAAGCAGAGAGAGAGGGGGAGAGGCAGACATAGAGGAGAGAGAATCCCAAGCTGGGGAAGGGCAATGAGGGGGCAGGAGAGAGGATCCCAAGTGCTGTCAGCACAGACCCTGACACAGGGCTTGATCTCACGAACTGAGATCATGACCTGAGCTGTAATCAAGAGTTGGACACTTAACCGACTGAGCCACCCAGGCACCCCAGAGCATGTGACTTCTGATACTGGAATTGTGAGTTCGAGCCCGACTTTGGGCATGGAGCTTACTTAAAGAGCAAGAAAAATAAATGAACGTGAAAATGCCATAATGTTTACGCTAGCCTGTGACCACTTACAATTGTTAAATGTAAAAATTCCATCAGGACTGTTAGAGTATTGAAAATGTCCACATTGCTAATTTGAGACTGAGGAATAGAAATCACTGCTTTAAAATAACGGGATTTACGATCTCTTTGCAATCCTGAAATGTCTGTAGGAAGTACAGACCATGAGATCATGACCTGAGCCGAAATCCAGAGTCGGATGCTTAACCAATTGAGCCACCCAGGTGCCCCCTGAAACTAAGTTTTTTGGTAAGTTTTATCTGAAAAGAAGAGTTTATGAATAAGGAAAAATAAATGGTTTAAGATCCGTACAACTATCTGTCTGGAAACTGACTTCTGAGCCTAGGAACTGAACACAGTTTTTAATATAGCTTAAAAGTTCGAGGCTTTGTGTTCAGTATTCTGTATTTTGCTCCCTATTATTAAAAAGATATAAAAATTTGGGTGACTTAAGCATTCATAATTTTCCTAGCGAAAGACTATTTCATCTATTTTAGTCATTAAGTTTTACCAGGCATATCTATGAGAAAAGGATAAAGGTAGCTAAATCATTCTTTGAAAGCAAATGAATTATTAGTATGAAGTTAAAAAAAAAAAAGCTAAAAGCCCTATAAAGCTAAATGAAAGTAACCGATATTTAAATTTTGAAATGTATGTTAAAAAAGACAGATTTTTTAAGCTCTAGGGAGAGAAATGGAATTTTCCCTGGAGCTTCTGTAGAGATCTATGCAGAGGGGCCAAAATATGTTTAAATACTGCTTTTGTGGGTATGTGTGGTCTTACTTAACCTTAGTGTGTTTCATGGGAAGGTGGAGTCCGCATGGCAGTGGTGTCTTATGGGAATTCATTGGGTATCATTGGTCCCCAATGCAGGGTTATCTATGGGGGACTGTGGCAAAACAAAGACAAAGGTGAAACCAAGACAAAAGAACCTCACATGTAGCCTGAAGGGGAAGAGAAAATATCTCGGGACCCACTGTGTCCTAGGTGGGAAACATAAAGCAGTGAGGGTCATTCCTACGGGCCAGACCCTGCAACGGAGGTGAGAGGCAGGGCTTGGGGACTCGATGCCTTCAGGGACCAGGCAAAGGACCCTCACAGGTAGAATCGGTGGGGGAGGAAGTCCAGGTAAGGTGGCACAAGGCTTCGGTCCATGGCTGCCGAGGAGAGATGCTCTTTGTGCATTACCATGTTCTGTAATACTTCTGGTGATATGACCCTTACACTTCTTCCAATTACGATCGCCTAAGACCATTGCCTTCTCTCCATTGTTTAGTTTATCGTATGTTTTTCTGAACCGCAGACCAACATCGAGACAGTCTAAAAGTATGCATACCCCTCTGTGAGTGTCTCTACCCAGGGTTCTTTACGCTTCGCTTTAAATCGAAACAATTCTGGAAACCCTGTACCGGGAAAGGAAGGAAATCAGGGGTTCAGTGAGTTTCATCAGCAAGTTTTGGCCTTTTTTTTTTCCTGACGATATGAATATCTTATCAGAGGAACTTTTGTTTGCAAACAACAGAAAACCTTTACAAGCTCAGTAAGACAAGCAAACAGAATTTATTACAGGGTTAGCACAACATCCTTTAGAAACCCCAGGAAGGATGTATAGCTGGGTCTCTTGAGGGATGAAACCGTGCACAGCAAAGATATTGGAAAACAGGTATTAGCTCTCTCTGTCTTACCACATGGTCTTGTAAGAAAAAATTGTGCTTCAGTGAAAAACTTTGTATTGACTCCTATGTGCCCCTCCGAACTTCTGACTCTCAACCTGTTGTTCATGGTCTTTGACCTGTGTTGTACATCTTTGTGAATGTGTTGTTCAAGAAGGTTTTAACCACCCCCTACCCCAGCCAAGAAATAATTTTGCCTTGATTTACAGTTCAATTCCTTTGCTCCATAAGAATGTGGTTTTCTCCCCTTTGAACTGGCTATCACATGCGTTTGGGTCTCTCATTGATTAATGAATAAAAGAAAATCTACAGCATGTTCATTTTTCTTGTGTATAAGAGTCATGCTTCCCCTTATTTTGAAAATCATCTTTCTTCTCTTGCTTTTTCTGATTCTGCACGCACCCAGCAACGTGGCTGTTTCATTCCATGCTGACTCTGCATGATTTCAGTTCAAAGGGACAGTGCCTCTAAATCTCAATTCCGAATTCCTGATAGAGAAGAATGCGTTTGTATGTGTTCAGCCAGCATCATCGCGCCCTGGTGCAGTTAGGTGTGTCGACAGGGTGAGACCTCCCACTGCCTACATGTTTAATGAACCCAGTATTTGGGATGTTGGAGACAAAGTTCTCAGGAGTGTGTGTGTGGGTGGGGTGTGTGTGTGTGTGTGTGTGTGTGGGTGGGTGGGTGTGGGTGTACACGTTTGTACTCTTGGTGGTTCGGAATGGTTCTTGCCCAGAACAGATATTCAGAGTTGACTCCCGCAGATTATAATGGCTATAAAAGTAACTTGTACATACCTTATACAATTGGGATATCCATGGGAAGGGATAGAAAAATCTTAAACAGGAATGAGCAGTGTCCATTCATTGATCTCACAAAACTTTATTAAATTATGTCTGCTCTGTAAAGCCCTTGCCAAGGGCTCTGGTGTAGATCAAAGGGATGGAAAACAGACAGGTGACTCACTGTGACTCAAATTACTGTGTGATAACCACTCTAAAGAATGACAGATGAAGTTCCAGTTGGGAGTCTGGAAGAGGTCACAGTGACTTCCCAGTTGAGAGAATTAAATACGGCTTCCTGGCATCCTAGCAGTCTGTGGGGACCCTGACTAAGAGACCAGGCTGGGACTCGGTGGTGTGTGGTGTAGGGGTGTGGTGGCGTGGGAGCTGGGGAGAGGTGCAAAGATACCAGGTGTAGAACAGTAGAAATCTCTGAATCTCCTACAGCACACTTTTCTGCGCAGTCTGATCCTGGCACAGTTCGTTGTCTTTTAGCTACTTCTGTCTCTAAATTGTAGCTGACTAACGGATGTGCAGACCCTGCATGCAGATCTAGGTAAGACTTTTGTCTATGGTTGGCCACCATATGCAGTTCAGGTGTCTTGTTGACTTTGCCTTTCCACAGATTGTCACATCTACCTGCTTCCCTCCTATCACATGAGTAACATAAAATCCTTAACGCGTATTCATTTTAGATCTGTATCACAGCATGACTTTACCTTCTCCTGAAAATGTAGCTTTGAACAAGCCCATTTGCCGGATTCTTGTTTCGTTGTAATTTCTCTACCTCCAGTTACCTACGAGGCTCATTTCTCCTAGTTCAAGAAACTATTGCATACTCAATAGCGTGTTTTTAGATCCGAGCTCCTACCTCCAGAAGGAGGAGTCTAATTGGCCCCATTTTGGCCCTAGTGTTACCCCAGGACTGATACATTGGCAGGACACAGGCTGACTTCACTGTGCAAGAGAGGAAGTTTTAAGACAAAGTTCATTGTCTGTATGTGTTTTCTGTCTCAGCTAGCAAGGGGGCTGTTAACGATGGAGTTTCTTTAACCTAGTTAGCTCTTGCTTAACCATTGTGTCTGGAACATGTCTGGAAGATCTGATTTATTTCATAATGTAGGTGGGACTCTATATAACGAACGCAAGATAAAGGCAAGACAAGCCTCAATTTATAAAAAGCTAGGAGTTCTTTATGACGATAATGCTTTTCCCAAGGAAGCTTCAAACCTGTGAATCTGAGATCTAAGATATTTTAAAGCAGACAGGTAAATTTTTGCAGAAACATATTTGGGACTTCTTATATTTCTATTCAGTCTTTAAACTATAGGAGTTTTTTTTTTTTTTGTTTTTTTGTTTTTTTGTTTTTTTGCTTAGAGTTTGGTATGATGGAAATTATTTCCTTGGCTGTGTTATCCTCTTGGCCCCAGAAAACCATTTATTGTTTAGGTATTGTTTACCAATTGTGTAACTGAGACAGGAGTGTAAGAGCCTTTCTATCCAGCCTTGGAGACGATTTGATTGCATTGTTCATACAGAAGCATCTTAACATTGAATGTGAATCCGGAGGGCATGGGCGATTGAAAAGCACCCTGGCAGAGGAAAGTCTTCTAGCAATATTTCAGTTCTTCTTTGGGAAGTCAGGACCCCGCAGATAGAACTCTCAGGTACATACAGCATCGTCACTAAACTTTGTAAGATAGACTACCAAGAGCAAAGACAATGGATTTGAATTTTAATACTTCTTCATCCACATCTCCATGGACTCTCGTCACATCAGAGTGTCACACGTAAGAGTCACACATAATCCCCGAAACTGGATCCGTGGCTCGGGAATCACTGGGCTAGGAGATAGGAGAGAAACTTGACTGCATCATTTCCTAACTTTGGAATGGTTTGATTCCAAGTGGTTAAAAGTCATTGTGAGTAGTGTCTTTTCTTTACATCTCTACTCATTGGAAGATACGCATATGAAACCCAGAAGGGTTTGTGGAAATCGAGAAACCATAATTCAGATGTTTTGATTTCCCAGAATCAATTCTATATTTCATCATGTTGTTCTCAGTGTCCATGTAAAAGAAGGAAACAATGAAGCAAACCAGTGGAGACTCTTGTGGTTTCTTGTTCTTTTCATTTGGATGGTGCAACAGTCCAGAAGATCACTAGGGTCCGGGCACGTCCGACTTCGGCTCAGGTCATGATCTCATGGTCCATGAGTTCCAGCCCCGCATCGGGCTCTGGGCTGATGGCTCGGAGCCTGGAGCCTGCTTCGGATTCTGTGTCTCCCTGCCTCTCTGCCTCTCCCCTGCTCGCACTCTCTCAAAGGTAAATAAACATTAAACAAAATAATTAAACAAAAAAGATTACTGGGGTCTTATCCGACTGTAAACATACTACAGATGCATTCTGTATGTTGAATTAATTGAAACTACGTCGGGTACTGAATCTCATAAAACGGGCAGCTGGAGACGTGAACAAATCGAATGGAGACAAATTTGTTTTTATTGCAGCCTTGCCACCTCGTGTGTACGAGTTTCTATACTCTATTCAGTATTCATGTATTCATCATTGGCTTCAAAGTTCATATCTTCCTTCAAAGTTGATAGCTCAACTCTTTCTTTGTCCAGTGTATACAGTCAGTAACAACCTTTATATCCCGTTACTCGGCAGTCACCTTTTCTGAGCTGGTCAATGCCAACAAGTGCGTCAGCATTTAATACTTGGGAACATTTTTATTTTAACGTTATTTTAAACTTACAGAAAAGTTGGGAAACTAGTACACAGAATTTTATATACATTTTATGTCGATTCGCCAATGGTATATATTTTCTGCCATTTTCTCTGTCTCTCCCAACCATTTGAGAATAAGTTACAGGCTCTTTTACCCCTAAATATCCCCATGTCGGTTTTTTTTTTAATTTTTAATGTTTGTTTAGTTTTGAGAGAGGGAAAGAGTGAGCAGGGGAGGGGCAGGGAGAGAGAGGGGGACAGAACATCCAAAGCAGGCTCTGTGCTGACTGCAGACAGCCTGATGCGGGGCTTGAACTCACAAACTGTGAGATCATGACCTGAGCTGAAGTCGGAGCCTTAACCGACTGAGCAACCCAGTGTCCCTCAGTGTGTATTTGTTAAGAAACACAAAGACCATTGTTAACAATGGGCACAATCAAGAGATTTGACCTTCATGCAGTGCTATTATCTAATCTACTACTGTAATCAAATTTTCTCAGTTTCCGCAAAGTTACATGTATTTCCCACTCACAGCAACCCAAGATCACCCAGTGTGTTTCGTTTTCCTTTTGTCTGGAACAGTTCCGTAGCCAGTTATTTTCAGACTGGCCCCCACTGGCATTTGCTGGCCAACATTTAAATCTGGGATGTGCGGTTGATTTCTCACTGAGCTAGTGGCTTGGGTGCAATAGAATATGTAAGTTATAGGGCAGGCCTGAAAATCAACAAAAATGCAGGAGTCTGGGTCCCCAAAGGGGGCTTTGAGATTGGTTATACGTTGATTTTGTGACAATGACACCCTATTGTTCAAGCGTCGTCAGCCAGGAGGTCAGAAACTAGAGGAAAAGAGCGAAGAGTTAAGTCCTGGGGAGCCAGATAAGTGAAGGTTGGTTAAAGACCTCCTCCTTTAGCCACGACTGACCTTGTTCTCATAATTTGCACTACTAATTGCAAATGAACATCAGAGTTCTTTAATTTGATTAAGTTACCTCTACGGTTCGTAGATTTATGGTAAATAAATCTATAGTCTAAATACCAAACACGATGAAGAAGCAACAGAAGCCCTCACATAGTTTAGAGGAAAACGCGATTAGTGTTTAGGGTTTCATTAGATGTCACACCGTTTAATGGCAGATTACTTGGAGACCAAAAACTCACATGACTGGAGTCTGTGGACCAAGAGCTAGGCAGAGCCCAAGTCCCGTGTAAAGACCAAATCCTGGTCAAAAGGCATTGATGGTTGAGCTCTTCCCCAGCTCTTTTTAATTTTTTCTAAAGAAATCCCCATGTTAAGAGCATAAGTAAATGGAAATGACCCAACTAGCCTTACTAAAACTCTCCTAGTGCACAACTTTGTATGGCTATAGCTCTTATGTTGGTGGCCATTATATTGGCTCCAAAAATTTAATATCATAATGGCCCCAACTGTGGCCTTTTCCTCTTGACCCTATTAGGAAAATAAAAGAACCTCCTGAGGCCTGAAGAACCTGGGGGAGGGGAGAGGACTTCCCAGTAGTGCCCCTCCTAGGTAAGCAGATTAATTCAGCACTTAGGGCATGCTGCTATAGTTGACTGCTTAACAGGAAAGCCAGTCCTCTGTCTAGAAAACAGTGGATAAAAGGGAGAGAGGCAAGAATCATGAGGTGGATATTAGTAGAGACCAGTTTATGAGGAGCCCTTGAGGTGGTGGTGAGGAGCTTGAATGTTAGTGCAAGTTGAAGGAAAATCTGCTATGATTTATCCCTCTCTCGACTGTTCTTATATATTTATCCCCAGTGTTTCTATTTGCTCACAAAAGTGTGGAAGAAACAGATGACCGAATAAAGAGAGTTGCTCAGACAAGGAAATTACTAGGTTATGATTCAATTGGAAGACCAACATAAAAATTCATAGTGGAATCTATCAATTTTGGTCATATCAAGGACAAAGAGGCCAAGAAGACAAGATGATTGAGTGTGGGGTTTTAATCTTCACCTTGATGAAGGGAAGCAAGATAGCAACTGAAGTTAGAAATTTCCCCGTTAGTTTTTGCTCTGCAAACATTTAACCAAAGGGGCTGGCCTTAGGAAAGGGAGAATGTAGGAGCAGGCAGGTGTTTGAGAGTCAGGAGGTGAATCCCTGCTGGGATTTCTCAGCAGGAAAGAGCTCAGTACTATGATCCTGACCAGTTCGATGTGCCTCAGTGGAGAGGTCAGGTCAGAGGAGCTGCGGGGTCAACAGCAACCATTCTGTTTCTACTTTACCATTTTGGGGTTGATTTCTGTTGCTTCCATGACATAACAAACTACCACACATTCAGCAGTAGCAAACAACTTCATTTTATTTTGTAGGTGAGGAGTCTGGGTGGGCTTGGCTGGGTTCTTCTCTGGGGTTTAGCGTCTCAGAAATCTGCAATCAGGGTGTTCACGAGGCTGGGCTCTTACCTGCAGGTGCTGTGGGACGGGATTTGCTTCTAATGCCACTCAGATTATTGGTCTGAAGGTGATAGAAGGCTTGATGTCCCTGGTTCCTTGCTGCCTTTCACCCAGAAGTCATTATCAGGTCCCAGAGGTTACCTACACTGCTTGGCTTATGCCCCCTTCATTACCAAATCCTTCTTATACTTTGAATTTCTCTGACTTCCTTTCCTATCTCTGCTTTAAACATTTTTTTGATGTTTACTTATTTTTTGATAGAGAGAGAAAGAGCATGAGCAGTGGAGGGGCAGAGAAAGAAGGAGACACAGAATCTGAAGCAGGCTCCAGGCTCCTAGCTGTTAGCACAGAGCCTGATGCGAGTCTCGAACCCATGAACTGTGAGATCATGACCTGAGCGGAAGTCAGATGCCCAACAGATTTAGGTGCCCCTCTTATCTCTGCTTTTAAGAGCTTATGTGATTACATGGAACCTTCCTGATCCCTACCAGGATGCCTACATCGATAATCTCCCGATTTTAGAGTCAACTGATGAGTAACCGCAATTATATCTGCAAAGTCCCTTTTGGCATATTCATAGTCTCAGGGATTAAGGCATGGAAATTATACAGGGGGATCCAGGGTTTGATGAAGAAATTATACAGGGGGATCCAGGGAGGATACTCTACTGAAAATGTCTGCTTCTCTTCTGATGTCCTCCGTGGAAAAAGCTGACCCACTCTGATCAGGGCACTGAGAGAGTTGCAGTGCGTCCCTTGGCATCTGATGGCCACACCGGCTCTGGCTCTCCATGGAAACGTACTCCCCTGGTAGTTCTCAGATGACCAAAGACCGTCCATAAATCCCACCGATGATGGCTTTTGAGATCCATGAAACTAGGAGGGAGGGTGGAAGGAAAAAAGATTTTTCCTCCCCTTTCGAGATCTATGAAACTAGGAGGGTGGAAGGAAAAAGATTTTTCCTTCCCTACGTGCTGTGTTGTGCAGGAATCCAGAAATTCGTGCTATGTTGTGCAGAAACTCGTTGTGCAGGAATCCAGACTGTTAATTCATCCTGCCTGAATTGTAACAGATATTTGCATAATTTCCATAATTTTATGATTTTGGTGTCTTGTGTTTTCTTCTCTCCTCATTTAAAAAATATCTGCTTCATTTTGTCATGAGCACATCTTCCTCGAGGACATACGAATGTTTCAAAACTTGTCCAGAGATTCATTGTATGTCCTTTAGAACAAGGAAGATGAAAAAATTGCTTTTTTTTTTTTTTTTTTGGTGCAGAATATCAACTATGCTTGTGCAGAACCCAAAAGCAGAGCACAGGGGGGAAATGAGGTCAGTGAAGGCCACTGCAGAACTCTTCTTAAGCTTCAGAGAGGATTTAAAGTTTTCTACGGTGTAGAACTGCCAAAAATAAAGGAAGAAAATGACTTGTTTTATTAGATTTTTCTCTTCATTTCTGTGACTCCCATTAGCAAAGTGCTGGGAAAAAGATACTGGTTCTGTGTACAGATAATAATGGAGAGTGGACCTCTTTCAGCCACTTTCAAAAATTGTCAAACTTGAGAACTTCTTTTTATTCAATGTATTTTTTTAAGTTTATTTTATTTTGAGAGAGAGAGAGAAAGAGAGACAGGCAGAGAGAGAGAACCCCAAGCAGGCCCCGAGCTGTCAGTGCAGAGCCAGATGTGGGGCTCAAACTCACAAACCATGAAATCACAACCTAAGCTGAAGTTGAACACTCAACCGACTGAGCCACGCAGACACCCCTCAAACTTGAGAACTTCTGGGGCACCTGGGTGGGTCAGTCAGCTGAGCGTCCAACTTCGGCTCAAGTCATGGTATTGCAGTTTGTGAGTTCGAGCCCCGCACTGGGCTCTGTGCTAACAAACAGCTCGGAGCCTGGAGCCTGCTTCAGATTCTGTGTCTCCTTCTCTCTCTCCCCCTCCCCTGCTCATGCTCTGCCTCTCTCTGTCTCTCAAAAATAAATAAATGTTAAAAAAAAATTAAAAAAAAAAACTTGAGAACTTCTTGAGGAAGGTAGTGAACAAATTGAATTTCTCACTGAAATACAAATATATATTTAAACATAAATGGAAATATGTAGTTTATGACAACATATAACATAGATGTTATAATGTTACGATATATTGATGTATATGTATTATATAATATGTACATATGCCTTCATATATGTATACACAGGCGTGTGTGTGTGTGTGTGTGTGTGTGTATATATACACATATTATTTATAATACATAATATATGTCACATGTTATAGACATTTATAATGTTACAATTTTTTTTTAAATGTTTATTTATTTTTGAGACAGAGAGAGACAGAGCATGCACGGGGGAGGGTCAGACAGAGAGGGAGACACAGAATCCGAAACAGGCTCCAGGCTCTGAGCTGTCAGCACAGAGCCTGACGGGGGGCTCGAACTCACAAACCACAAGATCATGACCTGAGCCGAAGTCGACCGCTTAACCGACTGAGCCACCCAGGCGCCCCTATAATGTTACAATTTATTGTAGTGCTATATACAATGTTATATGACAATACATGTATATAACAATGCTTTTTACTTTGATGTGATGTTGTATATATATTATATAATGATTTTTTATTTTTAATTAAAAAAAATTTTTTAATGTTGGTTTATTTTTGAGAGAGAGAGGGAGAGCCAGAGACAGAGGGAGACACAGAATCTGAAGTAGGCTCCAGGCTCTGAGCTGTCAGCACAGAGCTTGATGTGGGGCTTGAACTCAGGATCTGTGAGATCATGACCTGAGTCGAAGTCTGACACTTAACTGACTGAGCCACCCAGAAGTCCCAATGCTTTGTTTTTTTTCTTTTTCTTTTCTTTTTTATTTTTTTGCTTTCTTTTTTTAAGTAATCTCTACACCCAGTGTGGGGCTCGAACTCACAATCTTGAGATCGAGAGTTGCATGTTCCACTGACTGAGCCAGCCAGGCGTCCTGTTATGTAATCCTTGTATGCTTCATGTGTGCGTGTGTGTGCATGTGTGTGTATGGCATATGTGTACACATAAATGTACGATCTGGATATATCTACTATGACTAAAACCAACCCCTTTCCCAATGTGTATCAACTATTTGAGCTAACCTAGGCTCCAGATGCAGCCACATTTATATACGCATGTGTGTAAATGTGTAAGTAACTTTCCAGGAAATGGGCTCGTAGGGAAATTAATTTTCCCTTGTTTGGAGCTGTCTCTTTGCATTCTGAATTGAGAGCAAAGAGAAGACTTACTGGAACCTTCCCTGAAGCCAAACATTTTGCACACAGAATGTGTTATGTACATAGGACGAGTCTGCATGAGGGTCACCTCCGTTCTCTCTCCAGACCACGTTCTAGCAATCTGATCAGAGTTAGGCAATTGAGCATTCGGGCACGGCTCCCTGACAGAGAGCACAGGGTCACACTGGGTGGACAGTCCTGACCCAGTGTCTTGGGGAGAGGTGTGGTGGGCTGGCCACACGGGACCCTGTGCTTCGTGCTGTGGGTGGGACCCCAGCTTGTACTGTTTGTCCTTTCCACGTGACATATGGGGAAGGGGCATGGGGGGACTGGGGGAGGGAGTGACACCGCAGGTATTCGTGGTGGCTCCTTTTGGGGGCGACCACCCCCTTGTGCTGGGTGCCAGCTTTCAGGGGACGTTACACCTGGGCCGGTGCCTCTTGGTGAGGAGGGAGGCCCTGGCCCCAGGAACATCACGAGCCCGGAAAGAGGAAGCCTGACTATGCCGTCCCATAGATAATGCACTCGTCTCTCTGCCTGTTGTAATAAAAGACAGAGAGTGAATATCTGTTAGTAGTCCCTCACTGACAATAGCAATATCCGAGATCAGTGTGGGCCCGTGCAGGGCAGGGTTCCGGTGACAGAGGACAATGAACAGTCCATCGTATTTCTGTACTTCCTCTCCTCCTCCGGCTTAACTGATACCATGCCTTGTTTCTCCCCAGTACTCCAGATTGTTTGTTTTTCGTCCTTGTATGCTTCCGCGCTGACGGGAGGGCTCTGTCCTCTGTCATTTCCTTTTTGGTTTTAATTTTCATCCGGGGGGGTTTACTCTTCACTCTTTTGTCCCCCAGCCTAAATCTGTCTTCTCTGAAAACCCAGCAACTATGATGCAGCTAGAATGTATCATTCTAATGCAGAGTCCCACCAGTCCTACTTGTCTTGTCAATGCTTTACTTCATGCACACATGCCGTCACTAACATGCGCCTTATATGTGCATCTGTAAGGCAGAATCCTTAAGGGCACACAATTTCTGCCCATGGAGCAGATGAACAAGAGAAAAATCCATTTTTATTGTTTTATTTTTGTTTTTGTTTTTTTTTTAATTTATTTTTTAACGTTTATTTATTTTTGGGACAGAGAGAGACAGAGCATGAATGGGGGAGGGTCACAGAGAGAGGGAGACACAGAATCGGAAACAGGCTCCAGGCTCTGAGCGGTCAGCACAGAGCCCGACGCGGGGCTTGAACCCATGGACCGTGAGATCATGACCTAAACTGAAGTCGGACTCTTAACCAACCGAGCCACCCAGGCGCCCCTATTTTTGTTTTTTTTTAATATGCATTTATTTATTTTGAGAGAGAGAGAGAGAGAGAGAGAGAGAGAGATTGCAAAGGGGGAGGGGCAGAGAGAGAGGGAGAAAGAACCCCAAGCAGGCTTTACGCATAGTGCAGAGCCTGATGTGAGGCTTGGTCTGAAGACTGGGAGATCATGACCTGGGCTAAAATCAAGAGTCAGGCACTCAATTGACTGAGGCCCGCCCCCCCCCCCCCCCCAGGCGCTCCAAGGGAAAATCCATTTTTAATTACGCATATAAACATGGAAGGCCACAAGCGAAAATGCCACAGAAGGATGCAGCCAGATGTTTGTGACTTCATTCCCATCTTCAGATAAAGACGTTTCAGGCTTCTAGTGGCCAGGCAAGTTACGGAAGGGGAGGAGGAAAAAAATCTATGGTGAGTAGGTGTGGTCTTGTTATGCAGATAAGAGTCTCTCAGGTGGTAAGAAATACTCTTTCCAGTGAGAGGCATCTTGACCCATGGAAATTTCCTTTATCAATTGTCCTTTACCGAAGGGGACATTTACGTACTCAGTTTGAAGTAGTCCGAGGTAGGGAAGGGGCTTGTCCTGACTGGCTGGTTCTCCACTCCTTTAGCTCAAAGTCTATATGCCAAAGAGGCCTATTTTGGAGTGCGCATTGTGGGATCCTTCAGCTCACAGTATAGGGGCTCATAAGTCGAGCTTATGAATTCCCTGGTGGGCGATGCAGAATATATTGAGAATCATATATGATTCCTTCAACTAACGTGTATTGAGCACGTACTATGTGAGTTTACAGTGCACGCAGAGCTACAAATCCCTCCCAGAGCTAATGTCGCTGTGCCTTAGGGGGGATGAGTTTATTCACAGAGGGACAGATTATCCTCACAAATTGCCGTTGTTTTTGCGTAGCTGCTCACAGCTCTGCCCTGACCCAGGTTCCGTAGGGAAGCTTGCAGGCACTTTTAAGAACAGCTTCGCTTTCATGTGTTAATCTCATCTCATGCTTCAGAATCTGTTTTGGATCTTTTTTTCCCCCACTATTGTTTTCTTAGTTTGAAATTTCTGTAGCTCCTTGGTATTAGTCAATCAAATGTATTTCATGTGACAGAGAAACGTGATTTCATCGATTGAAAGCGGGATTAGGCAGTGTCTACTCAACATACGTCCAGTGTGACCAGCAAATGGTATCACGTTCTCACTTATGATATTTCCATTAGTGAGGCTCGGAGGGTGGGGGGTGGGGTTGCCACGGAGAGATCCCCAGCACACAGGAGCTTCACCAGAAAAGGACAGGTAAGATCCCAAGGCCAGAATATTCCGCACGAGTGGCTCTCACAGGTCTGTGTCCCCTGTTGGGGCAGGCTGTTGGTCAGTCCGTCCTCTGTAGAGACAGCACTTCCACTTGTTAGGAGAGATGGCCGCTGGTCACTCGAAGCAATCATGTTCGATGCCTAGGGACTCCAATGATAGGAGAAGGGACTCCCGCTGTATGGGAGGGAAAATAAATTTCCTTCTACCCTCCTGACTTCTTGGCACAGACTTCTGTACAAAGAGACAGATTAACAAGAGAAAAACAAATAGAAGTGTAGCAACCTATCTCCTGTATACGTAGGGCATTCCCAAAGCCAACAACTTAACCATCTTCAGCTAAAGAAAGGGTGTGTGTGTGTGTGTGTGTGTGTGTGTGTGTGCGCGCGCGCGCGCGCGCACGTGCTTGGGAGCATTATGGTGGGGCTTCAAGGAAAGGTAAACAAGGGTAAGCGTGTTTTATGCAGATTTAAGTTGGTGCCTTTTCCACTGGTAAGATTCTCTACTTAACTCTCCTTTGCTTGGTACTGAGACGCAGACACCTTTGCAAATGAAGATTCCTTTATAAATGTAAATTACCCTTTCAAAACAGTACCTTCTACTGTTCTCAGAGCTTTTCCTGAATCTGCTGTTGCTCAAAATAAGCTCAAGAAATTCTGTATGCCAGAGAGGTCTATTTTGGGGTAGCATATTCTGCTTTCCTTCATTACTCTGAACTTCACACAAAACTCTGAAGGACACTGACCAGACCTGCTGAGGGGACGTTTCACGCCTGGGACAGGTGAACATACCTGATGAACGAGACACTGTGATTCGCCACGTCCAGCTCTTAGGAGCATCTTGGTGAGTGTGAGACAGGTGGATACCTGTACCTGAGTCTCACCGGGGTTCATGGGAGACAGGGGGATACCTGTACTTGTGTCCCACTAGGGTTCATGGGAGACAGGTGGATACATGTACCTGAGAGGACAGGTGGATACCTGTACCTGAGTCCCACCGGGGTTCATGGGACACAGGGGGATACCTGTACTTGTGTCCCACTAGGGTTCATGGGAGACAGGTGGATACATGTACCTGAGAGGACAGGTGGATATCTGTACCTCAATCCCACCAGGGCTCATGAAGACAGGTGGATATCTGTACCTGAGTCCCACCGGGGTTCATGGGAAGCATGAACATGAACAACATCCTCCTGTGCTGGTCAGTGGTCTACTTGACTTGGTACCTTCAGTCTTAAAAGCTCATCCCTTTGTTTTCCTTGAACGTGCTTATTTCAGTCTTCAAGGGAGTTTTCTATGGCCCTAATAGATCACAGTGATGTCCACATAACTTAACCATCCTACGCTGTTAGGAGAGTGGTTGGCATACTTTCTGTTAGCCTCTGCCATCCCTAAGCAGGCTTTCAACCTATAGATTAGTGATGAGAAAAGCCGCTTCTGCGTGCTGGGTCCGCCTTTTCCTTCACGCTTGGATGCTTAGTTTTCTCACTGTAAAATGAGCGTCATGAACTCTGACAACCTCAGAGATTTTGTGGCACATAAGAGGCAATCATTTTATTTACTCGTATTTGAAGTGAAGTTTTTCTTGTAGTAGAAACACATAGAAAAGTGCACTGGTAATAAGTATCCGGCTTCATGAATTTTCACAAAATCAACAGACGGGGAGTCACTACCGCCGAGGTAAGAAACCAGAACATTGGTTTGTCGGAAGGTCTGTTCTGAATGTGCTGAACCACCACAGCACCCCCTCTTCCCCCGCCCCCCCCCCCGCGCCAAACGATAATGCCGTTATCAGTCATTTATTTGTATTGCTGTGAAGTATTCCACTGAATATCCTTTACATTGTTGTTTGAATGTGTTGTGTCTCCCCTTAAATTTTTGAGAGAGAGAGAGAGATAGAGCATGAGCAGGGGAGGAACAGAGAGAGGGAGACACAGAATCTGAAGCATCCTCCAGACTCTGAGCTGTCAGCACAGAGCCTGATGCGGGGCTCGAACCCACGAACCACAAGATCACAACCTGAGCTTAAGTCGGACACTCAACCAACTGAGCCAGCCAGGTGCCCCATGGATTTGTTTTTGAAAGAAGCATTATGTGTCATAAACATTGTGAGACTTTGACGATTGAAAAAAGCTCTCGTGCTGTGCAGTAGTTTGGATATAAAATCCTGATACAGGGGCATCTGGCTGGCTCAGTCGGAAGAGCGTGAGACTCTTGATCTCGGGGTCATGAGTGCAAGCCCCATGTTGGGTGTAGAGCTTACTTTAAAAAAAAAAGTCCTGGTGCAAACACATTTTCCTTCGGAACTTTGAAGTCCTAGCTTATGCCTTCGAGTCCCCAAGGATGTGATAAGACGTGTTTTAAGGAAATATCTTCACCCCCTTTCTTCTCTTTAAGCCTTTAGAATTTTTACTTATCATTGTGTGTTTCTGGACACTCATCAGAATGTGGTGTGGTGTGGCTGTTGTTTCATTAGGCTGCCTTATTCTCATTCCATCTGAAGGTGCAATCATTTCTTCTACAAATGATTAAATTATTCCAAAATTTAATTCATTGCCTCTCTCTGCTCTGGGTACCCTCCTTCCCGAAATCCTCTGAGTTTAGTATTTTACTTCCTTGATCTCCCCTCTATGCCTCTTCAATTTACTTTCTATTTCTCTGTAATTTTTGCTCTATGTTCTAGAAGATTTGTTCAGTTTTATCCTATGGATCATAAATTTAGTCTCCAGCTATTCTCATTCTGTGGTGAGATTTTCCATGAACTTTATTTATTTCTAGTAACGGTCATTCACTGTAGCATTTTTTTTGGCTAACCTTATGTCATTTTCCTTAATGGAACATACTCTTAAGTGTCCCTTAAGATACTAATTAGATTTTAAGAGGATCTTCTTTCAGAAGAAGAAAATATATTTTTAGTTGTTCTTTGCCATCTTGGTTATAACTTATGCGTTATCTTCTTTGGGCTTCTGTGGTTTTCTACCAGCTGATTGTTTTCCTTGAGCCGTTCATATTATTGAATAAGAGACTGAGTGGATTAATGTGAGTAGTTGGAGTGACTGCTTTCCAACCAGATGGCTCTGTTTCTAACAGACTGTCTTCATAGATATGGGGATGACAGGTCCCGTCAACAGATGGGTTCCTCTGAGGGGACACATGGGGTTCACATAGGCACTCTTAGGGTCTGAGTAAAAGCAAAAGAAAGGATGCCTTCATCCTGCAAACTAAGGATCCCGAGCTTTTTTCATTCCGGAATAGCTCTCATTTCATTTTATATATCCCCAAGAATAATCTCAAATTTCCTTGTGTGTGTGTGTGTGTGTGTGTGTGTGTGTGTGTGTGTGTGTTTCCTCTTTTTGCATCCACAGTTACATCAAGGGCTCTTCCATGAAAGTCTCTCCCTATTTACAAAGCAAGTCTGCAGCTGATCTGTAACCACAGTGGGGTGAAGGGCTATCAGGCAAACCTGCATAGATACTCATTTTATGTATGTGTGTGTGTGCCCCCATGATTCTTTTTTTAAATGTTTATTTTTGAGAGAGCGAGAGGACAAGTGGGGCCAGGGCAGAGAGAGAGTGGGAAACAGGCTCTGTGCTATCAGTACAAAGCCTGACGTGGGTCTCAAACCCACAAAGTATGAGACTGTGACTTGAGCTGAAGTCGGATGCTCAACCCAAGGGAGCCACCCAGATGCCACTGTACCCCCATGATTCTCGATGCATACTATCTACAGGTCCCACATGCAGCACTTCTAAGCTTCCGTTATCATTTATATACTCGTATCGTCTCATTTCCATTTGAAAATGTTCTGGAAAGTTGGTGGTAACCTCCCTTCTTTCTGACCCTACCATAGACTTGGCATTTATCTTTTATAACTTGATTGTCATTTCAGTAGCATCCCGGAAGGAACGGAGGGAGGCAAATGTGTGACTTAAATCACCATATTGAATCAGAAATTCCATCCACAAGTTATTAGCTGACTTCCAGACCAGCCAAACAGATGGTATATAGCTTCTTGAAATTTCCCTTATAAAGTGTTTATCATTAACTAGATGATCGAAGCTTATTTTATATCCCAGATTTATAGAGATTGTTTTGTGAGTTTTACATTTCCTATTTAGTCACACACGTTTGTCTTTTTTGCTCCTCAAACGTGTGTGACCACACTGGAAAACAGCCAACTGAAGTCTGAATGGCGTCCTACTCCGTTTGGACTTCTATGTTACAATAAATTCTTTGACCTACTGACTGTGAGGTTATGCTTACAAATATTTCACTAGTCTCTCTCTTCTTTTTCTCCCCTCTACCTTTCTCTCTCTTTTTTTTTTCTTTCTATTTTACCAGCCCAACTATGCACACAGGATATGCGTAAGGATTGTTAACTGCAGACTGACCTCTTCTTTATCAGGAAGCCTAAGTGTTATGTTCTGGCAGATTCTGTTTCCACTGATGAAACGTCCCTTCATTTGCAAGTTCTTACCCTTCTTCACACATCATGAAAACCATGGCTTTGTCATCTTGAGCTATTTCTCACAGTTGGATTTCCTGGTTTTGTTAGGAAACTTTGAAAGAGCCAAAAGGGCAGACATTTACAATATAAGGTGGTTTTCCTAATACGTTGATGAGGTGGTATACAGCTGGAAGCAAATTCATCTTTATAAAAATGCTTTAAAACCATATTCATTTTCTGTAAATGGCCACTCAAGTAAGAGCGTTTCACCAAAAATAGCAAAATATAGACTACATCGAAACCATGGTATTTTCTTCGAAGTGAGGCTATTTCAATAAGAGGAACACTCTATTAACTATTCCATCGTTGATGAATATTCTAAATTAATTTAACCTAGGATGTCAGCACTCGAAGATTGACTCACCAGTGCTTTTCCACATCTAAAAGCAACGTTTACCAACGTATAGTGCTGGAAGAAAAGGCATTTTACCCAAATTATGACTTCCTTGAATTAGTTCAGTATACCTCATAGAGCAAAGAATAGAACTCATCTACTTTGAACCAAAAAAAGAGCATAATTTGGATCAGAAGCCTAATGGGATAGGAGCTTGCCTGAATCTAAATTCAGCTCTGAGTACAGCAGAGTTGGTGTTCAGAGCCCGTGAAACGATAATACAATGTTTGATGTCGCATGGTGGGGAGCAAAACTCCATACTGAAGTTTGGTGGAAGAAGGTTCCAAACCCTATTCTCATGTCTGGTGATTTTAATTATGGTGCCTCTCCTACCTCCTCATAGCTTATTAAGAGACACACAAGTTGTAAGTGAACTGGATTCTCGTTTAATTTGGATTCTCATTTAGACTCTTCCATTTGTCATTAGAACCTCAGGCAGGACACAGTCTCTTCAGCCTATTTCCTCGTCTGTAAAGTAAGGCATGCAAAATTCCAAGTGATTTTGTTTTTCTCCTTAAACTCTGGATTGAGGAAAATTTTGCTAATAGAAACATGTTTCCATGGGTAGGTACCAGCACTGTCTGACTCCTGAACCTCATTTAGGACATGCTTGAGAGCAAATCTTTTTTTTTTTTCTTTATAAAATTTTTAACAAGAATGCAAGAGAACAAATCTACACCTTTATGTATTTAATTTTCAGCTAGTTTAAATCCTTGAAGGGTACAGCATCACACAGATTCTGTGGCCAATGGCTTTAGAAGGAACGTTGCTTTGGAATTAGGCACAAACCTTGCCTCTGTTTCCATAAGCACGAGTTACTTAATTCCTCAGACTACTCTGGTTTTATTCCGTTGCCATCAGGAGTCACTGTGTTGTTCTTTATTTTGTACACAGAAGTGCATCTCTTGCCTACATAGAACTCAGTTTCATCTTGAGCATAAACACCTTCAATTTTAAGAAGCGCTGTGTGCTCCCTCTGGTTCCAGAGACCCCGCTTACAGCCAGCAAAAATGGCTTTGGACCACAGCCTTCTAGACATATCGGTTGTTTTAGGAGTCCTGTTCCCATGAGGCTTCCACAGGCTCCAAGATGGCAGAAAGAGCTTATCATTTTTTTTTAAATGTTTGGAATTTATTTTTGAGAGAGAGACACACACAGAGTGTGAGCGGGTGAGGAGCAGAGAGAGAGGGAAACACAGAATCCAAAGCAGGCTCCAGGCTCCAAGCTGTCAGGACAGAGCTTGACGTGGGGCTCGAACTCACACACCAGGAGATCATGACCTGAGCCGAAGTTGGATGCTCAACTGACTGATCCACCCAGGCACCCCTGCTTGAGATTAAATAGTTAGTTAAAAATCTTGTTTTATCATTTTACATCAATAATTTCCTATTATCGCAGTCTACAGTTCACTTCCTGATCAAGGGTCTCATTTAACCTTTGGGATTTTACATTAAATAGTATTTTTAAACCATAATGTTTAAAGGAGACTTCTGATAGTGTACCTCTATCAAGTTGCTCAATGACGTGGAATCACTTACCCTGTGTTCAATTGATATTTTCTGTCTTAGTAAATTCTTCCATGGAAAGAAATGTATAACTACTGAAGAGCATTCAGCTTCCTAGAAACTACAGTTGTGTGGGAAAAATGAAACAGCCCCAGCATTTTTCTATTAATAAACATGTAAGTTGTCTGTATCATAACAAATACTTCTGTGTATCAAACGAAGAAAATATGTTCCATGTATTAAAAAGTGCTTTATGTGGATTTGCAGGAGTGACTCAAATATCTTAGCATTGAGGCGCCTGGGTGGCTCAGTCACTTGGGCATCCAACTTTGGCTCAGGTCATGATCTCGCGGTTGACGAGTTCCAGCCCCACGTCTGGCTCTGTGCTGACAGTTAAGATCCTGGAGCCTGCTTCGGATTCTGTGTCTCCCTCTCTCTGCCCTTCCCTCGTTCCTGCTCGCTATCTCTCTCTCTCTCTCTCTCTCTCTCTCTCTCAAAAATAAATAAACATTAAAAAATAATTTAAAAAATATTTTACCTTATAAATTGGATAAGACAAAGACTCAAAGTATGCTGTATATCAGCCCATTTATTTATTCAAAGAGAGATGTATTGCTAGACTAGATGCCAAGATTCATAAAGTCACCTATGCCAATTGGAAGATAATTGATTCCAGTGGTTTTAATGGCAGTAGCCATTCTTCGTTGGCAAGCCTACTGTGTTTGAGAGACTTGACTGCAGCTGTCATGAGTGCTTACTGCCACCCTGCAAGGTGAGTCTGAACTGCACACATTTTACAAATGAGAAAATGGATGCTCATGTCACAAAAGGCATTTGCTGGAAGGCTGGCAAGTGGCAGCCACCGAGCCAAGACCCTCCTCACATCACCCTTTGGTGCCATCCCCGGCCATTTATGTTAAGCTCCCCTTGTCAGAGAGACATGCTTTGGGGGGCATGTAAGTTGTGAATATGGACCACACAAACCCTTGCAAGTTCATGGAAGGATTTCAAAATCTGACTAACAGCTGCCAACAGAAGTTACCGATGCACACATCCCTTCCTTATCAAAGGATTCTGGTGACTCACTGAGTCAACTGGCTTTTATTTCTTTTCCCGTGTTCATTGTAGCCATTCACGCATGCACACGTTCCTTTATTCTTCATTCAACAAACGTATAATATATACTTCCCAGGAACTTCATCTTTCTGCAGTGCAGGTGACAGGGGTTCATTTCATTTCATTTCATTTCATTTCATTTCATTTCATTTCATTTCATTTCATTTCAAGTGTTTATTTTTTATGAGGGGCGCCTGGGTGGCTCAGTCAGTTAAGTGTTCGACTCTTGGTTTCAGCTCAGGTCCTGATCTCATGGCTCATGAGTTCAAGCTGACAGCTCACAGCCTGCTTGGGATTCTCTCTCTCCCTCTCTCTGCCCCTACCCCACTCATGTACTCTCTCTCTCCCTCTCTCTCTCTCAAAATAAGTAAACTTTAAAGAAATGTAAAAATAAAACATTTGTTTTGAGAGGGAGGAGAGAGCATGCTTGCACAAGCAGAGGGGGGCAGAGAGAGAGAGGGGGGGGGAGAGGGAGAGGGAGAGGGAGAGGGAGAGAGAGGCTCTGTACTGTCAGCGCAGAGCCTAAAGTAGGGCTTGAACTCCCTAACTGTGAGATCATGACCTAAGCTAAAGTGAGGAAAAGGACACTTAATTTACTGAGCCACCCAGATGTCCCAATACTGTTTTGTTTTAAAAAAGGGAGATTTTTCTTTAATGGCAAACATCCCATTATCTGCTACACTATTGTGCTTACACCACATTTAGTTAATATCAGCGTCTGAGTTCTTAAATCACATTCCACGTTGTTTTTGCGTTTCGCTCCATTGTTTTCCTAGAGTGTGAGATACAAGTCTAGTCCATGTTCAAGCTAACAAAACGGAATACAGTCCGTGTGCACCTGCCACTTCCAACTTGTAATTTATTTGAAATTATTTTCTTGAAACACCGTGTTGAGTGCTTGGAGAATCCCCGTTTCAGTCAGCAAACGTGAATTCGGAAAGTGAGCATATGCTTGAATTGGAAAATTGTACATTTGGAACAGGTACATTTGATGGGTGGTAGAAACCACAGGGGCATAGAAGGTTTTTCTCACCACATATGGAACCCATTCGCCAGTTTTATGCACCTTCTCGACTTGTAGCCGTCCAAGAGATCCCGGCTCCCATCCTAAAGGAACCAGTTTATTGAGATTTATTTTAAAGTGAGGTGGGGTGGGGTCGCTACGCATTTGGGCTATAGGATGTGGCATAGTTCCAGAGGAGCAGATGGGGGGGGTGGAAGGCAATGAATTTGCTGGGCCGGTAGCCAGGCCTCAGAATCATTGTACTTGTAGACGCAATAATAATTATTTGGGATCGTTTGCTAATCAGCGAAACCTTGGAAGTGCCTGCTGACAGGCACTAGTGAGGTAATTAAGGTGAAACACTGAATTGGCATACATTCACACTTTGATCATTGTTTGCAAGATTCCCTCTCTAGAAGTAGACTTCACTCCTTTCAAAATGCACACGAAATCAACAAGAGGCTGCGGTGCGTCAATAACGCTTAAAACAGAAAAAAAAGACTCCCCCTGGCACAGAGACAATTACCTGAAGATGTTCTTGTCTTTCGTTATAAGACAGGCTCACCTTAATTTTTTTCAAATTATAAGATATAACTAATTAATAGTTGCTTTTTGGCACCTTCAATATTTATTGAAGTCGGGGGCTTTGTAAACACATTCGATATGCCCGTCAAGATGTGTTATTATTGATCGTATAGTAAGTGCTGTTCTCTGTCTACTTGTCGAATGGCCCGTTCTCACAATTAGGCAGAATTGGGTGGTGCCATTTTGCCTCAGGAGTGAAATTGCTTACACAATGCTCTATGTAGGGACAGGAGTCTAGTTTTACCTGACCTCACATGTGGATTTCAAATTTAAAGTAAAGCTTAATTGCAGAGGGGCGCCCCTGAGAACAGCCTGCATGAAAATACTTCAGAGATTATGTTTTCATTTGTGCACTTGGAGCACCAAATACTTGGTCCAGATCAGGACTTTTGTTAGTTGTGGACAAGTCAGCTTTCCATTCTGTTCTTCAGTTTTCGTACTTAGAAAATTAAAGAAAGGGCCCACGATACTGTTGAGATCTCCTCCAGTGCCTACAAACGTTTAGAAATCATGTTAGTGGAGCACCTGGGTGGCTCAGGCAGTTAAGCGTCCAACTTCAGCTCAAGTCATGATCTCAAGGTTCATGAGTGCGAGCCCCACGTCAGGGTCTGCAGTTGGAGCCTGGAGCCTGCAATTGATGATTTCTTTAAGATCTATTTTATTCTTATAAATCACGACTAACCCTAACTGGACATTTAAAAAAAAATTTAATGTTTATTTTTGAGAGAGAGAGAAATAGAACATGAGCAAGGGAGGGGCAGAGAGAGAGAGAGAGAGAGAGAGAGAGAGAGAGAGAGAGAGAGACAGAATCTCAGAATCCAAAGCAGGCTCCAGGCTCCGAGCTGCCAGCACAGAGTCGGATGCGGGGCTAGAAGTCATGAACTGTGAGATCAAGACCTGAGCCGGAGTCAAACGCTTCACAACTGAGCCACCCAGGTACCTCGTTTTAAGTAGCAGGACTTTCCAAATGAACCAGAGAGACAGAATGTACAAATGGACAGTGGACAGACATATATGGCCATAATTTTCACACCTGTCACCTCTTCAGCAACCACCTCCAGAGTCCAAACTTCAACCTTTTCAGTCATCCTAGAATGCTTTGCCTGTCTTCCAGCTCAGGACCAACAAGCGACGGTGAAATGTGTTCCCCCGACTGAGCCCTTCTAGCTACTATGCTTTTCAGTTCCCTGGGCCGGCAGCCTGCTGTCCCTGCCCATCCTAAGCCTGAAGCTTTTCCACACTGCCTTCCTTGGTTCTATGTCAGACTTAAGTGGTGGTGGCTGACTGCCTTTCTATAGCAAGCTCTGAGTAAACAGCCTCTGTTTGCTTTCGTCTCAGGGAATGGAGAGTGTCTTTGTTTATTTGCACCAGCTTGAGATGGTTTGTAATCTAGATGGATGCCATGGGTTCATGCTGAACATATCACCATTATTGTGGTTGACACAAGTTGATTTCCATTTTGCACTGTAGACGTTTCTTTCTATTTGGCGAGAATAGAGAATAATCAATGCTAACTTCTCAAAGAATAGAAGACTAATATTGGTTTTTTGTTTGCTTTTTATTAATAATTGAGAACTACTTTCCCAGTAAGCCTGGTGCTGTGGGTTTTCATTGCTGTTTTTTTTTTTTTTCGGGAATATCTGAAAAACGGTAGCAGAAACTTGAGTCAACAAGGCAAAGAGTAAACACGGGTGCTGAGCTCTGGGAGTTGGAGGGGGAAAGCAGGAAGTGGGTGATCAGTCATTTTAAGAGTTGATTTTGTATAGAAACAAAGCCTGAGAGTCATCTGTAAAACCCGAGGAGATTTTAGCAATTGGAAGGCAATTTATCGGGTGGTTTTGGAGAAAGGATGAGATTGAGGGAAAGTAGGTACCGTGGAATAGGGGTTTTTCTCTGCAATTTGCTACATCTAAGTGGTGTCAATGGAAGATCCAGGGTAGGTAACTCCATGAGTCCTTTGTGTGGGGTTATTTTATCTGAGTTTTCATCCTGCTGCCTTCTGTGATCCTAGGCACAGACCTCTAAAGGCCTTCGCTATATTATGCGGTTTTCTTACCCATGGGCATTTTTAAGAAAAGGAATAGATGAAGCACTCCGGTTAGATATGTGTGATGTTGCTCTGCTATCCAGGATTCACTGAGAAACTGTGAAGCCTCTTTGGTGTTGTCTGTTCTAAGAGACACCCCGTGGTCTCTCCAGGAATTTCACTGGAGCACCATGTGGGCGCTTTGAAGAAGCAAGGCATTGTACAACTTAATTCTGAGGCCATTTAAGCAAAGAGACTCAAGAATAAGTTGTGAATTTGATCCCTTGGAAAGGAAAAGACAGACAATGTTTCTGAAAATAAATGTGTTTGAACATAAAACAGAGAAATCGCACGAAAGCAATCTTCTGTGTTTGATGGCAATTTCCATTTCTGTTCCAACCACTTTTTCAGGTAAAATTATAGTGGCCCTTGCTTTTCTATTTAACCAGTCTCTGGATATAAAGTCACCCAAAATCTTCAGCTATTGACTTTGAAACACTGCTTACGGAAAAAGTATCTCTAAAACACACTAATCTTGTGCTTCTTTATAAAAAGAAATGCCAGTGGGACATTAGGTCTGTATGTATCAACCTAGCTAACCAACTATCCATTTCACATTAAAAGTGGAACAGAAAGAAAAGACACTGCTCAACCTCTCACAAAAGCTCACTGAGACATTTTTGGTAAATTTTTTTGGTAAACAAAGATATGCAATTGAGGGTACTTCTCCACTGATTCCCATATCCTACAAGTTTGAGGGTGATCCTCAGGGTGTTAACTTCCTGGCAGGAATTTCCATTGGTCTTAAGTAGAACAAGACCATGGGGCTGGCCAGGGCCCAGAACTGGTGTGGACCTGTCCAGCGCCATAGTGCTGAAATCAGGTGGGAAGGGGGACATGGTGTTTGCAGGCTCATTTGGTTCATTCTGTCTATGAGATAAATACATCCTCTGTTCAAGAAAGTCATGAAAAAGGACATTAAGGCATAGTACATTCATAAGGGAATTAATTAGGTACTTGGTTTGTCCATCAGGATGTAAGATAGTAAAACCCAAGACCTAAGGTTAGGACAGTGAGCCTGTGGTGGGCCTGGATTTCAGAGTCATAAAAACCTGGGCTTTTTAGATTAGGAGGCATAATATAAGGGAATTCTGGGGGCACCTGGGTGGCTCAGTCAGTTAAGCATCTGACTTCAGCGTAGGTCATGATCTTGCGATCTGTGAGCTCGAGCCCCACCTCAGGCTCTGTGCTGACAGCTCGGAGCTTGGAGCCTGCTTTGGATCCTGTGTCTCACTCTCTCTCTCTGCTCCTCCCCTGCTTACGCTCTGTCTCTCTCTCTCAAAAATAAAATAAACATTAATTAAGAAAAAAACCAAGGGAATTCTGTATTATGAGAGAACAAGCTAATCATCAACATTAAGAACTATCCACAACCATGCCACCCCTGTGCTCCATTATCTTTGGCATTCCAGGCAGGGAAAAGGTGGCACAGAGAAGCCAATGAGTGGAGAAAGAAGGATGCTAGTTAAGTGGAAAGTTCATGTTATGGTCCACTCAGCTCAGGGAGAGTGAGAAGGGCCTTAATGAGGAGCTTGAAATTAGCAAGTTTTAAAACTCAAATGTGAAGTGAATTTATTTTGACTGGGTGAGATTATTCCATAAGTGACTTTGTGGGGAAAAAAAGTGCTGGTTTTTAGTTATTCTATAATAAAAAATGCATGAACCTCGCTTACTTGCCGGATCAAAGGCATTTTCTACTAACTCAGCCCTTTGGTCTTTCACAGAATGACAGTATAGAAAACCACTAGCCAGTGCACTTTTCCAGCCCTTTCTGCACCATGAGCATTTTAATGTTCTGTTCATTTGAGTGACCGTCCCATTAATATTGTCATTAATGAGCATGTGGGGTGAGAAATACAAGTCAGCTGTACAATAGAGCTACAGGATCATTTGTCATTGTCTATCCAGTGTCTACCCACATTGACCAAGGTATGTAATCCTGAGGGCATTTCTACCAAGAAACACAGAAATGGGAGCCACACGGTGGAATGCATATCCATACAGTAGCTCAAAAGAAAAAACAACTTTTTTTGAAATGATAGTCATTCTTATGGAAGATAGTGCTTGTATCCTATATATTTGTGTAATGGGTTAAAAGATTTGTCTGTTAATTTACTATGGCTTAATTTGCCTTTTAAGTGAAACCGCTGTTATTTATTTCATATACGTTGGGTTTTTCCTTGCTGTCAGTTTAAAGCCTTACGTATTTTATACTTGTTTTGTTAACACATGTGGTATTTTGCCTACTTTTTACTGTTTACTGACATAGCCTATTCCCAAAATTACACAAACCGTTAAATAAGAAAGTACAGCTTTCTGCGTTCCTGGAACATGCCACGTATTCATTAGCAGTTAGACTTTTCTGAGGGTCAGTTAAGTGTTATATCACCATCAGCTGTCAATACTGTCTTCCATATTGATTTCCCCTTGATATGGTACTTTCTGCAGTGCAGGAACGCATCTTGGCTCTCAATCAGCACTTCTTTTTCATTAAACTCTCATTTGCAGAGTGTCAGTAGGGTACTTGGCACTTCAACACAGCTTATCCATGCTCCTTCAGCATTTCCAACATGGCTCCATTGTAGCATAATGACTATTTTATGATGGTTTGTCTCTGCAGCTCTCTGTTGACTAGCCTGTGAACTCTCTGTGGAGATAAAGCATAGGGTATTTATTCTTGCCTCTTCTGCCTCCGTCTGTCTTCCCCCGCACCCCCATAAACAAATCCACTGACATACTGGCTGCGTTTCTTGACTAGTTAGAAGACACTCAGTAATCACTGAACAATGGCACAGACACAGCGTGTGGCCATGCCTCAGGGTGTTTATATACGATCTAATAGAAGACTACTAGACGATAACGTGTCCAGTTGGGTGTATAAATGTACTTTATCTCTGGTTTAGTCTGGATGGGCAGTGGAAAAAGATGTGGAGAAAAAGGGCTATCTCTGAGATAATTCCTTAGCTGGAAGATAAATCCATTGCCGTTCTATTATGGGGTATATCCTGTATTTGTCATCTTGCATTTCCTTTTGCCCTCGTCGGAATGTGTGCTGTGGAAACAATGCCAAATGTCTTTGAACTCACCAAGCTAGTACTCTGTACACCCCAGGTAGTGTGTCCATGTACACTTCAAGCATAGTACACAATCTCCCCTTCAAGGACCAGGCATGGAAATTCGCCAGTTACTTAATTCTGTCCCCAGCCATTTAGCCTAGATCCAATTGCCACAGGGGAGTGATGTTCTTTACTCAAACATCTCTCTTCCCTGAACTCTGTACCACTTCTGGCTGACAGCCCACAGCTCAGGACTTGATTATACCTAGTCTTTTCCTTTTCACTGATCGCTTCTAATATGAGCCTTGACTTTTCATTGGCATTGTGTGTTCCTCCATAGTGTGCCATGCCATGGATTGGGAGGGCCTGGCAGAGCCCTGGATGTGTGGCAGTTTTTCAATAAACAGTTGTCAACTGATAGCCTTTAGGGTGTGAATTATGAGTTCTAGTGAAAGGCAAGTTTTCATTTGCATAATTATGAGCTGAAGACTGGCAGGGGAAATGACGTGCTGACTTACTTCAGACTTGTTTTGGCTGCTAACTTCTGCTTAAAGTATAGTCCACATTAACTACATTAAGTATTCCAAGTGGAAGTTTCCAGAACTCGAAGGATGCGTATTGTACTGTAAGGAGTTAGAAGTAACATCCTCATACACTCAGGGAGGGCTGCAGTATCCCAACATATTCAGTTAAATATGATTCTATTAAAGATGCTTGAAAAATGTTCTAGGGACATTGAACTTTGAAATAAACATCAGTCTGATAGCCTTCATATAGGAGTTCTTAACTGGACATTCTGGATAAACTTTGGTGGGTCTTCGAATCCCTTGGTAGTGTATAACGTTATGTACATGCAGGTGCGCATTTAAAGGAGCCATACACAGGGTACCTTGGTGGCTAAATTGGTTAAGTGTCTGACTCTTGACTTTGGCTCAGGTCATAATCTCATGGTTCATGGGTTTGAGCCCCGCATTGGGCTTTGCGCTGACAGTGCAGAGCCTGCTTGGAATTCTCTCTCTCTCTCTCTCTCTCTCTCTCTCTCTCTCTGTCCCTCCCCTGTTCGCTCTCTCTCTCAAAATAAAGTAATAGACTTAAAAAAAATAAAGCAGGTATACACTTAAAATTCTCAAAGGAATTTGTTTTTCTGGATGGTAGGACCCATCACTATTTCAAAGAGATCTTTTATTCCCTGAGCTGGTTGTAGAACTAAAGGGGATGTCACCATAGTCTGGTTAGGACGAAGGGCCCCCAAGAGCATGTGCAATCTCCAGAGTTGTTTACAATCCAGCCTGTGTCTTCAGTATGTAATGATGTGTCAAGGTGGGGACATTTTGTGGGGTCTGTCTATTCTAATGCCAAGAGTATGGGAAACTGAGGGGGATGAAGTCCAGCTACACATTCATGTTGGGATGGGCACACAGGAAACATTCCTTTCAGCATTCTTTGGCACTAGCAAAAATCTCTGTATTGTCCAAGTTATCAATTGGCTGTTCTGACCTGTTGGCTCACAAAAGAGTGACTTTAGAAGTTATTAGCTTTGTGTTTTCCTCTTTTCTGAACCTCTCTTCTCTTGCCTTTTGAATTCTTCTTTAGAACTCGGTTTTAGAGTTCACCCACACCAGCAGACTCCCTGCAGACATCTGGTCATGGTTTGGCATGGACACTGCCTCTCTTCATTCTGTGTTTTCCTGAGCCCAACTTAAAAAAAAATTTTTTTTAATGTTTGTTTATTTATTTATTTATTTATTTATATTTTTTTTAATTAAAAAAAATTTTTTTAACGTTTATTTATCTTTGAGACAGAGAGAGACAGAGCATGAACAGGGGAGGGGCAGAGAGAGAGGGAAACACAGAATCTGAAACAGGCCCCAGGCTCTGAGCCGTCAGCACAGAGCCCGACGCGGGGCTCGAACTCACGGACTGCGAGATCGTGACCTGAGCCGAAGTCAGCCGCTTAACCCACTGAGCCACCCAGCTGCCCCAATGTTTATTTATTTTTGAGAGGGAGAGAGAGACAGAGTGTGAGTGGGGGAGGGACAGAGAAAGAGCGAGAGACGCAGAATCCGAAGCAGGCTGCAGGCTCTGAGATGTCAGCACAGAGCCCGACATGGGGCTTGAACTCACAAACTGTGATCATGTGAGCTGAAGTTGGACACCCAACTGACTGACTGAGCCACCCAGGCAAGCCCAACTTAATTCAAATCCACCACGCAAGCAATTTTTCTACCTAGTACCTCCTCTAGATCAATCATTTTGTTATAATTCACAACTCCACAGCTCATGAGGGCTTACCACTGTTCATCCTGAGGATTAGAAGATGGTTATGTATTGCAACACTTTCATACTTACTGTCTTCCTTTTCCAAGAGTCTTCCTGGCCTGAAGGGATTGTAGCAAATTTTGTGACCACAGGTGGCTTCATACATGGGAGGAGACCAGGCATGACTCAAGAAGCTTTCCAAACATCAGACATGGACTTTAATAAATTGTTCTCAAATTGAAAACAATTATTTGGTAATAATTTAAAAGAAAAAAAAAACACCTTACATAGAGTAAAAACATATTGGCAGGAACCAAAGACCAGTAAGATATGACCTTGTGGGTTCTTAAAGTGTGATTCACAGACCCCTGGGCATCTCTAAACCCAAAGGGTTGTCAGAACTATTTTACTAAAAATGCTAAGGTGCCGCTTGCCTTTTTTCACTGGATCGACTTTGTACAGATAAACCAAAAAGCAGCGCAGGGCAAAATTTGCTGGGACCTTAGCACAGATCCGTGCAGTGATACTTAACTGTGTGAGTTGTCAGTTTGTTCTTCCCTGCTATGCGTTATTAGTTTATGACAAGCCTGCTTCACTCAAGAATGCCCTTGACAAAGCAGAAAAACTGTGTTAATGTTACGAAATCTCAGTACTGGAGTTGATGTCTTCTCAGTCTTCAGCACGACAAAATGGGACGTGTGTGTCAACCAGTTCTCCTGATACCAGAATGTCATGGTTTCTGTGGGAGGGAAGTACTCATCTCATTATTTGTGTTGTGTGCTGAATGGGTCTCTTTTCTCATGGCGTGTCATTTCCGCTTGGAAGAATGGTAGATGCACTTCGACTGGATGATTTGGAACACGTTGATTTTGAAAGTGACCAAAAGTGAACCAGTCCCTCCAAGAATAACAACTGAGAGTAATGGTTGCCAAGGGTAATCTTTGACGGCTTCCCAGGACTTCAAGACTCTTCTGAAGAGATCGGTGCTGATTTTAACAATTGAGAAGACCTGCAGAATGTACTAAGGCATTATTTTGTACATGAATCACACATCATGTTACAAAATCATGCACGGCTAAAAGATGCACTTAAAATGCAAGGTACACCCATGGATTTTAATATCACAGCATATGAAAGGTTTATTAATACTGGCTACAGATTCCAAATTTCAAGTAATCGTTCGCAAACTACTCTGGTGGATGTGGTGTCCAAGAAGAATGTCCACATTTATCCAGAAGAGCTATAAAAATACTCCTCTTTTTCCAACCACATAGCTATACAAGAGTGGAATTTCTTCATAGACTCCAATCATAACCATATATGACAGCAGATTGAATTCCGGAGCACATATTAGAATCCAGCTGTTTTCTACGAGATGGTACAGAGAATAAAAACAGTGACCCCCTTCTACCTTTTAAATTTTATTTTGTAAATTGTGCTTATTTTCTACAAATGTGTTATGGATGTGTTCACATAGCACTACTAAGTGAATATTCTAGAAATGTCTCAGTTTAAAAAAAATTTTAGTATATATCTAGTTTTGAGAGAATGAAAGAGCACAAGCAGGTGGGGGAAGGGATGGGCAGAGAGAGAGGGAGACACAGAGAATCCGAAGCAGGCTCCGGGCTCCGAGCTGTCAGCACAGAGCCCGATGTGGGGCTCAAACTCCCGAACTGCAAGATCATGACCTGAGCAGAACTTGGACGGCTAAGCGACTGAGCCATGCAGATGCCCCTAGAAATGTCTGTTTTAATTTCCACTGTGGGGAATGACAAGAGAGGCCTCTCTGGGACCGTGAGGAGTCTCGAAAAGACACTTCAACTGGATGATTTGGAGACCTTGACGAATAAAGGGACCTTGGTTGGAAAAGTGCCTCTGAAGGTGTGTTCCTGAGATACAGATGTTTATGACAACCAGCTGGGGACTTTGACAACTATGGATGCTTTGGCCACATGTCTGAAAATTCTAATTCTGGGTCATGGCCCCCTCACTCCTACGGCAGTCAATGTGGTGGCTGGGTCTAGCGTGATAAATTCCGCAGCTAAAAATCTAAACCACATGCTATGCCATGTGTTTGTTAAAATCTCACAGGAAGTGGCAGTTTTTTTCTATCCTTAATGTTTTGTTTTTTTTTTTTCACTTACTAATATATGTGGGCATGATCATGTTTGGGAACCTGTATGTGACTGGTCATTGCTGTCGATGGGCCTTGGTTGCTAAGTTGTTTTCAACTGTAGAAATCAGTCTTTTGTGCTGTGGCACATGTTTTCTGTGGGCTTGGAATCCTGTTGTTTGGATTTAATGCTTGGAATATAAAATGCTTTTCTTTCTTCTTTTCTTATTTTTATTTTATTTTTTGGGCTGCAGTTTACTCAGTCAGGCGTAAAACACAAATGTTCTTATTTACCAAAATAGTTACAACTAAACAACAGCTTGTTAAAAACTGTCATTTCAATTAAAGAAAACACGGAATACAATTTAAAGGACATAATTTCTTTATAATTCCTGTGTTATTCATCTTTAATGTGAAGCTGTGGAAACTGAGAAGTGAGCATGTACAGACAATCTTCATAATCTAGAAAGAGACTGTAAAATAATGGTGAATCATGGTAGGAAGAGAAGTTGGTAACATGATTCAGGTAGAATTCCAGAGGAAAAGATTTAAAATGAAGGATCTTCAAGAAACAGAAATACATCATGAAAAAACAATCCAGGGGTGCCTGGGTGACTCAGTTGGTTAAGCGTCTGACTTTAGGTTTTGACTCAGCTCACAATCTTATGATTCTTGAGTTCAGAGTTCCACACTGGGCTCTGTATGCAGTGTGAAGCTTGCTTGGGATTCTCTCTCTCTGTCCCTCCCCATTTCTCTCACTCTCTTTCTAAAAGTAAATAAATAAACTTTAAAAAGAAACGCAGAAGTTTTTTTTTTTTAATCCACTGGGATTCAATTTGATTGAAACAATTTTGAGCTACCAACATGACTATGACAGAAAGATGTATATAGAATATGCTTTTCTCCTTCTTTCAAGAATTTCAAGTCTAGGGTTGGATAGCTGAAGAGTCCTACCCAATTTGAAATATCCTGTAAAAAGTTGATTATAGAGTAGCATTGTCTCATGGAAATAAGGATAACGGCTCCTAGAGAGGGAGCAGTTAATAGCAGGAACAGCACATAAAAATTGGGGGTCATAACACCATAAGGTACATTTGATAACAAAAGGAAATCAAGGACACAAGTAACATCATCTCAGCAGAGATTTGGTGGGTTTTAGGTCTGAAGTGGAGAAGTTAGTGGGTCAAATTGGTGTGTAATTTCTAAAAGAGAACAGTTGGCATTAACCAAAAAGCCACCTAAGCGACATCTCTGCAGAGACAGAAGCAAAAGCAGTGGAGAGAGAGAGAGAGAGAGAGAGCGCGCGCGCGCGCGCGCGCGCGCGCGCGCGCATGTGGGGGAGGGGCCCAGAGGGGGAGAGAGAGAGAAGTGAGAGAGAATCCCGAGCAGGCCCTGTGCTCAGCGCGGAGCCCAGTGCAGGGCTTGATCTCATGAACCATGAGATCGTGACCTGAATCGAAATGCACAGTCAGTCCCTCAACCAACTGAACCACCCAGGTGCCCCTGAAGGCATACTATTTTTAAAACTGCAGTGCAGGAACTCTCAAGCATTTGCTGATTCCACATGTTCCATACAATTTGGACCAATCACCGATCGGAAGCAAACAAAGCCATTCCTCTCTGGCTGCTTTTCACAAACCAGTCAGGAAATGCTATTGCAGGTGGTAATGTGGGTGAGGTGGGTGGAGGTGGATGGCCCCAGAGTCTTCTGAAGATGCGCCCTGCAAAAGTGAATGACGCCAGAGTCTTCTTAAAAGGCACCTTGTAAAATGCAGCATATGTGTATGGTGGCCTTCTTGTGGAAGCCGTCCACATAGTCACTTGGTGACATTTTGTCATGTAAGAATAGCCCAGACTGTGGAATGTTGAGAAGATTCACAAAAACAATTTGCATCCTGTTTTCACCTGGAGGAATTGAATGGGATGTTGTTAATTATTAAGAGGCTACCTACCAAGTCTGGAAAATCCACACATCATTGCTGAATTGACTGTTCAGTTGCAGAATCAGAGCAAGAATCTGTCTGACCGGTGTTGCTGCAGAGGACCAGACCATCATCGTTCAACTCTTTTGCGAAGTTTGTTAGGCGGTAAGCTCTGCTGATAGAGGTGACTCAAAGAGGAGTTTGATGGCTCATGGAGTGAAGGGTTTCATAGTGACCTATCGCTGTATCTAGACATGGGATTCCAGGCTGGACCCGGCTAGCACAGAGCTCATACCACTGTGACTTAGTTAATAGTGTGCTGGTTTTACGTGTCTATTTGTATGTATCTTGCCATTTTTGCAACAGAAGACATTATTTGTGGAAATAATGGACTACCTCTTTACTAATTAAGTGAGATCTCTCCGCAACTCTGGGATTTGGTATATATCCAAATCATAATTCTTTACTAGCAAATGATTTAATTGATTGGAAAGTACAGCCTTTAATCATTGAACAAGGCAGAACAGAACAAAATACCTCCCCCAACCCAAATTTTGTTGAACTGACTTTCCAAACTACTTGGAAAATTATGGAAGTGCAGAGATGTGCCTTAATGTAAAAAAAACAATATTACAGGGGCGCCTGGGTGGCTCAGTCGGTTGAGCGTCCGACTTCGGCTCAGGTCATGATCTCACGGTCCGTGAGTTCGAGCCCCGCGTTGGGCTCTGTGCTGACAGCTCAGAGCGTGGAGCCTGTTTCAGATTCTGTGTCTCCCTCTCTCTGACCCTCCCCCGTTTATGCTCTGTCTCTCTCTGTCTCAAAAATAAATAAACGTTAAAAAAAATTAAAAAAAAATATTACAAGTTTAATGGAGGAATTATAGAAGAATATTAAGTGCCACTTACTGGAGTTATATGGAGGAAGCAGAAGATTCCTGAGAAAACATAACCTTTCAAAATTCACATGGACAATATAGGAAACTTTTATAAACAGAAACAAACAAACAATCTGCTATTAAGAATTGCAGTAGATGGCTTAATGGCTGATTTATATATTACTCATTAAATAATTCCAATGTAATCTGTGGCATTTTTGTGAGTAAGGGTGGGCCAGCATCGGGGGCATTTCCTGGACGCTTGTTAGAAATGGAAACCCTTAGGATTCCCATCGGTATTACTGAATGGAATATGTTTGGTGCAGGGATGAGGCATGGAGGGATCTATCATTTAAAAAGCTTTCTAGGTGTACTTTTGCATGTTCAGGTTTGAGAGGCTCCAGTTTAAAATTTTGTAGACAGTTGTGTAGGGAAGGAAAATTAATTTTCTCTCTACCTATCTTTCTGACTTCTTGGCTGAGCCCCCAGTAACAGAGGCAGGTTAACAAGAGGAAAAACAAATTTATTTATTTTTTATGTTTATTTATTTTTGAGGAAGAGAGAGAGACAGAGCACAAGCAGGGCAGGGCAGAGAGAGAGAGGGAGACACGGAATCTGAAGCAGGCTCCAGGCTCTGAGCTGTGAGCACAGAGCCCGATGCGGGGCTCGAACTCACAAACCGTGAGATCACGACCTGAGCCAAAGTCAGACGCTGAACCAACTGAGCCACCCAGGCGCCCCGAGGAAAATAAATTTATTAACATGTACACTGTGTGTATACTTGGGAGAGATACCCAGGGAAAATGAGTTACTCCCCCAGGTGACTTAGAATTCCAGCTTATATAGCATCTTCAACAACAACAGAAAAGAACACTGTATTGTGGAGAACTCGCTGGGCAAAGGCAAACTGTTTAGGGCTTCAACAGGTGGAGATAAAGGCTAGTTAGTAGAATTTGCCATCTTAGATTCTTCTGGTGCCTTCTATGGGCCAATGGCTTCTAAAGGTTTCTCCAGGGTTGACCTCTGGCCTTCCAGGTAGAGAGGGAAAGGGGGACACTTTGTAAATTCATATCCCGCTTTTAGGCAAATGGGAGATCACAGGGAGCTTTTTTGGTGCCTGCTTCTCATTTACCTTCAATTTAGCATAATCCTTAGGCCAAAGTGGCATATGTTGGGGTTGCATAATTTGCTGCCCTTCAGTAGAAAATATGCAAATTGCCAATTCACTTTATATATGAGTATAACATTAATTAAAAGATTGGATGGTAGAATTGAAAACAAAATAGTAATAATTTTCTTTGTGAATACAGATGAAAAATTCTTTATAAAATGCTGGCAGACATTACACAGGTGTAGTACCAAATAATATAATCAAGTAACATTTCATAAATGAAAAAAAAATTTCAATTTCCAGGAATTATATCAACATAACTAACGACAATAACAATTGAAAATGAATAAAATCCATGTATGTCATGTAGGTGTCTGATAAATACAACAGCCCTTACAAATAAAATATCTAAGTGAACCAGATGGAGAAAGAAACTGCTTATAAGTAATAAATGTTATTGACCCCAAATAACAACCAGTCTACTAGTGATTGTGGAAAATGTCTGTTCTGGTTGGGTACAGGATGCTGACATCAGTTTTCATTACTGTTATTAAACTCTTTTTGTTTACTTTAGATAATAAAATACAAAAGATGATAAAATTTATTTTAACATTAGAACAGGAGACAAAATTCTTTCTCTCTGCAGACTATTTGGGGAGGAGTAAAAGCAATCTAAAATTAAGTAAATCTTAACAGGGTAAAATAACATTAATACAAGTTAAATACACAAATCAATAGGTTTGTTTCTCTGCAGTGGTAATAATCTCATAGAAAACAATGAAGGGAATTACCAGCTTCTAATAATGCCAATAACAATCAGCTCATAGGCATAAATTGAATAAGAAGGATTTAGAATGTATATGCAGAAATCTGTAAAACCCTGAGTACAAAATACGAAAGCTGAGCATTTGTAGAGATAGACCATTGTCCTGGATTTTAATATTTAATCTTATAAAAACACAAGTATGCAAATTGAAGACATCCCAACAAAATCCCAATGAGTGGGTGGAGGAAAAGGATTAAATATTCTTCATGTTCTAGTAACTATGTGATGAAAAAGAGTAGTGTTTGTGCAGTGATGTCTGGGTGCAGACAAATATAATTTCTCAGAAATCAAAACTTACCATAAAGTCCCCAGTAATTAAAGCAGATACTCTTTCAATTATTATTAAAATAGGTACTATTTCACATTTTTCATATTAAAATAGATACTAGCTTAATACTACCACAGATGAGGAAATGGATAAATATATTAAACAAGAGACTATGAATATATGTATGTGTGGATATACACACAAATGTTAACTACCTAACAAATAATTCATATTAAATATATATGTAGTCAAGCCAACAGTAGAATTCAGGAGGGACCAGCACATATGATGAATTTGTCTGATAAATGGTTATATCATCATTGGGTATCTATTTGGAATAATTTTATTTATTTATTTTTTTAACTTTTGTTTATTTTTGAGAGAAAGAGACAGTGTGAGCAGGGGAGGGGCAGAGAGAGAGGGAGACACAGAATCTGAAGCAGGCTCCAGGTTTGGAGCTGTCGGCACAGAGCCCAATGTGTGGCTCAAACTCACGAGCAGTGAGATCATGACCTGAGTCGAAGTCGGATGGTCAACTGACTGAGCCACCCAGGTGCCCTGAGGAATAATTTTTTTTAAAGTACATTCTTACATCCAACCATATTTATAAGGAAATTACAGAGGACATTCTTTGTTTTGTTTTTGGATTTTATTTGTTTTGAGAGAGCAAGAGAGACAGAGAGTAGTAAGTACTGGGGGAAGACGCATAAAGAGAGAGGAGACAGATAATCCCAAGCAGACTCCACGCGGTCAGTACAGAGCCCGTTGGGGGCTCAATCTCATGAACCATGAGATCGTGACCTGAATCATAATCAAGAGTTGGGCACTTAACAGACTGAGCCACCCCACCCCCAGAGGAGTTTAATAATTAATGAAACATATATACTCTTAGAAGAAAATTGAGCAGACAAATGTATTTATTCTGGAGTTACCTTATTACTAGACTTTTCTTTCACATAAGCTAATACATTACCTTTATTTTTAAGTAATTTTGGGGTCTTCCATTGTTCATGGAAAGTATCTGGGGGCACCTGGGTGGCTCAGTCGGTTGAGCATCCAACTCTTGATATCAACTCAGGTCATGATCTCAGGGTTGTGGGATCTACTCTCGAGTCAGGCTTTGCAGTGAGTGTGGGGCCTGCTTAATGTCTCTGTCTGTCTCTCTGTCTCTCTCTCTCTCTGTCTGCCCCTCCCCTGACCACGTGCCCTGTCTCTCTCTCTCTCTCTTAAAAAATATACATTGGACTAGAGGAAGACTCTACCAAGCCTCCGTCACCAAGGGGTTTAATGCCTAAGATTTATGGTTCAACAAGCTGCAAATTATATTTTAAGAAATTACAAATTATTCTTCTATAATCACAGGCCTACTCATTTCAGGAAAAGGAGAGACAATACTTCAAAGTCAGTTGATACACAAAAACCGCAGCAAAAACCCCTCAGGTTCCCTTGCTCTCTGAAAAGCTGAGGGCCATGCGATTGGTGATAGTGCACAATAGAAACTTAATGGGTGAGGGATGCTAATAAAAGGATATGTGAGTCAGTGCAAAGAACAACAACAACAAAAAGCAGGAAACACAATTTACCACTCTACATAATGCAGAAAAGAGTTCAAATACCCAAATAAAGTGCAGCAGAAAGTAGACCCTTGAGGGGAAGGGAAGGTAGATAAAAGGATAGGGAAATAAAAAGTATAAAACAAGTCACATTGCTGAGAAGGAAATCAGTGGCCTTGAACCAGCTCTTAGTAGTTCAGTTGTGTTTCCCAAGTATCTCCAAGCATGGGGCCCTGAGTTGACCTCTGTGCTGACTGAGAACAATGGAGCCCCTAGTATAGACGTGTATATGGGTTGTTGGGGCAGAGCAGTTTAGGGAGGATACTTCATGCTTGGAGGGCATCCTATTCTATTATAGGATTTTATTCATTTACAAGTAGTAGATTTTAGCACATCTGGTTCACATTTGTAACAAAGGGAAACATGGGGAAGGAATCATGGACACTTTTGGTCTTGAAGGGTTAACTGCTAAGGAAGGTGCCTTCTCACTGCAGACGGTTGGAAAGCTGGGAATTCAGGAGATGGTGATTCTCAGGCTTCGGACACCAGGCAGCACATGTGTCCTCCTGAGGGAAGGTGGAGAGAAAACTAAGCACTGAGTTGGCTCCAGCTTACAGCCCAGACGGTCTGCACATCTCGGCTCGAGAAGGAAGCTACACAGCTCGTGTTTGTGCCAAATCCAGGTCTTGAGCTCCTAGAGGGTGTGCTCCAAGTGTGAGGGGCCCGAGGTTTGCAGGACATGGGAGGTGCACTCCTGGGGAGAAAGGAAAGCCAGAGGGGAGTTCTTGAGAGCTGACTGGGGTCTGCCCGTTCAGTGTTCTGGCTCTGTGTCTACACCCTACGTGCAGCAAGTCCACCCAAGGATTCCCTGAAGTCCCTGTGGACCGAGCTGTGCATGTTCACAGCAGCAACAACGCAGACGTCTTGTAACACGGAGTCTGTGGCCAAGAAAGCACATGGCAGAGGTCGGCTTCATTGGCGTCGATAGGGATATAGGAGAGATTCCAGTAGACACCCATGGTTGAGATGAACAGGACTGAGAACGTCAAATGTTCCTGGGGTCATGGAGCAAATGGAACTTTATACATATCTATATCTATAGAACTATATAAAATCTATAATAACATATATATACACATATGTATATATCTATATACATGTAGATATGTATAAGTATGTGTAATCTTATTAAACATTATATATAATGAATTCTATGTAATTATATAAGTATAAATTTATTATTTTAAGTATTTAATGAGAGTGTAAAGCTGCACAGTGACTTTGGAAAAACTACTGGAAGTTCAGTAAGAAACTAATTTTGACCCAGAGGCCTGGCCATCTCACACCTGTTTACCCAAGATCAATCAAAACTCAGAATCAAAAGGACTTGTAGAGAAAAAGAAAAGCAACTTCATTTAGGAAAGGAAATGGCCAGAGTATCAGCGGAAACAATGAAAAGCGAAACGTGCTATTTTCGTAAACAGAGCAAGGAAAATGCGTAGACGCTCATGTCTACACTGCCGGGCCATGCCGTGGCAGAGACCGGGCTGCGCGCGGGGAGCCCTAGTGGGCGGCCGTGCACCTGCACGAACCCGTCCTCGCGAAGCCCTGCACCAGGGACGATGGTGCGGCAGAGACCTGGCTGCGTGTGGGGACCCCTAGTGGGCGGCCGTGCACCTGCAGGTGCCATCTGGGCAACTCTTTCCTTTGCGGTGACTCAGTCACGCACAGTTTTTCCCCCCGGAATGATGATGGACCCGAGCATCTAGTGATCCTGATATCTTGTCATCGATTGTTTCCCTTAGGCCAGTTCTGTCTCAGACTGTTCCCGCGAATAGCTCGGTTATCCACTCGTCTTCCTGGCGTGATGCTCTGTACTCGATTGTGCTTCCTGGAGCACCTCTGTCATCTGCCTCCCCTGCGCTGGGGGAGTGCCACCTGTTATGTCTTCAGCGACTGTTTTTCTTGGAGGGACAGACTCCTTCACTGTGTCCGTGGTGTGTGGGGACTCTGTCATCCCAGTACCAATAAGTTCCCTGAAAGGACACAGTCATTGATTTCCCTGGACTCATGGGGTCATTGACTTTTCCCAGGATGATTTGGTTGTCACTTATTCTCCCTGCACGGAGGGAATCATTATTTGTCCTCTCGATGCTTTCTCTTGGAATGACACAGTTAGTGCTGTTACCTGTCACGGAGGGAATGTTCTTGTGAGTTGGTCATTGGTGTCATCGGTCATCAGCTATTTTCCCTGGAGGGACTCAGGCATCACTAATTGACCCTCTCCTCTAAGGTGGATAGGTCATGGACCGTTTCTTCCTGCTGACTCTGTCCTGCACTGTGTCCCCTGGGCTGGCTCAGTCATTGACTTTTTCTCCTGGAGTCACTCGGTCATCAACTCTTTTCCTGGACTGAATCAGTCATCATTAACCCTTTCTGGTGGGCTGTCTCAGTCATTGACTCATTTCCCTGAACTAGTTTGATCATCAGTTGTTTGCCTTGAACTCCGTCATTGGCTGTTTTCCCTGCTGTGGTTCAGTTATCACCTGTTTCCAGACTTAAAGGGACGGATCACTGCCTCTCAGAAGTTGTTTTTCTTGCTCATGGGCTCCTCTTTCTTTGCTGAGGAGATTTCAGACCTGACCCTAATCAGCTGTTTTCCCTGGAGTTGCTCGGTCATTGACTGCTTCTCCTGAACCAACTTGATCATCTGCTTTTTCCTTGGGCCTACTCTGGCATCAACTCTTATTCCTGGAGTGACTTAGTCATTGACTGCTTTTCCTAGAATGATTTGACCATCAAATGTTTTTCCCGGAATGACTCTGTCATACACTGTTTTTGCTTGAATGGCTGGGTCCTGGACCCTTGCCCCTGGAATCCCTCCTACGTTGACACTTTTCCCTGACTTAGTACTTGACTTTCTTTGGAGTGACTTGATCATCACATTTTCCAGACTCCCAGATCACTACTGTCTCCCATCCCTACACCATGTTTTCCTTGGAGTGATTTGCTCCTACACTAGTGTTCCTTGGCTGTTTTAGTCATTTTACAACTCTTTGGCTGTCATCAGTTGCTTTTCCTAGGATAAGTTGGTCATCGACTCTTTTTCCTGGAATGACTCGGTCATTGACTATTTTCCCTAGAATGACTCCCTCCTCTACTAGTTTTCCTAGAAGGACTTGATCCCCCACTGGTTTCCCCCAGTTGGCCATCGACTTTTTCCTGGAATGGCTTGGTCATCAGCTGCTTTTCCTAGACTGGTTCAGTCATTGACTACCCTGCAATGACTCGGTTATCCACTATTTTCCCTGGAAGGAGTTAGTCATCAACTCTTATTCCTGCAGTGACTGGGTCATTGATTTGTTGAATGACTGGGGTCATTGACTGTTTTCCCTGCCATTACTCAGTCATTGACACGTTTTCCTATAATGAATAGGTCACTGGCTCTTGATCCTGCTGTGACTCAGTCATCAACTATTTTTCCTAGAGTAACTCAGTCATGGGCTGCTTTTCCTAGACGGATACAGTCATCTAGTATTTTCCCTAGACTGACTCGGTCACCGGCTACTTTTCCTAGACTAACTCGGAGGTTGGCTGCTTTTCCTGGAACCACTGGGTCATCTTCTACTTTTCCTGGAGTGATTTGGTAATTGACTTTTCCCTTGAATGACTCAGTCTTTGGCTATTTTCCCTGGAATGACTCAGGCATCGACTCTTTTCCCTGGATAAGTCAGTCTCTGACTCTTTTCACTACACTTAGTTCACTGTTTTTCTTGGAGTGACTCAATGCTCACCTGTTTTCTAGGCTCATAGACTCACTCACTGCCTGAGGTCTCTTCATCAGCTATTTTCCTTGGAGTGTTTTGCTCATAGGCCAGTTTCTCTTGGTCAAGGAGAGTTCATTGCTTTCCATCAACTATTTCTTCTGGACTGACTCAGTCATTCACTATGTGTCTTGGGGTGACTCAGCCATCCACTATGTGCCCTGGGCTGACTCAGTCATCCACTCTGTGCCCTGGACTGATTTGGTCTTCCCCTATGTGCCCTGAGCTGACTTAGTCATGCACTGTGCGCCCTGGGCTGACCATGAGATCATGACCTGATCCTAATTAAAGAGTTGGACACTTAACCCACTGAGCCACCCAGGCGCCCCCTAGTTTTGGTACTTTATATGTTTCTAGGGATTTGTCCATTCCTTCCAGATTGCCCATTTTATTGGTGTATAATCACTCATATTATTCTCTTATTATTGTTTGTATTTCTGTTGTGTTGGTTGTAATCTCTCCTCTTTCATTCATGGTTTTATTCATTTGTGTCCTTTCCATTTTCTTGTTGATCAACCTGGCTAGGAGTTCATCAATTTTGTTAATTCTTTCAAAGAACCAGCTTCTGGTTTCATTGATTTGTTCTACTGGTACTTTTTTTGTTTCAATAGCATTGATTTCTGCTCTGATTTTTTATTATTTCCTGTCTTCTGCTGATTTTGGGTTTTATTTGCTGTTCTTTTTCCAGCTTTTTAAGGTGTAAGGTTAGGTTGTATCTGGGACGTTTCTTCTTGTTTAGGAAGGCCTGGATTGCTATATAGTTTCCTCTTATGACTGCCTTTGTTGCGTCCCAGAGGTTTTAGGCTGTGGTATTATCATTTTCATGGGTTTCTATGTACTTTTTAATTTCCTCTTTAACTTCTTGGTTAGCCCAGTTTTTAGTAGGATGGTCTTTAGTCTCCAAGTATTTGTTATCTTTCCACATTTTTTTTTTTTTGTGGTTGATTTCGAGTTTCATAGTGTTGTGGTCTGAAAATATGCACGGTATGATCTCGATCTTTGTGTACTTGTTGAGGGCTGATTTGTGTCCCAATATGGTGATCCAGTCTGGAGAATGTTCCATGTGCACTGGAGAAGAATATATATTCTGCTGCTTTAGGATGAAATGTTCTGAATATATCTGTTAAGTCCATCTGGTCCACTGTGTCATTCAAAGCCATTGTTTCCTTGTTGATTTTGTTTAGATGATCTGTCCATTGCTGTAAGTGGAGTGTTGAAGTCTCCTACTATTATGGTATTATTATCAATGAGTTTCTTTATGTTTGTGATTAATTGATCTATATATTTGGGTTCTACCACATTTCGAGTATAAATGTTTACAATTGTTAGATCTTCTTGGTGGATAGACCCCTTAATTATGATTAATGCCCTTCTTCATCTCTTGTTACAGTCTTTATGTTTAAGTCTAGATTGTCTGCTGTAAGTATGGCTACTGTGGTTTTCTTTTGGTGACCAATATCATGATAGATGGTTCTCCATCCCCTTATTTTCAATCTGAAGGTGTCTCTAGGTCTAAAGTGGGTCTCTTGTAACCAGAATGTAGATGGATCTTGTTTTCTTATCCATTCTGTTACCCTGTGTCTTTTGATTGGAGCGTTTAATCCATTGACATTTAGAGTACTGAACGATATGAATTTATTGCCATTATATTAGACTATTATATTGCCATTATAATGCCATTATATTAAACTCCACTCTAGAGTTGGAGTTTCTGTTGGCATTCTCTGGTCCGTTCTAGTCTTTGTTCCTTTTGGTCTTTTTTCCCCATCTTTCCTCCCCTCAAAGAGTCCCCCTTAAAATTTCTTGCAGGGCTGGTTTAGTGGTCACAAACTCCTTTAATTTTTGATTGGGAAACTTTTTATCTCTCCTTCTGTTTTGAAGGACAGCCTTGCTGGATAAAGAATTCTTGGCTGCATATTTTTCTGATTCAGCACACTGAATATATCCCTCCACTCCCTTCTGGCCTGCCACGTTTCTGTGGATAGGTCTGCTGCAAACCTGATCTGTCTTCCCTTGTAGGTTAAGGACTTTTTTTTCACCTTGCTGCTTTCATGATTCTTTCCTTGCCTGAGTATTTTGTGAATTTGACTATGATGTGCCTTGTTGATGGTCAATTTTTCTTGAATTTAATGGGCGTCGTCTGTGCTTCCTAGATTTTGCTGTCTGTGTCTTTCCCCAGGTTAGGAAAGTTTTCTGCTATGATTTACACACATAACCCTTCTACCCCTGTTTCTCTCTCTTCCTCTTCTGGGACCCCTATGATTCTGATGTTGTTCCTTTTTAATGAGTCACTGAGTTCTCTAATTTTTTGTTATGAGAATTTTATTTTAATTTTTTAAAAATTTACATCCAAATTACTTAGCATATAGTGCAACAATGATTTCAGAAGTGGATCCTGTATGCTAACAATGATTTCAGAAGTGGATCCTTAATGCCCTTTACCCATTTAGCCCATCCCCCATCCCATAACCCCTCCCATAACCCTCAGTTTGTTCTCCATGTTTATGAGTCTCTTATGTTTTGTTCTTCTCCCTGTTTTTATAATATTTTTGTTTCCCTTCCCTTATGTTCATCTGGTTTGTCTCTTAAAGTCCTCATGTGAGTGAAGTCATATGATTTTTCTCTTTCTCAGGCTGATTCATTTCACTTAGCATAATACCCTCCAGTTCCATCCACGTAGTTGCAAATGGCAAGATTTCATTCTTTTTGATTGCCGAATAATACTCCATTGTATGTATATACCACATCTTCTTTATCCATTCATCCATCGATGGACATTTGGGCTCTTTCCATACTTTGGCTATTGTGCTGCTATAAACATGGGGGTGCATGTGTCCCTTCAAAACAGCACACCTGTATCCCTTGGATAAATACCTAGCAGTGCAATTGCTGGATCATAGGGTAGTTCTATTTTTAATTTTTTGAGGAACCTCCATACTATTTTTCAGAGTGGCTGCACCAGCTTGCATTCCCATGAGTTCTCTAATTATTAAATCGTACTCTTTTGCCTTATAGTCTCCTTCTTTTTTTCTGCTTCATTGTTCTCCATAAGTTCATCCTCTATATTGCTGATTCACTTCTCTGCCTCATCCATGCTTGCCACTGTAACATCCATTTGAGATTGTAGCTCAGTTACTGCTTTTTTTTATTAAATCCTGACTAGCTTTTATCTTCACAGAAAGGGATTCTAACCTTTATCTTAACCTTAAGTCTAAGGGATTTTCAACCCCAGCTAGTATTCTGATTATCGTGATTCTAAATTCTGATTCAGACATCTCGCTTGATTCTGCGTTGATTAAGTCCCTGGCTGTCATTTCTTCCTGTTCTTTCTTTTGGGGTGAATTCCTTCTTTTCGGCATTTTGAAGGAAGTAAAGGAATTAGTTAGGTAAATAAAATTAAATAATTAAAGGCAACCCACAAAAAATCAAATAACAGATGGTAGGTCCTAGGTGTGTTCTGGTCTGGTTGTTGAAAGGAGCTTGACAGATTAGAGAAAAGGGGAAAGATAAGAAGAGAAAAAAATAAAAATACAAAAAATAAAAAGGAAAACATTTGAAAATTTGAAAAAAATGAACACAATGAAATAGTATAGAACGAAATGATGGAAGTAAAACAAATATAATTTGAAACGTTTACAAAAAAGTAAAAGCTTTAGTAGAAAAGAAATTAAAGAAAGATTTTTAATAGAAGCGGAAAAAATCTTTTCTCTTTCTCTATTGAAGAATAAGAAAAAAAGAAAAAGAAAAAATTGAATAGATGAACCAGCGAACAGACTGAAGTATGTTTGAAATTACATCAGTTCCCCTGGAAGTGGAACTATGAAGCAGTTTATAATCTATAAACTAAGCAGGTGGAGAGACTTGTGTTGTTCCTCAAGAGCGTGGTTGTCCCTGTGGGGCGGGCCTTGGTGTGACTGCTCTGTTCTCCACCAGATGGTGCTGCTTAGCTTACTGGGGTGGATTGTGGTGGTGCTTGTAGGTACCTATACGCATGCGCAGGAGGGGTGAAAATGGCTTCACCCAACTACCCAGTCTCTAGTGTCAGAACTCTGTTCTCCCCAGTCAGGAATCGCTCACCCATCCTTTGTGTCTGGCTTCTTCCGCTCCCCGCTTTTATAATGTTCGTGACCAAGCCTTCAGGTTGCCAGGTGGCACCTCCCTCCTGAGTTTTATCTTAAGATGTGGCTATGTTTCCTGACCCCTCACTTGGAGAGACTGCAGCTTTGACCCACTCAGACCTTCTGGGGGAAGGTCTCACTGAGCAATTGCCAGGTTCCCACCTGCCCCCAGGAACGTTCACGAGACTGTGTTGCTGCCAATGCCCAGAGACTGCGGCTGGGTGCCAGCCCACCCCAGAACCACCCCAGAAAAAGTTCACATGATTTTGTGGCGGCAGCATTTCAGGGATTATGGAAAATCACAACACACATCCAGCAACAGGCTTCAACCCCAACGACCCTTTTCCAGCACCAGCGAATGTGGTTGTTCCCTGGGGTCCGCTGGGACCTCTGGGGTCCAGTGGGGTGGCCACACGGACAATACTAAATGTCCTCCCAGCAGGGGAACCGCCACTCCCCGTGTGGCCCGAGGACCTCGCTCTGTGCTCCCTGTTTATAGAGTCTTTGTGGGATTTAAACCCTCTCCTTTCTCCTTTCTGTCTTGTTTGTTCAGTCCCTCGTGTACTCTTTTCTCTGTAGCCACTCTTGTGCGGGGGGATGCTCTCCATACTCTGCTCTTGTCTCCATCCTGTCTCCGCAAGCAAAAACAGCTCCCTGCCCTCCTTGGCTTCTCTCCCCCTACTTGACCTCTCCACGCCATGTACCTGCTGAGTACTGGTACTGCATCTGGTGGTGCAGATGGTTGTGTTAATCCTCCAATCGGTTTTCTAGCTGTGCAGGATGCTGGAGTGTTGATCTGGCTGCATTTCAGGGAGGAGAGATGCAAAAGAAACGTCCATGCGTTCCGCCATCTTGGCCCCTCCTCCAGATAGTTTTTAAATTTATCGGTGTTTGGTTGCATTTGGATTTTGGATGATACTTAGGAACCTTTGACCCCACAACAAGGTTGTAGAAGAAGAAATTCGTTTTTCTTTGAGAAGTTGTGCGTGAGCTCATGTAGCTATGCATGCATGAAAGTGCACGTAAATGTGTGCATGTTTAGGAACTGGGTTCATTTGAGGTTGGCTCTTGGGTAGAAATGAGATGGGGATCTAAATGTACCATTTTCCAAATGGCTTCTTCTTTGTACCAGTGCCATTTAAAAAATCAAATCAAAGCCATCCTTGTCTAAGGGTGGCATTTGAGATGCTACTTTTATCACATAGTAAACTTCCTTATGTGCCTGTGTCTGTTCAGGTGTCTTCTCCAGCCTCGTTGCCTGCTCATGTGCCTCTAGTGCGTTTCATTATAGATGACTCACCATGTGTTTCAAATTTGAAAGGCCTTTTCCTCACCAAGGATTTTTCTGGCTCTCCTTGCCAGCTGCTTATTCTACATGAACTTGCATGTCAGTTAGTCTAACTCCCAAAGATGGTGTGTCCTTTTTTTTTTTTTTAACTGTGGTAACATTAATTTTAGAAATAAGTAGCTAAAGTAGATATATTTTTGATTTTGATCCTTCCTCTTCAAGGGTGTTTTGCTATTTCTTCAATCTACTTTTCTTCCTAAAGCTTTTAAAAAAATGTTTATTATTTTTATTTTTGAGAGAGTGCATATTTAGGGGAGGAGCAGAAAGAGGGAGGGAGGGAGAGAGAGAGAGAGAGAGAGAGAGAGAGAGAGAGAGAATCCCAAGCAGCTTCAGCACTGGGCAGAGCCCAATGGAAGGGTCAAACTCACCAACCAAGAGATCATGACCTGAGCTGAATCAAGAGTTGTATCCTTAACTGACTGAGCCACCTGAGCACCCCTTTTTCCAGAGATTTTTATTTTTTCAATGTTGATTTATATTTGATTCAGAGAGACAGAGCATGAGTGGGGGAAGGACAGAGAGAGAGATACAGAATCTGAAGCAAGCTCCAGGCCCTGAGCTGTCAGATCAGAACCTCACTGGGGCTGGAACTCCTGAACTGTGAGATCATGACCTGAGCCGAAGTTGGATGCTTAACCGACGGAGCCACTCAGGCGCCCACAGAAACTTTTATAGTTTTATTTTATGGATTTATTTTTGCACATCACTTTTTATATTTTTTTAATATCATTTTTGTTTTAAATTTTTTTGACGTTTATTTATTATTGAGAGACAGAGAGATACAGAGCATGAGCAGGGGAGGGGTAGAGACAGAGGGGGACACACAGAATCTGAAGCAGGCTCCAGGCTGTGAGCTGTCAGCACAGAGCCCGACGTGGGGCTCAAACTCAGGAACTGTGAGATCATGACCTGAGCCGAAGTCAGTCGCCTAACCAACTGTGCCACCCAGGCGCCCCTTTTGCATATCATTTTTTAAGTTTGTTTCTACATATATTGTCTTTGGTGTTTTTGTAAGTAGAGTTTTCTTTTACATTAAAGACTTAAAATTTGAGGGAATATTCATTGCTTTTGTATGTTAACTCATGGAGCTAATTTTCTGATTTATTCTATAGATTGAGTTAGTCATAGTGTTGTTTGCTAAGTTTTACAGGTATCTGCAAACCAACTGGGATTTATTTTTTTTCCTAATGCTTATTGGCATATTTGTTTTCCTTGCATGGCAAACACCTGTAATATAATGTTGAATAGCAGTAGAGGTGATTTGAGTCCCTGGATTTTTTGAATGAATCTCTCTTGGTCATGGCATGTTTTTAAACGTGGTGTTAGATTCTGTTCAATAATATTTTGCTTAGTATTTAAGCATCTGCATTCATAGCTGATATTAGCCTGACATTTTTTCATTAGTCACTGACATACGTTTGTAGTTAGGATGTACAGTGTTTCATTATGAATTTCAATATCTGAAGATGATATGGCTTTCAGTTATGTATGAAGTTGACATTGTAAAATAAAAATCTTATATTGCTCTTATAAATGTTTTCAATTACATCTTTGTATCATAGTTATTTGACAACTATTATCCATTTAAAACTATATAAGTAAACACTTCAACTGCAGCTGAAAAATGTACATTATTATTCTTTCTTCCTTGAATGAATATTTATATTTCATCTGTGCCAACACTTTTAACCTCAGCATAATAGATTTTTTTTAATATATTGAGTATATCAATAGCCTTCCCTATAACCACATTTGTATATAAAGACGAAAGTTGGTTTTTATTCCTAATTCCTAAAACAGTAATGACTCATATGTTAGCACGTTTTTTCTTATTTAATGTGTTTTTATTAATTATTACATTATAATTTTGATACATTTCAAAACATAAAGGCATACCATATATGTTTTTACTAGGGATGTTTGGGGGAAATAAAATAATAGGAAATTATGCACAGGGTCCAGTATTTTCCTGGCCCTGTTTTCCCACTTTGAAGTAATTCAGTTAGGCACCAATCAATTATATCACTCTTGGAATAAATGCTAATGCCCCAGCCAATATCTAGATCCAGAACTTTGATCAGTGTTATTTAGTCTGAGCTGGATAATCATTATCCTGTGTGATGTGAACCACTGTCAGGAGGCATATGGTTATCAATCCTTCTGTTAATGCCTGGCTTACAGGCCAGTCACATTTGCCGGAGACATATCTGACATTTAATTTGTAGGTATATAGTTTTTACCTGGTTGCATTACAGTGGTTGACTATGATGAATAACTATGCATATAAATAAACTATACTTTTATAAAAATATAGATTATTAAAATGGTATTTAAGATGTACTCCATGCTAGGGGCACCTGGGTGGCTCAGTTGGTTGAGCGTCCAACTTCAGCTCAGGTCATGATCTCACGGTTTATGAGTTCGAGCCCCGCGTTGGGTTCTATGCCAATAGCTCAGAGACTGGAGCCTACTTCAGATTCTGTCTCCTGTCTCTCTGCCCCTCCCCACTTGTGCTCTGTCTCTCTGTCTCTCAAAAGTAAATAAACGTAAAAAATAAATTAAAAAAAAGATGTACTGCATGCTTGTGTATATGTGTATGTGCATATGATATATGTCTAAGATTAGAATATAAAGCTTAAATGATGGAAACAGGTATTCTAGATGGTCATTTTTACTGTTAGTGAAAAGAATTTATAGGGAAAATGTGATTTAGAGACAAAGAAGAACACATATATCACACAAAACAAGATATTCACCAAGAATATATTAAAACCTCTAAACTTGTATGCAACTAAGAATATTACTAAAAACAAGAAAATCAAAACTACAAGGAGATATTGACAGATCTACATTTGTCCCTTCTAGTAACTGACAGAACAAAGAGTGAAAAAAATCGAAAGAAAATGGGGAGGGTGCAAAATACATAGTCAATTTAAACAGCACATTTAACACGTGATAAAATAGATGCATAATGGGGCACCTGCCTCGGTGGCTCAGTCGGTTACGCATCTGGCTTTGGCTCAGGTTATGATCTCATGGTTCATGGGTTCGAGGCCTGTAGCAGGATCTGTGCTGACAGCTCAGAACTTGGAGCCTGCTTTGGATTCTGTGTCTCCTTCTCTCTCTGCCCCTCCCCTGCTCACACTCTATCTGTCTCTACCTCTGTCTCTCAAAAATAAATAAATGTTAAAAAATTTAAAAAAATAGATACATAATAAAACTTTGCCCCATTGATTGGAGAGAATATATAATATTCAAATTTGGAACATGTACAAAAGGTATTTACATGCTATGACATGTCTCAGTACAATAGGAAGGATGTGCAGATCTTCTCGGAACACGATGAAATTAAATTTGAAATCAAGTTAAAATATAACAGGAACCCCCTATTTCTTACCACTAAAATATAATTTTAAGTATTAATGGTTTAGAGAAGAAATGTTAATGAAGATGAGAAAATAGGACTAAACAAGTATGTAGGAAAATCCGTGAAATTTTACTAAAATGAAATAAGGCAGTTAATAGTCTAAAATATTTATATGTTTAAATAACTAAGGAGTTATCCAACTTAAGAATGTGGAACATAAAAAATAAGATAGAGCAGATAACAAAAGGATAGTGGAGAGTGAATCTTTCCTGTGTTCTCTACACGACTGTGTTTTCTGTTGTTTGTCACTGTAGGAAATAACGGGATGGAAGGTGGCAGGTCTAGAACCAAGGGCAAACTTTGTGTCTTTACTGTGCGTACCATGAAATAGTCTGCCCTCATTGGCTGAGTCCAAAACAGACTGGAAAATAGGAGATGATGCTTCCGTTTTTCCTTACGTTCTCCATGTCTCAAGTTTTCCTTACTTCTCACCCATGAATTTAGGTTCTCAGAAGCTTAGTCCAGGGAGCTGAGCACTTGGCTGGGTGGGGGTACGTTGAGCTTGTAAATAGCTGAGGACACCAGATGAGCCAGCCTGGAAACACAGTGTTGGCAAAGCTATAGGAGAACAGGTATGGACGAGTATCAAAGGAATGAGCTTCTCGTGTGGACACTCTGTACAGGAAGACTCAGTTGGCGTCTAGAGTGTCGCGTCACTGTGTGCTTTGGCTGGGCCATCCCAAATAGCCAATAGCTTGAGCATCCCTGGGGGCCATTCTCAATGACTCATGAATCTATGTGACGATAAATGCATTTACTGTTATTTTTTAAATTTTATTTCTTTGGGGGGGGGTGCAGAAAGAAAGGGAGAGAGAATCCCAAGTAGTCTCCATGCTGAGTGTGGAGCCGATGTCGGGCTCAGTCCCCCCATCGTGAGATCATGACTTGAGCCGAAATCAAGAGTCCGTGCTTAACCGACTGAACCACCCAGGCGCCCCAAAGGCGAGTGCATTGAGATAACATCACAGCAGCACATGTTGCCTGGAACAACCACGTAGCGTGTGGTCAGCTGATAATTGTGTCCGCTGCAGTGGGCTCTTCGCAGTTACTACCACAGGGCTCTTTGGAAAGCCATGTGTCGAGACCGAAAAATCTATTCTCACTAGCATTCTGGCCCAGGGGCACTTTCACGTGAGTGCAAATGAGGAAAGGTTCACGGCTGTAGTGAAGCTCATCCTGCATATGTGGACACGTAAATCTATAATGCCGGGTTGGTCACTTAGAAGTTAAGTGCTTGAGAGAGCAAAATGAGAGTAAGAATGTTCCACGCTGAAATGAAACAGAACAGGAGCTTTACAAGGGCACAGGACTGGGAAGCCCTAACTAAGCAGTAAATCAGACAATATCTTTGGACCCGACAACACCAGCATAAATGTGTGTTTCTCTGTGTGCACATCATTTCTATCACTGCACAGAATTGTAGCACATATCAAAGGGGGACTGGGTGTCCCACTCATAAATTAGGAGCTGACAACACCATGCTGGCCTGGAGCTTATTTTCCAGATCATCTCCAAAGGGTCATCGTGTTTTACCCAGTAAAATATGACAAAATACATTATTAAAGCAGGTGGAAGCCATGGGATATTCCACATAAAGTGTTTACTAAGCTAGAAGAGGGAAAGAGACTGAGGGAAATCAAAAGTGCAACTTCCACTTACTATATATTTTCCAGTGAGGAAGTCTCAATAGTTTAGCATTTGGATATTACACATGATTCATGAGATTTTGTGTTTTTTTCCCTCCCATCTACAATATGTGACTCTATATTTTTCTCATCCTGAGAATCATGCCCAGAGAGTCAATCTGTTGTTTTATATTCCTTTCATCTGCCAAGAAAAAAAAAATCACTTTTACCTTCTGTTAAAAATCTGCAAATTTTCACACACAGTGGATTTTTAAAAATCCCTCCAATTCAGTACAACTCCTACAAGAATGATTTATGCATTAACTAAGATGACAGAGAACAGAAATATTGTAATTTGTGTTGTTTAATTTTGCATCCTGGGCTTCTCAATTTAAAAGTAATTGGAGGTACTCCTGGGTGGCTCAGTCACTTAAGCCTCAGACTTCATCTCAGGTCATGATCTTGCGGTTCGTGAGTTCGAGCCATGCGTCAGGCTTTGTGCTGACAGCTGAGAGCCCGGAGCCTGCTTTGGATTCTCTGTCTCCCTCTCTCTTTGTCTCTCTCTCACTCACACTCTGTCTCTGTCTCTCTCAAAAATAAATAAACTTAAAACAATTTTTTAATAATTGGAAATGTATAATGATTGTATACTAATATTACAGTAAATACTTTGCTAACGCTTTATTTTCAAACCGAGATAAGGTGTCTATGAAAACACTTAAGCTTTCTAATGCACAAGGTGCTTGAAAGCTAATTGTGGAGTCAAAGCGCACATAGATGAAAATGAATGGTAATTATTTGGTATTGGTGAAATGGTATAATAGCCCTACAGACCATAAACATAGGATTTTGAGAAGGAGCTACTGAGCTGTAGACATGATAATGTGTGTAAGAGGAGTGACTTTTACCAACCATAGTAAGAGCTGTGGAGGTCCATTTCTATATATACAAAGAGAAAACATGAAATCTGGGGCACATTAGAAGCTGCTGGGGAGCATGACCTTGGTCACCTTTAGGGTAGACAGGTTGTGAAATTTCAACATTTATAGCATCGACAGAAGCTTTGACAATAAATGGTGCAAACTGAGAGCTCCGTTATACTTTCATTGTCCTAATTTTGTCAGTTATTAAGTACTAAATAGGTCAGGAGATTACTAGACTTTGCCTTTTTTTCTTTTAAATGTTTATTTAATAAATATTAAATGTCATATTAAGCAAATAATAAATGGCAGTGTGGAGCCCAATGTAGGACTCAAACTCATGAACTGTGAGATAATGACCTGAGCAAAAATCAAGAGTCTGATGCTTAACCAACTGAGCTACCCAGGTACCCCTAGACTTTGTATTGTTCTCAGATGAGAATTTCTCCCATCTGGGTGTGTCAAATCCTTCCTCAACAGACCTCCTGGCATAAAGCCGACTTTCATGAGTTGTACTTTAAATGCCTACTCAAGGCAGATTTTTGTAAAAATGATTATTCATATTTTAATATCATTAGTTTTTATGTAAATTCTAATTTTTTAAAAGTTTGTTTTTGAAAGAGGGAGAGAGAGAGAGAGAGAGAGAGAGAGTGAGAGCCAGTGCACGTGCACAAACATGGGAGGGGTAGAGAGAGAGGGAGAGACAGAATCCCAAGCAGGCTCCGCAGTGTCAGTGTAGAGCCCCATGTGAGGCTCAGTCTCATAAACTATGAGATCATGACCTGAGCCGAAAGCAAGAGTTGGATGCTTAACTAACTGAACCACCCGGGCACCCCTAAATTTTTTTTAAGTTTATTTATCTTAGAGAGAGCAACAGTGGGGGTGGGGCACAGAGAAGGAGACAGAGGATCCAAAGCAGGCTCCCCTGTCAGCTGAGAGCCTGATGTGGGGCTCAAACTCATGAACCGTGAGATCATGACCTGAACTGAATCTATGAGTCAGAGGCCCAACCAACCAAGCCATCCAGCCACCTCTAAATTTTTTTTTGATTCATGTTTTTTGTGCCTCTTTAAATTTTATGCACAAGGTAGGTGCCTCACTGTCCCCACCCCCTTCCCTGGCCCGGCTCCGGGAGGGCTGGGATTTCCCTCTCCCTATCCTTTTCGGATGCTATTTCAGCAATGAATGTAACACATAAAGTGATGAGCGTTGTTTTTGTCACTGCTGGGTGGCCCATTTTGGCAAGAAAGTATTTTCCTTGTTTGTGTGGTTACGGGCAGATTTGGAATTGCACTTCTGTCATATTCAGTGTACCCTTGCGAGATCTGTTGTGATAGATGGGTCCAAGGAGGACAAAGAGATAGCGGGGCCCACTTGGCTGTGGGATGATAGATGATAGAAGCCACTCACGCTTTTCAGAGGACACCTACTCAAACTCATTTGATAATAATCTGCCAAGCATTTACTCATAATAAAATAATTACATTAATTACAGCTTCTGTTGATTCGACATACATCTATCTAACCCTGTGATGGGCCAAGCACTGTTTTGAGTGATAAATAAGCATGACTGGAAAAATGTATATACCCTCACTAGCCTTCTGTCTGTGTGTGTTTTTGCTTAAGCAGGTACACATGTTCACATACCTGGAGTATGGGTACTTCCCTTGTGCCAGGTTTTATGGATATAATGACCACGATTACAAAGGGGAGGACAAAACAGATCTGCTCCCTGCCCTCTGGAAGCTTATAGTCTAGTTGAGAGAGGATGGTCGGGCAGTTCTAGCAGAGGAAATTGCATGTGCAAAGGCCCTAGGGCAGCAAGCTCCAGACCTAGGTGGTGCAGCGGTATTACGGATTTCTTTGTTTATCCTGGAGGAGCTGAGAAATTACTAGAGGCTCTTCAAAGAAAGATGGACTTACAGCAGAGTTTCTAAGTGAGGACAGACAGGACAGGATGCATTTGAGGAGACAGTTGAAAGACCAGAGGACTTGGTGGTTTGCACAGGTCTGTAAAACTAGGAGGTGCAGAGCACAGATGTGAACTCACATCCTTGGGGACTCTGGCCAGCACCCTGTCATGCACTCAGTGAGGTTTTTTCCTGGTCAAGGAAATTGGGTTTCAGTTGAGCCACCAAAGACAATGGCCAGATCGGACACCATTGTCTGTCACACAGCGTGTACTTCTGGGCCACTTTCACGTTTATTGGTACTGTTCTTAAATGCAGTTTTCAAGATAATCAGCTCTTTCTGTGCCTCCAAACTAGCCCAATGCTAATCCACCCACATTAAAAGGATACCCACAGCCGGGTCTGTCCTGGAGACATACAAGAAGAGGTGTGGGGTATGCCCGCCAGCATCTGTAAATAAATGTCTCTGGAGCCAGACCATATACCTAACTCTGTCCATTGACTGTGAGTGTCAGGGGCTAAATTGCATGGTGTTGGCAGTAACAGAACGGATGTACATAAATGAAAACAATACTTTTGAGTACATACTCGGAACCCTGGAATCTCTACATTGACACACAAAGAATAGATAGCTGTCTAAAAGCACAGAATTTATTTTTTTTTAATAATTCTAATAACCAGGGAAAAGATTGCATTCAGTCCCCGAAAGGCATTTTCTATGGGGTGGATAGAAATGATGACTCTGATTTGCAAGTGGAATTTGATTCACTTCACAAGCATTTATGGAACGTGTCTTGTGTTTAGGGCTGAGTTCCATGTCTCTCTCTGCTTGTTAGGAATTTGAAGACTCTTAGATGTTGATTTTCTTTTTTATTAAACTCTGTTGGTTTTTGGTAGAACCACAGGCGTAAGGAATGTCGGGCACGTAGATTGACTTGTTACATTTTCATTGTTGCTGCGAGTTGGTGGCAGAACTCACCTGGATAACTCAAGGACTTAGATAGCATGGTGAGTGCCCTAACTAGCAGAACTAGTTATGTTGATGTATGCGATGCATGGAGAGGGTGAATGTAGCCTCACAGACCTGTGTCAGGTCCCATTCTGTCACTCAGAAGCTAAGTGACGAATTGAATGTGTCTGTGGGTTCAGTTTTCTCATCTGTAAAATGGTGAATATCAGCTCCACTGGAGAGTTGTTCTTAGGGAGAAGGACCTGAGCAATGTAAAAAGTCCAGCTCATTATTAACATGCTGTAAATGGTAGAGTTATTATTGACCTTTCTGCGCACAGAGAAATGGCACGAATAAGCAATAATCATCTTGTGATATGAACATTGTTTTCCAATATAATGCCTAAAAAGAAGCATTCGTAGGCTTACCCAACATAATAATCTCGAATTGATCGGAGGTAGTATTTTGAATGATCCATCTATCAACTTTTCTAAATAATGAGACAAATGGATAACCCTGGGTGTCTATTTTTTAGCCAAGTGGATCACCTGAAGTTACTGGATTCAAGAGGAGAATTGACCTTGGTCTTGGAAAGCAGGAACCCTGCATAATGTCTGGGGTATCCCAAACTCCTTCTGAGCATAATGCCTGGCTTCTAGAGGGGGTCACTCAATGCTACCCGCTTCCCTCTCCTTCTCTCCCCTTCCCTTACTTTCTCTTCCATCCTCTTCCCTTACAATACCTACCCCATAGGAGAGGCAGAGAGAGTCCACAAAGATCCTGCCTCACCTTGTGCATTTCCATATTGAAATGGCAGTGTTCGTTCATCCAATGCAACTAATGAGATTCTTTCATAAAACCATGTGTTGAGAAGCTATATTAGTACTGGAGTTCTGAAAAGAAACACCAATGTATAAACACAGGCCATCTGTAAAGATACAGAAAGAATGAAAATGGCAGAACCCTGTTTTGAGACTGATCTAAGTAACAGATTTTTGCTACATGCCTTACGACATCAGCCGTGATACTCTGACAAAGAGCATGATGCCTTCCTCAGTGTAGGTGATCAGTAAAAGTGAATGCATGATTCACATTACAAGAGAATGTTTTGAAGGTCTGGGTTGTAGTTGAAGGGTGACAGATTTGATGTAGGAGAGGGAACCATTAGTCTAGAATACCTTTGTTCTATTCGCTAGGTGAGCACATATTTACCTTTCACTATTCAGTTCACTTTCAGATTTTCGTTAGCCACAATTTCTGTAGCCACCTTCCCACTCCTCAGCAGCTGGAGGAACATGCCTGGATCCATGCCTATGTGTGGTAAAAGACAGAAGGATGTTCTATGAGAAGGAAAAAGTCAGGAAGTTCAGGAACAGAAATGATGGCTAATAGAGGTTCAACAGTGAAAGAGTCTGGAGAAGGGAAGGTAACGGAGAGCTTTGAGAGCCTTAAAAGTCAAGGCTGACCATTTCAAATGAAAGTTGGCCCATGCCTTTAGATATAAATTCTTTCAGCTTCCCAGTAGAATATGGAAGGCACAGAAACTGGGATCGGCCCAATAACCTCTGTGCTGTATGAAGCCTGGTCTGTATCTGTGTAACTAACCATGGATCTCATACAGATTCTGTCATCCGATTGGTACTCAATAAATACTTTTGAAACCACGAGCATATCCAGGTTGAGCCAAAAGTAAGTGGGTAGTGGAGTCCATGGGTACCAGTTAAGCTCATGAGCCTTGTAGAGACATTATTTGTGTTTCTCATCACGGTTCCACCACGTGCTGACCTTGTCCCCTTAAGAATTGCCTTCACCCTCTGTCCCTTTGTGTCTTAATCTCTTTACTTGGAATACTTCAAGGCCTTTCCTGAGAAGGATGTGGAGCTGCTGTCGTGTGTCTGTAACTCTGAGAAGACAATCGAATCTACCATTGCCTTCCCAAGGATAATAGATCAAAGGGAGAGTACACCTTCTCTCTTGGAAAATAATAGCTTTGTGAGGGTTTTTTCCCTTAAATTTTAGTGTTAGATTGCATGACCGTAACAGAATGTAGACTAATCAACCATGAGTCCTAGTGATATAATTTAGGACAACATGAAGGGACGATGAGTATTTTGTTTTGTTGTTCTTTGATTTGTAGGCTAAGCCCCAGATTCTGATGTGAAGAATAACTTCCCCCTGGGATCGAGGGGGTGGGCCTTGAGAGTAAATATCTCAAGTGTGGATAAGAAAATTTGGGAAGATCTTGCAATCCAGACTTTTAAAAAATCTAGTTTAACATAATTACACTTGATTCGTATGTGTACGTAATGATGTATAATTCATATGTAATCCATAATTCCTGTTAGGAAAGGCCATAAATACGTTCATAATTTGGAGATCTTCTGCACTTTCTCAATTGAATGTGTTACTTTGCTTGTTGCTGGACTATTCTGTGAAGGGGAAAAAAATGGAAAGAAATCCTCCAAAGTATGAAAGCTCTGGCATGTAGCAAGAATTACAAAGTTGGGTCACCGCGGGCTCTCATGATCAGCTCCTTCCATGGATACCATGGCCCACCCCTTCGAGAAGGGCTCACCATGGACAATGAGCACGACACACTGCACTTTGATCAGTGGGAGAAAACAAACCGTGTGTGTGTGGCGCCCCTAGGAGCCTATTGCCCAGCCACCCCCTCCCCCCCACACAGATATGTCTTGTTTCTTATTAGCAGTGCATGAAATCGACCCACCCCGCAACCAACTGCCAATACTTCAGGTAAAATAGATATGTCCCATGGGATGCATCATGTTGAATGACAGCTGGAAGCAAGACTTTAAAAAACGATTCCAAAGGACAGAGACTTGGCTTCCAAACAGCTTGCAAATGGTCTCATAATATGGGCAAGAACATTGATTCGTTGCCAATTGAATCCCTGGGGTGTCATGTATTGTGTAGAGTAATTCCTCGAGGGGAGCTGTAGGTGAGGTCTTCAAAAAAGGAAAAACAAGGTTCCCTGATGAATTTCGCCCAGTCCCACTTGCCCTCCAGATAAACAAAACGAATCATTTGCAGTGGCCATTTGGCTCATACCACACCGTGTCCGTGTCTTACATCAGATCGTCCATTACTGTAAAGACCTAGAAGGGAAACTTACCCATATAGGACCAAAGGTGTGTAGCTTTGGCAAAACTATTTATTTAGAATTTAAATGCATTAGCGATTTATGTGCCATAACACATACTACAGCATGATGTCACTCAAACAACTGTGTGGGTGTTAGAGATACGTAATTTGGTTGCCTGACGAGAAATCTGGCACCATCATTTGGAAAAAAAAAAAAAGTACCTAATCTTCCACTGTGGATATGTCTTCTGATTCTTTTGTGAGTCCAATCTTCTAAAAAAAGCCCCATAAAAATGAAATTAGACATTTGTTGAATGTGGGCGAAAATGTTCACAGAAGCGAATGGTGTGAATTAGATGCAAGCAGATGGTAAGAGTCTGTGGCTGCTGGCCCGCTCTGTCAATGGGAAAGAAGTCATGTCAAGGTGAATAGGGCAGTGAAAATATGAATGTCCCCATCCTCCTTCTGCTGGAAAAGCCAACTGACTTATTTGACTCTGTCTTCATCAGATCGAAGGGAAGATCCTAGAGGGTTGAGTTTACATTTACAATGATTTGTTTTTATTTTTTTATATGCTTACTTTTATTTTTGAGAGAGAGAGAGAGAGAGAGAAAGAGAGAGAGAGAGAAACAGACAGACTGAGCGGGGGAGGGGCAGAGAGAGGGAAACAGAATCCGAAGCAGGCTCCAGGCTCTGAGCTGTCAGCACAGAGCCCGATATGGGACCCAAACTCACGAACTACGAGATCATGACTTGAACCGAAGTTGAACGCTCAACCTACTGAGCCACCCAGGCGCCCCACATTTTGTAATGATTTTGAAATAAGAAAAGAAAAGCCTATTCATTCTTCTCTCGTTGGCAGTATAACAGAGCAGTACCAAGATGAAAATTTCCTCTTTGAGTTTACATCTAGAAAACAGATCACAACCTCAGGATGGCAGTTTTGCCCCTCAGGGGACCTTGGGCGATCCCTGGAGTCCTTTTTGGTTGTTCCAAGTTGTAGGAGGAAGAGTGGGGTGTGACAGGCATCTGGCGGTCAGGAGTTGTGTTCAACATCCTACTGTGCACGGGTCGGCAGTCCCCTCTCTCCCCAAGCACAGCAAACAAAAATGGAAGCTGTAGGTACTCTCATTTGAAAACCAGAGAGGAAGAGGTCTTGCGTCAGAACAGTCAGGATCACAGAGTCAGGTGCCTCCAGGTTCCAGCTGTGTGCTGTAAATGGTTGCAACGGGCTGACTGTAAGCACGTGGCTAGTGCTGGAGCCTGTGCTCAGTATCGCCCCGGCTGAGAAACGCTGATGGACCACGAACCTTCTAGTCCCCATGTAGCCACCCTACTCTAGAGCAAATGCAGAAGGTGCCACATTTCTTAACTGTGTCCACAGCACATCCTTCTCTGATTTCTAGTAAATGCATGTTTTATCTGTATTTGAAAACAAGAAATTTGCTTCCACAACACTGAAAAAGAAAGTGCCTTCTATAACCAAAATGAATGGCTTTCTTTTTAAAAAGTTACCTCTATGTTATTCGTAATGAAGGAAGCGGCCTCCTCTCTGCATTCTCATTTTCCTTCTCATCCCTTTGTCTCTGTTTGCAATAGGAAGACTGTGGTCACCCCCGTTAAGTTTATTTATGTGAGCAGTGCAAACATCTTTCATTCCTCTCTGTCTTGTAAAGCCGTATGGGTTTCAGAGGATAGCTTAATTGCCTGAGTAGCAATTAAGATTTTAGCTATCAATCTAGCAGTTTACTCTCAAGGGCAAATACTAAAAGCTAAATTCACAAACTTCTCCGGGACATGTAATTTATCCAAGAAATATACAAATAAGGATCATCAGTCATGATCATGCCAGCCAATCATTTCTCTTTGAAGGTTCCCAATGGAAAAATACACCCATTGTTTCCCTTCAAATCTACAACCTTCAGACTAATGGCCATGAGTGATGGATTGTTCCTCTGCAGTATTAACACATGTAACCACTCACGGTTGCCTAAAACCTTTGAAGCATTGTCTCTTCATTTGTACATCGTCTCATTGTAAATTCTGACTCTGTGTCGTAGACCAGAGTAAGCAAAGGATATAAAGGACACTTCCCCCACACCTGTGTAGCCTCTCCCATGGTTGAGGTGCAGACTTGGTTTTCTGTTGAACACAGCAGTCGTGTGGTCTTGAGGTTGGCTCTCGGCAGCTATTTACTGATGAAACGATGGATCTGCTCCTGTATCTGGCCAATTCTTCACTGTGGTTAGGACTTTCTCTTGGAAATATATCTATGCTCTACATCCCTTCCTGGGACTTATCTATCTGCATCTCCCAGTACAATCTTGTCTGCTTAAATTTTGTAAAGTGGATTGTGTTATCAATAAACAACTTTTAAATGTTTATTTATTTTTGAGGGAGAGACAGACAGAGCACAAGTGGGGGAGGGACAAACAGACAGGGAGACACAGAATCCGAAGCAGGCTCCAGGCTCTGAGCTGTCAGCACAGAGCCCCATATGGGGCTCGCACCCACAAACCGCGAGATCATGACCTGAGCCGAAGTCGGCTGCTCAACCGACTGAGCCACCCACGCGCCCCAAAGTAAATAAATGTCTTGAACAACTAAAGCTAGAACAACGTGCACACTAACAATGATAGCAAAACTTAGGTCTCTTGAATGCTTATGAAAACAGTTTTATCCAGGTCTTCCCTCTTGTATGTTAAACCTGCAGTTTAGGCATAAGGAATGTCCATTACAGGAATCAAAACATTTCTTGATTGGAAATACCTTATAGGTTTAATGCTGGCTGCATGCTTCCTGGTCCTCTATAGTTTGTACCGTATGCTACTCCACGTCTCATAATTTGCTAGTGGCATCAATGAATACACTCTGTACCCTACCATTCTCTCTCTGCCTTATCTACATGCAGAAGGCATGGTCCAAAGAGAGGTGTGTGTGTGTGCATGTGTGTATGTATGTGTATGTGTATGTGTGTCTGAGAAACAGATTTTTTACCCCATACATACTTATTTCACGGAAGTAGGTGGGTACTTTATGTGTGTTTTTTTTAACATTAACAAATTAATACCCAGATGTCTAAGGAGATATGTTTTCAAACCTGCATAGTAGAAGGAACATTTACTCAAACCTGCATAGTAGAAGGAACATTAACCCTCCTTGGGTTATTTCCCTCTCTCACCAACAAAGTAAGACTTCAGTCCCTATATTTAACCCTGATCCTTCTCCTACTCATTGACCTTATATGGAATCACCAACCAAGTGCCTCCCTTTGCTCCCCTAAGACCTAGAGGAGACATTTTCTTTGAGGAAATCATCACATAAAGGAAACCCAGAGGCCTGTGAGGATTTGTAAGTGAACTGTGCATCAAGATCATGGACCTTGGAGGTTCATATACTACTTCCTTGCATCTACACCTTCTCTCAATTTGAGAAGGGTTTTTGGTGTTTGGTTTTTAACAGGATATGAAGTCAGCTTCCATGAGAGCTGCTCCCATTTGGGAAATAAAAGCGCGAACACACGTAGGGGATGCAAAGATGGGTGGGGTTCCTTCTAGACGCTGGTGCCGGGACTTGATGAGGAGGGTTTCCTTTGAGCCGGGGACACGGAGAGTCTTTGCAGAGGCACAGAGGAATAAGCACATGCTTTGTTTAGAGAGAGAACACTGAGGAGGGTGTGGTTGACGAAGTCTTGGATAGAGACATGGGAACCCAAGAATGGAAGAATCCAGAGGAAAGGAAGAGTCCTGAAAGGGATTCTGAGACAATTACCCAAACACTGCGAAGTTTGAATAAATATTTTTATACCTTATGCAAAGCTATGAAAACGTGGAAGATAGCAGAGACATAATATCATTAGCTTTCAGGGGAGAGGAATCATTCATTGCCTACTCTTTGGGATTTGTTTAAATTGCGGCACTCAGTATATCGTACTTTACAGTTTATAAGCCTTTGTAAAATGAATGTTTCTTTTGGTCTCATAACCTGTTGTGAAGAAGCATGGGGTAGACATTGCTTCCCCCACTTGATAAGCACCAGACAGGCTATGGGACACCAGCTGTCCTTCTTATCACGGATCCTGTGATCCCACATTGGCCCATCCATAAGATGATCCCACATTATGGAGTGAGATCGGAGAGCAAAATACAAATTGAAAGCAAGTTCATTTTCCTGGTCTGTTGTGGAATCCCGTAACTAGACCCTTCGTTCAGGAGACAATTAAGAGGATCGAGCTACTTCTGAACTATTCTTCTAGTGTTTGCACAAATCTCTTTAGAATAAAGCTGATATGGAAATGAAATTAAGCCATGCTTCCCACGTAGGCAAGGAGCCCACCTGTTCATCTGTCCCCTCCCCTTGCTGGCTCCCCTACCTTCTTCCTCTTGTACCCACTGGCGAAGCACAATTGAGGAATCACTGTCTTACAAAGTAGATTCTGTGTGTCCTTCGGAATGTCTAAATGAAGGCTGTATTTTAATAAGTCACCTCCTGTTTCTGGAATTCAAAGACCACATGAATTCAAGTCAGTGAGAAGAGAGTCATTTGCCCAGAAACCCACTGTGAAGGATGGAGAGCGTTAACATTCAGAAATGATTTGCAAGTTGGAAATTCACTTCTGAGCTAAAATAGAGCATCTGTTTAAGTCCTCACACAATGCTGCTTAGTCTGTCAGTGAGATTCACGCCTTTTTTTTTCTTTCCTTTTTTTTTTTTTTTTTTTTTTTGGTCTTGCCTAGTATCTTTATATATGGTCAGGTTTGTTGTGCGTTATTTATTTAAAAAAATTTTTTTTAATGTTTATTCATTTTTGAGAGACATAGAGAGAGGGCGCATGCCCGCATGAGTGGGGGAGGGGCAGAGAGAGAGGGAGACACAGAATCCGAAGCAGGCTCCAGACTGTGAGCTGTCGGCACAGAGCCCGACGCGGGGCTTGAACTCACAGACTGTGAGATCATGACCTGAGCCGAATTCAGACTCTTAACCAATTGAGCCACCCAGGCACCCCAGTAGTAGGTTATTTAAGAGTATATATGCTAGAGGGGTGCCTGGGTGGCTCAGTTGGTTAAGCATCTGACTGTGGGTTTTAGCTCAGGTCATGGTTTGTGGGGTCGAGCCCTGTATCGGGCTCTGCGCTGACAACCCGGAGCCTGCTTGGGATTCCCTCTCTCTCTCTCCACCCCACCCTGCTCTTGAGCACACACACTCTGTTTCAAGATAAATAAAAAACTTAAAAAAAAAAGAGTATATAAGCTAGTTAACAGTATGGAAACAGAAATAAGACTTATCACCTGAAAAACTTGTGTGATTACTTACTATCGAGATGGCTTCTGTTTCTTCTAACCTCATTTTCCTCCTTTACACCTTTGCAACAGACAGTGTCCTTGGGTTTTTGTCATTGAACGTCAAAATGCATGTATGCTTCAGGATGGGTTTTCACCTTTGGTCTGATCCCGGGGAGGAGAAATGGAGTCGTCCATCTGAGAGAAATGCGTTTCAGTTGTTTTCTGGGATTGTAGACTTTCTCACCACATACAAAGATAGAGGCTGACATTCTGGTGTATCGGATTCACGAAGGATGGAGAGGCATCATCCGTTTCGGAGAGTTTAACACCAGCAGAACATTGCAGACGTTGTCAATGCAGAGCGCATTTCCTGAATAGGTTTCAGGTTGAATGAGGTGAGAGATGGGATCCAATATGTTTTTAATCTGCTTTGTTCCAAGAACATGGATCCTCATCTTGCCTTTTTCCCTCTCCCTCCCATGCATTCACAAGAAAGCCAAAATTTTTACAGGGAGAGAATTCAGGTTACAAAATCAATTGAGAAAAGGAAAGGAGGGAGGGAGGGAGAGAGGCTGGTTGGTTCTCAAATCAACCATTCCATTCCAAATCTAGGAAGGCTCTCCTTTGAAAGATTTTTGAGAGGGGGCACCTGGGTGGCTCAGTCGGTTAAGTGCCCAAGTTTGGCTCAGGTCACGATCTCATGGTTTGTGGGTTCGAGTCCTGTGTCGGGCTCTGTGCTGATGGCTCAGAGCCTGGAGCCTGCTTCGGATTCTGTGTGTGTGTCTTTCTCTCTCTCTATCCCTCTCCCACTCCCGTTCTGTTTCTGTCTCTCAAAAATAAATAAATGTTAAAAATATTAAAAAAAAAAGATTTTTGAGAGGACGATCTATTTTGTTTCTCTTTAAGGAAATACTTGGTAAAACTCACAGTGGCGTCATGTCTTAAAAAAGACTTTTTGCATATCCATTACCCCCTGAAAATCAGGTCACAGTGGAGTGCCTAATATAATTCTATTTCTGGGCTCTGTCCACAGCAGGCAAGAACATTAAATGTTGTTGGATTATTTTCTCAGAAAGTCTTTATTACCAGCTCCCTGCTCTATACTCTTAAGTTCTCAGAAGTACCCAAACATTAGAAGATATCAACAATTTGTGATCTCATGAGGAAACACACACAGCCTTTCTCAGATATGGCTAGAAGTAGGCTCTGTAATGGAAGCAATTTGGGGAATATAGTATATTTTCTGTTAATTTTGAATTGTAAACTTACTGTTTCTATAGCTATTAAATTTTTTTTAAAAGGCAGGGATATTAAAGCTTCAGCATTTGCCTAATGTTTTGGCATGATTTTGAGTTGCCTGCATATAAGCGACTATCCCAAGTTTGGTCATGCTCCATTAAAATGTAGTCATGGTAAATTACATTAAATTGTGCATGATCATGTAAACACGCCCAGTGGGTTCCTTTCCCTCAGTACTCAGTCACCCCGTCTGTAGTATTAGCATACATGCCCACTTCCAGACTCCATTGGTCTCTTGTTTACTGTTGCCTGGCTACCGTGCTCACCTCTCCTGGATCATGTTCTCCGGACTGTAGATTCTTCTGGCTTTAGATTCGTCTTGAGTCTGGTTAAAAGGGAACAGTGAGCAGAGGGAGGCACGGATCTAGAGCTCCATCAAGTGACCATTATCTCGGATGTTGAAAAACATTGCTTTTCATATTCATGGAAATCAAACTGAACAGTCATATGGTCTAAGCTCCTTTTCGGCCCGGTTTCATCTTTCTGATTAAGGAGAAGTATGGTGCAAGGGCAGAAGTTGTATCGCCAGTTCCTTTTGATGGTCCTTTTTGTTACATTTCAGTTTTTTCCCCATAAGGGCTTCTTTAGGGCTTTATTCAAATTACAGTTGACCCTTGACCAACATGGGCTTGAACTGCATGGTTCCACTTACATGCAGATATTTTTTGATAAG